>NC_141070.1:10547717-11275217 GCF_041138505.1 Cibotium barometz
GTTAATGCAACTGATGGTGCAAGGACAACACTATAGGGGGCATAGATTTGTCTTACCATCTTCTTTTATAGGAGGGCCATGATATATGTATCATTTATACCAGGATGCAATGGCAATTGTAAGGAAGAAGGGTAAGCCAGATCTGTTCATTACATTCACTTACAATCCAAAATGGTATGAAATATTCGAAGCATTGCTTCCAAGACAGAGTGCGCATGATTGACCCGATTTGATAATCTGTGTGTTTTCTAAAAAAAGAAGAAGGGATATGATGAGGTCAACAACAAAGGATAATTTGTTTGGAAAAGTGGCTGATTATGTTTGTGTGATTGAGTTTCAAAAGAGAGGTTTACTACACTCACACATATTATAGATTTTGATAGATAAATTTAAGGCAATTGAGATTAGTCAGTACAATCGATTAGTATGCACAAAGCTACCTAATAGGGAAATGCTTTTTGAGTTGCTTTAGATTATTAGACACAGTGTAATGTTCATGACCCATGTGGTGCACTAAATCTCGTTGCTCCTTGCATAATTGATGGGAAATGTAATCGTCGTTATCCACATGCCTTCTCTCAATCTATTGTGGTGGATAGCAATGGCTATCCTATTTACATGCATGGGGATGATGGCATGAACATACAAGTGAAAGGAACTATGGTAGAAAATGGTTGGATAGTGCCATTGAATCCTTTCCTTTCCATGAAATACAAGGCACACATCAATGTTGAAGTAGGCTCCACAATCATAACAGTTAAGTATTTGTATAAATAAGTGTACAAGGGTCATGACAGAGCAATAATCAAGATGCAAACGGTAAATCATGCAAAAATCAAGGAGAACTACAACATTCAATTGATGGTTTGGTGGATGAGATCAGTAGGTACCTTGGATGCATGTTATGTGTCAGCATCGGAAGCATGCTGACGAATATTGCATTTAGAGCACATTCTTCAACAACATGGCCAAAGGTTGGTTGAGTTTGAGGGAATGCCTCTTGTGGAAAAATCAACTGTGTCCGTAGTCACAAATGGATTATTGTAAGAAGAGAGAAGGTTTGATGCTAAGCAACAAGCACAAATTGCCGATCGAATGAAAATAACTCTAAATGATTATCAACTAGTTGCCTTTAATTAGATTATCAACTAGCTGCCTTTAATTAGATTATCAACTAGCTGCGTTTAATTAGATTATCAACTAGCTGCCTTTAGTTAGATTTTGGAGGCAATATATGCAAATGTTGGTGAAGTGTTTTTTCTTGATGCTCTTGGAGGGTCTGGCAAGACCTTTCTCTATAACTTTTTTCTTTCTCAGTTACGTGGGGAGGGGCATGTTTCTTTGGTGTGTGCATCTTTTGGTATTGCAACCTTGCTGGTACGCAATGGTCACACAACTTATTCACGGTTTAAAATACCATTGGACCTACATGCAGCTAGCACATGTAATATAAATATTAACAATCAGCTTGCAAATGTTGTGAAGCTAGCTAAGCTAATAATATGGGACGAGGCACCCATGACCCATTGATATGCCTTTGAAGCATTACACAAGACATTGAGAGACATCATGGGTAGTGATCAGCTTTTTGTTGGTGGAAAGGTCATATTGTTTAGCGGAGATTTTAGACAGATCTTGTCGGTTGTTCCAAAGGGAGGACAAGAGGACATTGTTAATGCTACATTATGTCACTCATAGATATGAACAGACACTAACGTAGTATTGAAGCTTACATAGAACATGCGAGTGCTTCAAAATTAATAGAGCATGATTTATACAATGGGTTCTAGACATTGGCAAAAGCAATAGGGAGGGGGATAAAATAATATATCGTGTCAGATTCCACCAAAAATTCATTTAGAGAGAGGGTCTATGGAAGACTTGATTAAGTGTTGTAGATTATGCATAATATTTTAGAGATCGTGCTATTCTTGCACCTTGAAACCTTGAGGTTGATGCAATCAATAGCAATGCAATAAATGTCGTGCTACCCGAGGAGTGCAAGGAGTACTTAAGTGCAGATTCAATAGTGAAGGTTCTTTTTTGTATGCAATAGAGTACCTAAACAATCTTAATCTTGGTGGTGGTTATCCACCTCATCAGATGATTTTGAAAAGGAATGCTCCAATAATTTTATTGCACAATCAAAATCTTGAAAAAGGGATTGTGCAACGGTACTCGATTAATATGCAAGGAATTCCACAAAAGGTATTAGAGGCATAAATTATGACTAGCACTAGCATTGAAGATAAGGCCTTCATTTTGAGGATAACTTTCATTCCCAGTACATTACAGCTTCCATTCAATATGATACGGAGGCAGTTCTTTGTTTGACTTGCATTTAGCATGACTAAATAAATCACAAGGCCAAACAGTGTCTCTTTTAGGAGTGCAAGGAGTACTTTCTTGGCAACTCTAGTGTTTAGTCATGGGAAATTACATGTTACTTTCTTATGTGTGCAATTGCAATGAACTAAAATTGACCACTCAAAGCATGGAGTGGCAACATGGGTGTAGGAACACCATCCACCATGAGCAAGGAGAAGGGCAAGATTGCCATGAAAGCTTGTTGGCTTCTAATTCTTGATTACTATGAGTTAATTATGATTAGAAGTTCACATTGGCCTATATACCATGGCCCCCTTTTCACACATACTCTGCTTGGCCTTTGGCCTTTGGTGGCCCATAAGCCTATGTCCCTCACTTACACTTGGCTCCTTGGCCTAACACTACTTATGCTTGGCCCTTGGCCTCCTATGTACAATTTGTGTCCACACTCATGTGTCCACTGCTTCATTGCAAACCATCCCCACCCAAATATGTTTCGTCCTCCTCGAAACATGCACAAAGTAAAACCATAGTATGGATGGTTTGCATAAGCATCAAAATGAACCCCTTCACAGTTCTTTATCAAATCTGTCCCAAAAGAGCATGATTTGAGCCTTTGAGATCTCCAAAACTTCATGTAATGCTCCCCAACTCATTGTCAATCATGGCTAAGAAGTGTATATGTCAATTGCATCCATTTGAGCCTCTCTTATGCCTCATAACAATAAATCATAGCAAGCTGTTTTTCATTGTTTTAACTCAAAAATCCATCTCGGATGCATTAAAAAGGTGTTCCATCCCCTCCAACATAGAGGCGGGCTGCTGCAATGTTGCTTCATCTTGATGTAAACGTGTCCATTTGACATAGTATTCATGCAAAGTGCGGTTGTGTAACACCTTCTCTCTTTCTCCCAACACCTTCTCAAGAATGTACTCCACCATACCATCTTCACTCATGGGTGGAAGTTCATCCAATACTTACACCTCCGGCCCAACATATGCCTTTAAATGTGATACATGAAAGACATCATGTATCCTTGTAATAGATGGAAGTAGCAATTGATAAGCCACTTCACCAACCTTTCTCAATACTTTATATGACCCACAATAACTGTGTGTAAGCTTTGAGTTGGTTCTACCTTTGAGAGATCCATATCAAGTCTTAGGTATCCTCAAGAACACAAAGTCACCTTCTTTGAATTCCAATGGTCTTCGATGTGCATCTTCATAATGCTTCATCTTCTCTTGAGACTTCTTGATGTTCTCTTTGCATGTTTTCAAAAGAGTTTACATTCTTTCCAATTCCTCCCTTGCATGAGGATTTGCATTCTCTTGCTTGAATGCTATGATTAGTATATGCACCCTATAGCCATACATAGCCTCAAAAGGTGACATTCCAATACTACTATGATAGGTGCTATTGTAGGTGAAATCCGTCAAATGCAACCAATCATCCCATGCATGTTATTTCATAGAAATAATGTCTCAAGTAAGTCTCAAGCCACTTATTGAACCTCTCGGTTTGACCGTCGGTTTTCGGGTGTGATTGGCCATGCTAGGAGTCAACTTGGTGACCATGCTGTCAAACAATGTATGCCAAAATGTGCCCATGAACTTCACATCTTGGTCACTCACTATTTGCCTACGGCATACCATGCAACTTGAACACATTTTCCATGAATTGGTGTGCCACCATAGATACCAAGTGTCTCACTTTTATTGGTACAAAATAGGCAGCTTTTGTCAATTGGTTAACCACACCACATAGATGCTATCCCATCCCCTCTTGGTAGAAGGCAAGCTGGTAATGAAATCCATAGCAATATGCATCCATTTATCCTCCAAAACAGGTAAGGGCTAAAGCAAACCACCGGGCTTGTGTGTGGGATCCTTGTTGAGTTGACAAGGCATACAATTAGCAACATACTCTTTGACTTCCCTCCATTGACCTTTCGAATGAAATCTCTTATGGCATCATAGGTTTTGAACAAACCCAAATGTCCCGCCATGGGAGTAGAATG
Organism: Cibotium barometz; assembly: GCF_041138505.1. Lineage (NCBI taxonomy): Eukaryota > Viridiplantae > Streptophyta > Polypodiopsida > Cyatheales > Cibotiaceae > Cibotium > Cibotium barometz. Next base: position 10,552,067 of record NC_141070.1, read on the forward strand.
CATCTCATCCATGACCTTTTTCTTGAAGGATGAGTGGGATACAAGATACACCCTTTCCTTGTGATAGAGGAGACCATTTTGTAACTGAAAATGAGGTAAATCATCACAAACACCATGTTGTAATTTTTGCACTATTTGTGAAGCCTCATCACATCAAGCATGTAGTCTCCTTGAATCTCCTCAATCCAATCGTTATGCACTAATGGACATGCCCACATTCTAGAAAGTGAATCTCCCGCCACATTTTCCATTCCCTTCGCATATGTGATCTCAAAATCATATTGTTGAAGGGTAGCCAACCGCCTTCTTTGCTTAGATGAAAAATTTGATTGTGATAGGAAGAATTAAAGAACCCTATGGTCACTTTGCACATAAAACTTACTTCCATAAAGATAGTGATGCCATTTCTTGATTGCATGCAAGATAGCAATCATCTCTTACTCATACACATGCATTTTCATATCCTTGTCATCAAGTTTGCAGCTTTCATAAGCAATTACCCCATGGTCCTGATACAACACGGCAACAATTGTTGAAATTTGAGCATTGTGATGAGCTATGGTGGATCAAACACTAGAATCAACATCGTTAACAAAGTGATTAGCAAATAATTAAGATGTAATTAGTGGTGGGTAATTAACAAACAAATTAATGTAGGCATGGATACTCAAAAACCAGCAAATTCTCATTAGGGCTATGCCTCAACTTATAGAGTTTACATCAAGCATCAAATCCCATTGATTTCTCCATGATTCACTCCCAGAATATCTCCACCTCTTGCTTGATTCTCTCCACCTCTTCTCTTTTCCCTGAATATCTCCCAGAATAACTCCACACTTTCCAGAATATCTCCACACTTCCTAAATTCTCTCATGCTACCCTTTATTCTCTCCCAGTAGATTCTTCTCACCTTTTCACAGGCTCTTTCACATTTACATCTTCTCTTTTACAGCCTCTAACCAAGGGCTTGTTCCCGCACACACCCTATTCACTTGTATATTTCAACACCTCCCCTCAAGTGAATACTCCTAGTACACCTAGACCCTATACCAAGTTTGCCTCCCCTTACTTGATAGTCCGTACTTGATAGTCCGCGACTAGTGTCTACACCTCCCCTTAAGTTATCTTAGCACACCTAAACCCTGTATCAAGTTTCTTTCTTACTTGACAGTCCGCGACCAGTGCCTCAAGTCCCTAAACTCCATAGTCCTTGACACTCTCTCTCTCTATGTGTCCAAGGCTACTATAAGTGCCCGCGACCTTGACTAAAGTGCTCACACATACATCTATCTACCAGGTGGCCTACATCATCGGTGGCTCAGAGGTGGTTTTACTTTGTTGGGGAAGGTTACATTGGGTTGTGGGGTCTCTCTCTCTCTCTCTCTCTCTCTCTCTCTCCCCCTCTCAGAGATTTTCACATGGCTCCTCACTCTTTGGAGCCTCACATCTTCTCTTTTCTTCAATCTTCATGTCGTGACAGCATCTCTCCACGCGTCCGTCTCTTCTTTCAGTCTTCTTGGGGCAGCTTCTCTTCTCGTGGCAGCTTCTCTTCTCGTGTCCATGTCTTCCTTCAATTCTTCTTGGTGTGGATCTTCCTCTTGGAAAGAGATATTCTTCTTCTTTCATGGCTGGGGCCATGAGCTCGTCTATCAGGTCTTCTTGCTCCATGTGAGCAACATTTTTGCTGACAGTTCCTTTGGGCTTTTTATGTTTATCTTTTGTCATTATGCAATGCAAACCCAAATTTATGCAGGAGGTCTTACCTCTTGCCTTATTCTGGACAAGGATAGTGTTTGTTCCCATATTTACACTGATGCAATGTGCCCAATACATAATGCGTATAGCATCCATTCTTATGCACATTCCAAATGCAACTCTGGTTGTGAATAATCTTGAATTTGAGTGAGATTTACAGGCATTAACCAAGGGTTAAATGCAAAATGATGATTATCATAAATTTATCAGTATAATTTTTCCAAAAATTACATTAAATCAAGGGGGGTAACCAATTTGTACGGGATGGTTGGAGTATCAAACCAACTCTGAATTGCAATCTGAAGTTATAAGGATCTGTATCAGATACCTAATGGTTAATTTGAACCCTCAATTGCACCAAAATATAGTGATTAGCATTGAGTAATCACTGATTTGCAAATTAATCCACTGTTTTGTATGCAGAAAACAGAGTATGCGGGGAGTCCAGATCTGGTGCCTTAGACTTCAAATGAGCTCAAATGCTTTCAAAGGCATCAATAGCAATGAGTCTAGTAGAGGATTAAGCCAAGAAACACAAGATTTGACCAAATATTGAAAGCTTAATCTCTGTTTTACCAAAGTCACCTGCAGATTTGATGAAGAGCTTGGATCTCACTGTAGACTTGATGAAACTGAATTTTGTCTTCACAAGCTTGTAGAGCATGCTTGAAAACACCTTGGTCTAGGAGGAATTAGAGACCTTTGATCTGTGCAAGCTGCAATGTCACTTTTACTCAGAAAAAAACGTGCCCGGTAGTAAAAATACGATTTCTCCCTCCTTCGCTGGCGGTTTGCTGCGCCGTTTTAATGAGCTTGAAGAGCATTGAAGTGGCTACCATATGCTAGAAGGGTTTGCCCTAATTGTGAGTGTGCAAGGTGAATGGACTCCTCCACTGGGGGTGAAGGGGTGAAGTGAAAAATAACTAAAATTTTGATTATTTTCTAATTATCTACTAATCCTAATTAATTACATAATGGGCTCATAAATCTGATGGATTCTAGGCATGGCTCTGATACCATGTTGAAATTTGAGCATTGTGATGAGCTATGGTGGATCAAACACTAGAATCAACATCATTAATCAAGTGATTAGCAAATAATTAAGACGTAATTAGTGGGTAATTAACAAACAGATTAATGTAGGCATGGATACTCAAAAACCAGCAAATTCTCATTAGGGCTATGCCTCAATTTATAGAGTTTACATCAAGCATCAAATCCCATTGATTTCTTCATGATTCACTCCCAGAATATCTCCACCTCTTGCTTGATTCTCTCCACCTCTTCTCTTTTCCCTGAATATCTCCCAGAATAACTCCACACTTCCCATAATATCTCCACACTTCCTAAATTCTCTCATGCTACCCTTTATTCTCTCCCAGTAGATTCTTCTCACCTTTTCATAGGTTCTTTCACATTTACATCTTCTCTTTTATAGCCTCTAACCAAGGGCTTGTTCCCGCACACACCCTATTCACTTGTATATTTCAACAACAATGCCTCTTCCACATGCATCCGCTCTAATGAAAGGCTTGGAAAAATCCGGGCATACTAAGATAGGTGCCAAAGTAAGCATCCTTTTTAGCTCATCAAAACTCTTTTGTGCCAACATCCCAAAATAATTCCTCCTTCAACTTATCCGTCAAAGGAGCCACTATATCTGCATACTTCTCATGAATCGACGCGATAGAATGATGAGAGACCTAAGAATCCCCTCACTTGAGTGAGATTGGTGGGAGTAGGCCAATTCTTCACACATTCCACCTTCTTGGGGTCCACCTTTATGCCATCAATGCTCGCAATGTGACCAAGGTATTCAACCTCTTTTACCATGAATGTACACTTGGTTTCTTTGGCATACAATTAGTTGGATTTCAATGCATCAAATACTTCCTTCACATGAGCCAAGTGCTCCTCTTCACTCTTGCTATACACCAATATGTCATAGAAAAACACCAATACAAACTTGAAGAGGAATGGTTGTAGCACTTTGTTCATCAATGCTTGAAAAGTAGCGAGTGCATTACATAGCACAAACGGCATCACCACGAAATGATAGAGACCTCTTTCAGTACGAAATGTCATCTTGTGATCATCCCCACTTTTCATTCTTATTTGGTGGTAACCAGACCGCAAGTCAATCTTGGTGAAGAACTTGGCGCCCTTCAATTCATCTAAGAGTTCATCAATTATTGGGATTGGGTACCTATTCTTGATGGTGATTTTATTGACATCCCAATAATCTATGCACATTATAAAAGTCCCATCCTTCTTCTTCACCAATAAAACGGGCGATGTAAATGGTGATTAACTTGGTTCCACCCACCCTATATCTATGAGCTCTTTAACTTGCTTTGCCAACTGACCGGCCTTGCATTCGAATCAACCACAAGGCTCCTCAAGAGGATGCAAATGATTCATTCTTAGTAAAATTTCTCCAAACTTGAGAGCAATGGTTGATTAATTGGCCATATGGTGAGAAGCTTTGCTTAATGTTATCATTAATTGGTTTTACTGATGATCAAGCAATGCTAATGGCATGGATTAATGGCCAATGGTGAGAAATTAGGATTTCTTGGAAGAAAGCCCCAAATCTTAAGTGTAGATTCAAGAAACTCAAGGAATCAACCAATTGATGCAAGGAAATGCTTAGCAATTGTTCAAATAGTACCAAGAAGCCTTAAGCTTGAGTGTTGGTTGAGAAATACCCTTGCCTTGATGAAAAATGTGGGACTTTGTTGTGCAGCCTTTGGAAGAGTCCATGGTCCTCATACCTCATGAAATATAGCTCCAAAATGGTAGAAAATTACAGAATACACCATTGCTAAGCTTAAGAAAGCATTTAAGGTTATGGAAACACTTGTATATGGAGTGCCAATTAGTGAAATCGTCGCCACATGCTGTCGCTTTCCTAAACCCTAGATTAGGTGCCTAACAGCTCAATAATCTCCCCATAATGTTGCCTAATTGATGGGATTCAAAGAGGAAGTGATTAAGACAAGAAAGAAGATGAAACTAGGGTTTGGAAAGGGTTGGAAATTTCTACAGCAAACCATGGTAAAATTTGGAAAAAAATAGAATCAATAGAAAGCTTTGATGGCGCTGCAATGAACTAAGTTTGACCACTCAAAGCATGGAGTGGCAACATGGGTGTAGGAGCACCATCCATGAGTAAGGAGAAGGGCAAGATTTCCATGAAAGCTTCTTAGCTTCTAATTCTTGATTAGTATGAGTTAATTATGATTAGAAGTTTACATTGGCCTATACACCATGGCTCCCTATTCACACATACTTATTAATGTCCACCCTGCTTGGCCTTTGGTCCATAAGCCTATGTCCCTCACTTACACTTGGTCCCTTGGCCTAATACAACTTATGCTTGGCCCTTGGCCTCCTATGTACAATTTGTATCCACATTCATGTGTCCACTGCATCATTACAGTGATCATCGAATGCTGTCAAGGTATTTCTTCAAGATATTGCCTGTGAGACCAATGTGAGTGGTCCAGAGATGGATTGTACTACTAAAGCTATATACCAGAAAGTTTTGCCTCTGGCAACAAGAATAACCTAGAAGCAATTTGTTATGTACAACATTGTCACCATTTACCAATCAAGTTTTGTTGGTGGATCACGACAATTATCCATTCCAAGAGTAAGCCTAATTTGTTTATTACTTTTACTTGTAATTCAAACTGACAAGCGGTTTTAGCTGCTTTACTTCTAAGATAGAGTGCATGTGATCGAGTTGATTTGATAGCTATGGTTCTTTTACCAAAACCACTGAGTTATGGTCTCAATTTGAGGGGAGGATATTAATCTCATCGCTTGTCTTACAATAATAACATTGTTTATAACCATATCTTAGATGCTTCTAGGTAATAATTTTAAGTATCGTTTTAAAGTTATATGTTCGAGTTTTTTGTATGTGTCTTTTTGTATGTATGTGTATCTTTTCTATTAAGCATGCTCCTTGTCCTTGCCACGTGACAAGAGGAGGATGCATGCCAAAAGGAGTCTCCATAGCTCTTTGTGCTTTCTTTTATGTATATGTTCTATAAAGTTTTGTTTTGTTTTAAGAACAAGCATATATGACATCATATTCACTTGGGATATGTTGTCTATTTTTTACTATTCATTTACATTTTTCATATTTATTCATGGATTTTTTAATGCATGATATTATATAACTTACTTATTTACAGAGCCACCACTTTGGTATACCCCCTTCCTTATCAACATGTTGCTGGGATTATGCTAGATGGTCACAAGGATGGATATGTAAATTACAAGAAACTATAACAAGATTTACATATTTTTTATGTAACTTCTTAATTTCTTCTTTAATTTAGGATTCTACCTATGGTGGACTTTTTCATGGTTAGAGTTGTGAATGAAGACATTAAGAGATATGGAATTAGTGTTCCCGGGATGAGGAGCTAAGGATGTATTTATTTATGAAAGAGTGTTTCGGATACTGTCTATGACACGGAGAGACGTGTTGTCTCCTTTAAAGGATACTCTATCCCAGAGGCGTGGATCTTATTCACTACATATAAGAGCTTCTCTTTTCGATAGTTCTTTGTGACACCTAGCATAGCTTTACTTTAATCTTCGTTTGTGTCTGAAAAGATTAAGTATAACTACAATAGATTTTTAATTATTTTTTTAATTGATAATCACTCTCTTTTCTGAGTAGATCGATGACAGAGAAAGACATTCACAATTGTTGGTCAGTGTAGTAGAGATACGTCAGTTGGATACTATGCTGGGCAACGAGGTCATTCTTTGCCTATGGTTGATGGATCTAAGACGCAGAAGGTTTGCTTTTCTATTGATCACTAGATCGATTGATCAATTCTCGTAGCTTTTTCTATTTTTATTTTTTGTAATGATTTTTTTTATCACTATACAATGAGAACGCTTTTTGAATGTTTATTTGGATATTTAATGATATTAGTAATACATACATGTGTTTATACTTATTTTTCATGAGAGAGAGAGAGAGAGAGAGAGAGAGAGAGAGAGATGTGTATGTACATGCATGTAGCATAAACAAAGGAATGCACACACGTGTATATGACATAAAGAGAGATACACACATACGTGTGGGAACATTCATTGTATGTGTTGTAGCAACATGCAAGTCCATGACTTCTATAGTTATATCTTTTTCTATACTATCTATTAAGCATAGAGGAGACAAGAGACACATAGTAAGGCAAAGGAAGAGAGCACTGTGTATAGTCATGTGTAAGCTAGGGAGCGAACACTTTGTTTTTTTGTGTTGTAGCACGAGAGAGAGAAAGAGAGAGAGAGAGAGAGAGAGAGAGTAGGGTAGGCTCCTAGTACTCTAGGATTTGAAAAATATGAAGCTAAGAATCCTCCTTCCAAACCTTTGACAACAACTTCGTCTTCTCTATCAATTTGTCCATATATACGTGTGAAGCATGGGTCAACCCACCAGTTTATATTAAATATGAAACTTGTTGTCTAAGGAAAAGCATAACAAACCACTCATGCTATGCTTGTAAGTTAGTGAGTTGAAATTTATAGGCAGTTGAACACTTACAAATTTATTAGTTATTACCCACATCATTGTAGTAGAGAGTTGGCGTGCTTAAATTTTAAACATTTTGTTTAACTCCCCTTTCTTTGCTTGAAAGGTGGAGTTGCAACACATCGATGGTTGAGAGTACTCAGTTCAATGCTAACCATGGACACGAATGTACAATACCTCCTTCAAAAAATGGTGTATGCATGATCTATTCCTCAATTACCGAGGCAAGATGGGATTTGGGGTGATTGTGCATGGGTCTTCACATTGAATGGCATACATGGGATGGGGTTGATTTTGCCTTGAGAAAAACGAGAGAGAGAGAGAGAGAGAGAGAGAGAGAGAGGCACATGCTCGAAACATGGCACACTAGAAGAAGATACAACCCTTGGGCCCTTTAAAACAGTAATAACAACCTTTATAAGACTAGAGCTCAAAAACAACCTTTCATGTGTGTTGTGTAAGTTCATTGGCATCACTAGTTTGCCTAAATAACAATCGATTGACGATCAAGAAAATTGGGTAAAGACAGAGGCTTAAAATGCCACCCACAACTACAAAGATGTAAATTGGGAACCATCCTTAAACAATGTCTTCTCATATTTTAGTATGGCGCTGTAGGTATATCAATATATATGCATATGATAGTTTTTTGGATAATTAACTCATTGGAGACTGTGTGTGTTTGTGTGTGTCTATGAGTTACTGTGTGTGTTTGTGTGTGTCTATGAGTTATATGCTGTGTGTGTTTGTGTGTGTCTATGAGTTACTGTGAGAGAAGAAAGAGAGAACACTTGACTCATACATACTTTCTAAGTCCATACCTTAATGTAGCTACCTTCATATTGAAGAACATTTGTGAATGCATACCATCAATTAAGACAAAAGTTGAATGCTCCATGCATAATGCATACTACGGTTGTTGGAGAAAACATAAATGCTTTTTTCGTGTATAAAATTTAAAGGCATATCACTGCACATTTGTTCTATAAATTTGAGGTGGCAGCTTAAAAATCTTTGAAATATTCTTGAGCATTAAGGGCCACGGTAAGCTAATAGCACAACCATATATATACATATACCAATGGAAAGTTCATGTTATTTCCCAAACTTAACAAAATCCAAAGCATATACCAATGGAAAGTTCATGTTATTTCCCGAACTTAACAAAATCCACATGAGAGTCTACCCACAAAGCTTGGATTCCATCATGCATGGCTTATTAGACTACGGACCATGACATCCCCACTCACATCAACAGCACCCAAGAGTGGGTGCATGTTCATGCATAAAGATATGTCCACTTTAGTTGACAACAATGTAAGTTTATATGTGTGTTGTTCTGTAGCTCACATTTGCTACAAAAACATAACTAGCCACTCTAAGACCACGATCCAGAGTTAGGAAAGAACCTTTAATCTAAACACATGCAAAAGGACCTATCACCCTCGTCATGTATTGTTGTCTCTTTTGGATGCACACGTCAACTTACAGCCTTTCACCCCCCATAAATATAGTACACTTGTACCAACCATTGCGTGTTTTGTTGTACAACCATCAAAAAGATCAAGAAAATGAGACACCATCAGAACCTTGGAAGTCGAACATACCTCCATAAAGAAATAGGCAACTTTCTAGACATCTCTGTAGTCTTGACACCTTTAAAAAAAAATAACAATAGCATCTATTGGAGAAAATTTTCTTCTTCTTCAACTATACATATGGCATGTCAACATTTGTGCTTAACATTGCTAGTATAGAATCTAATTTGGAGATGCTAGCTTTAAAAGGTTGAACGTGCTTGCAAATCTACACCTCCAAAAAACAAAAGGGAACATTTTTAGTGCTGTATTGACATTCCTTTCAACGTGCTTCATGTACATTCTTGTCCTTGATTTAAAAATTCCATCACAAGACATTTCAACAAGTTACAATACCCAACTACTATCATCCACCTTTGTTTGCCAGTCTTGCTTCCTAAGGTTCCATGTACTCAAAATGGAAACAGCCATGTACAAATGGCTAACCATGTGCTAAAAACAATCATCTCGACAATTTCATTTCACATGCTGATCTCTCTCAAACAAGAAACCAGCTGGAACGATGCACTAACAAGCATGTTATGGGGGCAAAAATTATGTGGTGTGGGATGATAGAGTGTTTCATAAGGCTGGATAGCATCATAATCTAAGGGAGAGAGGACTGATTGTTGGCGGAGGCGTGGTCAGCAGTGACATTGATGTGAAACACAGATGCTCCCTCTGTCGGGTATTTCGGAGACTCTGTGTGTGTACCCATCGTGTTCATGATCCCTGTTTATGTACCCGCCTATGTCTGCGTGTGAACAACCCTTGTTTGTGTGTGTGTGTGAACGTTCACTTATGTCGAACCACCCCTTGAGCATTGTTACATATTACCCTCTTTTTCTCTCTCTACAGTTTTGTTCTTTCTCTCTCTCTCTCGGTGGAGTTCCACCCGCCATAGCTGTTGGCTCTGCCAACCCTAACCCTAATATTTCCTACAAATGGTATCAGAGCCAGATTCTCGCCTAGTTAGCCTAGTTAGGGTTTACCTTTTTTTTTTGGTTGGCTAACAGCGACGATTGCAGCACTAGCGCCACCGCCTTCTAAAATGCTGCTCTTTTGCTCATCGTCCCCAGCAGCCAACATGTACCGGGCTGCTGTTGAAGTCGGCGTACACACGTGGGTAGAAGGGCTGCGCACTAGCTGCGCCTTGTACTTCGACAACATCAGCATAATCATTAAACTCTTGTTTGTCAAGTTCGCCACGTGGCGGCCTGTGTAGATGTGCCACTCACCCAGTCATTGTTGCTCTGCTCCAGCACCACCTCCTCTGCTCTGCTGCCTTGTGCCCAGCCTCTGCCCGTTAACACCTACTCAGCGCTGCTCCACGACATCAACATCATCTTCACCTCTGCTGCAGCAATTGCCACTATGTCCACGTCAGCATCTGTAACAAGAAGCCGCCATCTCTGAAATCTGGCCGCCATGCCTTGCAGAAGCTGCCACATCAGTATAAAAAAGTAAGGGGTTTCCATAATCAGGTGAAAATCAGCTAATTAAAGGTGCCTACATCCCATAGACACTGGAAACGCCCGTTTCCAAGGGTAGAGATGTGAAAACGTCGTTTTTGGGGGCCGTGATGCATGAAACGTTGTAGAAACGCTAATCGACTTGCAACGGCCGTTTCTCACAGGGATCGTATGAATAGGCGGGCTGGAAACGTGCAGCCAGCTTCGAGAACACGTGGCCCATCTCATGCCCGTTTTTTATTAAAAGCGTGGCCTAAAGCTGCTCGTTTCTTTAAAACGTTTGAAGCCCGTTTTTTTAATAGAAAAGCACAACCAGTTTTTTTTCAAATAAAAAACGTGCATGAGATAGAAAAGCGCAGCCTGTTTTTTTAAATAAAAAAGCGCAACCCGTTTTTTTCATATTATTTGAAGTTTTCTGCAAAATTGAACCATTAGCATCAAATTGAAGCCACAAACATCTTAAATTTTGGGACTCTTAGCAATTAACCCCTAAATTGCCCGTAAAAATTGGGACTTTTGTATAATACATAATTTGCCTCTCAATTTGAAGCCACTGTAAACCACAAATTGGGGTTTTTACCCAATTTGACCTTTTAACCCAAAATTGAAGACTCCAATCCTACAATTTTGAGAGTCAAGGACTAAATGCCCTAAGCGAATGTTCCCATGGGATACATCAACATTATCCTTTTTTGGGGCGTTCTTGCGAAACCCCCTCAAGAAGTCAGCCATGAAATCGAGCTAGTTCCTAGTGCTCAACAGGTCTCCAAAAGACCCTATAAGATGTCTCTCCCAAAAGCCATTGAGCCCGATGAGCAACTTTGGCAACTCATTGAGCAAAGATTTGTATGTCCAAGTAGCTCTCCTTGGGAAGCACCCGTTCTTTTCAAAAAGAAGGACGACACTCTTCGTCTCTGCATAGATTATCGAGGGTTAAATCAAGTCACTGTCAAGAACAAGTACCTTAGCCATCGCATCGACAAGCTTCTTGACAGGCTTCATGGGGGCCTGGGACCAAGGTTTTCTCTAAGATAGATTTAAGATCTGGCTAATATCAGATCAAAGTAAAGGAAGCAGATATACCCAAGACAGCTTTCAATACCTATTAAAGCCACTATGAGTTTACTGTGATGCCATTTCAGTTAACTAATGCTCCTGTAACTTCAACCACCTAATGCAAGATATATTCTGTCCCTACTTGGATGAATATGTTCGTCTTTTTTGACGACATTCTAGTCTACTCCAAGTCAGTGGAAGAACATGAGGAGTATGTGTAGAGAGTTGCAATTGTTGCGTAGACACAAACTCTATGCTAAGAAAAGTAAATGTACCTTCTTTACTCACCAAATTGAGTATCTTGGATTCATTGTCTCCCAAGACGGTATCTCAGTAGATCCCGCTGAGGTCAAAGATATACTAGAATGGCCACCCCCAAATTCAGTCCGCGAAGTCGTAGATTTTTGGGAATCACAGGATGGTACAGGATTTTCATCAAAGATTACTCCCTGGTAGCTAGTTGCACCTTTGACCGATCTTCTTAAGAAGGATTGCAAAATAGTGTGGTTACCAATCTATTAAGTCAACTTCGATCAGCTCAAAGCCATCCTTATCTCAGCACCAGCAGCCTAAAACTTCCTGATTTCACCAAGGAATTCGAGGTGGTTACTGATGCCAGTAGTCTAGCACTTGGTGGTATCTTAGCCCAAGAAAGAAGACCGGTGGCTTATACTTCTCGCAAGCCAAAGCAATATGAGGCTAACTATACCACCCATGATTTGGAACTCTTATCAGTTGTTCATTGCCTCAAGTTATGGAGACATTTTCTCTTCGGACGTAAGTTCCAGCTTGTAACTGACCACAAGAGTCTAAAGTGGATCTTCACCTAGCCTAATCACAATATGAGGCAGAGAAGATGGGTTGAAATCCTACAAGAATATGACTTCGACATCAAATTCCGCCCTGGGAAGTATAATGTGGTAGGAGACGCACTTAGCTGCAAATCTTTCTTGAGTGCAAATTCTATCCCATACTGATCAATGTAAAAGAAGTCTCAGTTCATGATCCTAACAACCAAAGGATGGTGAACCAAGTTGAAGAAGAGGAAATCTCAGAGAAGAAGAAAAATCTAATCAAGGGTTACTTCATCCATGATGGGTGCCACTACTTCAATCACAAGCTATGTATTCCTAAGGACCCTTCCTTAAAGAAGCTAATCCTCCATGAAGCTCATGATAGCCCCACTGCCACAGTGCAAAAAGGCTATGCAGAGACCTTGAACGCTCTAAGGAGGAGCTATCATTGGGCAAGCTTGAAAAATGTACTTTGATACTTGAAGCAATGTCTCTCATGTCAAAGGATCAAAGTTGAAAGAGTCAAAATACCTGGAAAGCTTGAACCCTTGGATATTCCTCAAATGAAGTGGGAATGCATTAGTACGGATTTTGTCACAAGTCTCCCCACTATACAAGGAGGATACAATTCCATTTTTGTAGTGGTGGACTTGCACACCAAAGTAGCTCATCTTATACCGGCAAAGAAAATCTTCAAAGCTTCTCATGTTGCCTAATTATTCATCAAGGAGGACTTCAAGCTTCATGGTTTACCGAAAAGGATAGTCAGCGATTGGGACTTTGACTTCACTTCAAAGTTTTGGAAGTCCTTATTTCAAGCCTTGGATACTCAACTTTACTTCAGTAGAGCTTACCATCTGGAGACTGTTGGCCAGACTGAGAGAGTCAATCAAGTAATTAAAGACATTCTCAAAACATATTGTGGATGGAAGCCAAGAAGATAGATTCAATATCTTTCTCTAGTAGAATTTGCCTATAATACATCTTATCACCAAAGCATAGGGATGTCACCATTTAAAGCACTCTATGGGCAAGAATGCTTATCTCCTCTAAATTTCTCTGATCCAACCTTAAGAGTCGTAGCCTTCAAAAAAATGCTCGAGGAGATGGAAGAACAGACCAAGACTTATCCAAAAAGATATTAAAACTACTCAAGATCGGTAAAAACATTATACCGAATACATCTTATCACCAAAGCATAGGGATATCACCATTTAAAGCACTCTATGGAGCAAGAATGCTTATCTACTCTAAATTTCTCTGATCCAACCTTAAGAGTCATAGTCTCCAGAAAAATGCTCGAGGAGATGGAAGAACAGACCAAGACTTATCCAAAAAGATATTAAAACTGCTCAAGATCGGTAAAAACATTACGCGGACACAAGGAGGTCTAAAAGGATCTTCAAGGAAGGAGAAAGTTCTTCTGTGGGTGGACACAAGCGTAGCTCTCTATCACTTGGGAAATAAAAGAAACTCAACCCAAGATATTATGAACCCTATACAGTCATCAAGTGTTTGGGCGTAAGTGCCTATGAGCTATAACTCCCAGCCTATGTTAAGATCCACAATGTATTTCATGTAAGCTTGTTGAAGACGTATGTACCGAGTCTCGATTATATTCTTGATGATGAGCAAGTTGTAATCTCAACTGAAGGAATCCTTGAACTGCAACCTAGTAGAATCATGGATTCTAGAGAAAGGCAACTCCGTAATCGAACCCTTACAGAACATCTAGTGCAATGGAAAGACTACCCTGAAGAGGATGAAACTTGGAAAGACGAAGCTACACTCTTTAGATATTACCCCAAATTCATGACGAGATGAGAACATCTCAATTTCTTTAAGGGGGAAAGGATGTAACCTGCCCATCTTCAATAATAATATATGACCATTTAATAGATGAAATTATAGTTCTTTTTATAGTGTAAAAATCATCATTTTAATAATTGGGCTATTTCTACTTTGAAGCTTAAAATTTTGAGTCCAAATTTGAAATCTACGCGCGATTTTACCGTAGTATAGGATTTTGCAACGCTCAAAACGAACACCAGAATAAGCCTCTACGTAAATTTTTAGTTAAATTACGGTAAACTTCCAACCTTAATAAATGTCTATTTGGGTGTCCGATTAACGAACCGATTGCACCCCTGAGACCAGGAAAACACCCCGGACAATTTCACCAAATAGCCGTCAGACACGTCAGCATGCATATCAAGGGCGACGCCCCATAAAGGAATCCCCGTCCCAAAAGATACCTCCTTGGGAAGCGTACATCAAAGGACCTTACCCTCGGCCGTACACATACCAGGACAACCACACACGGACCAAAAATCGGCCACCCTAGCATACGGTCTCCCTTGGCCACCACATGGACACCCATGCGACCACTGCCCTGGAAGGCCCATGCGTACTGCATCTTTAGCCCACTTACAGGCACCACCCTCTCTACAGACTCATGCAGCCACAGATCGGCGTACTTTCACATACACCATCCTTTCCACCTCTTTACTCTCTCCTTACCCGTACCAGATCCTATATAAACCCCCCCCTCCTCCCAACGCCCCCCTCTATGCCCAGTAGCCGACTCTCTCAGTGGAGGCTCTTCCCGACAGCCCTCTGTAGCTAAGCTCCCAGCAAGCCCTTTTTCAACCAAGCTCCCAACGGCCTCTACAGCTAAGCTTCCAGCAACCAGCCGCCTTGTGCTGAGGAGGGGGTGTCCTACATTGATGAGATCACAGATTACATAGACAGACAGGGAGGACCAGGATCATATTTAGTAGGAGTCTTGATACCGATCCTCTTGTATGCAGATGATAGTGTCCTTATTTCTGATTCACCAGAGGGGCTGCAGAGGCATTTGGAAACATTACAGACCTTTTGTGAGGACCGGAACCTCACTGTGAACCTTGGAAAGACCAAGGTCATGATCTTTAACACCTCCTCACAGTGGATAAGTAGATCGGCAATACAATTTACATACAGTGGAAAGCTTGTGGAGTATCTTACCTCATATGTATACCTTGGGATCACTTTTTTTGGACCTCAGTTCTCGATGCGGAAGGCAGCCAACGCTAGATTGATGAGGGGATATGCAGCCCTTGGCTTGCTAGAGAGACAATGCTCATAGATACAGTTTCAGGAGCTGAGGACGAAGCTTTGGCTATTTGATACTCTAGTTATACTTGCACTACTGTATGGTGCCCCCATCAGGGGTCCCAGCTTATACCACAGCAGGAGACAGAGGAGAGAGCCGGCCGAGACAGATACAAAGGAGGTATATGATGGGTGGAAGCCGATGGAGACGCCCCTAGTGGTGATGATCTCGCACATGATTAGGAGTCAGCCATCAGTGCCACATGAGATTGTGCAGGCAGAGATGGGGACTACACCAATAGTGACAGAGGCTCTATTCCAAACAGTGACATACTGGCACAGGCTATGGGAGCTTCCACTAGATAGATACCCCCGACTACCCCTGGAGTCCTCGAGACAGCTAACATTCGAGAGAGATACAAAGTGCTAGTATGCACAGGTAGGCACTTGGTTTGACATGCACGGCATGCAGATGGAGGCACTCCCTATGTTCCAGTACAGCATAGAGGCCCCATCATTTGCTCTCAGCCGCACAGAGCCGAATAGGGTTATTAGGAAGGATATTGTCAGACTGGACACTGAGAGAACATGGAGTTCACCTAGTCGTCCACTGGGACGAAGATGGCCTTCTACAGAGATCACCTCCTATGCCTGACAGAGGATGGTTTCATCATCCGCCCAGCTACATGGACACACACCTATCTTTTGGGGTGAGATGTGCGATCAGCCAGATCCACATCTCGTCCCACTAGCTAAGAGTGGAGACTGCTAGATATGGGCCTAGGGCGACTGCACCAGAGGACAAGATATGCCAGCTCTGTCACACATAGCCCGAGACAGAGGATCATTACATATGCCAATGACCTGTATACTATGAGATTCGGGGGAGGTTCCACTGAAAACTCCAAACTTCATGGATTGAATTTGGGGATGGCCATTCTAGTATATCTTTGATCTACTGTCTTGGGAGACAATGAATCCAAGATACTCAATCTCGTGAGTAAAGAAGGTACATTTACTTTTCCTAGCATAGAGTTTATGTCTACACAATAATTGCAGCACTCTATTCACATGCTCCTCATGTTCTTCCACCGACTTAGAGTAGACTAGAATGTCGTCAAAAAAGACGAGAACAAATTCATCCAAGTAGGGACGGAATATATCTTGCATTAGGTGGTTGAAAGTTGCAAGAGCATTGGTAAACTCATAGTGGCCATAACGGGTATTGAAAGTTATCTTGGGTATATCTAATTCTATGACTCTGATCTAGTAGTAGTCAGATCTTAAATCTATCTTAGAGAAAACCTTGGCCCCATGAAGCCTATCAAGAAGCTCGTCGATGCGAGGGATAGGATACTTGTTCTTGACAGTGACTTGATTTAACCCCCGATAATCTATGCAGAGACGAAGAGTGGCGTCCTTCTTTTGGAGAAAAACACATGCTCCCTAAGGAGAGCTGCTTAGGCGTACAAATCCTTGCTCAATGAGTTGGCAAAGTTGCTCGTTGAGTTCAATGGCTTCTAGGAGAGACATCTTATAGGGTCTTTTTGGAGACACCAGGAATTAGCTTGATTTCATGGTCGACTTCTCGAGAGAGTAGTAGTCCTGTAAGCTCATCAGGAAAGATGTAAGAGAATTCTTGGAGCCAAGAGGATTCCGATTCTTTACTAGGTTCAACAGCTTCGTTGAGCTTGACAAGGAAAACTTGTTTTCCCTTACATGCTCCCTTGAGAGGATGTTTTGCTTTGACTACCCTAGACTAGGGTTTGTCTATCTTACCCTAAACTAGTACTACTTGGCCGTGCTCATTTTTAAAAGTGATACTCCCCTGGTTACAGTGAATACTAGCATTATTTGTGACTAACCAATCCATCCCAAGGATCCCATCATAAATGCCTAATGGTAGGACTCTAAAATGGCCATGAGTTTGTTCACTACCCAATTCGAAATCAAGATTTCTTACAGAGTGGTGAGATACTACTTCCTTCCCATGGGCTAGCTCTACAACCATTTTCCTAGTTGGTTTTTGATCCAGGTTTAATTTCCGTAAACACCTTGGAGAAAGAAATAAATGGATAGTGTTGCAATTAATCAAAAGCTGGAATGGCTTACCACGATAAGCAGTTGGGGTCTGAATAACACCAAATTGCTTGTTATAACCTTGATGCTCTACCGTTGCATCAATGGTGGCATGCTCTTCTTCGGCCATTTCCGAAGTTGGTTCTTCATTTATAGCACAGGCGCTGGCAACTACTCCGCAACCTCTGCCACGTCCACCACCTCTTACACCTTGGCGGATGGGGTTTCCACGGCCCTGATTTGCTCGACCACTTTGAGGAAAGGATATTGTAAGCTTGGGGCAATTGGCTTTAAAGTGTCCAGGCTCATTGCAATGGAAACACACAAGGACCTCTCTAGTAGAAGCAATATATGTGCGGAAAACAAAGAGGTCGATTGGACGACCTTGGTTGTAGTTGGGAGTGTTTGGCTAGAGCTTCTTGTAAGATTGGTTCTTAGTGTTTGATTCAGGATGAGATGTCTTCTAAAACCTAGCTTTGCCAGACATACACTCACTATAACACATATAAGGGCTATATTATCACATGGATGAAGCTCCGAATATCCCAACAAACCTCCCTTTGGAGCGAATATGGTAAGACCCAATGCAAAAGAAATACATTGCCTTCTAACCCCATCACATGTTATGTCAGAGCCAACTCATCATGCACACTTCTTGTGTCATGATAGCCCTCCGATCACATAATGCAACCGAGGTAGCAAGACCAGTACTTCAGTCACCTCCTTGGCTCCTAGGTAGGATAAATGAGAAAAAGGAGCCCTTTATAGCAAGGCCCTTGCTACAAACAGGAAAGGGAAACACACACAAACATAGATACAATCAGATTTTTAGGGGATTACTCCATATAGAGAACCCTTATTGACTTACACATGCATAAAGGCACCTAGAATGCCCACTCATCGTCTACCTCATCGAGGAAGACTTGGGCTGTTGCTGCATCTCCTCCTCTTCGGCAAGTTCTTCTTTATCTTCAACAGTAAGATTTGTGTGGTGTTTTTCTTGTTCTTTCTCTAGCTTTTTGAAGCAGTTGGTCTCCTTATGCCCCATCCTCTTGCAATACCTGCACTGAATCTTCTTGTTGGTCCTCTACTTCTATGCTCCGACAAAAGCTTTGTCATAGTCCACATTGTTGCTTGCTTGCCTCTCTTGTTTCGTCTTTTCCAAGCAACAAGGCCACCATGTCTTGACTTCAATGGTTTACTGAAACCGGGTAACATCTTGCATATTTTTTGTGAGAACTACCACCTTGTTCTCATCATAAGGCTCACACTAGAGACTAGTGAGCTGCTGAACTAGTGAGTAGAACTTTGCAAGGTGATTTCTTAATTCGTCATTATCAAGCATTTTCAAATCATAGAACTTCAAATTCAAGAAAATCTTAGAATTAGTGATTTTGTTACCAAAAGAAGTCTCTAGTTTGTCCCAAATTTTCTTGGCGGTTTGCTTTAAGCCTATGTGATGAACGAAAGTGTTTGTTGCCAAACTGAGACCGATTAGTGCAATAGCTCTCCCGTTGCATTGTTGCCACAACTTCTGCTTTTCTGGCTCACTGGCTCCCAAGTTTTCGTCATCTCCAGAGATTATGCTTCGAACACCCTCCCTCTTCAAGAGAAGATGCATCTTGGTCTACCAGGTAGGGAACCCAGCATTAGAGAACCTGTCGATTGTATTGGTTGATAGAGCCATAATGTTAAGACCCATAACATAGTAGATTGCAGCACAGAAACTGGTAGTGGCTCAATGATGCTGAGATAATATTAATGTAAAGAGGAGCTTCTGCTAGCAAGTTGTTGTTTATGGATGGTGTGAAGATGAGCAAACGAGGGAGGTAGTGAGGGAACCATACAGTAGAGGGCTGAGCACAGCAAGAAGCTAACAGGCGCAGGAGGCAGAGAGCTAGGCGCAATGGAGGTGGATAGGCCAAGAGAGATGCAGGAGCAGTGGCGCAGGGAGCCGGGGGAGGCACGAGAGCAGTGGAGGCAGATGGGTCGAATGAGAGGAGTGACACGGGAGAAGTGGCGAGGGGAGCCGGGCACAGTGGCGAAGAATTGAGAAAATTCCCTAGCGAAGCAGCGAAGTAAAAAAGGAGGCTAAGGGGCAAAAAATAGGGGCGCCAAGGTAAACCCACCCGCAGGCAGCTCAGCTGGGGTTTCGCCCAGACCGCTGAGCGGTGGAGCTCAGCTTAGCCCAGCCGGCACACCCTATCATGGACTCTGCTAGTTCAGGCGGTGGAAATGGGCGGTAGCGACGGAGCTGGCAGAGATGGCGTGAACTACGGCGAGATGGAGGCGGCAAGTCGGTTGGAGAAGCGCTGAGCTCAATCTTGGCCACAACAGCTAGGGGAGAGAGAGAGAGAGAGAGAGAGAGAGAGAGAGAGAGAGCACGACTCATAGCAAAGTTTGATTTGATGGATGAGTACAATGCCTTTTTGTAGGTATAAAACCTTATCTTATGACTCAACACAATCACACTCACACACACACGTGTTGCCACATGGCACACTTATCTTATCTCCTCATAAGAGGTGGTTCAAACTCACACGCATACACATACAATAACACATATAAGGGTTGTATCACATGGATGAAGCTCCGAATATCCCTATAGTTTCCTACCATTTGCTCTCTATTGTTCCACCCACACATGGTAAAAACAATCTTCAAGAGAGCACGTAGGACAAGAGAACACTACACAAGGTATGTGAACATGGAGTCCTGCTCCTCCCTCCTACTTGCTTCCATAATTGAGCATTAAAGCTTACCAATTGCAAGTAGAGTCAATATCAACAGAAGTCTTCGCGATGGAAGCATCTGAGTGTTGAAATCTTCAATTGGCATGATCCTTCACAAGACAAAAGTCTTCAAGTGGTTGCAAGGAACCCTCGGAAAGCTTCCCCTATGGTTCAACTTGGGAAAGGAAGGGTGAAATTAGGGTTTTTAGCCAAAAGACCAGAAATTACAGCAAATAAAAGGACTGTTTTGTTGAATTTGAGCCATTGGGAGTGTGGAGAGTGATTACGGCCTAGAAACACTCTTGGAAGCTTGAAAACTCTTTAACAAGCTTGGATATGGTGTAGGGAAGGAGAAAGTGCAGAAAATACAGCCATAGAGCCTCTTGAAGGAGGCCCCAACTTCTACAGAGAGGGGAGAAGAGAGAGATAATGAGATGTCAACCTTGGGTATCAGGCAGAGAGGGAAAGTAAGTTGGGATCCAAGCTCGGATTGACACATGGCTTGATGCAAAGGGGATAAGGTCTAGGCAGTGGACATGGAGCTTTGTCCACTCTGGGACATCAATGTGTGCGAACACAGGGCTGATCATAATTTATAAGTGAGTTTTGGCTGCCCAAAACTTAATAATGTGTGTACACACAAACTTATAGATCCTAAGGCTTGGTTCTGACCAATACTTACCAGCACACAGTTTCACAAGCACAGTTCACGGGGGGGCATTCACTTACCCAGAACTACACATTGGTCAAGCAAGCATGAAAACATCATGCAAATTCAATTTGCAGGCAAGCACATAAAGATGCTATGCAATGCAACATTGGTATGGACAATCTCGGTTCATGAGACTTTACCAAAATAGACATGTTCCAAGCAAGTACACGAGGTACCAGACCCAGTGAAACACCAAGCCTCTAAGCATTTCCGGGCATGTACACACATGCACAAGTCCCAATGGAAAGCTAAATCCATAGTGTGGCATCAATCCCCTGGATAACAGCCATGGATGCCACTTCAATGTATAGACATAATGAGAAAGCATGGGTGGACTAATTGGGTGGCCAAATGGTGACGACTTCCACTTAGGAACGAGCCTTCATCACCCTACTTTAACTTCTCCACTTTTGGTGGATCCATGTCAAGACCCGGCAACATTGGGCCTTAAGATTCTCGCAAAAGGCTCACATGAAACACATGGTGAACCCTCCATATTCAATCTACTTCTTGGAAAATGCTAATCTTCAGATCCTTCTATGGCTGCTTTCCATTTCAAGATCCTTTCCAACCCAACTGAAGGTCAGAAAAATGACCTTTATTGCGGAAGAAGAATGCTTGGGACACTTGCAAAGTCCCATAGAAATAGGTATGTCTTCTAACATAATCAAAAGCATATTGAGCAACTAAGCCATACAAACATATTGCAACTATACACAGGCACCTTCAATATTTCTATAGGTGATCACATGAGTATCATAAAAAGCATAGATGCCACATTTACAGAAGCCCAACGTTTATGTCATGCATCAAAGTAATCCTCTTGGTCACATAACTCTTTCTTGGATTGAGCCATGCATGCCAAGGCATCCCCAAAAGTAAATGACAACCTTGCAATGGGGGGAACTAGCTCTAAAAGGCCAGCCTCAAGACAGCCTTAATGAGGCCATGGAGGTTGCAAGGGCGCCTCTCAAAAAGCCTTATACACGTGATCCCCAAGGAGGGGGGAGGTTAGACAGTGGACTATGGCGTCTCATCACTTTGCCTAGTACCACTATGTGCGAATCCCTTGCCAAAGCCATCAGTCGCCACCTCCAACCTTTGTCCACGGAGAGTGTAATACACCTCGACGTACCTACATTGCTGGTAAATTGAGCCTCTTTTTGGTGGAGTTTGGACAGCCTGTTTTGGGCTGATTTGGGGCCGATTTAGCAGCCCACCAAAGAGAAGTATAGTCACCACTACAAATATGCTCCCAAGCCGTGTTAAATAACAAATGTAAAGTGGGGAAACACCTCCATATGAATGAACCGGATGGATCTATGTTGCAGTTGTATTTGTTGGGAATCAAGGTCTTACCTGTGTGTGAACTCACTCCTAGAGTGAGGAAGTATGTGTGTGTGTGTGTGAACCACCTCTTAAAGGGATATTTGTGTGTGAGTCACATTAGTGATGTCAAGAGGCCACCTTTGTAACCTATGAAGGTACTTGTACTTTCATTGAAATTATCATGCAACAATCACATCAGTCAGTCGTGTTATTCACTCTCTCTTGAGCATAGTGTTTCTTTCTCAAACTCTCTCTGTCTGTGCAATGCCATAGCCATGTTCCCCTTTAAGCCAACATAGCTCAGCCTTGTACCAACATATGGTTTCAGAACCTTGTACCTGCTGCACCTTAAACATCTGAACTACTGCTCCCGCCATTGCTAAGGCTACTGCCTGCTAGCCGTCGTCAGCGCTTCACTTTGCTGCTCGCTCGTCGTCGTCATCACATACAACAGCCTCCCCTGTGAGAACTTCCCACATATTGTACCTGCGGTTGTCCATGTTGCCGCCTTTGCTGCATACGGCTGCTACCTTCATCTGAACCTCCACCTATCTGTGCCTGCGCACATGCTGAAGAGCTACTACATAAGCACCTTCGCTTCCCCATCTCATGTACCTGCTACTGCTACTAGCCATAAAGCAGCTCTACATCAACATTAAATAGCACCTCTCAAGAGCTGCTGCCAACGTCGTCATCACCAGTCAGCAAAGCTTCTACAAACATCAGTTCAAATCAAGAAAGTAAAATTTTGGGGCTTTTATCATTTTCTGAAAATCTATCTTAATCAAAGCATTTACCCCAAATCCTCCTTTATTTTTTAAAATTGCAGGTCCATATGTGACATTAACATGTTGGTATAGCCTCCTATAGCATCATTTTTGGAAACCCTAATTTTTGGGCATTTTTTCTGTGCAAGGGACTAGACATTGACATTGGATTTATTCCTTCGCTAAGACCTTTCCATATCCACTGCCTATCATGGCCTCTCATTTTTTCTGTGCAAGGGACTAGACACTGACATTGGATTTATTCCTTCGCTAAGACCTTTCCATATCCATTGCCTATCATGGCCTCTCATCTATTCATGGAAAAATTGAACGGGGATAATTTCCATACCTCGCAACAGACTAAACTAAAATTAAGTATGATGAGAGAAGGCATCTGGCCTTTCATTGAAGGAGACGAGAAAATGCCTGAAGCAAAAAATGAAGCCCAGAAAGCTTAGAAGCTTTGTGTTCAGAAAGCCTTTGGCCTCATCACCCTAGGCCTATCCGACGATTTCATACACCATGTTGTTGATCTCCCAACTTTAAAAGAAGCTTATGAGATGCTAAATAAGCTCTTTGGAGCACAAGGAAAGAACTCTAAAGTCTCTTTACAAATAGAGTTCTATGGTATGACGATGCAGTCACATGAGAGCTTTGATGCTCAAAACCAAAGTTGAGGAAGATGAGGCCGTAGCCGTGCTAATCAAGTCTATGCTAGATGAGCTTTGCGGGAACCTCATCACCACCTTGAAGAACCTGCCCAGTCTTACCTTGGAAGGAGTAATAACCTCCTTCAAGGAAGAGGAGAAGAAGATGAAGAACAGAGAAGCAAGGGGGGACAGCTCCTTCACAAAGAACTTCAAAGGTATGAAATGTTTCCTTTGTGGTAGGAACAATCATACTAAAAAAGACTACTATTCAAAGAAGCGGTGCAAACATTGTGAGAAAAACAACCACAATGAAAAGTACTACTAACATGAAAAAGCACATGCCAGCATCATTAGGGAGAAAGAGCAAATTGCTGCCATGATGAGTGAGCCTTTTGGAGTCCAAAGTTATGTATTGTGTTGTGCGGCGATCACTTGCGTGATATTTAGTTCTGTTTGAGTGATCTGATCTCGTGTGTACTCTAACCTTGGGACCCCATATAATTGGCATGAGAAACTAGGTGATGAGTCTAAGATTTATCCTTGACATAGAATGAGGTAATCCCTTGAGGGGAGATTCGTGTGACTCAAAGTCTTACATGTGTGTGAACCCACTCCTAGAGTGAGGAAGTATGTGTGTGTGTTTGTGTGTGTGAACCATTTCTTAGAGGGGTATCAAAAATATCCAGTATTTGTGTGAGTGACATAAGCAGTGATGCCAGGAGGCAACTTTTGTAACCTATAAAGGTGCTTGTACTTTCATTGAAATTATCAAGCATCATTTAGTAGTGTTATTCATTCTCTCTCTTGAGCATAGTGTTTCTCTCTCAAACTCTCTATCTCTATCTATATCTCTATCTCTATCTCTATCTCTGTGCAATGCCATAGCCATGTTCCCCTTTAAGCCACCATAGCTCAGTCTTGTACCAATAGTATTAAACAAGAAAAACCAGGTGGATCTGTGTTGCAGTTGTATCTACAACAAAAAGGAAAGCTTGAGTGGGAGCACTTAGGCCTCCCAAAGGTGAGGACCTGGGTTTGAATCTATCCAAGGCATCTAAATTCCAATATCCACTCTCACATCAAAAATAAATAAATAAATTAGCAGAATGGTGGTGTTTAGAGGAACTCTGACAGCCTATAAGCACAGTATGCTTGACAACAAGGAGGTTGGTGTACCAAGGTGACTCGATCATATGGGAATGTGCATAGGTGATGGGGCAACATACAGGGTTGAGTAGAGGGCAACAATAAGAAGACACACGATATAAGCTCTTCAAACACACTAGGATGATGATGTTTTTTATACCCACTTTTGGAGCTATCTCTATACTCTACCGGTTCATTTCATTTTACTTTGTACCCTTGAATCTTGATGATGTATCCAGATGATGAGGATGGACTATTTTGGTCTCGTAGGTCATTTTGGCCTTTTGCAGACGTTTAATACAGCTTTCTTTCTTTCACACACACACTCTCTCTCCCTCTCTCATACACACCCTGTCTCTCCCTCCCTCAAGGCTCATACATACACACTCTAGTCTCTCTCTCTCTCTCTCTCTCTCTCTCTCTCAACTTTCACTATATATCTATCTATCACTATATATATATATATAAAACAGACACCTCTAACACGCCTCTAATGTCTCTAAAAAATACGAGTCTTTCGAGGTGCATACCATACCCGCCTCTACCAAATGCCTCTGACGCCTCTAACAACCATGCTCCTGCCTGGCCACCTTTGGGAGAAAGAGAGGTGCTTATTTGAGAAGGTAAGAGTAGCCATGCACCCTACACCTCAATGGAGTCTGGGAGCCACTTGTAGGCTGGCACCTTCACCTACAAGGGTGGCCATACTTTCTTTGTAGGGTGCATACATGATGGGTGCCCCCTTTTTCACACAGATTAACCCAGGAGAATAGTAAGTGATCGAGATCCCAAGTTCACGTCAAGATTCTAGACTACACTCTTCAGAGAGGAGCCACACCCCATCTTAGTGGCAGCTTGGATATGGGAAGACACTTACACTCTTCACAGAATCACCACCTTTTTCAAAGAACACCAAGATGTGTTGAATGGACCTACAAGGATCTCCTAGGGATAGATCTAAACATGTGCACTCATAGAATTCCACTAAAAGAAGGAAGTCAGCCAGTCAAGAAGGGCATTTACCACATGAATCCAAAATATTCAAATGTGGTGATGAAGAAAGAGCTGGACAAGATGGAAGAGGCAAGCAGGTGACTTAGCCTACGAGCTTCTTCTGCCTCCTCATCTCAAAGTTCATAATGTATTTCATGTAAGCCTTCTAAAGAAATATGTGCCAAGCCCAAATCATGTACTTGATGTGATGAAATCCTAACCTCTTCAACCCAAGGGCGGCATATGGAACTCCAACCTGAAGAAATTCTTGATGTTCAAGAAAAGATTCTCAGGAATAGAATTCTCAGAGAATTATTGGTAAAATGGAAGAAGGCACGACTTTTATAAAGTGCCCGCCCTAGAATTAAAATAGTGTGAGCCAGCAAAGTATATTTTAACACAAACAACCTAAAACACAAAATGAAGGTCCTTACCACCTGTTCACATGGGCAATCCCAAGTTAGGCTTACACATTGCAAACACTAACAGCCCATGGGGGGTGGTCCCAGGCATTCTCGGGCCCCTATGGAATTGGAACAATACCCCATTCTCAATAGTTTATACTTGATATACTGGTAGTCTCAAGCCCCGTCTCAGGCACGAGTACCAAGACCCATTGTGCTCTTTAGAACTCACTAGGACTTTATCAAAACCAGTAAACATGGATTTTTATATCCCGCTGGTTGACCTCAACAGAAAAAGAGGCTATACATCCTCTTTGGCTGCTTGCCACAGTCGGTTCATATCTCCTCCTTGTCAAGAGACAAAAACCATTCTCGATCTAGTCGCTTACTGTGAAACCACGATCAAATCTTCTCCTAATCTAGTTGCCTACTGTAGATTAAAAGTACCAAAGTCATGCCGGACCAGAGGTTTCTGCACAAGAGCTCTTTAGAAGTATTGGTTCTCGTCAAAAACACAGCAAGAACAAAAACACTTGGTGCATCAAAAGTATCACCTCGTCATCATGCAAAGTCACTCTGAACAAAATTTTGGTGGTTTACTATACAAAAAATTGTGCTGAATTTTTTTTATAAATAGAATAAAAGAAACATTCTTTGGAACAAAAAGTTTTACCTTCTCAATTTGGAGAAGCTTGGTATGATAAAAAAAGCGTTCACGACTCATTGAATCTGCCTTCATCATTTTCCAAAATTTGCTTTAGAAGATTGACTTGTCAATATGTCATATACGGTAAGGCAAGAAAACTTTAGCACAACTAAAGATTATCATAGAGTACCTTTTCATTTAAAAATTGAAACACCCACATCTATGCAGGCAGCTAAGGAGGGAAAAAGGAATCCTGGCGTGTGGTTGCACCACAGCCATTTTTAGAAGACAATATATCAATAATTTTTTTTTAAATATCTTTAGCTACCTGCGTATAGTTCTCTCTCTCACACACTATACTTAGTATGTTCCAAGTGTGCTGAGCAAATGCAAATCCAGCCGTAGCCATGCGTGCGGCTACTACTTTTGGGAGTCTAGTAAGTCATAGGTGTGAACACACTCTTATTAAGAGAACATAAGATAGTGCCTTGGTGCCTATATAACGCCTTGTACATGGTGGAAGTATTATCATAATACAATCATTGCTGTGCAACAACTCTCTTTCTCTTGTGTGCATGTTATCACACCTCTCTCTCTCTCTCTTGTGTGCATGTTTTCCAGACAGTGTATCAGATGTCACATGATTGTAACTTTGGTCTCATAGGTCACTTTGGCCTTTTGACGACGTTAATATAACATTTCATTTCATTTCTCTCTCTCTCTCTCTCTCACCCATCCATATAACCAATAGCCGCATGCTTACTGCTATTATAAGCAAACTCATTCTGTGGGAGGTACCTTTCCCACTCAGACTGTCTCTTGGAGACATACGCCCTCAACATACCCTCCGTGACATGACCGAGATACAAGAGTTCCTACTTAAAGAAATCACATTTTGACATTGCATACAGCTTCTCTCGTCAGAGAATCTCTAAGACGACTTTGAGATGTTGTATGTGTTCTTCCAATGACCTACTATAAATCAATATGTCATCCAGGAAGACAACAATACACTTCCTCAGATATGGACGAAATAAATCGTTCATCATCTGCTGTAAGTAGCAGGAGCATTAGTCAACCCGAAAGGTAAGACTAAAAACTCATAGTGGCCATAGCGCATTCGAAACGCAATCTTAGGCACGTCCTCACGTTTAATCCTTATCTGATGATAGCCTGACCATAGATCAATCTTGGTGAAATACTTAGCACCCTAAAGACGATCCACCAAGTCATCCATCCTCGGTAAAGGATACTTGTTCTTGACAGTGAGCTTGTTCAAGCCTTTGTAATCCACACAGAAGCGCGTACTACCATCTTTCTTCCGTGACAGGAGAACGAGAACGCCCCATGGAGACTTACTAGATTGAACAAAACCTTTATTGAGATACTCTTGCAGTTGCCGAGCAATCTCGTCCTCTTCCCTCTGGCTAACCTATAAGGTTACCGGGAGACGAGATGGCTACCAAGCAATAGCTCAATCTCATGGTCAACACCCCGCTCGGGTGGCGGACCATCTGGTAACTCGTTAGGAAATACATCACTAAACTCTTTTAAAATATTGTCCAAAATTTGATGTTCTTTAGTACAACTATTGCTTGAGATAGAATTACACTCTAAAGCAGATGATCTTAACAAAATTTCAGAATTGAAAAGATCATAGAAACAACAAAAAGACACAGAATTTGGATCAAAAAGTGATTCATATATATCCTAGGCCAAAGCCTGAGTCGCGTTTACATCAAAAAATCCACGGGGGACATCACCCCGGATTACATAGAGTTCACCATCATGAACAAACGAGAGCTTATGAGTCCGATAATCTAACATTATCGTCTCGCTTTGTCAAAAAACCAGGACATTCCCAAAATCATATCCACCCTATCAAGGTTCATGATATGGAAGTCCAAAGCCTCCCGGTAGTCCTGAATCTGGACCTCCAGTTTAGGCACTGTTCGATCCCACACTTCCACGTCTGCACCCCAAGCAAGGTTGACCACATTCAGATGATCACTTGCCCCCGTGGGTAGCCGGAGTGTCTGTACCAAACGCGAAGAAATAAAATTGTGAGTAGAACCATTGTCAAATAGAATCAGCACCCTTTGGCCACCTACAGTTCCCTCAACCCAGAGGAGATCATGCCGACCAAAAGCAAATTCACTTATCTGACATCCACGGCAACTACTTGAGGCCAAATGATGAATTTCAACAGAAGAGATCAAAGAGTTACCGTGTAGTTCCGTAATATGTACCGAGGTCTTACCCCCTGAAGGCTTCTTCGGACAATCCCGATAGTGATGACCGAGCTGGTTGCACTCGAAGCACAAGTTCTCTTTCTTCACCTTCGCTAATTGTTCTTCGGTTTGTGGAGCGGATCTTTTCCTGCCTCTCGAGCACTTTTTGGGATTGTGCTGTGACGACTGACCATCCTGGGATGCTGCAACACTACCTCGTTTCTTGTCTTTAGAGGATTTTTGGTTCTTGCGTGCAGACTCACCCGCAGGTTCACCACCTCTTCTAACAGCAAGAGTGTCATCAAAATTCTTGGCATAGCGGTAGATGTTGTCCAAAGAATGAATACGGTTTTGTAGAACCTCATTCTAATAATCTGGAGGTAGTCCGAATAAATAAAGCATATACACCAACACATGAGGCTCCTCAAGGGCCTTACAATGATTCACCAAGTCTTTGAACTCCTGGGAATAGTTATCCAGGCTCTTCTTTCCCATCTCCAATTTGAACAACTTAAGAAAGTTTTCAATTTTGTTGATCGAGACAAACTGTTGCTTAAACACTTGCTGAAAATCAGCCCATGTTGTCGGCTTTTCACGAAGGTCCTTCCACCAGGCAAACGCCTTATGCTGAAGCAAAATTTGAATCTGACTAATATGCTGAGCATCAGTGTCAAGGTTGCATCGAAACGCAGTTTGGATATGATCCAAACGTTTGGAACGACTGAAACGTTCACTAACGTTTGGAAACGTTCACTTACGTTTGGAAACGTTAGTGAACGTGGGATTTTGATTAATGTAGGTTAAAAAATGAACGCACGTCAACATCACATTTTTTTTCTTCTGTTTCTTACGTGCGTGCGGCTCTCTCTCTCTTCGGCGGCGGGCGCTCGTGGGCTAGTCGTGTTGGGCTTCGCCGCTTCTCTGGTCGTGCTGGTCGTGCTCGCTCATCGCAAGTCAGTCTCTCACTCTCTCTCTCTCCCCCGCACAAGCCGTCAAGCTCAAGAGACTCCACTCTCTCTCTTTCTCCCTCTTGCACACTCAACTCTCTCTCTCTCTCTCTCTCTCTCTCTCTCTCTCCCACATGAGATTGTGCCAGCAGAGATGGGCGCTACACCGATAGTGACAGAGGCTCTATTCCAGACAGTGACATACTAGCATAGGCTATGGGAGCTTCCACTTGATAGATACCCCCGGCTAGCCCTGGAGTCCTCCAGACAGTTGACACTTGAGGGAGATACAGAGAGCTGGTATGCACAGGTAGGCACTTGGTTTGGCATGCACGGTATGCAGATGGAGGCACTCCCCCCCTTCCAGTACAACATAGAGGCCCCGTCATTTGCTCTCAGCCGCACAGAGCGGAACAAGGTTATCAGGAAGGACATTGTCAAACTAGATACTCAGAGGACATGGAGTGCACCTAGTCGTCCACTGGGGACGAAGATGGCCTTCTACAGAGATCATCTCCTATGCTGCCTGACAGAGGATGGGTTCATCATCCATCCATGCTACATGGACATACACCTATCCTTTGGGGTGAGATGTGCGATCGGCCAGATCCGCACCTAGCTGAGAGTGGAGACTGCCAGATATGGGCCTAGGGCGGCCACACCAAAGGATAGGATATGCCAACTCTGTCACACAGAGGCCGAGACAGAGGACCATTACATATGTCGATGCCCTGTATACTATGAGATTCGGGGGAGGTTCCACTGCCTCGTTCGAGCTGGGTTCAGACCACTTTCCAAGATCATGGACTTCCCGGATCAGAGATGCCTGGGACTTTTTCTTCTAGAGCTCCGCAGACACACGGAGTCCTTAGTGAGATCCAGATCAACTGTACTTGCTCGAGGACCAGCACAGAGAGCTCTCACCGACTTCTTCCATACCAGCACTCCGAGGGCTGATCCGCCCATCATACCCAGACCACAGGCTAGTGTAGGAGCTCAGCCGAGAGGTGTGACACTCAACAGAGCCACTGAGTTATGCAGAGCTCAACGCCCCAGACCCCATGGCCCTCGCCCATGGCCACGCCACCACAGGAAGATCCGGGCCATCATCTCCCATCATCGCAGGACCTTCCCGCGCCAGCTCAGTTTTACCACCTTGAGCACCATGTCACAGCGGCCCATGAGGGATGTATTAGGGTGATATTAGAGCTCTCTGCTCATGTACCTAGATCAGATTTTAACGTTCAAGATTTTTTGTTATCTTTCTTTATTACTATTTTGTACCCAGGATGATGTACCTCATGGATATGATGTAACCTTTTGGTCTCATAGGTCATTTTGGCCTTTTGAAGACGTTAATACAACTTTCTTTCTTCTTCTTCTTCTTCTTCTTCTTCTTCTTCTCTCTCTCTCTCTCTCTCTCTCTCTCTCTCTCTCTCTCTCTCCGCCCTACCCCACTTTTCTTCACACTGCTCTTCGCCATCTCCTCTCTCTTCGCACTGCCCACTTCGCTTCATGCACGCTGCTGGTGCTCTCTCTCTCTCTCTCTCTCTCTCTCTCTCTCTCTCTCTCTCTCTCTCTCTCTCTCCGTGGAGGACATTGAGGATATCCGCCATCGACCGATGAGAGACTTCTTTGGATAGTGATGTGTATGATGCTTACCTTTGTTGCTGGAGTTTTCCTCCCAGATGTTATCCATTAGGAGCTCCTAGTACCGTTCTTTTCCTCATAGGTTATTTCAGTTTCAGTTAGTTGTTTTTAGCTTTTCTTACACAGACATTGTATCAGATCCACCAATTGTTGTAACCTTTTTGGTCTCATAGGTCATTTTGGCCTTTTTGAAGACGTTAAGATATCATTTCATTTCATCATCTCTCTCTCTCTCTCTCTCTCTCTCTCTCTCTCTCTCTCTCTCTCTCTCTCTCTCTCTGTGCTGTTCGCGCTGCGCGCTGATGGTCTCTCTCGCTCTTTCGTTCGTTGCTCTCTCTCTCTCTCTCTCTCTCCCTCTCTCTCTCTCTCTTCTCTCTTCTCTCTCTCTCTCTCTCTCTCTCTCTCTCTCTCTCTCTCTCTCTCTCTCTCTCTCTCTCTCTCTCTCTCTCTGCTGTTCGCGCTGCGCGCTGGTGGTCTCTCTCGCTCTTTCGTTCGTTGCTCTCGCTCTCTTGCTGTTCGCCACTGCTCTTGCTCTCACGCTCTCGTTGTTCGCGCTGCGCACTGGTGGTCACCCTCTAGCTGCTCACGCTGCCAATGGCGTGACGTCTTTGCTCTCTCGCTGCTCGCGCTGCGCGCTGGTGGTCTCAACACCCTCTCGCTGCTCGCGCTGGTGGTCTGCGCACCCTTGCTGTGCTCCACCTGGCGCTGCCCTTCGTACCCACCCCCGCCCGAGCTGCCCTGCTTACACTGCGCACCCCTGCTGTACTGCGCTGCTGTGCTCGCGCTATGTTGGCCTGCTCGCGCTGTGCTTGCGCTGCCAGAAATTCTCTCTCTCTCTCTCTCGCTCTCTTCAAGTCAGGGGATCCCATGCTTCCTGGGAATTATCGTACCATCATGATTGGTCACACATTGGCTAGATTATATGCATCTATTCTTGAGCAGGAGTTGAGTAGATGGGCAGAGAGAGAGGGCATACGTGCATCAGGGCAAGCAGGGTTCAGGAGAGGTTTCTCCACTCTTGACCATATCTTGACACTCAGAGCTATTATTGAGGAGGGCAGATTATATGGCAGGAGGATTTATTGTTGCTTTGTGGTTTTCCGCAAAGTTTTTGACACAATACCGAGAGCCAGACTGATGCGCAGACTACAGGAGATGGGAGTGCCCCACAGAGCTGATTTGGGAAATCATGGCTTTATACACGACAGTTGTGGGGCAGGTACGTACTACTCAGGGTATATCTGAGATGGTTCACTCCACCTATTGGGGTGAAACAGGGCTGCCCCCTTTCTCCCACCTTATTTGGGATGTATGTGCATGAGGTTCGGACTATGTAGAGCGGGAGGGTGACAGAGGAGCACAGCTAGCAGGGACATGGATTCCGCTGTTATTGTATGCTGATGATATTGTGCTGATCTCAGATTCTCTAGAGGGGATGCAGCGTCATTTGGATGCATTGCACACGTTTGCACAGGCTGGATTGTCTGCTAACCTTGGTAAAACCAAGGTGATGGTGTTTAACACCACAGCACAGTGGGTTAGGAAGTCAATACCCACTTTTACATATGGTCAGGAGACAGTGGAGTATACAGATGCATATACTTACCTTGGTGTGGTTTTTAGTGGCCCACTATTTTCCTTGAGGAGAGCAGCGGAGACCAGATTGACCAGAGCTTATGCAGCATTGGGGAGACCAGAGAGGATGTGGTTCGCAGGTTCAGTTTCAGGAACCTCGAACAAAGCTCTGGCTCTTTGACACTTTGGTCACTTCAGCCATGCTGTATGGAGTGGAGATATGGGGACCCTCAGTGGATCACCACAGCCGAGCTGGTAGCACTGATGGATGGAGACGTATGGAGAGGCCCTTGGTTTCTATGATTTCCCGGATGATTAGGGCCAAGGCCTCCGTACCACACGATATTATCCGTGCAGACTGTCCAGTATATTATAAGATATGAGGCCGTTCTCACTGCCTGTTTAGAGAGGGTTTCGGACCACTTTCTAGAGTCATGAGATACCAGGATCAGAGATGCCTCGGATTATACTTGCTGGAGCTGCGTAGACATAGAGAGGGTCTCTTGAGAGGGAGGGATCAGAGAGGGAGAGACACCTACAAAGGCAGATTACAGACTTCTTTCAACCAGAGATTGAGCAGTCATGCCAGCTGGCATTGCAGCTAGCCCCAGAGTATAGCCGCACCAGAGGTACACTGATTGATCGGGCTATAGAGCTGGGGCGGTCCAGGCGCCCGAAGATGAGAGGCCCATCTCGACACCGGCGGAGACTACAACAGAGGATCGGGACCATACTAGCACGGCATGGGAGACGTCCAGTCAAAGTACTCACCATGGAGGACATTGAGGATATGCGCCATCGACCGATGAGAGACATCTTTCGATAGTGATGTGTATGATGGAGTTTTCCTCCCAGATGTTATCCATTAGGAGATCCTAGTACCGTACTTTTCCTCATAGGTTGTTTCAGTTTCAGTTAGTTGTTTAGTTGTTTTTAGCTTTTTTAGCTTTTCTTACACAGACATTGTATCAAGATCCACCAATTGTTGTAACCTTTTTGGTCTCATAGGTCATTTTGTCATTTCATTTCTTTTGTTTTCGTGAAATGGTGTTTTTATTATATGTAAAAATGTACATCAGTCACATGGCTCACACAGAACCTATGGCCCCAAACAAAACCCCACAAAAAAATCCTCTAAAGGATCATGACCATGCAAACCTATACACTAATAAGAAAGCCTCCTAGCCAAATAAGCATCCCAGATAAAAGCATCAAAGATGAGCGAGCCGAGCCGCCGTAGACCATAACGAAATAACATCTGCATCAAATAGCTGAGCTGAGAGAAGAGAAGAGAACTGCCAAAGCAGCAAACCGCGGATACGTAGAATGTGCCCATGTATTCCAGACAAGGAATCAAAGATGAACCCATTCCGTGTAGTCCAAATATGCAAAGTCCTGTCCATCTAAGGAAATGGAATATCACAAGATGACTGTCCGAAGTAATGACTTGAGGGCAAATCCCAAATATCCACTGATGAGCCGAAACAGTAGACCTCTCTACTGCCTCCCAAACGCGAGAGACAAAAGAACCAAATCTGACGGGCCCCTGGACAACTCATGAACAGATGCATAACTATTTCAGTGCATGTCGTGCAGAAGAAGCAAGAGGCCAATGTAATTTTACGACGGTTGAGCTGATCCCGTGTAGGTAACCCTCCCACCAACATCCTCCAAATGAAAACCTTACCTTGGTAAGGGAGTGTAGACTGCCAACCACGCATAAGAGTTTTCTGCCACCATGATTTAGACTTGTACAATCCCCACACCTTATTGGCCTTGGCTGAAACCCAATCTTTCTCTGATACGAGCTTATGATAGACCTGGTTAGCTGAAAGTGATATCAAGTCACCAGATTTACATAGTGCCCAATCAAGCCAAGGCTGATCTGCAGATGGCCGAGGCAATGGAGTAAAAGGCTCAACTGCATGCATGATGTCAACCCATAGTGGCTGAAATGTCCGAGGAACCTTAAAGTGCTGCCGAATACGACGAAACGAATATGGCCTGTCACAACCAGGTATCACAGCATCTCGGATTCTAACCAAGCCTAACCTGACCATGCGGTTGAGTCGTATGCATGAAGCATCTCTGTCTGGCCAAACAATGACACGCGACTCCACAAATGTTTCGAACTGCAAAGAGTTCAAAAGTAGTCTTTCATGACCAGGATCCCACCGAGTCAATAGTAGAACTTCATGCCAAGAAAGGAGAATATGCGATAAAATGTGAGATGAGCGAATACGGACAAGATGAGCCGCATTCACAATGTCCCACCATGAAGCCTGCACACGTGTCCGTCCATGTGACAATCCCTTCAACTCAATCAAGTCACGAGCCATGAATACCCAAGGCTGCTCCTGCAAACACATATCCTGAAAAAGCGCCCACCTACGCGCCACCATATGCAAGCGGACATCCAGTAAAGCAGCCCCACCCATTCTTTTGGGCGTCGTAATGTGATTCCAAGCTATCCATGCTTGACCCATAATATTTCCTTGCCTCTTCCACAACATAAACCGAATGGGAGCAACCAAACGGAGAAGAGATTTGTGCGTCCAAGGTAGAAAAGGCAAAAAATAGGAAATCATGCTAAGCATAATAACCTGAGCTACCTTAACCCTCACGTGCATAGGCCACCCTTGAGCTTTCCAATACACAAATTTATCCGAGATCCGAGCAGAAATCCAAGCAAGAAGCGCTTGGGGGTCCACATCCACACCCACCGGATACCCAAGATGACGAACAATGTCTCCTGTATGCACCACACGGCCTTGCCACCCTAATGCCTCAAGATCAAATTCCGTGCACACAATGAGGGCTGATTTTGTTGAATTTATTTTCAGCCCAGAAGCCAATGCAAAATTATTCCAAGCTTCCATTGCTCGATCTATATTGGCTTTTTTGGCCCTGAGAAACATAAAAGTATCATCCGCAAGGGCTTGAGCAACCAATTGCTTGCCATGAGGGAGATGCAAACCAACCACTTCACCATGCGATGCCATAGCATGCATGAGACCTGGTAAAACACGCCAAAACATTGGTGGGAATTGTTTCACTTCAACCCAAACTGGGCAAGCCTGGCGCAACATATCTTGGTACTCTGCCATAGGCTTCCACGGAACCACATGAACCAACTGCCCATCCAAAAAGAGTGGCACCTGCTCCAAGACTACCCTACGGGCTTTCGAAGTGCGAAAAAGTATTTCATAAAAGCCTCTCGGACCATCATAAATCTCCTCAAGTGCCTCAGGCGACACCAAGCGGCCCAACCATGCTCTAAGACGAGGCAACAATGGAATACGCCCAGTAAAGAAGAAGATAGCAGCACGATCATGAAAATCTGCTAGCTGTTGTAGCAACAAAGGAGTCTCCATGCATACATCAGCCACACCACCATTATCTACTGCAGCCATTTGCACGCTATTTGCCTTCACATATTCTTGCAGAAGCTCACCAGTGATCTGCAGCAAACGTGCAAACTCCGGAGAAGGTACCTGAGAACTTTCCTCTGCATTCTCTCCAACATTCACCGGAGTGTAGCTTGCATCAACATCAAGCCTTTGACGTTTTTGTTGCTCCGAGGCATCTGAAGCATAACCCACATCCTTCTCGATCATCTCCTCAATAAGATCCATGTTAAGGCTATTGGCAGCCATGCCACCAACAGCAGCAGCCGGGTCATCCAAATCCATTTACAAAAGCAAAGAAAACCCGTTCTCTCAAACCCTAATTCAGCACCTGCAAACCCTAATTCAGCACCTGCAAACCCTAAATCAGTAGCTACAAACCCTAAATCCAACTTCTCTCTCTCTCTCTCTCTCTCTCTCTCTCTCTCTCTCTCTCTCTCTCTCTCTCTCTCTCTCGTGCGTGCTACGCGCTGGTCCTGCCCTGCTCGCGCTGGTGGTCTTCTCCCTGCTCGCGCTGGTGGTCTTCCTGCCCTGCTCGCGCTGCGCACCCTGGCTGTGCTGCGCCTGGCGTTGCCCTATTCGCGCTCTGCTACCTATCTCTCTCTCTCATTAAAATAATCTCTCTCTCTCTCTCTATCATTTTCATTTCTCTCTCTCTCTCTCTCTCTCTCTCTCTCTCTCTCTCTCTCTCTCTCTCTCTCTCTCTTGCGCTCCCTCTCTCGCTCCTCTCTGCCAGTGGGAAGCACTGCAGAATAATCTCAAGGAATGGCTCCGAGTCTCCAAGAGAAGCTCAAGGCCCTCGAGACGGCAATGAAGGCACTAATCAAGGAGAACAAGAACACATCTGATTCCAACCTTAATGAGGTGGAGAACAAGTTACACCGACACATCATGGCCCTTGAAGTACGGGTCAGGGAACTTGAACAAGAGAACACGGCACTCAAGGAGGAGGTGAGTGCACTGAAAGTGGAACTGGTAGCCGTCAAGAACACCGAGAAGGAAGAAGGGCCCTCTCTAAACAGGCAGTGAAAACGGCCTCGTATCTCATAATATACTGGACAGTGACATATGTAATGTAACTCTATCTCTGGCTCCATCTGGCGGCACAGCTGACGAATCCTGGCCTCAGCTGGTACTCCTCTAAATCTGCGAGTCTCAATCTCTAGCTGGTGTGAGGATGTGCGCATCTAACCAATAGCACACCGTACCCCATGAGAAAGATGAGCTTGAGCTTGAGAGAGCTTGAGAGAGAGAAAGAGCTTGGGAGATAGATAGAGCCGAGAGAGAGAGAGAGAGCTTGAGAGAGCTTGAGAGCTTGGGAGATAGATAGAGCCTTGAGAGAGAGAGAGAGCTTGAGAGCTTGGGAGATAGATAGAGCCTTGTGAGAGAGAGAGCTAGAGAGAGAGCTTGAGAGCTCTTATACAAGGGCCAAGCCAGGCTCTAGAGACTAGCATGGAGGTGAAAGCCTAGGCCCTAAAGGGATCCAAGGACCAAGGCCATGTGGCCCATCATCTTGTAACCGACGGATAGCTCTCTCTACCATCGAGGCGGTAAAGAAAGTAGAGGTGGTGGTAGGACGGGACTCTTGTTGTTGTGGTATGGACGGTTGCTGAGGGATATGGTAGAGGCTCTTTGCATGTGTGCCATGTGTGTGGATCCTTAATCGGGGTACGAGGGCGAGGCTCTCTCATCCTGTGCCATGCAGTGGCTGTATCTCTGCTCATGAGTAGGTGGTATATATCCTAGTACTGTGTCTCCTCATATGCACGCCTCTTACTGCGTGTGAGGGTCCTTATCTGTCGGCTCGCCTGTCTTTGTGTAATGGTCCTCAGTGCTCTCTGGGCACGGAGGTGTCTATAGCTCTCTGCACTCATCATCATACCACCAATTCTGGGGCATGCTCCCAGATCTATCTGTGTGTGCAATGTGTGTATGATGGGGGGGTGGCAGCCGTATGTAGTAGAGATGACATCTGAGTGGTGAGTGTGTCTAGAGGTGACAGGGGATCCATTTGGAGTAGCCCGTCGTATACATGATGCTCATATATGTCTGCCAGGTCAGGGGTGAAGTAGAAAGTGGTATGCGATGCCTGTGTGGGCTGTGTGGGTGCTGGTGTGGAGCTCGCTAGCAAGAGGTACGTGTGATCTGCACCGATAGGACAGGGGGGGGATGGTGAAAGATGTCACTGCCTGTGTGGTCTCCATGGACCCCATGATGTAGTCCACTGTGCTGCCTCCCCCTGACCGTGGAAAGCATGTCAGTGCTCCCGAATCCTGCCGCTATCTCATCCCATTATAAATAACGAGATGGCGTCGGGCTCCCAACTCAAGTAAGTGATGACCATATCTGGTGTTATCCGGCCCCATGTCCTCTGACACCCTGCAAGCTCCCGTGTCCTCCACCTCTAGTGTGTGCATCACCTGGGGGTGCTCAAAATCATAAATGTCGCACTGTCGGCTCTGTGTCCGTGCATTGAAGTCCCCCATAAGGAGTACTTCCCCCAGGTTGGAGTAGTGTATGATCTCGTCTGAAAGGGCTGCATATGGTGACTCTCCCAGTGGCCCTATGTCCTCCTCCTCTCTACTTTCCTCCTCTACTGTCATGGCATATCTTGATCCTCTAGGAGAGAAGTAGCATACAGCAATGTATAACACCCTGTCTGCCGAGAGCTGCAGTCTGATCAACATGTATCTAGCCTCCTGGTCACGTGCTACCACCCGTAGGCGCTCATGTAGCTCTCGCCTGAAGAGTAACGCTATACCTCCAGATCCTCTCGATGTGCTCTGCTGTGTGGTCCCCCTGTGTGTAGACTCCCACTGATAACCCTCTACTTTGGGTAGCCCCCTCTCTGGGCTCTGGTGTGTGTCTGTAAATAGTATGATGTCCCGTCCCTCCATGACCTCCTCCATCCTCCCAGGATGTGTCCAAAGTGCTCCATTGCAGTTCCAAACTGCTATATGTATCTGTGAATCTGAATCCTCCATAGCCGATGTCCCATAGGCCGCCTGGCGCTAATCGGTGGCCTTGCCATCGATGATGACACAACCATCGCGATAGAATACTTACTCTCTTGCCCTCTTTCCGGGCCTGTAGGACTCTCGGCATGCATGTTTTCCTGTGTTCTATCTGCATCTTCGTAAGGTCGTCATCTAAATAGATGGGATCTCCCTGTAATCCTCGTAGAATCACCCTCTTCCTCTTGAAGGTGGCCCTCTCTGTCTCTCCTACAAACTGTAGGATGAGGGCTCGCTTGCGTGTTGAGTCTTTCCCGGCTCTCCATGTTTTGGTGAAGGGGAGAGGGTGCTCTTCCCTGTAGCCGAGCTTCGTGCATAGAAGCTGTCCATCTTTCTCGGAGTGGAGTCGGGTGTCTCGGCTATACCTGTGACTCGAATGTTGAGGCGGCGGGCCTGCCTCATCTTCTCCTCTTCAATGGTGGTGTGAATGATTTGGTGTTCTTCCCTTTGAGTCTCCTCCCTCACCTCTTTACGGATGTTCTTCTTCACCACTTCAACCCATCCTGATTGCTTGGCTTCAAGTTTCCCCTCCATGTCCTTTGTGATCTCCTTGGAGATCTCTTCTTTGATGGCCGTGAGAGTGTTGCCATTGATCTCAGGGTTTTAGACCACTTTCTAGAGTCATGAGATACCAGGATCAGAGATGCCTCGGATTATACTTGCTGGAGCTACGTAGACATAGAGAGGGTCTCTTGAGAGGGAGGGGATCAGAGAGGGAGAGACACCTAAAGAGGCACATTACAGACTTCTTTCAACCAGAGATCGAGCAGTCGGGCCAGCAGGCATTGCAGCTAGCCCTAGAGTATAGCCGCACCAGAGGTACACTGATTGATCGGGCTATAGAGCTGGGGAGGTCCAGGCGCCCCAAGATGAGAGGCCCATCTCGACACCGGCGGAGACTACAACACAGGATCAGGACCATACTAGCACGGCATGGGAGACGTCCAGTCAGAGTACTCACCATGGAGGCCATTGAGGATATCCGCCATCGACCGATGAGAGACATCTTTGGATAGTGATGTGTATGATGCTTACCTTTGTTGCTGGAGTTTTCCTCCCAGATGTTATCCATTAGGAGCTCCTAGTACCGTACTTTTCCTCAGTTGTTGTTTCAGTTTCAGTTAGTCGTTTAGTTGTTTTTAGCTTTTCTTACACAGACATTGTGTATCAGATCCACCAATTGTTGTAACCTTTTTGGTCTCATAGGTCATTTTGGCCTTCTGAAGACGTTAATATATCATTTCATTCTCTCTCAAGGCCTACTACCTAGTACCTAGAGCTGAGGCTCTAGCCTCTCCCTCTAGGCTCTATCTATCTCTCTCTCAAGCTCCTTTTCCCTCTCTCAAGCTCTCTCTCTCTCTTTAGACTTTGCCACTTTGGCAATGAAGTCGGGAGGAAAGGAAAAGCATGACGCTTTTGCCTTATACACCACCACCGGCGGTGAGAAACCCAGCGGATATTCGGGGTCATGGAAATGGACGTGTAACTTTTGCAGGAAGGGTTACACAAGTAGCGTCACAAGGCTCCTTGCACATGTGTCCAAGCTTGGTGGGGAAGTGGCGCCGTGCAAGGAGATTCCCCAAGAAATTGCGGATGGTATAGTGAAGAAGTACTCGCTCATCCGCAACCAAGGCAAAGGTGGATGTGGGGGAGCTTCCATGTCCGGTACCTCCGCATCCGTGACTCCTTCGCCCATCCCATCCGGCTCCGGCTCTATCTCAAGCGGTTCCAACTTCCAATCAAAGAGGCCAAGGGAGAAAAGCTCTCAGGTTTTGAGGCAAACCGCCATCGGTGCAAACATTAACAACCTCACCTATGTGAAGGCGAAGATGAAAGCCGCGAATGAGGAGATTGCACGCACAGTGATAGATTGCAATCCCTCCTTCAATGTGCTCAAGGTTCCACAATGGCACAAAATGGTGAAGGCCATTGCAGAGGTGGGGCCATCCATGGTGAATGGCATGGTATCACCTACCATGAGATGCGCACCACCGCGCTTGATGATGAGAGGCAAAGGATCAACGACAAACTCACACCCGTGCGGGAAGGATGGGCGAAGTATGGTTGCTCTATCCTCTCCGATGGATGGAGTGATCGGAAGGAGAGAGGTATCATGAACATCCTTGTTTCATGCGCTCTTGGCACATACTTTCTTACGCGCCGTGGATACCGGAAAGGCGGGGCAAAAACATCGGGGGACTTTATCTATTGTCACATCCGGCAAGACATCATAGAGGTCTGTACTATGTACTATGTTCAAGCTTCTAACTTTTAAGAATGTCATTGCATTTATCAAATTGCCATTGTGTTACTTGTAGGTCGGACATGAAAATGTCATTCAAGTCAGCACGGACAATGCATCCAATTGCCGCAAAATGGGGCGCTTGGTAGAGGCGGAGTTCCCATCCATTGTATGGACTCCTTGTGCCTCCCATTGTCTAGACCTTTTTTTTTTTCCGAGAAAAGATCCTTTCATTAGTTATAAAAAAGCCCACTGGGCTACAAAACCCCTCTCCTGCTCATAAGAGGGTAGAGCAGAGATCCAATCAAGGCAGCTAGGGAGACTCTCCCTAGGTGCAGAAAAGTACAAATAAAAGTACAAATAACTGAGAGGCTATATCATACAATAGAAGGGGGGGAAATCCAAACAGGTGGCCTGTAGTGCCAGCGGGGGGTACCCGCGTGTAGAGTATAGAAAGGGCCGCTGCGCCAAGTGGTGTGGAAGGCCTGGCGCCGCAAGATCGCTCGATCCGAGTCACCCCGGATGCGGTCATACTGTCCTCGCAGGGTGTGGATCAACTCCTGCCAGATAGCCCGAACAGTCTCTGCTGGTGGCTCCAGTCTCCCCTTAAAGGCCCTAAAACAACGGGCTCTCCAGGTGAACCATATGGTGAGGTTGCTGAGGAGCTCCCATCGTAAATCCATCTCCTGTGTCCAACCGGCTGTCGAGAAATCCAGTGAAGGAACAAGGCGAGGCTGGCCCCCAATGCATCTGATGGCCTGGCTGCCCTGCTCCGTCTCGTATCCCAGAGCTGGCCCTGACGAAGTCGACCAAGCAGCGGCCCCCCACGTATACATGCCCTCTGGAGAGAGGGGGGCCAAAATGCGCAGCATCCTCAGCCACATCTGCTGCGCCCGTGGACAGTCCCATAGGCAATGTCTCTGTGTCTTCAATGGGTGGCCGCATCGGACGTAGGCCGGCGAAAGGCCACTGAAGACAAGCCAGGTGCCAACTGCAGAGCCCCTGTGGGCAACCAGCCACTAGAAAGCCGAGATCCTGCGTGCCTGTCTGCTAGCCCAGAGCCTGGTCCAAAAATCCTCCAGGAACTCCTGTGAGAGTCCCTGAAGCCGCCAGTGCTCCGATGCAGCTGGAAAAACCGTCCTCCTCGCAGTCAAAATATGCCTCCCCAAACGAACAGTGTACAGGAAAAAGGTGATCTCTGTGGCCTCGGGGGACGCATAGGGATCATGCCACTCGTACTCGCCAGGGTCCCACTGGAGCCGGGCCAAGGGGCGCGTAGCATATGCCCATATGCGCCAATCAGAGTCCACATCTGCAGGGTCTGGATCAATATGCCACTTCCGAGAAGCGACGGCCACTACCCGTATCCTCTGAAAGATGCACTCTGCAACCAAAGGCAACTCCGCCTCAACTCTCTGAAGTCTGCCCTCATCCTGTATCTCATAGTAGAGGCATCTACCATCCTCAGTGCAAGCTCTGACAGCAATCAGGATCTCCAATTGTGTAAAGGCTCCCATCCACCGTGGGGCCGTTGGCTCGAAAGGCGTGAACCACTCCTCAGTGAGTGCAAACTGAATGTCATCCCTCATAATCAGCCCCCCTCTAAAGTGACTCAGCCTCTCTGCCTGGATCTCCTCCGGGAGACTGCAAAAGGCCTGCCAATCTCCAAAACTGCGTGATGGGCTTGCCGCCAATGGTCCCCAGACTGGACGAGGCCGAGAACCCAGCATATGACCCTGCTCTGTGCGTACCGCGGGGCTCCAGATGAGCGGCTCTCTAGCCCGCTCCTCATCACAAGTGGGAGGTCTCTGAGAAAGTCCCAGTCTCAGCAACTCCCAAGCTCGCAGGATACTCAAGGCAAATCTGTCCTCCCATCCTCTACTGAGGCCTATCCTCCTCATCTCTATGAAGATCCACCGAATCTCTGGTGCCCAAGTGTCCCCTGCTGGGGGAGCTCTAGCCTGCAGCCGCTGAAAAAGAAGCTCCTTCCAAGGCTCAGCGCCTGGAAGCAGCCCCCGAACAATAAGCTTCCCCAACAAGACTCTACTCTGATCAGCTGGATCTAT
This sequence comes from Cibotium barometz, assembly GCF_041138505.1. Taxonomy (NCBI): domain Eukaryota; kingdom Viridiplantae; phylum Streptophyta; class Polypodiopsida; order Cyatheales; family Cibotiaceae; genus Cibotium; species Cibotium barometz. Next base: position 10,595,964 of record NC_141070.1, read on the forward strand.
AATGCCCAAGCCCCCCTGGGCCAGCGGAAGAGTAATAACTGCCCAAGCAACCTTAGCCCGGGCCGGCTGACCATCCTGCCCAGACCAAAGAAAGTTCCTGATCAGCCTCTGTACCTGGCTGATGCAAGAGCTCGAGAAAATCCAGCAAGACGTGATATACCACATAGTCGCTAAAAGCACCTGATTTGTCACCACCACCCTCCCAGCCAAGGATAGCCGAGCTGTACTCCAATATAAAAGCTTCTTCCGAATGCTCAGAAGAAGCGGGGCGATCTGCTGCTCAGGTGACAAATCAAGTCCAATCTCGCATCCCAGATACCGCACTGCTGTGCCAGGAGGAATCCATCTAAAACCCGGGTCTAGGCTCCATGCCGAAGCGGGAGCGCTACTGATCCAAAAAGCCACTGTCTTGCTCCAATTGATCAATGCTCCCGAAGCCACACCAAAAACCTGTAGCGACTGATCTGCCCTCTGTAGATTGGCCTCCTAGCCATGCATAAACAATCCCGTGTCATCAGCAAACTCAAAATCGAGCAAGTCCTCACCCCGGACTGGAAGCTGGAGTTCTCTCAAACCAACCTCCTCTGTTGTCAGATACATGCTCATAGCCTCTGCAAAGAAAAGAAAAAGGAACGGGGCGAGAGGGCATCCCTGACGGACTGATCTGGTCAACTCAAAACTCGGCCCCCGTCCTCCTGCCATCAACACCTGGCTACGAGCTGTGGAATATAGGGCCGCTGCTCCTCGAATCCAGTCTGGCTCAAAACCCAGGCGAAGCATAGTGCCCTCTAGAAAACCCCAATCGACTCTATCGTATGCCTTCTCAAAATCGAGAAGCATAACGACCAAGTCCTCACCGAGAAATCTAGCTTGAGCCGTCGCCTCCCAGAACGTGAAAATGTTGTCAAGGATACTACGCTCCTTGACGAATCCTGTCTGGGTAGCATGAATCAAATCCCCAAGGAAGGACCGGATCCTCAAACTCAAGGCCTTTGCTAGGACCTTGTAGACAGTATTGAGGATCGTAATAGGCCTCCAATGCCGAATATCATCTGACACTCCCTCCCCCTTGGGGATAACAAAGATCAAGCCCTCTGAAAAACTCTGTGGCATCACCCCAGTGTCCAAAACATGCTGAAAACCCCTGCGGAGGCCTGGCCCCAAAAGGTCCCAATAGCGCATAAAAAAGGCAGGCGTCAATCCGTCCTCCCCAAGGCAACTATGACGTGGAAGGACCCTCAAAGCCTCAACAAGCTCATCCTCTGAAAGGGGCTCACCCAAAACTGTGCGCATACGATTTGTGACCCTCCTCTGCACATGGGCCCACACAGTCTGTCTGCAAGCATCACGTGCCTCCGTGGCTGGCTCCGCTGAAAGCACGTCTCTATAGAACTCAGTGGCAATAGCTCTAATCTCCCCAGGCTCAGTGGCTAACGATCCGTCCTACCTCCTGAGCTGACGTACTCCTGCTCGAGCATGGCGGGGTCCAGTGATCTCAAAAAACTCCCCAGTCACTCTATCACCAAGCTGCGTCCACTGAGAGGCCTCTGCCTCTCTAACCTGCGTCCACTGAGAGGCCTCTGCCTCTCTAACCTCCTGGCGTGCCTGGCTCAGCTGGGACGCCACCCACTCACATGTAGGCAGTTGCTCTTAAAGACGCTAGAGCGAAGCAAGGCTACGTCTCAAGCGACGCTCCCACTCTCGTGTCTCTCCCAGCCTGTCAAGGCTCTAGCGTGCAAAAAAGAGTTGAGCTCGATGAGTCCCTGGGCACACTGGCCTGCTGCATCCAAGTCAGATCTCTGGCCATCATGCCATATCCTCTCAATGTCCTCAAAAAGACTGGGGTCTGTAAGTATCCTCTCTGGGATCCTCAACTGCAAGCTAGTCTCCCGTGTCCTCTCCTCAAGTGTCAAAATAACTGGCGCATGGTCTGAAAAAGAGGTGCCAGCAAGAATGCCAACGGAGCCACCACGCTCCCCGAACCTGTCGCCCACATAGAAGCGATCAATCCGTGATAGATTACTCCCTCCCTGCCGGCGATCCGACCAAGAGAAACTAAGACTGTTCTGAGAACGGGAGAAAGCCTCATGCTGCCATGCATCATTGATCCGCAGTGTCATACAAAATCGCTCCCAAGCTGCAAGCTCCGTGCCATGCACTGTAACATGACTGCCTCCCACCCTATCGGCCGGGTCCTCAAGCATGTTGAAGTCTCCCCCGACACACCAATGTGCGGCCTCGGGCAATGCATTTGTAACAAGGGTCCAGAACTCTGCTCTGGCACTAGCATGACTGGGCGCATAGACATTGAGCACACCAAAGTGCTCATCGTACACATCCTCAGAATAACATACTGCGCTCTACCAGGCACAATGACCCCGCGATCCACAATGGCCTGCCGCCATACATCCGCAATGACCATACATACTCCTCCCTGCCCACCCAAGGGGCCAAAACCTGCAGACCAAAATGTGTCCCATCTACCAGGCATCACCGAACCATATCTCCGAATCCTGCTCTCACTCAAATGGTGCTCCGCATCATCAGAATATCAATACTGTCCCCAACCAGGCATCTCTGAAGCTCCTGCCTCAAGCAACCACGATAACGTACATAGTGTGCGCCGCCAAGGCCCTGTACATTCCATGAGATAATCCTGATTCCTCATGGATGACCTGCTGAGGTGGAGGCTGTCTCAGCCATACGGCGGGCCTTCGCAAGCGGCTTGGATGGAGAGTAATCTCCATCCGAGAGGCTACGAATCTGCCCACCCGGTGTGCTGCAAGAGTCTCAACCATACGGCGGGCCTTCGCAAGTGGCTTGGATGGAGAGTAATCTCCATCCGAGCGGCTACGAATCTGCCCACCCGCCGGTGTGCTGCAAGAGTCTCGGACTACGCGCCAGTGGCTGTGTCCCATAGCGACTGCCTCCCACTCAGAGAGAGAAACCTCATGTATGCATACATAGCCAGGGTCTCGCGTTAGGTCTGCCACTATGCGAACCACCAAATGTCGATTCCCAGAGGCATCCGCACTCCCAGTATCAAAGAAATGTGCCAACTCCCAGAGTCGGCCTATCACGTCTCTCATCTCCAAATCGCTCACATGGTGAGAAAACTCAACTGCCTGTGTCCGCAAAATACTAAGAGCGAGATCCAGAGTCCACTCCTGGTCACTAGTGCCGCAAAGAGGGAAGGAGAAGGCCACCGCTGAATCAAGTGCCTCCTCCCCTCGGGCAGGAGGTATCACCACACGAACTCTGATGGGTGCTGGCTCATGGAGGCCCTCCGCTCCAAAAAGGCGTGTAAAGGAGTAGTCGAAGGCCTCCGAGCGTTGTCTAGTGTCGAGACTACTCAGCCAACTGCGGATAGAGGATATCTGTGAAGCACGAATTGGGATGGTAGGTCTCCTCTGCGATGCACGAGCAACGTCGGTGCTCAATGCCCGCCGGACTGCAGGTGAGCGCCAGGGTACTGCCAGTGCCGCCCGGGGAACTGAGGCGAGCGGAGGGGGAGGAGGGGGGGGAGAAGGGGGTGGGGAAGGAGACGCTGAAAATGCGGGAGCGGGAACGGGAGGAGGGGAGGGTGGAAGCGAGGCGGGAGGGGGAGACGGGGGAGGGGGGGGTGGAGGTGGAGGTGGAGGTGGAGGTGGAGGTGGAGGTGGAGGTGGAGGTGAAGGGGGGGGTGCTGGCGTCTCCTGATCCTCAGTCTGCGCTCGGGTCTCCTCCTGGAGGGGAGCAAAGCTGTTCCTCACTGAAACCCAATGATGCTGAGGCTGTGTCTGCTACTGCGTCGGTCTCTGGGCATGCTGCTGTGGCTGTCTCCCTCTACGACGCCCCTGTCCAGGCTGCCAATCAGAGGTCTCTGTGGGCTGAGCAGGTGTCCCGGAGGCTGCCTGCCGAGCCGCATCTGTGGGCGGGCCATCGGAGGTTTGCTGCTACGGTGAAGGTTGGGGTCTCCTGTGAGGGCAGGCCTTGGCCATGTGGCCGACTTGCCTGCATGTAAAACACTGGTTCGGGAGCCCCGAAAACTCCACTCTCTGATCGATCCACCCCCCCCCTATCCTAGGTAACTGAATGACCTTCGGAAGGGAGGAGATGTCAAGAACCAAAACTCTGACCGAAGGAAGGCCAGCTGCTCTAGCCACCACTGAAGCTGCTGTGGGGCCAGTCTCAAGCACCGAGCCCACCAATGATCGTATCCTAGAAAGGAGCGGAAGGTACTCGCGGCGAACTCCAGGAAAGCAAACTGTGACATGGAATAGGCGCTCTCCCTGCTCGGCCGCTGCTGGGTCGAAACCATGCTGCCAATGTCTGAAGAAGGCCCGAGCGCCCCTAATGTCAAGGGGACTCATGGCTAGGACCTGGGCCACGCTCTGGGCTTTCTTGAACTCAATCTAGTAGTGTCCGCGGCCCAGTAACTGAACGTCCAGGATCTTGCCCACATCTACAAGAAGGCGAGCCTGGAGAAGATCCCGGATCTCCCCTCTGCTGGGGCGAGTGCCAACTATACGGCAAATGGTGGAATGTGCCTGGAGGCGTTCCACCTCTGCGGGGGCGAGGCTCGCTTCCTCTTCTGGCGAAAGAGAAAGCCTGATGGGGGTATCCTCAGGGGCGGGCAAGGGGGCTAAGGAAGAGTCCCTCTTTGAGATGGGGCGGGAGGAACCTCCATCAGAGTCTGAAGCTGAGTCGAGGGCGAAGCGAAGACGGAGGGTCCTGCAAGAACCAAGCTCCACGAAAAAGCAGAGCGGGGAGGGGAAGAGGGGGAAGGGCGGAATACAGAGGGGGGAGGGGCGGAAGACAGAGGGGAGGGGGGGCGGGGGCAGGCAGGTGGGCGGGACGCGGAGGAAGGGGGGAGCGGGGGGCCGTGAAGGAGACGGGGGCAGGCGATGGGCGCATAAGGGGGGGCGGGCAGGGGCGATGGGCGCGAAAGGGGGGGCGGGGGGCGCGAAAAGCACAGGGGGGCGGGGGGGGGGGTGCGAGCAGGCGGGGAGAGGCGAAGGCTCGAAGGCGGGGAGGGGGGGTGCGAGCAGGCGGGGAAGGGCGAAGGCAGCTCGAGCAAGGGGCGGGGGGCGAAAGCTTCAGCGAGCAAGCTTGTCAGAGGAAAGTTGATTTCCTTTCCAACAAATGAAGCTGAAACAACTTTTCCCATTGTCTAGACCTACTCATGGAGGATGTGGGGAAGCTAGAGTGGGTGAAGAGGGTGGTTGCACAAGGCCTATCCATTGTGAATTTCTTCACAAAGAAGGTAAAGGTGCTCGCTATGTTTCGCGACCAAAGCGACTTGGAGCTTAAGAAGCCCTCTTCCACGCGGTTTGCCTACATGTGGCTTCTCTTGGAGCGGCTATACGATGTGCAACCAAAGCTCTAGATGACCGTGGTCTCCCCGGATTTTGTCGCATGGCTAAGGGAGGAGTTGGCGACTAGTGCGGACGAGGCCGGAGCTGTTCAACGGCTATGCATGAGAGAGTCCTTTTGGCGCGAGGTGCGTGCGCACGGGCTTATACACACATTTTACCAGTTTTGCTGCACCGATACATTCGTGTTTAACAGATTTTTCGCGCATATAAATGCGACTTTGGTAGACTTTACACGTAGATACATGCGAATAGAGAGCAAAAATAAAAAATCCAGAGAGTGGTATTTGGTGCCTGAAATCTATTCCAGCATTCCAGCACCCAATAGCACTCTCTGGGATTTTTTTTTTGGTGCATTGCACCATCCACGAAGAACATTTTGTGCATTGTCAATACACGATTCAAGAACGACATTATCAATACACGATTCAAGAAAGACATAAATGCAATACTATCAAAATTTTATGTGTGCTGAAATAAGCCCATGGCTTTCATTATGTAAAAACATATATACAAGGGAGTCCATATGTCGAAGTAGCCCATGGCTTCAATATAAACAGATATATACAAAATCAAATTGGTTTGTCTAAAAAAGCCTGACTCCATTGTATAGGGTTTTGCGCATGGCCGACATGGAGGGCTCCACATTGGGGCTACTCACCCACTTCATGCAAGAGGCTCTAGCAGAGATTCGTGCGACCACCGTGCTTGATGAGGAGGACCCTGACACACCTATGGAGGGGATTAGGTAAACGGTTAAACCCATGTCCCATGTTTTCAAATCTCGTTTTCACAACTCTTTCTCGTTCCTTAAAGACTTAACCTTAAAGTGAAATTTTTGCATTCTAGGGATCCCACCGAGCCTCCACTCACTCCACGACGCGATTCGATCGTGGCACTTGTGGAGAGGAGGTGGCGATGGATGCATAGACCTATCCATGGTCTTGCGGCCTTGTTGCATCCCACTTACAAAGTACCAAGGCTCTTCGCCGATGAGGAGCTACTTTTCGATCAGGATGCCTACTTGCCAAGGATACTTTCCGTCCACGAGCAAAGAGACTTCCTCCAAGAGCTCATTCAGTATAATGATCAAAGGGGAGCCGCTTTCACGAACCCACTTTGCTTGAGTAGGGAGTCAATGGTCCGGCCACTTTTTTGGTGGGAGTCATTTGGTTATCAAATGGCTCACGTACAAAAAGTGGCTTTGAGAGTCTTGTCGCAGGTGACTATTGAATATATGGTGTATACTCTAGTCTCTAGAGTCCTAACTACTAACTAGTTCTTACATTCTAATTTCTAACTCTCTTATTTTTCATAGGATTGCTCTTCGGGGGCATGTGAGAGAAACTGGAGTTCCTACTCACTCGTACACACAAAGATACGAAACCGTCTCAACACCATGCAGTTGGAGCGGCTTGTATATTGCCGTGCTAACATGCGCATGGTGGAGAAGATACATGACATGGAGATCTCCAAACAGGTAGAGATCTTCAGAGTTCAAAGTTCAACTCATTAATAATGATTTATAAATGCATGTGCCATGACTACAGTCTAATAATTTATAAATGTTTGAACTTTGCTTTCAGGTGAATGTCGACGAGTTCAAGTTGACAGTGGACACTCTTAAGAGTGTCCACAAGGAGCGAGATCCAGATGAGGCCATATATGCCGATCTCTATAGGGAGCTAGAGGAGATTGACCATCGAGTTTCTCGTACTCGTAGAGGTCGCGTAGCTAGAGGTGGCACACAGGTAGATATTCACTCTGAGATGTCTGATTGATGAGGCTAGGGCACGGGAGAGGAGATTATACTGCTGCTTTGTGGATTTTTGCAAAGCATTTGACACGGTGCTACGGGAGAGACTCTTCCAGCGCCTCCAATCATTGGGGATCCCATCAGAGATGGTTTGGGGCATCTATGCTTTATATGAGCAGGTCCTCGCGTGCATACGATGTCCCAGGGGGCTATCTGATGTTATTGCTAGCACCATAGGTGTGAAGCAAGGATGTCCACTCTCTCCTACACTATTTGGGTTATACATTGATGAGGTGGCTGACTTCATTGTTCGTACCACAGTCCACATTATGTTATATGCACATGATATTATTTTGGTCTCTGAGTCGCAGATGGGACTACAGCATCATCTCCATGCACTCGATGACTTCTGCACAGAGGGGACTTACAGTGAACCTTGGGAAAACCGAGGTCATGATTTTCCACACCTCAGGACCGGTTCGACGACAGGCCATCTTCACACTAGCAGGAGGACAGGTAGAGGTGGTAGACTCATGTGTGTACTTGGGGATTACATTTGCGACTCCACCAGGAAGATTTACTATGACACAGGCAGCCAGGGATAGACTCACACGAGGGTATGCAACTCTGGCCATGCTAGAGAAACAATGTCACCAGGCACACTTCTAGGAGCCCCGCACGAAAGCGTGATTGTTTGATACACTAGTCACCCCTGCTTTGATGTATGCTGCAACAGTATGGGCACCTAGGCCATCTCCATGGTCTCAGATAGAGAGGCCTCAGATTCTCATGCTCTCGCGGATGATCTGCAATAAACCCTCTGTCCCATATGAGATTGTCCGAGCGGAGTTTGCCGCACCTCCTATGCTAGTAGAGGCCCTCTTCCAGACAATCTGCTTCATACAGAGGATCAGAGATATGCCATCAGATCGACTCACATAGAGCTTTTGAGGCATCCAGGCAGCTCGCAGAGAGTGGAGATAGGAGATCATGGTACTCACAGATGATACAGTGGCTCACTCAGCATGGTCTCAACATAGATCACCTGCCACCTTTCAAGTATGATATACATGCACCACACATCCAGCTCTCTCACAGTGAGAGGAACAGAGTCCTTCGGCAGGATTTATGGCAGCGATACACTCAGATGCTATACTACAGAGATCAATTTATGCGTATCTCAGCAGATGGATTCATTCAGCGACCCGGATACATGGATGTGTACATGCCTCACAGTGCCGGAGTGGCGATTAGCTAGCTCAGAGTGTACATGCCTCACAGTGCCGAAGTGGTGATTAGCCAGCTCAGAGTGTCATCACACCAGCTTGAGATTGAGGCAAGTAGGGCAACACGAATCCCCATAGCACAGAGGATATGCAGACTATGCCAGGAGGAGGTTGAGAGTGAGGAGCATTATGTATGCAGATGCAGAGCATATAGTGACATTAGAGAGAGATACACCACCATCTTCAGTGGACATCCCTCACTCCGCCAGATCATGGAATCCGCAGACCAGCACAGATTTGGCCAATTCTTGCTAGAGTCACAGTGCCACCGAGAGGCACTACTACGGACTCATACCACACGGAGAGGTGGGCGACAGCTCCAGCTCACTGATTTCTTCCAGAGATCTATCCCACTCCCTACCCGGACACAGGAGGGGGTTACACTTCAGCGCGCGCTGAGGACCTCTGAGCTACACGGAGACCGAGAGCACCAGGCTACTAGACTCCCAGACTACATCAGAGGGAGATCACAAAGATACGGGCTCGACATCAGCACCATATCCAAGAGCGACTAGATCACTTACACTCACACCCAAAGATCATGCTCCGAGGGACTTTTGCCTCGCCATCACCTATGTATCACATATTACACCCCCATTATGGTACCGGTTGGAGCTAGACAGATCTGCATTGCATTCTTGTATACCGTATGCATATAGGTTGCATACTGAGCCTCTAGCAGTAGTGCTCCATCCATCACACCCCCTCCACTAGCTCAGTACTTTCATAGTTTATTTCATGTTCATTTTGTCCTTTTTTTTTTCTGGACATCCAAAGGACATTGACAGTTGTACATTGATTTGTCGCATAGGTCGAGTTCGGCCTCTAGTAGACGTTAATACAGCTTTCTTTCTTTCTTTCTCTCTCTCCCCTCTGCAAGTCTCTCTCTCTCTCTCTCTCTCTCTCTCTCTCTCTCTCTCTCTCTCTCTCTGCTGCACCTCCCCGGACCCCTACACACAGGCTGAAATTTTATTCGTACTGTGCTTGAACTTTGAAATATATTTTATAACTCTCGAGTCGTGACTCGTCTTGACATTTCTGCATTTTCTTGATTGCTTTTTGTGCATATGCCATAGATGCCTCGTGCACCGAGTTCCATATGGGCAATGCACAACATCATTCAAGGCACACCCAACACCCCAGGTGTCGATCGCTCCAACACGCACGTGTGGAAGTGCAAATATTGTGGAGGAATATTTACTAGCACAACCACTCGTGTTATTTATCATGTTGGACAAGGTATGGGAGGCAGCATTGGACCATGTGCAAATGCACCATAGGAGGCGGTTGATGAGATTCGGCAAGAGAACCCACGGATCTTCATCGGATCACAACTTGGTAGGGATAGTAAGTCATCATTGAGGATGAGCAGCTAGATACACTTGCGCATATGGGCCCATCAGCTGTTGGGGGAACAGCATGTTCATAAGTGGGTGGACAGATGTCACAGTTAGGCTCAGTGGAAGGGCCATCCACAGGTTTAGGTGCAGGTCCTAGCCGAAAGAGAGCTATAGTAGATGATGGACGATCTCATGTGGAGAATATTGCAGGTGGTAGTGCAGGACGACACCATCAGACCACTCTACGTGGTACATTGAACCAACCCTCATGGGTGAAGGAGAGGTAGCGGAAGACAGAGATAGAGATAGAGCGCACTCTCATTGAGTGCACTATCTCTTTCAATGTCCTTTGCACAGATCAGTGGAAGAGAATGATTAAAGCCGTCTCCAATGTAGGTCCATGTGAGAACTGGACTGGATTAGACTACTAGAAGATGCGGACAACCATGCTAGAGGATGAGAAACAGCGCATAGAGAATGCACTAGAGCCAATAAGATCATCTTGGAAGAAGCATGGTTGTAGTATCATTTCAGATGGATGGAGTGATGTGCGGAGAAGACATCATCAACATCCTTGTTTCTAGTTGCATGGGCACTTGCGTGCAGTGGATGCAGGCAAGGCAGGGGAGAGGATCACTGCAACATTCATCTTCCAGCACATCAGGCGGGCTATTATTGATATTGGCCCAGGTCATTACGAACAATGCATCCAACTGCAAGAGCATGGGAGAGATGATTGAGGCAGAGTTCCTATCCATTGTGTGGACTCCATGTGCTGCACACTGCTTGGACCTCATGATGGAGGACATAGGGAAGCTTCGATGGGTGAAGCCGGTTGTGGATGAGACCGTACACATCACTACCTTCTTCAGGAAGAAACACCAGGCATTATCTATCTTCCGATCCCACTCACACTTGGACATGGTGCGGCCATCCAAGACCCGATTTGCCTATATGTATCTTGTGCTTAGCAAGCTACGTGAGGTACAGGATGCACTTCGAGCCTTAGTGGTATCACCGGCATGGAGGGAGATACATGATTCAACCAACGAGCCCACTTGATACATCAAACGCAAAGTGTTGGATGAGTCCTTTTGGTTTGATATTGAGAGCTTAGCAAAGCTTCTCAAACCCATGTATATCTTCATCCGATTCAGTGACATGGAGGGCTCTACATTGGGGCTCCTCTATCATCATTTTCATCGCATGAGAGAGATGGTGTCATTAGTCACCTCGCCGACTATCACTCCTACCAGGTATATCTAATATCTATTATGTAATATGGTTTATGGTACGTGCTGTAATTTTGGTTATATGATGTACTTACTATTGGATATCTATTTTGAAATTTGGAATGTCAGACGTGGCAAGGTGATGGCCATTGTTGACTCGTGATGGACTTTCATGCGCCGTCCCATTCATGGGATTGCAGCATTACTCCATCCGATGTTCAACAAGGTCGAGCTCCAAACAGACACGCAACACAATTTGCTCAAGGATGCTTATGTGTCTCAAGTGCTTAGCTACGATGACATGGTGACCTTCGATGAGGAGTTGGTCGTCTACCCCAATCGGGTGGGAGTTGCCTTTGGCAAGTTGAGTGCCTCAGCAGTTCAAGGGCAGGCGAAACCACTTACGTGGTGGGACATCCATGGATACCAAGCCAAATCTGTCCAGAAAGTGGCCTTTAGATTGCTATCTCAGGTTTGTAACTTTAAAGTTCTTAGTTTGTATAATGCAACCAATGTGTAATCTTGTCTTTTGACATTTGCCAATGCTATGTGGCATGTGCAGAGTTGCTCTGCTGGTGCATGCGAACGGAATTGGAGTGCATACTCTCTTGTGCACACCAAGATCCATAATCGCTTGAGTACTCAGCAGTTAGAGAGGTTGGTGTTTTGTCAATCCAGCCTCCGTCTTTTGCGCACACTCAAGACAGCCACTGGTGTGAAGCAGGTAAATTACTTGCCAACTCCGAATGTTTATTATTAAACTTCATATGTGTAACCTCATGAGTCATGAGTATTGACTCTTGATACGTGGTATGTGCCATGTCACATGTGGCAGGTGGATCCCTTTACCTTCGATAGGCTCCTCGCTCATACTACTGATGCGGAGGCTCAGCTTCAGGAGGACCGGTTGCAAGACGAGCAGGAGGAGATATACCGAGAGCTCCACAAAGAGCTTGAGAGCATAGATCGAAGGGTTACACATGCTCGATCACGAGCTATGAGTATTCTAGATGCTGATGCTCATGGAGCTTCTGCTAGCAGTCCAGGTGGTCGGTGCTGCCGTGGTGGGCGAGGTCGAGGGTGAGGCCGTGCTCAGATAGCTCAGCAGCACGAGTCTCTTGCACATGATGATGATGATGATGATGATGATGATGATGATCCCTTAGATGAGGGCCCATAGATACGAGTGACACCATTCCTACAGTGCCGGTGGTCAGAGAGCCTGACTATCACTCGGATGGCAACATGTTGACGGATGGAGATGTTTCTTTAGAGTCCTCATGATGAGTAGCTAGATGCTATTATAGTTTATAGTTACTAGTTTTTTTTTTGGTGACTAGTATAGACTTTGCTTTGTTTGTTAGGCCCAACCTCTTAGTTTGAGAGACTCAGGTGCCTAGCCTCTAGGACTCAGAATTGAGATCATATTCTCTGTAGTATCATCATTCATGTATGACATATGTCTACAATCTTATGATTTCAGATTTATCATTTATCCATGATCCATCTCACTTTCATTTATGTTCATTGTTTAATTATTTTATTTGATTATTGATATTTCCATTTGCCATTGTCACTTGTGACTTGTAAGTTGTGCAAAATTGAAATTAAAGGTTGTATAGTATTAGTAAGTGCTTTAATGTTCATTGATGAATCTTCAAACTTCATATTTCAAAAGTTTATAAGTATATATATCGGGGGCAACGTTCACTACGTTTGGAATCTTTTCAACACGTTTTCCAAACGTACTAAACGTATCGTTCACTACATTTGGAACCACCTTGATCAGTGTATCTGTACAGATCAAAAAAGGCAGTCCACTTCGCAAGCCAGCTATCCAAGTAAAGCTCCTGACACTCTTTCTTCTCACCCAAATGAAAAGGCACTTGCAGAGGAGGATTACTAGCTGAAGCTTGGGGAGCCTGGGAGCGTAGCTCCGTGAGTTGTCGTTGTAGATCCAGCACAGTAGCATACAAAGTATACACTCATGGAGCTGCAAGAGGTTGAGGAATAGGAGATGGTTGTGTCAAAGGTAGAGGAGGTTGTACATAACCCGTATATTGAGAATACGGAGTAGCAAACTGTGAAAAAGCATGTAAAAAATTGGGATCCACACCTGTTTGTAAAGCGGGTATAGGTTGTCCCACATACTGAGGGAACACCTGCGGTATACTAGGTTGAACTGTATCACCATCCTGCGTAGGAGCAATACATACTGTAGTCACCCCAAGTTGAGTTGTTGCAAGAGAGGCTGATAAAGGACCAGACACCTCCACAGATGAAACCAAGGTATCCATGTATTCAGCCATGAATCTGTCCAGAAAGAGTACTTGTAAAGAAAGTAAAAGCTTGAGGTGGAGGTGTAAGCTTGTCTAAATAGACGAGAACAGAGGTGATGCACAAAAAAGAGATCAAAAGCAAGCACCTCAGGGTGTTAAAAGGCACAAATTCTGGTCGACTTCAGAATTTTGTGTGCATAAGTGACCAAACACCCAAAAAAGCATACTTGATGCCAAAAAAAGCATCTCAGATATGCGCCCACCAAAAAAGCTCCAAATCAACCTGTTTTTCTGGCAAAAAGCACCACGTGTGCTTTTTTACACACACCACGCACCTACCAGCCATATATAGAGTACTCAGCCCTTGCTGATATGCGCCCACATTCTGGCCATCCAGCCCAGTTATGGGGTGTCCCCCTTCACACCCGGGCATGCCCACTCATGGGTACCACGGCCACACATGGACAGTCACACAGGACAGCCTGAATCAGCTCACAGCAGTGCTTTTCCCCTCTCTCTATGCTCTCGGCAGTGCCCGTACAGCCTTCTCTACACATCAAAATCTCCATGCATGATCATCTAGATCTTCACGCCTCTCTTTCCTCCTGTATCATGGCGACCAGCAGGGCTGTTCACAGCAACTCTAGATCAACCTCAAATCTACGCCTACCCCTCGCAGACAGCCTGAATCAGCTCACAGCAGTGCTTTTCCCCTCTCTCTATGCTCTCGGCAGTGCCCGTACAGCCTTCTCTACACATCAAAATCTCCATGCATGATCATCTAGATCTTCACGCCTCTCTTTCCTCCTGTATCATGGCGACCAGCAGGGCTGTTCACAGCAACTCTAGATCAACCTCAAATCTACGCCTACCCCTCGCAGACAGGGTGACCAGTCCACACAGAAAACCCTGATAGGAACAGCCATGGAGAAAAAAGCTTTCGGATGAAGCCTAGAGATGCAAAAGTGCGGGTACAGACAAAGGTTTTAGGGCAAAGAATCCCCCCGCATAAAACTCAAAAAAGCACCAAAAGCACGATGCTTTTCTCTCTGCTTTTTCACATGGATACGGAGTTCTTTGCAAAACTCCCACACATCCAACCACACCGATCTTCTCCCTTGAGCCCGGTTACTCCCCGCCTTCCGTCCAAGCGTCCCATACCACCCAGACCTTGGAAAGCGAAAAAGCAACCCGACAACTTAAGCTCCAGAAGATCCACGCGATGGATTTTCTCCTCTCCTCCTTTCGGAGATTTCCAAGCTTAATCCAAGTAGGTCTTGCTCTGATACCAATGTAAAGCCCCAACCAGATAAACCCTACGATTAAGCATAAACATGGAAACAAAAGGACATAGCATCAAGCTCACCGCCCAACCATAGAGCCATTCAGGCTCACCCCCAAGCAAGGGGGACAGTAGCATCCAAGACACGGCTCCACGTGCAAAGTCCCTGGCGTCCCATACCACCAGTACACACCCATCGGATGTAAGCACAGAGTAGTCTCAAGGCCTTGATGAAAAACAGGTAGAGGGAGAGGGAACACACACACAGGAGCAAACCCTAATGTATTACTGAAACCCTAGCCATAGAGGGAAGGCATGTCCCATCTCACACAATGCATAAAGCCATAATAGAAAAGCTACAACACACTACTTGTGTTGTGTCCACACACTGCTAACCCTAGCTACTGCCCACACAACTATGACCAGTTGGACGCGGTCATTTATGTCTCACACATGCTACTACCTAACACGCCAGCACATAGTGCAGCTGGCACAAGCTGTCATCGAGCTTGAATCTCAACAGCCCCTCTCAAGCTCATGATGTACTGCCATAGATGAAGATGTAGATGAGCTTGGGCTATCAAAGCTCTCAACACTCTCCCTCAAGCTCATCCCATGTACTCCCAACATAGTACGGAAGTACTCAAACTTCTCCCTGCTAAGTGGCTTTGTATGTCGACCACCTGCTCTTCAATCTTCACATACTGCAAATCCACGGTACCATCCAACACTTTCTCTCTGACAAAATGATAGTGGATCTCTATATGTTTGGTCCGCGCATGAAAGACCGGATTCCTTGCCAACTGTATGATGCTCATGTTGACACAATGAATGACAACCTTGCCATCAATAGGCTCACCCAAATCAGCTAAGAGACTCTTTAATCATACTCCTTCACATGCAGCTATGGTTGCACCCCTATATTCAGCCTCTGTAGTACTGGATAAAGCAATAGTAGGTTGCTTCTTACTGCTCCAACTCACCACTGCACTTCCAAATGTAAAGGCATAACCATTAGTGGACCTTTTGTCATACTAGCTACCTGCCCCATAGTCACAGGGAACGTGGGGGACGGACCCCTGGGACAGGGGAACGCCGTCCCATAATGCGCGGGAACAGAACCGGACAGGGGACGGCCAGGGGACGTGCGAGCCTACGCTACAACAAGGGGACGGCAATTCCGGGACGGCTGGACGGCTGTTCGTGTGGGACGGAGCTCAACAGGACGATCAGCGGACCGTTGCGCAGTCGGCCGTTGCGCCCTGTAAACCGTTGGGCGCCCTATAGCCGTTGGGCGCCCTGTAGCCGTTGGGCAGTCCTCCCCACTTGGCCCATGGCTATAAGAAGAGCCCCCATTGGCAAGGCTCAAGCTCAAGCCTCAACACTCCTCAACTTTCAAGGCTCAAGTGGAAAGCTCATTGGCTCAACACTCCTCAACTTTCAAGGCTCAAGACTCAAGTGGGCATTGGGCAACCCGGCAAGGCTCTAGATGAGGCTTGTGGATGGTATGAAGCCATGCATCGGCAAGGTATATGAGGCTATGGACAGCATGATAGAGAAGCTGAGGGATTTGGAGCCAAATGAGGACAGGTACGAGGAGATCCGTGCCCTATGTGTGCATAGGTGGAACTCCTACTCCTCTCCTTTGCATGTAGCAGCCTATGTGGTGGAACCTGAGTTTCAGGGTAAAGGGCAAGAAAGTGATGCAGAGGTGAGCAAGCTATGGAGACTTGTCTTGACTCGACTTGTGCCTGACCCAAATGTTAGACGGAAGATCCGTGACCAGTTGTCCAGGTATAGGAGCTTTCAGGGCTCTTATGGAGACATGGATGCACAGGATGATCGCTTCAAAGTTGGAGTTGCTTTGTGGTGGGAAGATTTTGGTTTGGATGGACCTGAGCTTTAGTATCTAGTCATCCGCATTCTCAGCCAGGCAATGAGTTCCTCTTGCCTAGAGCAACTTTGGAGCTCATACAGTCACATTGCATCGAAGAAGAGGAACCGTCTTGGGGTGGAACGGGCAAATGATCTAGTCTTTGTGAGTGCAAACTTGCGAATGCTTTGCAAGAGTGCAACTGCAAAGGCTGATGCATTTACCAAGTGGGAGATGTCTCAAGATGATGAGGAGTTGGAGGAGCAAGTGGAGGACATCTCTATGGAGCCTGAAGGCATTGCAAGGACCCATGATCGTGAGGCCAACACTTCACATGTCCCTTGAGGCTTTTTGACATATGTACTACTCTAGTGATAGTCTCTTTTTTGTATGCCACTTACGTGGTTAGGGCCTAGGCCTTTGCCCTTGTCTTTTGCTTTAGCCTTTGGCGACTGGGTGCCCGATCTCCTTTTTTGTAACACCCATTTTTTTGCTAGTATGACTTAATATTGATGCTTTGGAAGTGTAAAGTGACTTTGTTTTAGTATTGTTAAGTTTCTTAAATGAGTGCTTACTTAAAATTGCATATTTTGTATGCCGTCCCATGCCGTCCCCCGTTTCCCGTCCCGGTTCCCAAGAATCCCCGTCCCCGTCCCCGTTTCCCATTACATTCCCCGTCCCCGTTCCCCGTCCCATGTTACTATGACCTGCCTAATCTGCGTCTGTGTAGCCGTGTACATCCAAGCCTTTTACCATGCTCATAAAGAAGACCATAATGTGTAGTGGTCTTTACATAGCGCATAATGCGTCTCAGTCATGTAAATAAGATTGCTGCCAACCATCTTTCTATACATAGATGGATCATCCAACTCTTCACCAAAATCAACCCGCAGCTTCACATTCTGCTCCAAAGGTGTACTCATTGGCTTACACCCTATCATCCCATATCTTACTAACATATCCAATGCATATTGGCGTTGCACTAACCATGTTCCTGCATGGTCTTTGATCACTTCAATCCCAAGAAAATATCTCAATTCACCCAGGTCTTTCATATCAAACTGCCTACTCAATGCCTTCTTAACATGCATAACATCTGTAGCATGATCTCCTGTGACAATCAAGTCATCCACATAGATGACAAGCAAGACAATCCTATGATCTGTTTTCTTCACATAGAGTGAAGAATCTGCTGAAGAAACCTGAAATCCAATGGAGATAAGATATCGGCTTATCTTATCACTCCAAGCACGAGGTGCTTGCTTCAAACCATATAATGCTTTCTTTAAGCTACACACATGAGTGGGAAACCTCGGGTGTACATATCCTTCTAGCAAAAATATAAAGTTCCTCTTGTAAATCACCATTTAGAAATGCCTTTTTCACATCCATTTGATACATTTTCCAACCATTTGCTTCTGCAGCCATAGTAATGACTGCTCTCACTGTTCCCATCTTTGCAACTAGACTAAATGTTTCATCATAGTCCAAGCCTTGGGTTTGTGCATAACCCTTAGCTACCAGCCGCGCTTTATGGCGCTCAATGGAACCATCTGATTTGCATTTCACCTTATAAACCCATTTGCAACCAATGACATTCTTGCCTTGTGGTAAGGCAACTAAATCCCAAGTTTCATTATGGACCAATGCGTCCATCTCAACATCCATTGCCTTCTCCCATACATGCTTCCCAATAGCTTCTGCATAGCATGTAGATTCCACATGCTTCACCAAAGAGGTCATATATGCGTAATGCATAGCAAAGTCACGATATGTCAACCTGTCAACTGGATACCTGACCCTTTGGGATCTCCGCAATGCATGCGGATCACTCTGAACACCTATCACTCTAGCATGTGGAGACACATATCTATCCTGCCTTGCACCTTGTGTGCGTGAAACTCGTACGCCAAGTTCCTCATCCAAACTTTCTGAACTTGACGACTCATAACCTGTAATGCCAATTCCTTCAACCTTCTTTTTCCCTTTATCCACAGCACTACTCCCAGTGCTTGCACTATCATGCCTCAAACGTCCTGACCATGGACGTATAGTACTGCTCTCAGACTCTGCTGGCCCAGACATAGAAGTAGAACTTGTTTGTGGCAAGTTCACATGCACATCAGCATTAATGGAATCAATGATACCCTCATCCTTTGCCTTGTACCAACTAGCAAGTTCATCAAACACCACATCTCGTGAAATAAGCACTTGCCTAGTATGTGGATTGTAACATTTATATGCCTTGCGATCCTCTGCATACCCAACAAAAATGCACTTTTCTGCCTTAGGATCTAGCTTCTTCCTTCTCTCATCTGACACATGCACATAAGCTATGCTACCAAACACTTTGAGGTGTCCAATGTCTGGCCTAAAGCCTGTAAAACGCATCTCTGGCATACTTTCATGTATGGCAGTTGTGGGTGTCTTATTAAGTACATACACTGTTGTGGCACACGCTTCTACCCAATAATAGTCTGGCATGCTCTTTTCATTAAGCATTGCCCTAGCCACATCACCAATGACTCTTATTTTCCTCTCAGCAACACCATTTTGCTAAGGTGTGTACCTGCAAGTTAGCTACCTTCTTATGCCATTCTTTCTCAAGAAGTTCTCAAAAGCATGTGAGGTGTATTTACCACCTCCATCTATCCTCAAACATTTTATCCAACAGCCATACTGCTTCTCTGCAAAAGCTTTGAAGTCCATAAACTTTCCCAATACTTCACTCTTCTCTTTGAGAAAGTAAATCCAAGTCATTCTGCTGAATCAATGAATGTCACATAGTACATGCTGCCTTTCATGGATGGGTTTTGTGCAGGACCCCATACATCACTATAAACAATCTCAAGTGGCCTGCTACTCATGTTGCCTTCTTTAGGAAATGGCAACCTTGCTTGCTTTCCAAACTGGCAAGCATCACATACATGCATACTCCCATCATACTTGAATCTAGACAGCCCACCAACAATGCCTCTTGGCTGCATGTTCTTTAACTTTTGTATGTTCACATGTCCAATCCTTTTATGCCACATTTCAATGTCTTGTACCACATTTCGGCTTTTAGAGAACATAGCCGATTTCAACTCAAGAATCCCAGCATTCAATTTGAATAACCTGCCATCTTTCTTGCCTTTGGCAATGACTCTACATCCATTTTTGAAATCCTCAACGAAGCAACCATGCTTGTTGAAACGAACTTGTAAACCTTACTCACATTTGACCAACTTGCTCAATGCAAATGCACCTTCTGCACACGTCCAATCCTGTAAATGAGCCTTTCTTAGCTCAACCACACTCTGATAAGTGTCCCAGATACTCCAAAGTACTCAACCAACTTCACTGTTGATGTAGAAAATCACACTAAGTGCATTCAAATTGAACTAGCATACGCAGTCCAAAATTTGGCGCACTTTTCGAGGCTTCCAAATGCTTCAAATTAAAATATAGTGCAAGTGTAGATAACTTGCATTAACACCCGAACAAGCTCAATGTTGCATATTAACACCAACCAAGGTGTATACATACCAAAAATATCAAATCCCCTTCTCTGTTTTGAGAAAAACCAGTAAAACCAGTAGCGAAAGCGCTCTAATTTCTTCAAATCTTGTCCAAATTGAGAGACCAGGCATTCATTAGCTTAGCAATGATGTCTACTAACTCCGTGTAAAAGGAATTAGACCAATTGTCAAAATTGAGTGAGTAATTAATCGATTAACGACCTCTGTTTCACTAATCACAATTAACAACACTCTTAATCAAGTCATAATTGGCTCCCAAATGCATAATTGCTCCAACAAAACACATAGCATCCTTCTCCTCTATGTGTACCACAATATTGCTAAGAAAATTGTGCAAGGAATCAACCAACCAAGCCTTAGTTTGACTTCAACCAAGCAAAAAGGAAAAAACCTACTCTGTTTTAGCCTCCTCCCAGGCTGCACCACTTGTAATTAGGGAAAATTGGGGAGTTATGTGTGGCTAATGATGGTATATACATATCAGTTGCCAACACCCCTAGACATGCACCCAGTCCATCAACCTTATGATTTTTGCAAAAAACCGGCTCCAATTGCATCAAAAATGAGCATCTATTCACTGTTTTTTTGAGGGCTTCAAAACATAATTTTTCCAATCCTCTCAATGCATCACACTTGCTCCAGAACCACTCTAGGGCTTACACATGAGTTGCCAACACATTCCCATTGCCAAATACATGAACCTTTGCCAGATTTGCAACCATTTACAAAATACATTCACCGCTATCAAGCTTCAATGGAGAGGTTGCAAAACAGAATTTTTCTTGGCTTTGGGCAACTCAAATCTGATACTGTTTGTGATTTCGCACCTGCAATCCACTCAAGGATGTTTAGCTTTCCTTACCCGGTAGGCCAAGCTCTTAGATTTGGTGAAAATCGGTGTGCTCCAAGCTTCACAGCTCCAATGGCAAGCTCCACAGCTTTTCTTCACAGCTTCTTCTCCCTCTTCTCTCACTCACTCATAAACCCTAATAGAGAGCACCTTGCTCTGATACCATGATGAAAAACAGGTAGAGGGAGAGGGAACACACACATGGGAGCAAACCCTAATGTATTACTGAAACCCTAGCCATAGAGGAAAGCCATGTCCCATCTCACACAATGCATAAAGCCATAATAGAAAAGCTACAACACACTACTTGTGTTGTGTCCACACACTGCTAACCCAAGCCACTATCCACACAACTATGACCAGCTGGACGCGGTCATTTATGTCTCACACATGCTACTACCTAGCACGCGAGCACATAGTGCAGCTGGCACAAGCTGTCATCGAGCTTGAATCTCAACAGCAACTCTCAAGCTCATGATGTACTGCCATAGATGAAGATGTAGATAGCTTGTGCTATCAAAGCTCTCAACAAGCCTCGAGTCCAGGTCTAAGGAGCTCTCTCTCAAAACTCACTCATAAAGTGACTTATATAGGCCTCCTATAAACCAGGAGGCAAATATAGCACATGTCTCATAAAAGCTACTAATCCCCCCACTTACGATGCCTAACCCTGGGCTATGGTTAACCCAACCCAAGGGTCTTAACCCTAGTTAGCCCTAGGACGTAACAGCGTGGGTGAACCCATCACACCTGCGTTTTTTCAGCCATTCAGCCTTGCATTTTTCTCTACAGCTCGCCATCACTTCTCATTCAATGTTGCATTTTTTCAGACCACCATCCATTCTGCTGCCCACCACATGATTCGGGTTTTCTAATGCACACATGATAAAGCCCTGCGTTTTTTATGTGATCCCTTCATCACTGCATATTCCGGCTTATAGCCGTGATTGTTGTATGCTTTTCTCATACTTCTATTAATAGAAGTACTTAGTAGATGACACAACCACCTAGCTTTCCATGATGAAAGGGAACATCTCTCAATCTCAATAGTCCACCCCCCACCCCCCCCCCATAGGGGGGATCCACGCGTTACCGTATGTGACTCACGGGGATTCAAATGATCCTTGAGTTTCCCGAAAGGGGAAACAGACGAATCTCCGGTTGTATCAAGCCATCTATGCACGCTTTGCCGCGAACATTGAGGACTTTTGACTAGCTTCCACAGAAAAATCAACTAGCACAAGTCTTGCGGCATTTGGGCTACCCATCATCACACCCCACTCCCCTTATCCTAACTGCCGTACAACCGCCCCCCACCCCCCCCCCCCCGCCCCGGGGTGCCTCCCCACTCTAGTTAAGGCTTTCTAGTGGATTCCCCAAAAGCACCCCCACGCGCTACGTTGAGCGCCAAGGCACTAATATCTCCATGAAACTGCAGACACCCCCCCCCCCACCCAAAAAAAAAAAAAAACAATTTCTCTCTCTTAAACATTCAGGAAAAACTATTGTATTGGAGCTCCGCAAGGTCCTAGACCGAAGAGTGGTGGTCGCCAACCAGGTTCGTCTGGCCACCATGTGGTATATTACGGCCTTCTCGTGGTCTGCATCAACCACACCCAACGCCTCATTCGCAACTTTCTGTGGGCAGGAGGTGAAAGCAGAGAAACCCAAACAAAGGTTGTTAGCCCATGTTCACATGTGGCACTACTCATATCATATATGCCAATAAATTCCCCTTGTAGTGGTAATGTGAACCTGTATAAGGTGGGTAGCAAATCACTCTCTGTAGGAGGGTAAGCCCAAAGCTTTGCAGAAACTTCTCTCGACTCTCGAGGCAACGCCTTCATGAACAGACCTGCAACATTGTCTTGTGTAGAGCAGTAAGATAATGTGATCTCCCTTTCATGTATCCGCTCTCTGACATAATGATAATGAATCTCGATGTGCTTAGTGCGTGCATGAAACAAAGGGTTTCATGCAACGGCTATAGCACTCTGACTGTCAGCGAGTATAGTAGTGGGTGTCTGTTGAAACTTGACACTCACGAAGATCAGCCATCAATAGCCTCAGCCATACACAATCTACTACGGCTCAGCCTCACAAGTAGATGTGGCAACAGTGGGTTGCTTTTTGCTCAACCATGATATGCATGAATGGCCAAAAAAGAAACAATTCCCACTGGTGGATTGTTGTGTATCATAGTCACCAGCCCACTTTGAATCACTGTAAGCATGTAGCTGCAAGTTTCCCCCAACGGGATATACCAAAGCAAGATCCAGGGTGCCCTGAACATAGCGGATGATTCGCTACACTGCTTGCCAATGCTTTTTAACTGGGCTGTGCATAAATTTGCTACATTGGGAAACCCCAAACTGAATATCTGGCCATGTGTTGCATAAGTATATGAGGCAGTCCACTGCTTGGCTGTAAACACTCATATCAAAAGACTCTCCAACATGATACATGCTCAATTTGAGCCCTAGCTCCATCGGAGTAGAGATGGGCTAACCAAGGGCACTTTTTCCTTTGGGTTTTTCCCCTTGGAGATCTGGTGTGAAAGGACACCATCTACTTTAGTTGTACTATGATATTATGGAGTTGACCTTCTAGCTCCACACATTTCAATGCAATCTTCTCTTTGCATCTCTCATGTGTGTGCCTGCTTGTGAGTGTGCTCTTGTGCCAAACCCTAATTTTGTTCCTGCAGCTCCCCTCCTCAACATTTTGAGGTGTGATGAGCTCATGTATGGGCTGATTTTGAGCACCCAAATGCTGTCCATTAGGCAAAGTTGATGGCTGATCTCTTGTGCCATCAATTTCCAACGGGAGAAGCTTTTCAAACATGTTATGTGGGCCTTAAGGTGGCTGTCCAAAAAATTCAGCCAAATGCCTGGTCTGAATTTTCAACAAGCACATCCTTGCTGTTTAAAATCCTGTGTGTGGAAGGATTAAAGAGATGGTAGTCTTTACTGCCATTACTGTAACCCACAAATATGCACTTAGTGGCTTTGTCATCAAGCTTACCTCGCAATTGCTAAGTAAGAGTGGTAACTACATGAGCATCATGCTCTCTCCTATCAAACCTGTCAAGCTGATATAACCCATGGTACAATGTGCCAAATGTGACTAATGCATAGCCACCTTCACAGTCTTTGGCTGTGCACCTGTCATCCTCAAAGTTGACTGCATATCCTCTTTTAGCGAAAGAGGACACGGACAACAAGTTCTTTCTAATCCCAGGCACATACAATACATATGGAAGGGATAAGTCTGCACCATCTACTGTTGTGAGGATCACCTCACCAATACCGTGAACTAGATAAGAAGAATTATTTGCACATGTTACCCGTTTGCCTTCAGGGGCAGCCATAAGCTTCTTAAACAAATTCCTATGTGAGGTAATGTGTTTAGAAGCACCACTATCAAAGTTCCATGTGTCGTGTCTTTCATTGACACTGAGAGACATATGTTCTAATGATGCATCATAACTACTCTTCCTGCACAAGATTTACTGGCGCATCATCTTTCCCTGCAGGTGATGAAGAAGAATCTACAACCTTACCACTTTCCTTTTTATTCTCCTTTGCAAGCCACTTTCTACACTCATTTAAATAGTGACCCGGCTTTTTGCAACAGTGACACTTGCCCTTTTTCTTGGGCTTACCTGCATCATTTTTAGCCTTTTGTGAAGGCTGTCCCAAATCAGCCTTTGGTTGAAAACTTTTCCTTTGCCCTTGTCTTGGGCAACAAAAGCCCCATAACTTCCATTGCCATGCATGACGGAAGATTTAATCTTCCGATTATGCTCCTCCTATACCAACAAACCAACCAGCTCTTCAAACAAGATTGGTGTAACTATTTGGCCCTCCTAGCTCTAGTTCACATGATGAAACCCATGCCCGGATACCAGACAGGTGGAAGACGACATGGGGACAGGGTCCATAAGGTTTGATTAAGAAAAATCACCATTCTTGATCAAAAAAAGCAAGAAAAAGCAAAAAGTCAAACAGGGTTGACCGCAAGCCAAGGGCACCATTGGAAAGAGGAAACTAAGCCGGACCAAAAAGCTAAAAGGTGCTTTCTCAAAAAGCAGCTCTACGGCCAAAAAGCAAGGCCTTAAAGCTAGAAAAGCAAAGCAACAAAAGTTGAGTAATATTTTATTAATAAAAGCAAAAGAGCAAAAGCAAAGGCAAAAAGGGAAAAGCAAAGCATAAAAAGGCAAAGCAAAAGCATTAAGGCTTTTTGGCAAAAAGCCAAGTATAAAAGAAGCATGAGCCTCTCTTGAGCATCAAGTTGAAGAAGAACCTCTTCATCGTGTTGCCATCTTCGTTGAAACATGGAGATCCTCTTCTCCATCATCTACTTGATCATGAACCAAATTATGGAATTTCCATCACTGTCCATTGATTCAGAGCACCTTCATCGGCTGTAGTGCCACGTCATCATCTGTCCGTACAGCCATACAGACCTTTACGGACTGAAATTTTAGAAACCCTAAAAATTTTCAGAAACCCTAAAACTACTATAAAAATCCTAAAAACTGCTTTTTGGAGGTTTTTATCGCCCGAAAACCATTAAAACAAGTTTTATATCAATTTTCTTGCCAAAAAGAGCTTTTCCATGGTTTTCTTCATCGACAAGGCTGTAGGAGTTGTGGAGATTACTCATGGGATGAGGGAGTGATTCTTGGACTCCGATTTGGATTGGGACTACAACTTGGATTGGAACTTGGATTTGGATCTGGGCTTAGATATAGACTTCGATATTGGATTGGACATGGAACATAGAGTTTGACTTCAACCAAGCAAAAAGGAAAAAACCTACTCTGTTTTAGCCTCCTCCCAGGCTGCACCGCTTGTAATTAGGGAAAATTGGGGAGTTATGTGTGGCTAATGATGGTATATACATATCAGTTGCCAACACCCCTAGACATGCACCCAGTCCATCAACCTTATGATTTTTGCAAAAAACCGGCTCCAATAATTGCATCAAAAATGAGCATCTATTCACTGTTTTTTTGAGGGCTTCAAAACATAATTTTTCCAATCCTCTCAATGCATCACACTTGCTCCAGAACCACTCTAGGGCTTACACATGAGTTGCCAACACATTCCCATTGCCAAATACATGAACCTTTGCCAGATTTGCAACCATTTGCAAAATACATTCACCGCTATCAAGCTTCAATGGAGAGGTTGCAAAACAGAATTTTTCTTGGCTTTGGGCAACTCAAATCTGATACTGTTTGTGATTTCGCACCTGCAATCCACTCAAGGATGTTTAGCTTTCCTTACCCGGTAGGCCAAGCTCTTAGATTTGGTGAAAATCGGTGTGCTCCAAGCTTCACAGCTCCAATGGCAAGCTCCACAGCTTTTCTTCACAGCTTCTTCTCCCTCTTCTCTCACTCACTCATAAACCCTAATAGAGAGCACCTTGCTCTGATACCATGATGAAAAACAGGTAGAGGGAGAGGGAACACACACATGGGAGCAAACCCTAATGTATTACTGAAACCCTAGCCATAGAGGAAAGCCATGTCCCATCTCACACAATGCATAAAGCCATAATAGAAAAGCTACAACACACTACTTGTGTTGTGTCCACACACTGCTAACCCAAGCCACTATCCACACAACTATGACCAGCTGGACGCGGTCATTTATGTCTCACACATGCTACTACCTAGCACGCGAGCACATAGTGCAGCTGGCACAAGCTGTCATCGAGCTTGAATCTCAACAGCAACTCTCAAGCTCATGATGTAATGCCATAGATGAAGATGTAGATAGCTTGTGCTATCAAAGCTCTCAACAAGCCTCGAGTCCAGGTCTAAGGAGCTCTCTCTCAAAACTCACTCATAAAGTGACTTATATAGGCCTCCTATAAACCAGGAGGCAAATATAGCACATGTCTCATAAAAGCTACTAATCCCCCCACTTACGATGCCTAACCCTGGGCTATGGTTAACCCAACCCAAGGGTCTTAACCCTAGTTAGCCCTAGGACGTAACAGCGTGGTTGAACCCATCACACCTGCGTTTTTTCAGCCATTCAGCCTTGCATTTTTCTCTACAGCTCGCCATCACTTCTCATTCAATGTTGCATTTTTTCAGACCACCATCCATTCTGCTGCCCACCACATGATTCGGGTTTTCTAATGCACACATGATAAAGCCCTGCGTTTTTTATGTGATCCCTTCATCACTGCATATTCCGGCTTATAGCCGTGATTGTTGTATGCTTTTCTCATACTTCTATTAATAGAAGTCCCTTCCTTGGAAAAAAAAAGGACTTAGTAGATGACACAACCACCTAGCTTTCCATGATGAAAGGGAACATCTCTCAATCTCAATAGTCCACCCCCCACCCCCCCCCCCATAGGGGGGATCCACGCGTTACCGTATGTGACTCACGGGGATTCAAATGATCCTTGAGTTTCCCGAAAGGGGAAACAGACGAATCTCCGGTTGTATCAAGCCATCTATGCACGCTTTGCCGCGAACATTGAGGACTTTTGACTAGCTTCCACAGAAAAATCAACTAGCACAAGTCTTGCGGCATTTGGGCTACCCATCATCACACCCCACTCCCCTTATCCTAACTGCCGTACAACCGCCCCCCACCCCCCCCCCCCGCCCCGGGGTGCCTCCCCACTCTAGTTAAGGCTTTCTAGTGGATTCCCCAAAAGCACCCCCACGCGCTACGTTGAGCGCCAAGGCACTAATATCTCCATGAAACTGCAGACACCCCCCCCCCACCCAAAAAAAAAAAAAAACAATTTCTCTCTCTTAAACATTCAGGAAAAACTATTGTATTGGAGCTCCGCAAGGTCCTAGACCGAAGAGTGGTGGTCGCCAACCAGGTTCGTCTGGCCACCATGTGGTATATTACGGCCTTCTCGTGGTCTGCATCAACCACACCCAACGCCTCATTCGCAACTTTCTGTGGGCAGGAGGTGAAAGCAGAGAAACCCAAACAAAGGTTGTTAGCCCATGTTCACATGTGGCACTACTCATATCATATATGCCAATAAATTCCCCTTGTAGTGGTAATGTGAACCTGTATAAGGTGGGTAGCAAATCACTCTCTGTAGGAGGGTAAGCCCAAAGCTTTGCAGAAACTTCTCTCGACTCTCGAGGCAACGCCTTCATGAACAGACCTGCAACATTGTCTTGTGTAGAGCAGTAAGATAATGTGATCTCCCTTTCATGTATCCGCTCTCTGACATAATGATAATGAATCTCGATGTGCTTAGTGCGTGCATGAAACAAAGGGTTTCATGCAACGGCTATAGCACTCTGACTGTCAGCGAGTATAGTAGTGGGTGTCTGTTGAAACTTGACACTCACGAAGATCAGCCATCAATAGCCTCAGCCATACACAATCTACTACGGCTCAGCCTCACAAGTAGATGTGGCAACAGTGGGTTGCTTTTTGCTCAACCATGATATGCATGAATGGCCAAAAAAGAAACAATTCCCACTGGTGGATTGTTGTGTATCATAGTCACCAGCCCACTTTGAATCACTGTAAGCATGTAGCTGCAAGTTTCCCCCAACGGGATATACCAAAGCAAGATCCAGGGTGCCCTGAACATAGCGGATGATTCGCTACACTGCTTGCCAATGCTTTTTAACTGGGCTGTGCATAAATTTGCTACATTGGGAAACCCCAAACTGAATATCTGGCCATGTGTTGCATAAGTATATGAGGCAGTCCACTGCTTGGCTGTAAACACTCATATCAAAAGACTCTCCAACATGATACATGCTCAATTTGAGCCCTAGCTCCATCGGAGTAGAGATGGGCTAACCAAGGGCACTTTTTCCTTTGGGTTTTTCCCCTTGGAGATCTGGTGTGAAAGGACACCATCTACTTTAGTTGTACTATGATATTATGGAGTTGACCTTCTAGCTCCACACATTTCAATGCAATCTTCTCTTTGCATCTCTCATGTGTGTGCCTGCTTGTGAGTGTGCTCTTGTGCCAAACCCTAATTTTGTTCCTGCAGCTCCCCTCCTCAACATTTTGAGGTGTGATGAGCTCATGTATGGGCTGATTTTGAGCACCCAAATGCTGTCCATTAGGCAAAGTTGATGGCTGATCTCTTGTGCCATCAATTTCCAACGGGAGAAGCTTTTCAAACATGTTATGTGGGCCTTAAGGTGGCTGTCCAAAAAATTCAGCCAAATGCCTGGTCTGAATTTTCAACAAGCACATCCTTGCTGTTTAAAATCCTGTGTGTGGAAGGATTAAAGAGATGGTAGTCTTTACTGCCATTACTGTAACCCACAAATATGCACTTAGTGGCTTTGTCATCAAGCTTACCTCGCAATTGCTAAGTAAGAGTGGTAACTACATGAGCATCATGCTCTCTCCTATCAAACCTGTCAAGCTGATATAACCCATGGTACAATGTGCCAAATGTGACTAATGCATAGCCACCTTCACAGTCTTTGGCTGTGCACCTGTCATCCTCAAAGTTGACTGCATATCCTCTTTTAGCGAAAGAGGACACGGACAACAAGTTCTTTCTAATCCCAGGCACATACAATACATATGGAAGGGATAAGTCTGCACCATCTACTGTTGTGAGGATCACCTCACCAATACCGTGAACTAGATAAGAAGAATTATTTGCACATGTTACCCGTTTGCCTTCAGGGGCAGCCATAAGCTTCTTAAACAAATTCCTATGTGAGGTAATGTGTTTAGAAGCACCACTATCAAAGTTCCATGTGTCGTGTCTTTCATTGACACTGAGAGACATATGTTCTAATGATGCATCATAACTACTCTTCCTGCACAAGATTTACTGGCGCATCATCTTTCCCTGCAGGTGATGAAGAAGAATCTACAACCTTACCACTTTCCTTTTTATTCTCCTTTGCAAGCCACTTTCTACACTCATTTAAATAGTGACCCGGCTTTTTGCAACAGTGACACTTGCCCTTTTTCTTGGGCTTACCTGCATCATTTTTAGCCTTTTGTGAAGGCTGTCCCAAATCAGCCTTTGGTTGAAAACTTTTCCTTTGCCCTTGTCTTGGGCAACAAAAGCCCCATAACTTCCATTGCCATGCATGACGGAAGATTTAATCTTCCGATTATGCTCCTCCTATACCAACAAACCAACCAGCTCTTCAAACAAGATTGGTGTAACTATTTGGCCCTCCTAGCTCTAGTTCACATGATGAAACCCATGCCCGGATACCAGACAGGTGGAAGACGACATGGGGACAGGGTCCATAAGGTTTGATTAAGAAAAATCACCATTCCTGATCAAAAAAAGCAAGAAAAAGCAAAAAGTCAAACAGGGTTGACCGCAAGCCAAGGGCACCATTGGAAAGAGGAAACTAAGCCGGACCAAAAAGCTAAAAGGTGCTTTCTCAAAAAGCAGCTCTACGGCCAAAAAGCAAGGCCTTAAAGCTAGAAAAGCAAAGCAACAAAAGTTGAGTAATATTTTATTAATAAAAGCAAAAGAGCAAAAGCAAAGGCAAAAAGGGAAAAGCAAAGCATAAAAAGGCAAAGCAAAAGCATTAAGGCTTTTTGGCAAAAAGCCAAGTATAAAAGAAGCATGAGCCTCTCTTGAGCATCAAGTTGAAGAAGAACCTCTTCATCGTGTTGCCATCTTCGTTGAAACATGGAGATCCTCTTCTCCATCATCTACTTGATCATGAACCAAATTATGGAATTTCCATCACTGTCCATTGATTCAGAGCACCTTCATCGGCTGTAGTGCCACGTCATCATCTGTCCGTACAGCCATACAGACCTTTACGGACTGAAATTTTAGAAACCCTAAAAATTTTCAGAAACCCTAAAACTACTATAAAAATCCTAAAAACTGCTTTTTGGAGGTTTTTATCGCCCGAAAACCATTAAAACAAGTTTTATATCAATTTTCTTGCCAAAAAGAGCTTTTCCATGGTTTTCTTCATCGACAAGGCTGTAGGAGTTGTGGAGATTACTCATGGGATGAGGGAGTGATTCTTGGACTCCGATTTGGATTGGGACTACAACTTGGATTGGAACTTGGATTTGGATCTGGGCTTAGATATAGACTTCGATATTGGATTGGACATGGAACATAGAGTTTGACTTCAACCAAGCAAAAAGGAAAAAACCTACTCTGTTTTAGCCTCCTCCCAGGCTGCACCGCTTGTAATTAGGGAAAATTGGGGAGTTATGTGTGGCTAATGATGGTATATACATATCAGTTGCCAACACCCCTAGACATGCACCCAGTCCATCAACCTTATGATTTTTGCAAAAAACCGGCTCCAATAATTGCATCAAAAATGAGCATCTATTCACTGTTTTTTTGAGGGCTTCAAAACATAATTTTTCCAATCCTCTCAATGCATCACACTTGCTCCAGAACCACTCTAGGGCTTACACATGAGTTGCCAACACATTCCCATTGCCAAATACATGAACCTTTGCCAGATTTGCAACCATTTGCAAAATACATTCACCGCTATCAAGCTTCAATGGAGAGGTTGCAAAACAGAATTTTTCTTGGCTTTGGGCAACTCAAATCTGATACTGTTTGTGATTTCGCACCTGCAATCCACTCAAGGATGTTTAGCTTTCCTTACCCGGTAGGCCAAGCTCTTAGATTTGGTGAAAATCGGTGTGCTCCAAGCTTCACAGCTCCAATGGCAAGCTCCACAGCTTTTCTTCACAGCTTCTTCTCCCTCTTCTCTCACTCACTCATAAACCCTAATAGAGAGCACCTTGCTCTGATACCATGATGAAAAACAGGTAGAGGGAGAGGGAACACACACATGGGAGCAAACCCTAATGTATTACTGAAACCCTAGCCATAGAGGAAAGCCATGTCCCATCTCACACAATGCATAAAGCCATAATAGAAAAGCTACAACACACTACTTGTGTTGTGTCCACACACTGCTAACCCAAGCCACTATCCACACAACTATGACCAGCTGGACGCGGTCATTTATGTCTCACACATGCTACTACCTAGCACGCGAGCACATAGTGCAGCTGGCACAAGCTGTCATCGAGCTTGAATCTCAACAGCAACTCTCAAGCTCATGATGTAATGCCATAGATGAAGATGTAGATAGCTTGTGCTATCAAAGCTCTCAACAAGCCTCGAGTCCAGGTCTAAGGAGCTCTCTCTCAAAACTCACTCATAAAGTGACTTATATAGGCCTCCTATAAACCAGGAGGCAAATATAGCACATGTCTCATAAAAGCTACTAATCCCCCCACTTACGATGCCTAACCCTGGGCTATGGTTAACCCAACCCAAGGGTCTTAACCCTAGTTAGCCCTAGGACGTAACAGCGTGGTTGAACCCATCACACCTGCGTTTTTTCAGCCATTCAGCCTTGCATTTTTCTCTACAGCTCGCCATCACTTCTCATTCAATGTTGCATTTTTTCAGACCACCATCCATTCTGCTGCCCACCACATGATTCGGGTTTTCTAATGCACACATGATAAAGCCCTGCGTTTTTTATGTGATCCCTTCATCACTGCATATTCCGGCTTATAGCCGTGATTGTTGTATGCTTTTCTCATACTTCTATTAATAGAAGTCCCTTCCTTGGAAAAAAAAAGGACTTAGTAGATGACACAACCACCTAGCTTTCCATGATGAAAGGGAACATCTCTCAATCTCAATAGTCCACCCCCCACCCCCCCCCATAGGGGGGATCCACGCGTTACCGTATGTGACTCACGGGGATTCAAATGATCCTTGAGTTTCCCGAAAGGGGAAACAGACGAATCTCCGGTTGTATCAAGCCATCTATGCACGCTTTGCCGCGAACATTGAGGACTTTTGACTAGCTTCCACAGAAAAATCAACTAGCACAAGTCTTGCGGCATTTGGGCTACCCATCATCACACCCCACTCCCCTTATCCTAACTGCCGTACAACCGCCCCCCACCCCCCCCCCCCCGCCCCGGGGTGCCTCCCCACTCTAGTTAAGGCTTTCTAGTGGATTCCCCAAAAGCACCCCCACGCGCTACGTTGAGCGCCAAGGCACTAATATCTCCATGAAACTGCAGACACCCCCCCCCCACCCAAAAAAAAAAAAAAACAATTTCTCTCTCTTAAACATTCAGGAAAAACTATTGTATTGGAGCTCCGCAAGGTCCTAGACCGAAGAGTGGTGGTCGCCAACCAGGTTCGTCTGGCCACCATGTGGTATATTACGGCCTTCTCGTGGTCTGCATCAACCACACCCAACGCCTCATTCGCAACTTTCTGTGGGCAGGAGGTGAAAGCAGAGAAACCCAAACAAAGGTTGTTAGCCCATGTTCACATGTGGCACTACTCATATCATATATGCCAATAAATTCCCCTTGTAGTGGTAATGTGAACCTGTATAAGGTGGGTAGCAAATCACTCTCTGTAGGAGGGTAAGCCCAAAGCTTTGCAGAAACTTCTCTCGACTCTCGAGGCAACGCCTTCATGAACAGACCTGCAACATTGTCTTGTGTAGAGCAGTAAGATAATGTGATCTCCCTTTCATGTATCCGCTCTCTGACATAATGATAATGAATCTCGATGTGCTTAGTGCGTGCATGAAACAAAGGGTTTCATGCAACGGCTATAGCACTCTGACTGTCAGCGAGTATAGTAGTGGGTGTCTGTTGAAACTTGACACTCACGAAGATCAGCCATCAATAGCCTCAGCCATACACAATCTACTACGGCTCAGCCTCACAAGTAGATGTGGCAACAGTGGGTTGCTTTTTGCTCAACCATGATATGCATGAATGGCCAAAAAAGAAACAATTCCCACTGGTGGATTGTTGTGTATCATAGTCACCAGCCCACTTTGAATCACTGTAAGCATGTAGCTGCAAGTTTCCCCCAACGGGATATACCAAAGCAAGATCCAGGGTGCCCTGAACATAGCGGATGATTCGCTACACTGCTTGCCAATGCTTTTTAACTGGGCTGTGCATAAATTTGCTACATTGGGAAACCCCAAACTGAATATCTGGCCATGTGTTGCATAAGTATATGAGGCAGTCCACTGCTTGGCTGTAAACACTCATATCAAAAGACTCTCCAACATGATACATGCTCAATTTGAGCCCTAGCTCCATCGGAGTAGAGATGGGCTAACCAAGGGCACTTTTTCCTTTGGGTTTTTCCCCTTGGAGATCTGGTGTGAAAGGACACCATCTACTTTAGTTGTACTATGATATTATGGAGTTGACCTTCTAGCTCCACACATTTCAATGCAATCTTCTCTTTGCATCTCTCATGTGTGTGCCTGCTTGTGAGTGTGCTCTTGTGCCAAACCCTAATTTTGTTCCTGCAGCTCCCCTCCTCAACATTTTGAGGTGTGATGAGCTCATGTATGGGCTGATTTTGAGCACCCAAATGCTGTCCATTAGGCAAAGTTGATGGCTGATCTCTTGTGCCATCAATTTCCAACGGGAGAAGCTTTTCAAACATGTTATGTGGGCCTTAAGGTGGCTGTCCAAAAAATTCAGCCAAATGCCTGGTCTGAATTTTCAACAAGCACATCCTTGCTGTTTAAAATCCTGTGTGTGGAAGGATTAAAGAGATGGTAGTCTTTACTGCCATTACTGTAACCCACAAATATGCACTTAGTGGCTTTGTCATCAAGCTTACCTCGCAATTGCTAAGTAAGAGTGGTAACTACATGAGCATCATGCTCTCTCCTATCAAACCTGTCAAGCTGATATAACCCATGGTACAATGTGCCAAATGTGACTAATGCATAGCCACCTTCACAGTCTTTGGCTGTGCACCTGTCATCCTCAAAGTTGACTGCATATCCTCTTTTAGCGAAAGAGGACACGGACAACAAGTTCTTTCTAATCCCAGGCACATACAATACATATGGAAGGGATAAGTCTGCACCATCTACTGTTGTGAGGATCACCTCACCAATACCGTGAACTAGATAAGAAGAATTATTTGCACATGTTACCCGTTTGCCTTCAGGGGCAGCCATAAGCTTCTTAAACAAATTCCTGTGTGAGGTAATGTGTTTAGAAGCACCACTATCAAAGTTCCATGTGTCGTGTCTTTCATTGACACTGAGAGACATATGTTCTAATGATGCATCATAACTACTCTTCCTGCACAAGATTTACTGGCGCATCATCTTTCCCTGCAGGTGATGAAGAAGAATCTACAACCTTACCACTTTCCTTTTTATTCTCCTTTGCAAGCCACTTTCTACACTCATTTAAATAGTGACCCGGCTTTTTGCAACAGTGACACTTGCCCTTTTTCTTGGGCTTACCTGCATCATTTTTAGCCTTTTGTGAAGGCTGTCCCAAATCAGCCTTTGGTTGAAAACTTTTCCTTTGCCCTTGTCTTGGGCAACAAAAGCCCCATAACTTCCATTGCCATGCATGACGGAAGATTTAATCTTCCGATTATGCTCCTCCTATACCAACAAACCAACCAGCTCTTCAAACAAGATTGGTGTAACTATTTGGCCCTCCTAGCTCTAGTTCACATGATGAAACCCATGCCCGGATACCAGACAGGTGGAAGACGACATGGGGACAGGGTCCATAAGGTTTGATTAAGAAAAATCACCATTCCTGATCAAAAAAAGCAAGAAAAAGCAAAAAGTCAAACAGGGTTGACCGCAAGCCAAGGGCACCATTGGAAAGAGGAAACTAAGCCGGACCAAAAAGCTAAAAGGTGCTTTCTCAAAAAGCAGCTCTACGGCCAAAAAGCAAGGCCTTAAAGCTAGAAAAGCAAAGCAACAAAAGTTGAGTAATATTTTATTAATAAAAGCAAAAGAGCAAAAGCAAAGGCAAAAAGGGAAAAGCAAAGCATAAAAAGGCAAAGCAAAAGCATTAAGGCTTTTTGGCAAAAAGCCAAGTATAAAAGAAGCATGAGCCTCTCTTGAGCATCAAGTTGAAGAAGAACCTCTTCATCGTGTTGCCATCTTCGTTGAAACATGGAGATCCTCTTCTCCATCATCTACTTGATCATGAACCAAATTATGGAATTTCCATCACTGTCCATTGATTCAGAGCACCTTCATCGACTGTAGTGCCACGTCATCATCTGTCCGTACAGCCATACAGACCTTTACGGACTGAAATTTTAGAAACCCTAAAAATTTTCAGAAACCCTAAAACTACTATAAAAATCCTAAAAACTGCTTTTTGGAGGTTTTTATCGCCCGAAAACCATTAAAACAAGTTTTATATCAATTTTCTTGCCAAAAAGAGCTTTTCCATGGTTTTCTTCATCGACAAGGCTGTAGGAGTTGTGGAGATTACTCATGGGATGAGGGAGTGATTCTTGGACTCCGATTTGGATTGGGACTACAACTTGGATTGGAACTTGGATTTGGATCTGGGCTTAGATATAGACTTCGATATTGGATTGGACATGGAACATAGAGTTTGACTTCAACCAAGCAAAAAGGAAAAAACCTACTCTGTTTTAGCCTCCTCCCAGGCTGCACCGCTTGTAATTAGGGAAAATTGGGGAGTTATGTGTGGCTAATGATGGTATATACATATCAGTTGCCAACACCCCTAGACATGCACCCAGTCCATCAACCTTATGATTTTTGCAAAAAACCGGCTCCAATAATTGCATCAAAAATGAGCATCTATTCACTGTTTTTTTGAGGGCTTCAAAACATAATTTTTCCAATCCTCTCAATGCATCACACTTGCTCCAGAACCACTCTAGGGCTTACACATGAGTTGCCAACACATTCCCATTGCCAAATACATGAACCTTTGCCAGATTTGCAACCATTTGCAAAATACATTCACCGCTATCAAGCTTCAATGGAGAGGTTGCAAAACAGAATTTTTCTTGGCTTTGGGCAACTCAAATCTGATACTGTTTGTGATTTCGCACCTGCAATCCACTCAAGGATGTTTAGCTTTCCTTACCCGGTAGGCCAAGCTCTTAGATTTGGTGAAAATCGGTGTGCTCCAAGCTTCACAGCTCCAATGGCAAGCTCCACAGCTTTTCTTCACAGCTTCTTCTCCCTCTTCTCTCACTCACTCATAAACCCTAATAGAGAGCACCTTGCTCTGATACCATGATGAAAAACAGGTAGAGGGAGAGGGAACACACACATGGGAGCAAACCCTAATGTATTACTGAAACCCTAGCCATAGAGGAAAGCCATGTCCCATCTCACACAATGCATAAAGCCATAATAGAAAAGCTACAACACACTACTTGTGTTGTGTCCACACACTGCTAACCCAAGCCACTATCCACACAACTATGACCAGCTGGACGCGGTCATTTATGTCTCACACATGCTACTACCTAGCACGCGAGCACATAGTGCAGCTGGCACAAGCTGTCATCGAG
Source organism: Cibotium barometz (assembly GCF_041138505.1). Classification (NCBI taxonomy): domain Eukaryota; kingdom Viridiplantae; phylum Streptophyta; class Polypodiopsida; order Cyatheales; family Cibotiaceae; genus Cibotium; species Cibotium barometz. The sequence goes on from NC_141070.1 coordinate 10,633,069, forward strand.
CTTGAATCTCAACAGCAACTCTCAAGCTCATGATGTACTGCCATAGATGAAGATGTAGATAGCTTGTGCTATCAAAGCTCTCAACAAGCCTCGAGTCCAGGTCTAAGGAGCTCTCTCTCAAAACTCACTCATAAAGTGACTTATATAGGCCTCCTATAAACCAGGAGGCAAATATAGCACATGTCTCATAAAAGCTACTAATCCCCCCACTTATGATGCCTAACCCTGGGCTATGGTTAACCCAACCCAAGGGTCTTAACCCTAGTTAGCCCTAGGACGTAACAGCGTGGTTGAACCCATCACACCTGCGTTTTTTCAGCCATTCAGCCTTGCATTTTTCTCTACAGCTCGCCATCACTTCTCATTCAATGTTGCATTTTTTCAGACCACCATCCATTCTGCTGCCCACCACATGATTCGGGTTTTCTAATGCACACATGATAAAGCCCTGCGTTTTTTATGTGATCCCTTCATCACTGCATATTCCGGCTTATAGCCGTGATTGTTGTATGCTTTTCTCATACTTCTATTAATAGAAGTCCCTTCCTTGGAAAAAAAAAGGACTTAGTAGATGACACAACCACCTAGCTTTCCATGATGAAAGGGAACATCTCTCAATCTCAATAGTCCACCCCCACCCCCCCCCCCCCATAGGGGGGATCCACGCGTTACCGTATGTGACTCACGGGGATTCAAATGATCCTTGAGTTTCCCGAAAGGGGAAACAGACGAATCTCCGGTTGTATCAAGCCATCTATGCACGCTTTGCCGCGAACATTGAGGACTTTTGACTAGCTTCCACAGAAAAATCAACTAGCACAAGTCTTGCGGCATTTGGGCTACCCATCATCACACCCCACTCCCCTTATCCTAACTGCCGTACAACCGCCCCCCACCCCCCCCCCCCGCCCCGGGGTGCCTCCCCACTCTAGTTAAGGCTTTCTAGTGGATTCCCCAAAAGCACCCCCACGCGCTACGTTGAGCGCCAAGGCACTAATATCTCCATGAAACTGCAGACACCCCCCCCCCCACCCAAAAAAAAAAAAAAACAATTTCTCTCTCTTAAACATTCAGGAAAAACTATTGTATTGGAGCTCCGCAAGGTCCTAGACCGAAGAGTGGTGGTCGCCAACCAGGTTCGTCTGGCCACCATGTGGTATATTACGGCCTTCTCGTGGTCTGCATCAACCACACCCAACGCCTCATTCGCAACTTTCTGTGGGCAGGAGGTGAAAGCAGAGAAACCCAAACAAAGGTTGTTAGCCCATGTTCACATGTGGCACTACTCATATCATATATGCCAATAAATTCCCCTTGTAGTGGTAATGTGAACCTGTATAAGGTGGGTAGCAAATCACTCTCTGTAGGAGGGTAAGCCCAAAGCTTTGCAGAAACTTCTCTCGACTCTCGAGGCAACGCCTTCATGAACAGACCTGCAACATTGTCTTGTGTAGAGCAGTAAGATAATGTGATCTCCCTTTCATGTATCCGCTCTCTGACATAATGATAATGAATCTCGATGTGCTTAGTGCGTGCATGAAACAAAGGGTTTCATGCAACGGCTATAGCACTCTGACTGTCAGCGAGTATAGTAGTGGGTGTCTGTTGAAACTTGACACTCACGAAGATCAGCCATCAATAGCCTCAGCCATACACAATCTACTACGGCTCAGCCTCACAAGTAGATGTGGCAACAGTGGGTTGCTTTTTGCTCAACCATGATATGCATGAATGGCCAAAAAAGAAACAATTCCCACTGGTGGATTGTTGTGTATCATAGTCACCAGCCCACTTTGAATCACTGTAAGCATGTAGCTGCAAGTTTCCCCCAACGGGATATACCAAAGCAAGATCCAGGGTGCCCTGAACATAGCGGATGATTCGCTACACTGCTTGCCAATGCTTTTTAACTGGGCTGTGCATAAATTTGCTACATTGGGAAACCCCAAACTGAATATCTGGCCATGTGTTGCATAAGTATATGAGGCAGTCCACTGCTTGGCTGTAAACACTCATATCAAAAGACTCTCCAACATGATACATGCTCAATTTGAGCCCTAGCTCCATCGGAGTAGAGATGGGCTAACCAAGGGCACTTTTTCCTTTGGGTTTTTCCCCTTGGAGATCTGGTGTGAAAGGACACCATCTACTTTAGTTGTACTATGATATTATGGAGTTGACCTTCTAGCTCCACACATTTCAATGCAATCTTCTCTTTGCATCTCTCATGTGTGTGCCTGCTTGTGAGTGTGCTCTTGTGCCAAACCCTAATTTTGTTCCTGCAGCTCCCCTCCTCAACATTTTGAGGTGTGATGAGCTCATGTATGGGCTGATTTTGAGCACCCAAATGCTGTCCATTAGGCAAAGTTGATGGCTGATCTCTTGTGCCATCAATTTCCAACGGGAGAAGCTTTTCAAACATGTTATGTGGGCCTTAAGGTGGCTGTCCAAAAAATTCAGCCAAATGCCTGGTCTGAATTTTCAACAAGCACATCCTTGCTGTTTAAAATCCTGTGTGTGGAAGGATTAAAGAGATGGTAGTCTTTACTGCCATTACTGTAACCCACAAATATGCACTTAGTGGCTTTGTCATCAAGCTTACCTCGCAATTGCTAAGTAAGAGTGGTAACTACATGAGCATCATGCTCTCTCCTATCAAACCTGTCAAGCTGATATAACCCATGGTACAATGTGCCAAATGTGACTAATGCATAGCCACCTTCACAGTCTTTGGCTGTGCACCTGTCATCCTCAAAGTTGACTGCATATCCTCTTTTAGCGAAAGAGGACACGGACAACAAGTTCTTTCTAATCCCAGGCACATACAATACATATGGAAGGGATAAGTCTGCACCATCTACTGTTGTGAGGATCACCTCACCAATACCGTGAACTAGATAAGAAGAATTATTTGCACATGTTACCCGTTTGCCTTCAGGGGCAGCCATAAGCTTCTTAAACAAATTCCTATGTGAGGTAATGTGTTTAGAAGCACCACTATCAAAGTTCCATGTGTCGTGTCTTTCATTGACACTGAGAGACATATGTTCTAATGATGCATCATAACTACTCTTCCTGCACAAGATTTACTGGCGCATCATCTTTCCCTGCAGGTGATGAAGAAGAATCTACAACCTTACCACTTTCCTTTTTATTCTCCTTTGCAAGCCACTTTCTACACTCATTTAAATAGTGACCCGGCTTTTTGCAACAGTGACACTTGCCCTTTTTCTTGGGCTTACCTGCATCATTTTTAGCCTTTTGTGAAGGCTGTCCCAAATCAGCCTTTGGTTGAAAACTTTTCCTTTGCCCTTGTCTTGGGCAACAAAAGCCCCATAACTTCCATTGCCATGCATGACGGAAGATTTAATCTTCCGATTATGCTCCTCCTATACCAACAAACCAACCAGCTCTTCAAACAAGATTGGTGTAACTATTTGGCCCTCCTAGCTCTAGTTCACATGATGAAACCCATGCCCGGATACCAGACAGGTGGAAGACGACATGGGGACAGGGTCCATAAGGTTTGATTAAGAAAAATCACCATTCCTGATCAAAAAAAGCAAGAAAAAGCAAAAAGTCAAACAGGGTTGACCGCAAGCCAAGGGCACCATTGGAAAGAGGAAACTAAGCCGGACCAAAAAGCTAAAAGGTGCTTTCTCAAAAAGCAGCTCTACGGCCAAAAAGCAAGGCCTTAAAGCTAGAAAAGCAAAGCAACAAAAGTTGAGTAATATTTTATTAATAAAAGCAAAAGAGCAAAAGCAAAGGCAAAAAGGGAAAAGCAAAGCATAAAAAGGCAAAGCAAAAGCATTAAGGCTTTTTGGCAAAAAGCCAAGTATAAAAGAAGCATGAGCCTCTCTTGAGCATCAAGTTGAAGAAGAACCTCTTCATCGTGTTGCCATCTTCGTTGAAACATGGAGATCCTCTTCTCCATCATCTACTTGATCATGAACCAAATTATGGAATTTCCATCACTGTCCATTGATTCAGAGCACCTTCATCGACTGTAGTGCCACGTCATCATCTGTCCGTACAGCCATACAGACCTTTACGGACTGAAATTTTAGAAACCCTAAAAATTTTCAGAAACCCTAAAACTACTATAAAAATCCTAAAAACTGCTTTTTGGAGGTTTTTATCGCCCGAAAACCATTAAAACAAGTTTTATATCAATTTTCTTGCCAAAAAGAGCTTTTCCATGGTTTTCTTCATCGACAAGGCTGTAGGAGTTGTGGAGATTACTCATGGGATGAGGGAGTGATTCTTGGACTCCGATTTGGATTGGGACTACAACTTGGATTGGAACTTGGATTTGGATCTGGGCTTAGATATAGACTTCGATATTGGATTGGACATGGAACATAGAGTTTGACTTCAACCAAGCAAAAAGGAAAAAACCTACTCTGTTTTAGCCTCCTCCCAGGCTGCACCGCTTGTAATTAGGGAAAATTGGGGAGTTATGTGTGGCTAATGATGGTATATACATATCAGTTGCCAACACCCCTAGACATGCACCCAGTCCATCAACCTTATGATTTTTGCAAAAAACCGGCTCCAATAATTGCATCAAAAATGAGCATCTATTCACTGTTTTTTTGAGGGCTTCAAAACATAATTTTTCCAATCCTCTCAATGCATCACACTTGCTCCAGAACCACTCTAGGGCTTACACATGAGTTGCCAACACATTCCCATTGCCAAATACATGAACCTTTGCCAGATTTGCAACCATTTGCAAAATACATTCACCGCTATCAAGCTTCAATGGAGAGGTTGCAAAACAGAATTTTTCTTGGCTTTGGGCAACTCAAATCTGATACTGTTTGTGATTTCGCACCTGCAATCCACTCAAGGATGTTTAGCTTTCCTTACCCGGTAGGCCAAGCTCTTAGATTTGGTGAAAATCGGTGTGCTCCAAGCTTCACAGCTCCAATGGCAAGCTCCACAGCTTTTCTTCACAGCTTCTTCTCCCTCTTCTCTCACTCACTCATAAACCCTAATAGAGAGCACCTTGCTCTGATACCATGATGAAAAACAGGTAGAGGGAGAGGGAACACACACATGGGAGCAAACCCTAATGTATTACTGAAACCCTAGCCATAGAGGAAAGCCATGTCCCATCTCACACAATGCATAAAGCCATAATAGAAAAGCTACAACACACTACTTGTGTTGTGTCCACACACTGCTAACCCAAGCCACTATCCACACAACTATGACCAGCTGGACGCGGTCATTTATGTCTCACACATGCTACTACCTAGCACGCGAGCACATAGTGCAGCTGGCACAAGCTGTCATCGAGCTTGAATCTCAACAGCAACTCTCAAGCTCATGATGTAATGCCATAGATGAAGATGTAGATAGCTTGTGCTATCAAAGCTCTCAACAAGCCTCGAGTCCAGGTCTAAGGAGCTCTCTCTCAAAACTCACTCATAAAGTGACTTATATAGGCCTCCTATAAACCAGGAGGCAAATATAGCACATGTCTCATAAAAGCTACTAATCCCCCCACTTACGATGCCTAACCCTGGGCTATGGTTAACCCAACCCAAGGGTCTTAACCCTAGTTAGCCCTAGGACGTAACAGCGTGGTTGAACCCATCACACCTGCGTTTTTTCAGCCATTCAGCCTTGCATTTTTCTCTACAGCTCGCCATCACTTCTCATTCAATGTTGCATTTTTTCAGACCACCATCCATTCTGCTGCCCACCACATGATTCGGGTTTTCTAATGCACACATGATAAAGCCCTGCGTTTTTTATGTGATCCCTTCATCACTGCATATTCCGGCTTATAGCCGTGATTGTTGTATGCTTTTCTCATACTTCTATTAATAGAAGTCCCTTCCTTGGAAAAAAAAAGGACTTAGTAGATGACACAACCACCTAGCTTTCCATGATGAAAGGGAACATCTCTCAATCTCAATAGTCCACCCCCCACCCCCCCCCCATAGGGGGGATCCACGCGTTACCGTATGTGACTCACGGGGATTCAAATGATCCTTGAGTTTCCCGAAAGGGGAAACAGACGAATCTCCGGTTGTATCAAGCCATCTATGCACGCTTTGCCGCGAACATTGAGGACTTTTGACTAGCTTCCACAGAAAAATCAACTAGCACAAGTCTTGCGGCATTTGGGCTACCCATCATCACACCCCACTCCCCTTATCCTAACTGCCGTACAACCGCCCCCCACCCCCCCCCCCGCCCCGGGGTGCCTCCCCACTCTAGTTAAGGCTTTCTAGTGGATTCCCCAAAAGCACCCCCACGCGCTACGTTGAGCGCCAAGGCACTAATATCTCCATGAAACTGCAGACACCCCCCCCCACCCAAAAAAAAAAAAAAACAATTTCTCTCTCTTAAACATTCAGGAAAAACTATTGTATTGGAGCTCCGCAAGGTCCTAGACCGAAGAGTGGTGGTCGCCAACCAGGTTCGTCTGGCCACCATGTGGTATATTACGGCCTTCTCGTGGTCTGCATCAACCACACCCAACGCCTCATTCGCAACTTTCTGTGGGCAGGAGGTGAAAGCAGAGAAACCCAAACAAAGGTTGTTAGCCCATGTTCACATGTGGCACTACTCATATCATATATGCCAATAAATTCCCCTTGTAGTGGTAATGTGAACCTGTATAAGGTGGGTAGCAAATCACTCTCTGTAGGAGGGTAAGCCCAAAGCTTTGCAGAAACTTCTCTCGACTCTCGAGGCAACGCCTTCATGAACAGACCTGCAACATTGTCTTGTGTAGAGCAGTAAGATAATGTGATCTCCCTTTCATGTATCCGCTCTCTGACATAATGATAATGAATCTCGATGTGCTTAGTGCGTGCATGAAACAAAGGGTTTCATGCAACGGCTATAGCACTCTGACTGTCAGCGAGTATAGTAGTGGGTGTCTGTTGAAACTTGACACTCACGAAGATCAGCCATCAATAGCCTCAGCCATACACAATCTACTACGGCTCAGCCTCACAAGTAGATGTGGCAACAGTGGGTTGCTTTTTGCTCAACCATGATATGCATGAATGGCCAAAAAAGAAACAATTCCCACTGGTGGATTGTTGTGTATCATAGTCACCAGCCCACTTTGAATCACTGTAAGCATGTAGCTGCAAGTTTCCCCCAACGGGATATACCAAAGCAAGATCCAGGGTGCCCTGAACATAGCGGATGATTCGCTACACTGCTTGCCAATGCTTTTTAACTGGGCTGTGCATAAATTTGCTACATTGGGAAACCCCAAACTGAATATCTGGCCATGTGTTGCATAAGTATATGAGGCAGTCCACTGCTTGGCTGTAAACACTCATATCAAAAGACTCTCCAACATGATACATGCTCAATTTGAGCCCTAGCTCCATCGGAGTAGAGATGGGCTAACCAAGGGCACTTTTTCCTTTGGGTTTTTCCCCTTGGAGATCTGGTGTGAAAGGACACCATCTACTTTAGTTGTATTATGATATTATGGAGTTGACCTTCTAGCTCCACACATTTCAATGCAATCTTCTCTTTGCATCTCTCATGTGTGTGCCTGCTTGTGAGTGTGCTCTTGTGCCAAACCCTAATTTTGTTCCTGCAGCTCCCCTCCTCAACATTTTGAGGTGTGATGAGCTCATGTATGGGCTGATTTTGAGCACCCAAATGCTGTCCATTAGGCAAAGTTGATGGCTGATCTCTTGTGCCATCAATTTCCAACGGGAGAAGCTTTTCAAACATGTTATGTGGGCCTTAAGGTGGCTGTCCAAAAAATTCAGCCAAATGCCTGGTCTGAATTTTCAACAAGCACATCCTTGCTGTTTAAAATCCTGTGTGTGGAAGGATTAAAGAGATGGTAGTCTTTACTGCCATTACTGTAACCCACAAATATGCACTTAGTGGCTTTGTCATCAAGCTTACCTCGCAATTGCTAAGTAAGAGTGGTAACTACATGAGCATCATGCTCTCTCCTATCAAACCTGTCAAGCTGATATAACCCATGGTACAATGTGCCAAATGTGACTAATGCATAGCCACCTTCACAGTCTTTGACTGTGCACCTGTCATCCTCAAAGTTGACTGCATATCCTCTTTTAGCGAAAGAGGACACGGACAACAAGTTCTTTCTAATCCCAGGCACATACAATACATATGGAAGGGATAAGTCTGCACCATCTACTGTTGTGAGGATCACCTCACCAATACCGTGAACTAGATAAGAAGAATTATTTGCACATGTTACCCGTTTGCCTTCAGGGGCAGCCATAAGCTTCTTAAACAAATTCCTATGTGAGGTAATGTGTTTAGAAGCACCACTATCAAAGTTCCATGTGTCGTGTCTTTCATTGACACTGAGAGACATATGTTCTAATGATGCATCATAACTACTCTTCCTGCACAAGATTTACTGGCGCATCATCTTTCCCTGCAGGTGATGAAGAAGAATCTACAACCTTACCACTTTCCTTTTTATTCTCCTTTGCAAGCCACTTTCTACACTCATTTAAATAGTGACCCGGCTTTTTGCAACAGTGACACTTGCCCTTTTTCTTGGGCTTACCTGCATCATTTTTAGCCTTTTGTGAAGGCTGTCCCAAATCAGCCTTTGGTTGAAAACTTTTCCTTTGCCCTTGTCTTGGGCAACAAAAGCCCCATAACTTCCATTGCCATGCATGACGGAAGATTTAATCTTCCGATTATGCTCCTCCTATACCAACAAACCAACCAGCTCTTCAAACAAGATTGGTGTAACTATTTGGCCCTCCTAGCTCTATTTCACATGATGAAACCCATGCCCGGATACCAGACAGGTGGAAGACGACATGGGGACAGGGTCCATAAGGTTTGATTAAGAAAAATCACCATTTCTGATCAAAAAAAGCAAGAAAAAGCAAAAAGTCAAACAGGGTTGACCGCGAGCCAAGGGCACCATTGGAAAGAGGAAACTAAGCCGGACCAAAAAGCTAAAAGGTGCTTTCTCAAAAAGCAGCTCTACGGCCAAAAAGCAAGGCCTTAAAGCTAGAAAAGCAAAGCAACAAAAGTTGAGTAATATTTTATTAATAAAAGCAAAAGAGCAAAAGCAAAGGCAAAAAGGGAAAAGCAAAGCATAAAAAGGCAAAGCAAAAGCATTAAGGCTTTTTGGCAAAAAGCCAAGTATAAAAGAAGCATGAGCCTCTCTTGAGCATCAAGTTGAAGAAGAACCTCTTCATCGTGTTGCCATCTTCGTTGAAACATGGAGATCCTCTTCTCCATCATCTACTTGATCATGAACCAAATTATGGAATTTCCATCACTGTCCATTGATTCAGAGCACCTTCATCGGCTGTAGTGCCACGTCATCATCTGTCCGTACAGCCATACAGACCTTTACGGACTGAAATTTTAGAAACCCTAAAAATTTTCAGAAACCCTAAAACTACTATAAAAATCCTAAAAACTGCTTTTTGGAGGTTTTTATCGCCCGAAAACCATTAAAACAAGTTTTATATCAATTTTCTTGCCAAAAAGAGCTTTTCCATGGTTTTCTTCATCGACAAGGCTGTAGGAGTTGTGGAGATTACTCATGGGATGAGGGAGTGATTCTTGGACTCCGATTTGGATTGGGACTACAACTTGGATTGGAACTTGGATTTGGATCTGGGCTTAGATATAGACTTCGATATTGGATTGGACATGGAACATAGAGCTTAGACATGGAGTGGAGCTTGAACATGGAGCTTGGACATGAACATGGAATTTGGACATAGATCTTGGACATGGAACATAGAGCTTAGACATGGAGCTTGGATTTTGGACTTGGATCTAGATTTGGATCTAGAACTAGAACTTGGATATGAACTTGGACTTGGATATGAACTTGGATTTGGATTCATTGGACTTAGATTCATTGGATTTGGATATTGGATCTAGTACTAGCCCGGTGAGAGATACTTGTGGGTCATCCCTGTGGTGTGCTCGGCATCAAGATCTTGTGCCTCGACATCGACATCGACTTGGATATCCTACATTGGCATATCTGTTTATTTTGTATTCATTGATTGTATTGATCCCGGCCAACGTGCCCGTGGATTGTTCCTGAATAAATTCCTAAAAGGGAGCGAGGCCTGTTCCCCACTCAATGTGGTGTACTGTGCAAGATCCATATTCCTTTCTCTCTCCCCCCTCTCTCTATATATCTCTCTCTTGGACACATGGTTGAGTCTGTCACGGCACGCCCTGCTGGGCTTACAATTGGTTCCGGGTTCCCCCGCATAGATAGAGTGAGCGATGTGTGGAGGTTCAAGTAAGTTTCTGGCAGTGATGATAGTGTCTTGGAGACCAACTCCTTTTCAGAAAGGACCTTATCAATACTAAGCAACTGCTCCCGAAGATCCTCGATCTTCGTTAGATGATCAGCCATATTGTCACCATCATCATGTCCAAGTTCTCAAGTTCCTTCTTGACATATGCAACCCTGGCCTCATTCTTTGCCTGGTACATGGTTTCAAGAACATCCCAAGCTCGCCATGAGATCCTACAAGACCTGATATGCAATATGATTGATCGCTTTACTGACAAAGCAATCAAAGCCATCTCTTGGGCATCACTACTATCCCATCTCTTCAGCTCATGTGAGGGAGGAGTAGGTACTGCAGCTTGCTGAGCACCACGGCCAGGTGTGTCAGGTGCTATGTCTATAGGGCGTACATCTTCACTTTATACATAACCCATAAACCTTAGGCCACAAGAAGGTTTCGGACCCATGAAACTCCAGAGGGAGTAGTTGCTGCCATCCAATTTGTCTTCTTGGGACAACCCCTGAATATATCGGTTGTATTCCTAGCCATAATACCGAAATCTCTTTGCCATGAGATACACAAACACTGACAACCAAGCATGTTGTAAAAAGCACCTACAGGCAAAAAACCCAATGCACTGGAGTGCTATGCCAGGCAATCAAAGATTCCAGAGCAAATTTCTTGCCTCAATACAAGGCTGCAGTAAATGTCTGGAGTGTCCTGACAACACAAGCAATGCAAATCTCTGCACAATCAATGCATAAACATTCAACCAAGGCCTGTAGAATGGAAAGCCCCAATTTTTTTTTTGTGCACTAGAGAGCTAAATGATGTGCCAATTGCACACAAATGCGAAAAGCCCCAAATATGTGTATTCCCTGCAACTTCAATTGTGCAATTAAGCACTAACTTTTGAAAAACCCCGAATTTCTGCAAAGCCTGCAACTTTAATTTATGCAATTAAGCAAAAATTCTGCAGTTGTGTGCATGAAATTGTCTTGTTTGCCGCCTTGAATCATGCAATTAAGCATGAATTTCAAAAAATCCCCATTTGACTGAAGCATGCACCAAATCTTGCATTGAACTGCTGCCTGCACCTGGAATTTTGCAATGAAGCATGTAATTCACAAAAGCCCCAAGAATAGAACCCAAAAGCAAGTACCTGTAAGTATTGCACCAGATCTGCCTCTGCACAGATGTGGAGAGGGGCGTGGGGCAGGCCGTCCAAGGTGACCACACTGCTGAGAAGGTCGTTGCCTTGTCCTATGAAAGACCACCTTGCAAGTAACGTGCAGGCAACGAGGACCAGAACTAGGGTGGCGATGGTCGAGCAGGTAGGCAGACGTAAAAGGCGACAACGACGATGGGTGAGCAGGCAGGCGGCCAAAAAAGGCAATGGTGACGGGCGAGCAGGCAGGCGACAGACAGTGTTAGTAGGCAGGCGGGCAGAACGGCAACCTGGACTGCAGCCGCCAACAGGGATCAGAAGCTCATGTAGCATGGCTACTAAGCATGGCTCAATGCGAAAGATTCAGAGGTCATGTCCTGCCTTGGGAGACAAAAGACAGCCTCTATTAAGACAACCCCCCCTCTCTCAACACAAAGTAAAAGGGAATGATGGAGCATTACAAAAAGGAACCCCAACAATTCAGATTTTGGGGGATATCTCGTGCAGAGAACCCATGACTACAAAATATTCAGATTTCGGGGGACATCCTGGGCAAAGAACCCTTGAATCAAATCAAAAAGGACTAGAAGTTGAGGAAGAAGAGTCCTCCCTCGATGACGATGAAGATCCTTTTTTTTTCGTGAAATGGTGTTTTATATTGTATGTAAAAATGTACATCAACCACATGGCTCACACAGAACCTATGGCCCCAAAAAAAAAAAAAAAAACCCACAAAAGATCCTCTAAAGGATCATGACCATGCAAACCTGTACACTAATAAGAAAGCCTCCTAGCCAAATAAGCATCCCGGATAAAAGCATCAAAGATGAGCCAGCCGAGCCGCCTTAGACCATAACGAAATAACATCTACATCCAGTAGCTGAGCTGAAAGAAGAGAAGAAAACTGCCAAAGCAGCAAACCGCGGATATGTAGAATGTGCCCATGTATTCCAGACAAGGAATCAAAGATGAACCCATTCCGTGTATTCCAAATATGCCAAAGTCCTGTCCATCTAAGGAAATGGAATATCACAAGGTGACTGTCCGAAGTAATGACTTGAGGACAAATCCCAAATATCCACTGATGAGCCGAAACAGTAGACCACTCTACTGCCTCCCAAACGCGAGAGACAAAAGACCAAATCTGACGGGCCACTGGACAACTCATGAACAGATGCATAACTGTTTCAGTGCATGTTGTGCAGAAGAAGCAAGAGGCCAATGTAATTTTACGACTGAGCTGATCCCGTGTAGGTAACCCTCCCACCAACATCCTCCAAATGAAAACCTTACCTTGGTAAGGGAGTTTAGACTGCCAACCACGCATAAGAGTTTTCTGCCACCATGATTTAGACTTGTACAATCCCCACACCTTATTGGCCTTGGCTGAAACCCAATCTTTCTCTGATACGAGCTTATGATAGACCTGGTTAGCTGAAAGTGATATCAAGTCACCAGATTTACATAGTGCCCAATCAAGCCAAGGCTGATCTGCAGATGGCCAAGGCAATGGAGTAAAAGGCTCAACTGCAAGCATGATGTCAACCCATAGTGGCTGAAATGTCCGAGGAACCTTAAAGTGCTGCCGAATACGACGAAACGAATATGGCCTGTCACAACCAGGTATCACAGCATCTCGGATTCTAACCAAGCCTAACCTGACCATGCGGTTGAGTCGTATGCGTGAAGCATCTCTGTCTGGCCAAACAATGACACGCGACTCCACAAATGTTTCGAACTACAAAGAGTTCAAAAGTAGTCTTTCATGACCAGGATCCCACCGAGTCAATAGTAGAACTTCATGCCAAGAAAGGAGAATATGCGATAAAATGTGAGATGAGCGAATACGGACAGGATGAGCCGCATTCACAATGTCCCACCATGAAGCCTGCACACGTGTCCGTCCATGTGACAATCCCTCCAGCTCAATCAAGTCACGAGCCATGAATACCCAAGGCTGCTCTTGCAAACACATATCCTGAAAAAGCGCCCACCTACGCGCCACCATATGCAAGCGGACATCCAGTAAAGCAGCCCCACCCATTCTTTTGGGCGTCGTAATGTGATTCCAAGCTATCCATGTTTGACCCATAATATTTCCTTGCCTCTTCCACAGCATAAACCGAATGGGAGCAGCCAAACGGAGAAGAGATTTGTGCATCCAAGGTAGAAAAGGCAAAAAATAGGAAATCATGCTAAGCATATAATAACCTGAGCTACCTTAACCCTCACGTGCATAGGCCACCCTTGAGCTTTCCAATACACAAATTTATTCGAGATCCGAGCAAAAATCCAAGCAAGAAGCGCTTGGCGGTCCACATCACACCCACCGGATACCCAAGATGACGAACAATGTCTCCTCTATGCACCACACGGCCTTGCCACCCTAATGCCTCAAGATCAAATTCCGTGCATACAATGAGGGCTGATTTTGTTGAATTTATTTTCAGCCCAGAGGCCAATGCAAAATTATTCCAAGCTTCCATTGCTCGATCTATATTGGCTTTTTCGGCCCTGAGAAACATAAAAGTATCATCCGCAAGGGCTTGAGCAACCAATTGCTTGCCATGAGGGAGATGCAAACCAACCACTTCACCATGCGATGCCATAGCATCTAGGCGAGATAACATAGGATGAGTGGCAATGGCAAAGAAAAGAGGGCTAAGAGGACAACCCTGCCAGAGAGAACAGGTGAGAGAAATACCATCCGAAAGTCCTCCATTGAGCATAATCCGCGTGATAGAGCCAGAGCCAAGTAAATGCACCAAATTAGCCATTTTGGGACCAAAGCCCATGGCTGTCATTAACTGAGAAAGGAAAGACCAGCTGACATAATCAAAAGCTTTTTCAAGATCCAGCTGCACCATCACAATCTCTTGCTTCTTTGCCTTGGCATAATCCACTCCAATTTGAACATTAAAAATATTATGCAAAATATTCCTGCCATGCACAAATCCATATTGATATGGATGAATAAGAGTAGGAAGCACCTTCTGCAAGCGATTGGCAAAAATCTTTGTAAAGATTTTATACATAATACACAAGTGAGATCGGACACCATTGAGCCAAAGAAGTAGGCGAAGGGACTTTGGGCAACAAACGAAGTATGCCCAACTTCCAATCGGCAGGCATATATCCCTCATCCCAAACCCTTCGACAAATAAGCGTCAAAGGCTCTGCAAGCTGATCAGCATATTTTCGAAAAAAACTCATTTGTCAAACCATCCCAACCAGGGCTCTTTCCCATGGGAAGTTTGGAGAGAACAGCTTCCACTTCCCCTTGAGTAACAGGAGCATCAAGCTGAACCGCCACATCAGGGTCAACTTGATATCGTACTTAAGCAAACAATGACTCCCTTGCAGCCAGGACAGCCGGCGAGACATCCTCTCGAGGGGCAAGCAAATCTTCATAAAACCTGATGCAATGCTGAATAACCTCAGAAGGTTGAGTAACAAGGTTGCCTTGGGCATCCATCAGCCTAACAATATTCTCACGCATATGTTTTTGATGCAACTTATCATAGAAGCGATGAGATTGACAGTTAGCATCCCGCAAAGCATCAAGACATGCAAGTAGTTTAAAGCGAACATATTGTGCTTCCTGCACCCTAGATAGCTCCTTTTTCAGCCATTCTATGGCATCCACAACTTCAGCATCCATAGAGTCAGTAAACATGAACGCCTGCAAGCCCTTTAAAAGCGACTCAAGAAGAGCCACATGCTGTTTTTGTATAGAGGCATTAGCAAGACCATAATGCCGCGCTAATTTTCGAGTGTCGGTAAGGAACACTGGCCAAGCATGATAATCAGCCATGGACAGAAATGTCGTATCAACTGACGCATATAAACATCAAAAACTTCATGCTCCAAAAAAGTGTGATTTAAGCGCAAGGCAAGCGTCCCAACAAGCCTTCATATGCATCCACAGGATGATAGACCATTTCAAACACAAGCGGCCAATGATCCGAGAAAACCTGTTGCTGATCAACCATCATAGTAAGAACCTCTGGCAAAAAGAGATCTTGATGTAAAATATACATCCTATCCAATCTAGCATAAGTGCCCCGAAACTGTTGTGAGGCATAAGTGTAACCCCTTTCATCTGGATGCAACCAAGACCACATGTCTTGTTTTAGCGACCTTGCTGCAAAAGCTTCCCATGCCATTCTCTCCGGGCCATCCTTTACAAAATGAGGCGACGTGGCTTGCTCCCTGGAGACACACATATTAAAGTCTCCCATCACAAAGCCAGGATGAGAGATTGAAAGAGCACACAAGTCATTCCACAGCAAACGGCGTGCACGAGCATTATTTGGAGCATACACCCCTAACAACCATAAAGGCGTATCATCCCAAACAATCTGTATCACTAGAAATCTTCCATGAACATCTTTTCTTTTCCCCCGAGAAAAGATCCTTTCATTAGTTAAATAAAAACGCCCGTAGGGCTACAAAAGATCTCTCCTGCTCATGAGAGAAACAGAGCAGTGAAAACAACAAGGCAGCCCGGGAGACTCTCCCTAGGTGCTGCAAAATACAAGCATCAGTACAGAGGACTGAAGGCTAAATCATACAATAGGGGGGGGGAAAAGCCAAACAGGTGGCCTGTAATGCCAACGGGGGGATCCCGTGTGTAAGGTGTAGAAGGGGCCTCTGCGCCAGGTGGTGTGAAAAGCCTGGCGCCGCAAGATCGCCTCATCCGAGTCGCCCCGGATGCGGTCATACTGTCCTCGCAGGGTGTGTATCAACTCCTGCCAAATCCCCCGTACAGTCTCTGCAGGTGGCTCCAGTCTCCCCTCAAAGGCCGTGAAACACCGGGCCCTCCAGGTGAACCAGATGGTGAGGCTGCTGAGGAGCTCCCATCGTAAATCCCTCTCCTGTGTCCAGCTGGCGGACGAGAAAATCCGGTGCCGGAACCAGGCGAGGCTGGCCCCTAATGAATCTGATGGCCTGACTGTCCTCCTCCATCTCATAGCCCATAGCAGGCCCTGACGAAGTCGACGAAGCAGCGGCACCCCACGTAAACATACCCTCTGGAGAGAGGGGGGCCAGAATACGCAGTATCCGCAGCCAAATCTGCTGCGCCTGAGGGCAATCCCAAAGGCAATGTCTCTGTGTCTCCATAGGGTGGCCGCATTGGACGCAGGCGGCCGGAAGACCGCTGTAAATAAGCCAGGTGCCAACTGCTGAGCCCCTATGGGCGACCAGCCCCCACTGGAAAGTCGAGATCCTGCGGGCCTGTCGACTAGCCCAGAGCCGAGCCCAAAAATCCTCCAGGAACTCCTGTGAGAGTCCCTGTAGCCGCCAATGCCCCGTTTGCAGCTGGAGAGACCAGCCTCCTGTCGTCAAAATATGCCGCCCCAGCCGAACAGTATACTGGAAAAAGGTGATCTCTGTGGCCTCAAGGGATGCATAAGGATCATGCCACTCGTACTCCCCAGGGTCCCACTGTAGCCGGGCCAAGGGGCGCGCTGCATATGCCCATATGCGCCAATCCGGGAGCACATCAACAGGGTCGGGATCAATATGCCACTTCCGAGAAGCGGCCGCCACTACCCGTATCCTCTGAAAGGTGCACTCGGCAACCAAAGGCGACTCCATCTCCACTCTCTGAAGTCTGCCCTCATCCTGAATCTCATAGTAGAGGCATCTGCCATCCTCAGTGCAAGCTCTGACAGCAATCAGGATCTCCAACTGTGTAAAGGCTCCCATCCACCGTGGGGTCACTGGCTCGAAAGGCGTGAACCACTCCTCCGTGAGTGCCTCCTGAATATCATCCCTCATAATCAACCCCCCTCTGAAGTGACTCAGCCTCTCCACCTGGATCTCCTCTGGGAGACTGCAGAAGGCCTGCCAGTCTCCAAAACTACGTGCTGGGCCTGCCGCTAAAGGTCCCCAGGCTAGACGAGGCCGAGAACCCAACATATGACCCTGCTCTGTGCGAACCGCTGGGCTCCAGATGAGCGGCTGTCTGGCCCGCTCCTCAACACAAGAAGGAGGTCGCTGAGAGAGCCCCGGTCTCAGCAGCTCCCAAGCTCTCAGGATGCTCAAAGCAAATCTCTCCTCCCATCCTCTATTGAGACCTGTCCTCCTCATCTCTATGAAGATCCACCGAATCTCTGGTGCCCAAGTACCCCCTGCTGGGGGAGCCCGAGCCTGCGGCCGCTTCAAGAGAAGCTCTTTCCAAGGCTCAGCGCCTGGAAGCAGCCCCCGAACAATAAGCTGCCCCAATAAGGCTCTACTCTGATCGACTGGATCGATAATGCCCAAACCTCCCTGAGCCAGCGGAAGTGTAATAACTGCCCATGCAACCTTTGCCCGGGCTGGCTGACCGTCCCGCCAAGACCAAAGAAAGTTCCTGATCAGCCTCTGTACCTGGCTGATGCAAGAGCTCGAGAAGATCCAGCAAGACGTAATGTACCACATGGTCGCTAACAGCACCTGATTTGCCACCACCACCCTCCCAGCCAAGGATAGTCGAGCTGTACTCCAATACAAAAGCTTCTTCCGAATGCTCAGAAGAAGCGGGGCAATCTGCTGCTCAGGTGACAAATCTAGTCCAATCTGGCATCCCAAATACCGCACTGCTGTGCCAGGAGGAATCCATCTAAAACCGGGGTCCGGGCTCCATGCCGGAGTGGGAGCACTACTGATCCAAAAGGCCACTGTCTTGCGCCAATTGATCAATGCTCCCGAAGCTGCACTAAAAACCTGGAGCGACTGCTCTGCCCGAAGAAGATTGGCCTCTTGGCCATGCAAAAATAAGCCCGTGTCGTCTGCAAACTCAGCATCGAGCAGGTCCTCCCCCCGGACTGGGAGCTGGAGTCCTCTCAAACCAACCTCCTCTGCCGTCAAATACATGCTCATAGCCTCCGCAAAGAAGAGAAAAAGAAAAGGGGCGAGGGGACACCCCTGACGGACTGATCTGGTCAGCTCAAAACTCGGCCCTCGTCCTCTTGCAATCAAAACCTGGCTACGAGCTGTGGAATACAGAGCCGCCACCCCTCTGATCCATCCTGGCTCAAAGCCCAGGCGAAGCATAGTGCCCTCTAAGAAACCCCAATCAACTCTATCGTATGCCTTCTCAAAATCGAGAAGCATCACGACCAAGTCCTCGCCAAGAAATCTAGCTCGGGCCGTCGCCTCCCAGAAAGTAAAGATGTTGTCAAGGATACTACGCTCCTTGACGAATCCTGTCTGGGTAGCATGAATCAACTCCCCCAGGAAGGGCTGGATCCTCAAACTCAAGGCCTTTGCTAAGACCTTGTAGACAGTATTGAGGATCGTAATAGGCCTCCAATGCCGAATATCATCTGATACTCCCTCCCCCTTGGGGATAAGAAAGATCAAGCCCTCTGAAAAGCTCTGTGGCATCACCCCAGTGTCCAGAACATACTGAAAGCCCCTACGGAGGCCTGGCCCCAAAAGATCCCAAGAGCGCATAAAAAAGGCCGCTGTCAATCCGTCCTCCCCTGGGCAACTATGTCGCGGCAGGACCCTCAAGGCCTCGGCAAGCTCAATCTCTGAAAGAGGCGCACCAAGAACTGTACGCATACGATCTGTGACCCTCCTCTGCACATGGGCCCACACAGTCTGTCTGCAAGCATCTCGATCCTCAGTGGCTTGCTCCGCTGAAAGTAGGTCTCTATAGAATGCAGTGGCAATGGCTCTTATCTCCTCGGGCTCAGTAGCTACCGATCCATCTGGTCTACCAAGCTGACGGACTCCTGCTCGAGCATGGCGGGGTCCAGTGATCTCAAAAAACTCCCCAGTCACTCTATCACCAAGCTGCGTCCACTGAGAGGCCTGGCGACGATAGTAAAACTCATGTCTCTGCTCCTCTACCTCTCTAACCTCCTGGCGTGCCTGGCTCACCTGTGACGCCACCCACTCACATGCAGGCTGCTGCTCCTGAAGGCGCTGTAGCGAAGCAAGGCTGCGTCTCAGCCGATGCTCCCGCTCGCGAATCTCTTCCAGGCGTGTCAAAGCTGCAGCGTGCAGAAAAGAGCTAAGCTCGATGAGTCCCTGGGCACACTGGCCTGCTGCATCCTGGTCAGAGCACTGACTATCATGCCAGATCCTCTCAATGTCCTCAGCGAGACTGGGATCTGCAAGTACCCTCTCTGGGATCCTCAACTGCAAGCTGGGCTCCCGTGTCCTCTCCTCCAATGTCAAAATAACTGGCGCATGATCTGAAAATGAGGTGCCAGCTAGAATGCCGACGGAGCCCCCTCGCTCCCCTAACCAATCGCCCACATAAAAGCGATCAATCCGTGATAGATTAGTCCCTCCCTGCCGGCGATCCGACCGAGAGAAGCTAAGACTGTCCTGAGAGCGGGAGAAGGCCCCATGCTGCCATGCATCAGTGATCCTCAGTGACATGCAAAACCGGTCCCAAGCTGGAAGTTCCGTGGCGTGCACTGTAACATGACTGCCTCCCACTCTATCGGCCGGGTCCTCAAGCATGTTGAAGTCTCCCCCGACACACCAATGTGCGGCCTCTGGCAGTGCATCCGTAACCTGGGTCCAGAACTCTGCTCTGGCACTAGCATGATTAGGCGCATAGACGTTGAGCACGCCCAAGAGCTCATCATGCATCCTCAGAATGACATACTGTGCTCTACCAGGCACAATGATCCCTCGATCCACAATGGCCTGCCGCCATACATCTGCAATGACCATGCATACTCCTCCCTGTCCACCCAAAGGACCAAACCCTGCAGACCAAAAGGTGTCCCATCTACCAGGCATCACCGAACCATATCTCCGGATCCTGCTCTCACCCAAGTGGTGCTCGTGCATCATCAAAATATCAATGCTGCCACCAACCAGGCATCTCTGAAGCTCCTGCCTCAAGCAACCACGATAGCGTATAAAATGTGCTCCGCCAAGGCCCTGTACATTCCATGAGATGATCCTCATGGATGACCTGCTGAGGTGGAGGCTATTTCAGCCGTACGGCGGGCCTTCGCAAGCGGCTTGGATGGAGAGTAGTCCCCATCCGAGCGGCTGCGAATTTGCCCACCCGGTGTACTGCAAGAATCACGGATCAGGCGCCAGTGGCTGTGGCCCATGGCGACTGCCTCCCGCTCTGACAGAGCAACCTCGTGTATACATACATATCCAGGGTCGCGTGCAAGGTCTACCACTATGCGAACGACCAAATGACAAGTCCCTGAGGCATCCACACTCCCGAGATCCAAGAAAAAATGAGCCAGCTCCCATAGTCGGCCTATCACATCTGTCACCTCCAGATCGCTCACATGATGAGAAAACTCAACTGCCTGAGTCTTCAAAGTGCTAAGAGCGAGCTCTAGAGTCCACTCCCGGTCGCAAGGGCCACATAGAGGGAACGAGAAGGCCACCGCTGAATCAAGTGCCTCCTCCCCGCGGGCCGGAGGTATCACTACATGAACTCGGATGGGTGCTGGCTCATGGGGGCCCTCTGCTCCAAAAAGCCGTGTGAAGGCGTAATCAAAAGCCTCCGAGCGCTGTCTAATGCCGAGGCGACTCAGCCGACTGCGGATAGATGATATCCGTGAAGCCCGAATCGGCATGGTAGGTCTCCTCTGTGGTGCGCGAGGGAGGTCGGTGCTCAGCGCCCTCCGGACTGCAGGTGAGCGCCAGGGGACTGCCAGGGCCTCCCGGGAAGGTGAGGCGAGCGGGGGGGGGTGGAGAGGGAGCCGCTGCCGAAACTGGAGCGGGGATGGGAGGAGGCCAAGGTGGAAGCGAGTCAGTGGGAGGGGACGGGGGTGTGCGGGGTGAAGGAGGGGGTACTGGCATCTCCTGGTCCTCAGTCGTCGCCACAGGGGTCTCCTCCTAGAGAGGAGCAAAACTGTTCCTCACGGGAACCCAGTGAGGCTGAGACTGTGGCTGCTGCTGCAACGGTCTCTGGGCGTGCTGCTGTGGCTGTCTCCCCTCGGCGGCGTCCCTGTCCAGGCTGCCACTCCGAGGTCTCTGTGGCCTGAGCAGGTGTCCCGGCGGCAGCCTGCCGAGCCGCATCTGTGGGCAGTCCATCAGGGGCCTGCTGCTGCTGTGGTGAGGGTCGGGGTCTCCTGCAAGGGCAGGCCTTGGCCAGATGACCGACCTACCTGCAAATGAAGCACTGGTTCGGGAGCCCCGAGAACTCCACTCTCTGATCAATCCATCCCCCCCCTATCCTAGGTAGCTGAATGACCTTAGGAAGGGAGGAGATGTCAGACACCAACACTCTGACCGAAGGTAGCCCAGCTGCTCTGGCCACCACTGAAGCTGCTGTGGGGCC
Source organism: Cibotium barometz (assembly GCF_041138505.1). NCBI lineage: Eukaryota > Viridiplantae > Streptophyta > Polypodiopsida > Cyatheales > Cibotiaceae > Cibotium > Cibotium barometz. Next base: position 10,654,760 of record NC_141070.1, read on the forward strand.
AATCTCTAGTACCGAGCCCACCAATGCTCTTAGCCTAGAGAGGAGCGGAAGATACTCCCGGCGGAGTCCAGGGAAGCAAACTGTAACATGGAAAAGGCGATCTCCCTGCTCAGCCACTGCTGGGTCAAAGCCATGCTGCCACTGAAAAAAGCCCGAGCACCCCTGATGTCAAGGGGACTCATGGCAAGGACCTTGGCCACGCTCTGGGCGGTCTCGAACTCGATCTGGTAATGTCCACGGCCCAAAAGCTGTACATCCAGGATCTTGCCCACATCTGCAAGAAGGCGGGCCTGGAGAAGATCCCGGATCTCCCCTCTGCTGCGGCGAGTGCCGACTATACGGCAGATGGTGGAATGTGCCTGAAGGCGTTCCACCTCTGCGGCGAGGCTCGCTTCCTCTTCCGACGAAAGAGAAAGCCTGATGGGGGTGTCCTCTGGGGCGGGCGAGGGGGCTGCGGATGAGTCCCTCTGAGGCGGGGCGGGAGGAACCTCCATCAGAGTCTGAAGCTGTGTCGAAGGCAGAGCGGAGACGGAGAACCTGCACGAACCGAGCTGCACACGAAGGTGGGGGAAGGCGAAAAGTAAAAAGGGAAAAAAAATTTAAAAAAAAAATCCCTGGGGGCGGAGAAAAACAGAGAGAAGATGGGGGGGGGGGGCTGAGGCGGCGAAGACGGATCCCAAGGGGAGGGGGCGGAAGCAACACGAAAAGGGGCGAGAGAGGGGGAACGAGAGCTGGTGAAGGGGGGGGGGGGAGGGCGAGGCGTTGTAGAGGAGGGGGGGTGGGCGCAATGGCGGGGAGCTACGGGAGGGGGGGCGACGGCGAAAAGCAGTGGAGGGGGGGGCGCTTCAACGCAGGCAAGCCAAGCGAAGGGGGGGGCGGCGCAAACCTGAGGGCAGGCGGAGGGAGGAAAACGCGATGGCGGGCAGGGAGATGGGAGTGCAGCCAGAAGCGCGACCGGGGGGGGGGGCGCGGAGCTTCAGCGAGCGTACCTCAACCCTTCCATGAACATCTTGAATCACAAGAGAAGGCTGAAACTGCGAACGAACAGCAAACATAACACCTGACTGCGAAGTAGGATGTCCGCTGTAGAAAACATGAAACCCCTTATATACATAGGCTTTGCCAGCCAACTTATGCTGCTTATGTTCAACTGCACACAAAACATCCCAACCATGACAAAAACTTGTACGCCAAAGCCTGAACTGCTTTTGGCGCGAAGAAATACCCTTTACATTCCATTGTACAATTTTCATAAGCCTTCCCAGAAAAGGCGTGTACTAGGCCCAGGACAATCTGCCAAATCACGAACCTTTTGAAGCATTGCATTTTTAGACATGGTATTTGTGATCTCAGACTGCCCTTGGAGTTCTCGAGTACGTGCCGAAGGGTAATGACCATCCCATGGCGAGATGACCTCACCCTTCGAACCAAACACAAGAGGCAATTGTTGTTGTGCTTCTTTTGTTAGGCGACCTCTAATAGGATAGCGTTCTACTCTATCCACCCCAAGAGCCCCTGTACCCTGAGAAAGTTGGCCTCCCGGCCTCTCAATCTTGGTCTGTTGCTGGGCACCTGAACCCAAAGGGCGACGAGCATATGTATGTAAGGGCCCCTGATGAGTACGCAAAGGCCCCCGCCAAACAGCATTTGAGAAATCTCCCCGCGGGGCAACAAATCGTGTCTTTTTACCACGTACTTCCACCCATGGCTGCTCAACCTCATTCTGAACATCCACATGTACATCATGTGCTGGGCATCATGTAAAGGAGCATCATGCTCATCTTCCACGGGCAACTGCCCATCAACGATATCCTTGGTAGCAACAACTTGTTCTTTCTTAGGACATTCAGAGACAAAGTGGCCCATCTCACCACATTTGAAACAGTGGCCAGCAAATGTATCCCACCTCAATTCATACATTAAAGGTTGCAGCCCAGCCATATTGACACGCAAATGTGTCGGCCTAGGTCTCCCAGTATCCCACAACATGCATAGACGATTTCGGTTTCTAGATGTCATTCGAGACACCACCAAGACATCACCGATACCTCGCATGAGACCTGGTAAAACACACCAAAACATTGGTGGGAATTGTTTCACTTCAACCCAAACTGGGCAAGCCTGGCGCAACATATCTTGGTACTCTGCCATAGGCTTCCACGGAACCACATGAACCAACTGCCCATCCAAAAAGAGTGGCACCTGCTCCAAGACTACCCTACGGGCTTCCGAAGTGCAAAAAAGTATTTCATAAAAGCCTCTCGGACCATCATAAATCTCCTCAAGTGCCTCACGCAACACCAAGCGGCCCAACCATGCTCTGAGACGAGGCAACAACGGAATACGCCCAGTAAAGAAGAAGATAGCAGTACGATCATGAAAATCTGCTAGCTGTTGTAGCAACAAAGGAGTCTCCATGCATACATCAGCCACACCACCATTATCTACTGCAGCCATTTGCACGCTATTTGCCTTCACATATTCTTGCAGAAGCTCACCAGTGATCTGCATCAAACGTGCAAACTCCAGAGAAGGTACCTGAGAACTTTCCTCTGCATTCTCTCCAACATTCACCGGAGTGTAGCTTGCATCAACATCAAGCCTTTGACGTTTTTGTTGCTCCGAGGCATCTGAAGCATAACCCACATCCTTCTCGATCATCTCCTCAATAAGATCCATGTTAAGGCTATTGGCAGCCATGCCACCAACAGCAGCAGCCGGGTCATCCAAATCCATGTACAAAAGCAAAGAAAACACGTTCTCTCAAACCCTAATTCAGCAGCTGCAAACCCTAAATCAGTAGCTGCAAACCCTAAATCCAACTTCTGCTCTCTCTCTCTCTCTCTCTCTCTCTCTCTCTCTCTCTCTCTCTCTCTCCGCACTGGTCCTGCCCTGCTCGCGCTACGCGCTGGTGGTCTTCTCCCTGCTCGCGCTACGCGCTCGTGGTCCTGCCCTGCTCGCGCTGCGCACCCTGGCTGTGCTGCGCCTGCCTGTACTCTCTCTCTCTCTCTCTCTCTCACACACACACACACACATGCACGCACACAAACACAAGGGAACAAAGCAGCAGACAACACAAGGCGAAAGGAGCACGAAGAAGGGGCAAAAACAGAGCTGCAACAGGCACATCAGAGCGCATCAGAATTCCTGGCCCTCTCTCTCTCTCTCTCTCTCTCTCGATGAAGATCCTTTTGTGTCGGAGTTTCCCTGCCAATGTGCCTTGAGGTCAATGCATGGTTTCTGAGGTAGATGTGTTTGATGAAGACCATATGAAGAGCTCCATGAAGGAAGCATAGGATGTAGCCCATGTGGTGGTGGTCCCAATAACAAAGACCAAACAAATTTCTTGGCCTTTCTGAATGTCATGATTGAGTAGCAAACTTTCTATCAAACATAGCAGCTAATGCAGAGAATATATTCTTTTCTATGACCAAGCCACCATATAGCTGAGAGATATCTCTGAAGATTTTAGCAACATTGAAAGTAGCACCTCTCTGTGCAACTCGTGCCTCCTCCTTGAAGGGAAACATAAATAAAACTTATAATACATTTAAGTGCTTACGAGACAACCATGATACGATGGCAAAGCTGCTAGGCGAGGACTTTTTAGCGGCATTACGAGGAGGTGGCCCGCCTGTGGGCGGCGCGAACACTGCATAGGAGGCTACAGTTTAAAACGCAGAGGTGTTGCTGTTGAATGTGGACTGCTCTAATACCTTGGTGGCGGCAGCAGAATCAGTAGTAGTATGATGTGGTGAAGACGACTGCAACATCAGCATCAGTAGCGGCATTATCATCAAAAGCGGCAGCAGCATCAGAAATGGCAGCATGGCACTGAAGGCATCGCATCACCAGTATCAGCAGTGGCAGCATCAGTAAAACGCAGCCTTATTGATGATGATGATGATGGCGGCTCAGTTCAGAAAATTGCAAATGGAAGAAAAAACACAGGTTTTAAGGTGGGGCAGCAGAGAATGCAAAAAAACCCTAAAAATGCAAAAACCCTAAAAGTGCAGAAACCTTAAAAATGCAGATGTGTTTCAGCCTAGCTCTGACACCAAATTGGGATTCAGGATCACACATCTGCACCTATGGAGGATGAAAGATATCCATGATAGGTCTGTAGGACTAGAGTGCAAGTAGAGAGATAAGATGGAAGTTCAAGCCATGACAATGATGCACCAAGGGGGGGGGGGGGGTGGAGAGAGAGAGAGAGAGAGAGAGCAATGGAGAGAGATTGCACAACACAATGACGAATGAATTATGATAATACTTCCACCATGTACATTGCTTTTATAGGCATCAAGCCTCATCTTTTGACCTAGACCTTAATAACGGTTGTTCACACCCTACAGGAGTATTCACACCAATGGATACACTATTAGGCTCCGAAATACCCAACACTTACTGCCCGTGTGACAGCCCGCACCCCCACTTGAGGCAGCCAGAGTATCTAGTGGATCTTTTCAAAAGATCCCCCTCCAAAAGTTTGGCACCTCCTTTGAGAACATTTGTAGCCAACCTTTTTAGAGCCAGGGGTATTCTTTGACCAGCCCTCTTTTAGTCCCCTCCATCCGAAAACAAAGCCCATCTCAAGGCGCCATTGCTTTGAAACGGCCTTATTTGTCTTCCCTTTGGCTTGAAACGCCATTATTTGTCTTTCCTCGAGCCATCCCCAAGGCGCCCGCACTTATACTCCCTAAAACCATTTGAGCTCTGGCCCAGCACAGTCTGTCTAAGGGCTCATGGATACACATCAAACTAATATAACTACCTCCCTCTGCATAGGTAGATACTTGGTGGTGTGGTTGGGGGGGGGGGGGGGGGGGGGGGTGGAAGGGGAAAGAGAGAGAGAGAGAGAGAGAGAGAAGGAAAGAAAGAAAGAAAGAAAGATTTTATTAACGTCTTCCAAAAGACCGAACTCGGCCTATGAGACAAATCAGTGTACCTGTGTGGGGTATCCTCTGTCATCCCAACAAAATGAAAAAGTACTGAACTAAAAAGCTGAATCTAGGTGTGCAATAAGTACAATGAGTGGGGGAGGGGATGGAGCTCTACTACTAGGAGAATGCAAAGCTATATGCATGGAGTATACAATCATGATATTCAACCTAGCTAGCTCCATCTTGTACCATATTGGGGGTATAAAATGGTATACATCAATGAAGGGGGTGTCCACGGCTCCCTGAAGAACATCCCTGGGTCTGCTCTGAAGCGAGCCAGTCGCTCCGCACCCTCTCTGTGAAACTGAGCTCTGATCTCTGTCATCTCTCTCTGGTAGAGGCGTGGTGTCCGAAAGCCAGGTGTCCGCTGTCTCCTGCGGGCTCTGAGTGTCTCTGCTCTCTGGAGAGTAATTCCCTGCTGTGTAGGGGCTGGGAGTGGGGTGGGCCTCTGAAAAAATGTAGTAATCTGTGTCTGTCGTCCCCCCTCTGGAGCTGTCTGAGCCTGTAATGATGTCTCTGTGTGACGCTGTATGTCTAGAATGAATCTCCCCAGTATGCGCTGGTCTGCTGCCTCAGAGAGCTGGCGTAGGGAATGTGGCTCTCTAAATAAAATAGGATATCTCTCTCTGATGGTTGTATATGCTCTGCATCTGCATACATAATGCTCCTCACTCTCCACCTCTTTGCACAATCTGCATACTGAAACCGGCCTCTGGTAGAAACCAAAGTGCAGTAGACTAGCAGTCACCCTTCCACTTGTAGTCCAAATATAAAAACAAATTTAATTGGAGCTAGAGTGCCCCAAATCTGAAATGAAACCGACACCTGTTGGCCCCAAAGCTTGGCGCCCCTTTCGCTATTTCTTTATTCAAATTCAAAAAGATGTAAAGCTGAGTACAACAAAACCAGCCAGGAGAATACACCTGTATGTCCAATCTGGCAGCCCACAAGACCTCTTAGCACATAGGATTCACACACAGATCTGTGTCCCACAAAAGCAACACTCTGTGTTTCCCTCTAATAAGCCAAGACCATTCAGCAGGGCAGCCTTGAGCACACATCTGGCATATCCCATGTACATGGTTCCACAATTCAGCACAAACATACATCCACTGTCCAATCTCTGTTTCCACCCTTTTAATCTGCCATACCCCTCCTCTCACAAGGGGCCAGATAACACACTCTACAGCAGACATAGGCCAATGGAAAGAAAGAAAGATGGACAAGTTCAGAGCTTACCAAATCAGCACGTGATTCTGCACTCGTGAGGCCAATCGTACCAGTCTGTACTTTCCTCCTTGCAACCACTTGACTGATACATAAACTAAGCTCTGAGAAAGCTTTGCCTGCAGCTGGAGATGCACCGCCCACTACTGTTCAGGACTGAACAGAGCTGAAACTGGCTGTACCTATCTGTACAGGTCAGTAAATCGCCACTGTACCTGTCCCTACAGCCTCTGCACCCACCTGTACCGTACAGTACAGCACTTGCACAGCAGCCGCCTGCTGTCTATTCCTGCCAGCGCAGACTGTACCAGTGCCGCCAGACCCTGCACCTGTCCGTACACCTGTACCAGCTGTCCGTACAACTGTACCTGCAGCACAGCCGCCGCCAAAGCCTGCAGCACAGCATGCACCTGCTTTCAGCCCCTGTCAACGCCGCTTGTACCTGCAGCAGCTGTACCCTGTACAGGCAGCCACGTGGACTATACCTGCAGCTGTACGAGCACTTCTGTACGGAAAACAGCAGTCAGCACTCTTCTATGCAGTCGACCAGCTTCTCCTCTTCTCCACGCTTGAGACTTGCACAACTCTCCAAAAGCAAGAGAGAGAGAGATGAGAGAGGCGTGTAACTCCAAAAGTGGAGTGGCCTCTCTCCAAAATTATCCTAGGCCCCCAACTTTAATGTTTATTAAAGTTTCCTAGGGGCCACCCATGATTCAAACATTAATTATATTAATGTTCTTGGTCCCCCTTCACACCTGGAGATGTCCACACATCATTCTCTTTGTCCGGGCGCCCCAAATGTGAATCATTTAATATTTTTGCTCAGCAACCACCATGCCCACACTTGTGCTGTTCCATTTTCACAGGGTCATGACATACCCCCCTCTTGAAAAATGGCAAGCGTCCTCAATTGCATTCTGGTGATACAGCAAAATATCCAAAGTGAAATATACAATATGGCAAGATCAGCGTCCCAATCTCTCTAAGCCATGCACATGTAACATCATTCACTGCAAACCAATGGCGTAGTAGTAGTCCAAGTTGTATACCACTGTGAACCATACACAACCACAACATCCAATGTGACTAGTACACATATATCATAGAAGTCCCATAAACAGATGTATTGTCAGCCATCAGTACCTTCGGGTGAGACAAAAACTGCACCAAGCGACCTCTAGATGTCATCTGAGCCTGTCTGTATCAAGGGAGTGGAGGTGCTACCCCCCTCTTGAGCATCAGGCAATGCTCCAGACCCATGCTCTGCTCAACCTAAATTAGCCACAACAAGAGTCGGCTCTAACTCAAAGGCATCGAGATAAAGCTGCAAAACCTGAGGTGAATCTGTTAAGTCACCTTCCTCCATCCACTTCGCATCCATCGGTGAATAGTTCTTGAACTTCACAAGATAGCGACCGGAAACTTTACCTCGTACCTTTCTTTCCTTATGTGCCAGTATCTGCTCTGGAATAAGAACCTCATCAAGTTCCGCAACTTCCGGCTGAGCCTCATCTGAGACATCCTCAGGCACATCCCCACAGAAAAGTCTAAGGAGACTCACGTGAAATGCATTGTGAATCCTCCGGTGATCTGGTAGCTTCAAGAGATAGGCTACCTCACCAATCTTTTCCAATACCTAAAAAGGCCCATAATAGCGCATGCTCAACTTAGGGAATAAGCGCTCTTTACCCTTCATCTTCTTGAGTCTAGCCTTTTCAAATCGCAAAAGAACCCAATCACCCAATGCAAACTCTAATGCACGTCTGTGACGGTCTGCTGCTTTCTTTTACTTCTGCTGAGTTTTCTGGAGTGCCAACTTAACTCTCCGATAAGCTTCATCCATATTCTCCACATACTGATCAGCCTCAAAGATCTTATCCTTTGTGTGCAAAATGGGTGGTACCTTCTTCCCTCCTTCCACAATCTCAAAAGGCGCCTTGCCCGTTGAGGTATGGACAGTGTTGTTATATGCAAACTCCATCAAAGGAAGATACTTTTGCCATTGTTGCTTGTGCTCTGACACATAACACTTAAGAAGATCTAACACTGTAGAGTTAGCCTCTTCCGATTGACCATCTGTTTGTGGATGAAATGAAGATGAAAACTTGAGAGTTGTACCCATGTTGTCAAACAACCCTCTCCAGAACAAACTCGTCATCCGTGGATCACGGTCACTAATGAGAGACGTAGGCAAGCCATGATACTTGAAGATGTTCGCCATGAACAACTTCACCATATGATCAACTTTGATCGTCTTACGCACGGAAATGAAATGAGCCTGCTTACTGAACCTGCATATGATAGTCCAAATGCCATCATTCCCCGTTTGTGTGCGTGGAAGATCAAATATAAAATCCATGGCAATGCTCTCCCAAGGTCTATCTGGAATAGGTAAAGGTTGTAGTAACCCTGGTGTCTTTTGACGGTCAGACTTTACCTTCTAACATACGATGCATTGCCTAACAAAGGCATCAACATCTCTTCTCAAGGTTGGCCAATAAAAGAAAGTCTCCACTGCTTTTACCGTGGCGTCAATACCTCTATGACCTGCATACGGTGGAGCATGACTTTCAATCATAACCTTGAGTCTCAATTGCCTGGTAACACACAGTCTACCATGCATCAACAAAAACCCATCTCGGAGAGTATAGTGCTCATGCCGCTAACCCTCAGATATCTGATCATACAACCTTTCAAAGTCCTCATCATGGACATACTGCTCTTTCATTTCATCAAGCTTATGATGATAAGCAAGCGAAACTATTGAGACCTGTGGCTTGCGTGACAAAGCATCTGCCACAACATTCTTTTTGCCTTCCACATGCACAATCTGGAAGTGAAACATAGACAAAAAGTTTGCCCATCGCATATGCTTCTCTGAAAGCTTAGTTTGCGTGAGGAAATAACACAAGGTCTGATGATCCATCTGCACAGTGAAATCAGCCCCAAGCAAATAGTGTTTCCATGTAGAAAGAGCATGAATTACAGCCAACATCTCTTTCTCATAAACCTATAAATGCTTCTCGGCATCTTGCAATATTCTACTCTCATAGGCTATCACATGTCCTTCTTGCATGAGAACTGCCCCAATGCTGTTTCCACATGCATCACATTGGACAACAAAAGCCTTTCGGAGGTCCGGTAATACCAATACTGGATCCGAAGTAAGCTTTTCTTTAAGCTTTTTGAAGGCTGTAATTTCCTGATCAGCCCATCTAAACGGAGTTGCCTTCTTTGTCAAGGCATGAAGGGGCGAAGCAATTTCAACAAAATACCGTATGTACCGCCTGTAATAGGAACACAATCCCAAAAAGCTGCGTACATCATGTATGGTCCTCAAATCTGGCCAATTAAGAATTGCTTCCACCTTCGCTGGATCCATACGGACTCCATGCTTAGACACAATATGCCCCAAGAAGTGCATCTCTTGCAAGAAAAACTCACTCTTCTTGCCATTAATAACCAACCTATGGTTCCTGAGTTCTGCAAACACAATGGCCAAATGCCTTCTATGCTCCTCCTCAGTTTGTGAATGCACAATCATATCATCAAAGAATGTGCCCACAAACGCTTTATGAGGCCGGAAAATCCTGTCCATCATTCTGTTAAATGTGGCAGGTGCATTTGTCAAACCAAAGGACATAACCAAGAACTCATACAACCCAAACGTGGTTCGAAATGCTGTCTTATGCACATCCTCGGGTCTAATACGTATCTGATGATACCCGCTTTTCAAGTCAATACGACTAAAGACTGTGGAGCCCTGTAAGCGATCCAAAATGTCATCGATCCTCGGAATGGGGAATCGATTCTTGATGGTATTCTTGTTCAGCGCCCTGTAATCAATACACATGCGCCAAGAACCATCCTTCTTTTGCACTAAGAGTACGCGTGAGCAAAAGGGTGATGAGCTAGGCTGTATCAACCCTTTATTCAAAAGCTCCTGTACCTGACTCATAATTTCTTCTTGTTGGGCTGCACTAACACGGTACGGCGGTCTATTTGGTGGAGTACTACCAGGAATTAGATCTATGGCATGATCTTCTGGCCTCTCCGGAGGAAGTTCCCCTGGCAATGACTCGGAAAAACAATCTTGGAACCCACATAAGAAATCAGTCCTGTCCTTATCTAACACAGACAAATTAGACTTAGACTCATCATCTTTTGCATCCTTTACATAAATCAAGTACGCGGAAAGATGCTTTTTCATTACTTAGTGCCCCATGCCCTGCACAACTCAGACTCTTCACCACCTGGCTGTTCCCCAACAAGATCAGGAACTAACCCTGCAGAAGGTTTTGGTTTCTTTGACTTGGGCTCTCCTTTATTGTCAGAGTCCTTTTGGGACTTTCTCTTGGGACAATTAAAAGACATATGTCCCTCTTCTGTACAGTAAAAACATTTCCGAGCATCTCTCAAAGCCTGTCTCTCCTCGGGAGTTCTCTTGGGCATTGGCAACTTCTTATACCGCGTCTCTGTAGACCCTTTTGCATCACGCGAAGCATGCCCACATTTTTCAAATTTCTAACTCGAGTTCTTACTTCCTTTAAATCCAGATGAGACTCCAGTGAGTAACGCATTAGCTGTCATAGCATTCTCTATCATCTGTGACATGTTTGTTACTCGAGTCTTTATACAATAGTCACGCACCTCCTTGGGCAGCCACAACAACACTTCTCTACCTGCTCAGACAAAGGCACTGCACGGTAAGAAGTAAATGGGAGTAAAGCTTCCCAAAACTTCTTGTTATAAACTTCCAGATTTTCACATTTTGATGCATCCAACTTGTGCCATGCTGTCATTACATCCACCTCAAAAGTAGATGTGAGCCATACGGAAGAGAACACCTGTTTAAATTGTACCCAAGTAGATGGTGCTATGCCTTGCAAAAGAAGAGTAGCCACTGCAATGCATTGCCTTTGAGAAAAGTCGCAGCTTTTCTCACTTTAGAGGACTCCGTGTAATTACCACCAGAAAAAGCAGCCTCAAACTGCTGTAAAAAGGTAAGTGCTTTTAATTTATCTTTGGCTCCACTGAATGTATCAAATTTCACAGCAGCTCCCCCTTCCTTATAATCCTTCGCCTTATCCATAGGCGTTAGATTATCGTAAGGAAGTGGCTTCGCAAGATTGCTACCCCCAGCATTCATGCCCATCATAGGGTCAACATTTCCAATTCCCACACGTGGCATGCCATACATTCCAGCCATGTTTCCAAACATACCATTATGCATACGGGGCTGCATGCCCCCATACATATTTGCTTGCATTCTAGGTTGCATGCCCCCAAACATGTTTCCTTGCATTCCGGACTGCATACCACCATACATATTCCCTTGCATACCAGGCTGAAAATTTGCTCCAAAAGTCCCTGGCATACCCCATGCCTCCCTGAGGATAACCCCCAGTCATAGATTGGAACACCGAGCCACCACCAAAATAACCTGGATGAATAGTCTGCTGAGGAATAGATGGCTGTCCAAAAAAGGAACTCTGAGAGTTAGCACCAAAAGCATGCTGCATGTTCGGAAACTGTCCAAAAGATGGATCCTGTGGGAAGGCACCACTATGACCCTGAGGAAGGTTCTTAGAATGCACCTTCTTCTTCTTCTTCTTTTCAGGCTCTGTACGGGATCTCATAAATTCAGCAAACTTCTCACTTTGTGTGAGCTGCATAAACACATCCATAACACCGGCCAAACGATTTTTAAACTGAGCATCATCTTCCTCTTTACTAGGCATATCTTCTGGCTGTGTTACATACTCATATTGCTCATCATCTGCTGCAGCCTGTTCTCCTGCAAGAATATCCTCAGATTCATTTCTCTCAGGAGAGATCTCTTGCTCTTCCTCTTCGATATAAAAATATTCGTCTTCTGTATCAGACATGTTGCTGAATTTTTCAGCGATGACTTTCCTCGAGTCAACCACGAGCTCACCCCCTTAAGAAAGTTGATGATGGGTCCCGGCGACGGAACCTTGAAACCGGCCTCTGATAGAAACCAAAGTGCGGTAGACTAGCAGTCACCCTTCCACTTGGAGTCCAAAAATAAAAACAAATTTAATTGGAGCTAGAGTGCCCCAAATCTGAAATGAAACCAACACCTGTTGGCCCCAAAGCTTGGCGCCCCTTTCGCTATTTCTTTATTCAAATTCAAAAAGATGTAAAGCTGAGTACAACAAAACCAGCCAGGAGAATACACCTGTATGTCCAATCTGGCAGCCCACAAGACCTCTTAGCACAGAGTGTCCCTCTGATCAGCCAAGACCATTCAGCACGGTAGCCTTGAGCACACATCTGGCATATCCCATGTACATGGTTCCACAATTCAACACAAACATACATCCACTGTCCAATCTCTATTTCCACCCTTTCAATCTGCCATACCCCTCCTCTCACAAGGGGCCAGATAACACAACTCTGCAGCAGACATAGGCCAATGGAAAGAAAGACATATGGACAAGTTCAGAGCTTACCAAATCAGCACATGATTCTGCACTCGTGAGGCCAATCGTACCAGTCTGTACTTTCCTCCTTGCAACCACTTGACTGATACATCAACTAAGCTCTGAGAAAGCTTTGCCTGCAGCTGGAGATGCACCGCCCACTACTGTTCAGGACTGAACAAAGCTGAAACTGGCTGTACCTATCCGTACAGGTCAATAAATCACCACTGTACCTGTCCATATAGCCTCTGCAGCCACCTGTACCGTACAGTACAGCACTTGCACAGCAGCCGCCTGCTGTCTATTCCCGCCAGCGCAGACTGTACCAGCGCCGCCAGACCCTGCACCTGTCTGTACACCTGTACCAGCTGTCCGTACAACTGTACCTGCAGCACAGCCGCCGCCAAAGCCTGCAGCACAGCATGCACCTGCTTTCAGCCCCTGTCACAGCGCCGCCTGTACCTGCAGCAGCAGCTGTACCCTGTACGGGCAGCCACGTGGACTATACCTGCAGCTGTACGGGCACTTCTGTACGGAAAACAGCAGTCAGCACTCTTCTATGCAGTCGACCAGCTTCTCCTCTTCTCCACGCTTGAGACTTGCACGACTCTCCAAAAGCAAGAGAGAGAGAGATGAGAGAGGCGTGTAACTCCAAAAGTGGAGTGGCCTCTCTCCAAAATTATCCTAGGCCCCCAACTTTAATGTTTATTAAAGTTTCCTAGGGGCCACCCATGATGCAAACATTAATTATATTAATGTTCTTGGTCCCCCTTCACACCTCGAGATGTCCACACGCCATTCTCTTTGTCCGGGCACCCCAAATGTGAATCATTTAATATTTTTGCTCAGCAACCACCATGCCCACACTTGTGCTGTTCCATTTTCACAGGGTCATGACACATACCCTCTCCTCTCGGGGGATCCGTGCTGCTCTGCCAGTCTCGATCTCCAATCGATGTGATGAGACTCTAAGCTCACTAATAGCTACTCGGGAGCCGTGTGGTAAAAAGCCCTCCATGTATCTAGGCCTCTCTATAAATCCATCATCAGTGATACTCATGAAGTGATCTCTGTAGTACAGCATCTTCGGTGGAAGAGGCTATGTAGGCGATATCCATGTCTCTCGTGTATAGAGCTGCCATAGGTCCTGTCTCAATACTCTGTTCCTCACTATGAGAGAGACGGATATGTGGTGCATCCCTATCATACTGGAATGGGTGGTAGATGATCCATGTCTAGGCCATGCTGTGAGAATCAATGTGTGACCTGTGCATACCATGATCCTCTGTCTCCTGCCTCAGCCAGCTGTCTAGATGCCTCAAAAGCTCTGTATGACAATCTGTCTTGTGGCACCTCTCTGAATCTGTCTAGCAGGCATATAGTCTGGAATATGGCCTCTACCATCATAGGAGGCGCAGCAAACTTTGCTCAGATAATGTCATGAGGTGTTGACAGTTTGCTGCGTATCATGCGTGCCATCATGAGGGCCTGTGGTCTCTCTATCTGTGTCCACCAATGGGTAGCAAGGCCTGGCGCCCATACCGCTGCTCCATACATCAGTGCCGGTGTGACTAATGTGTCAAATAGCCACCCCTTCGTCCGGGGCTCCTAAAAATGCGCCTGGTGGGACTGTCTCTCTAACATAGCCAATGTTGCATATCCCCGTGTCAATCTAGCTCTGGCTATTGAACCCATGATGAAGCGCGTGGCTGCTGCAGAGAAGGTAACCCCTAGGTACACGTATGATGTCACCACCTCCACCTGGCGTCCAACGAGAGTGAATGTCAACTGACTCCTGCCCTGTCTCGATGTATGAAAGACCATAACCTTGGTTTTCCCAAGGTTCATAGTAAGACCCCTCTGTGTGCAGAAATCATCGAGTGCATGTAGATGCTGCTGTAGACCTCCTAGAGACTCAAACACTAATACAATATCATCAGCATAAAGCATAATATGTACTGAGGTACCTACTAGATCAACTCCATCTCCGCCTCCCCGTGTAATGAAGTCAGCCACCTCATCAATGTATAACCCAAATAGCGTGGGGGAAAGTGGGCATCCTTGCTTCACACCAATGGTGCTAGCAATAGTCTCGGACATACCTCCTCGGCATTTGACTCGCCCAAAAACCTGCTCATATAATGCATAGATGCCCCATGTCATATCTGCTGGTATGCCAAGAGACTGCAGGTGCTAAAAGAGCCTCTCTCGTGGTACTGTGTCAAATGCCTTGCGGAAATCCACAAAGCAGCAATAGAGCTTTCTCTTCCTCACTCTGGCCTGATCAATCATACATCTCAAGGTGAATACATGGTCAGTGGTAGAGAAAGCTCTCCTGAAGCCTGCCTGCCTGATGGTCAGTGGTAGAGAAAGCTCTCCTGAGCCTGCCTGCCTGATGGTCAGTGGTAGAGAAAGCTGTACTGAAGCCTGCCTGCCCTGATGGTGAGCGTAAACCTGCTCGCTCAGCATATAAGCTAAGCTCTTGCTCCAACACTACACCATAGAGTTTGGCCAACACGTGGCCAACCATAACCGTCCTGTAGTTGCTCGGATCGAGCATATTCCCTGTTTTGTGGATTGGCACAATGGTGTGCATCGTCCACTCCGCACGCAAACCCTCTGCTAGTGCCCTGTTAAACAGGTGTGCAAGAAAAGGAGCCAAAGAATCTACTGCATATATGTGATGCTCACCCTATAGGCCCATATGGTCGACGGCCCGTCCATGCTGCAGGCGGCGGATAGCTTCCTTTTCCATCGAGTGGGTAAAGAAGCTAGCTGTGGTAGGTCGAGGCTCCTGTGGCTGAGATATAGGTGGCTGCTGTGGGGCGTGAGAGAGAGAAAGAGAGAGACAATGGTGACTCAGCCATTCCTCTGAACAGGCACACCCTCTCAACTTGCCGTTGCGCCCCCCCACCCCCTTCTTGATGCGGGGGGGATCTTTCCATGGCTCAACATCCACTTGGCGATCTTTTGCATCAAGGCTGGCCGTCCCCCTCTTGCTTTTGTGTTGGGCAATCATGGCCAGCTAGTTTACTAGGACCCCTGTTGAGGAGGACTCCCACGCCCCCAAACAGCAAGGGTACATGAGGGTACAGAGAGTCAGCTTCACAACCATCGACGGCACCTCAACCCTTCCTCTCTCAAAATTACGGAAAACCCCTCCTAGTGCATATGGCTTTGGGAGAATCACCCCCTAGTATGGCTCCAATGGGACCCAGGTGGTAGTAAAGGGACTTCACTGCTCCTGTGGAGAAACCCACAATTCCCCCTCTCAACTTGCCACTGTTGTCACCAGCCCGGATATTTTCCCAATATGAAAGGGATCTAGTGGACTCCAGAACGTCTAAATATAAGCTTTGGGAATGGGAGATTATCTAATACAAAAGATCTAGCACCTAAAGTTCGGTCTAGACGCTTGACATGGTTTCTTGTACAAACAGATATTGATCCACTGTCTTGCCACATGTCCCAATTTAAGAGATGGTTCCCACCCATAAACTTCATCTCTAAAAATGTCTCAACTCGTAGACCTTTTGTCAAAGGTGCTTTGGCAAGTCCCCCCATTTGCTTAACTTAACTGATGCCAATGGAATTTCCATCAAGGATTTTGCAAAAATAGTAACCCTCCTAGTTTTTAAGAGTGTGATCCTTTGTATTCCACTTGATTAGAAATGTATGTGAGCACCATGTAGTAACATGTTTCAATGTTAGATCTCTCCCACATCCTCAGGAGCTTGCCATACATGCTTTCCACTTGGACACTTGAGCTCCAATGCCAATGAGACAAGTAGCCTCACACTTGTCACCTCAGCTCTACACTTGTCATTATAGCTTGTACTTGCCATTCTAGCTCATGAGAGTCCCAAATCTATAAATTGGACCCTCTCTTCATTTTGGCAAGCTCTATTGCTGCAAACTAGCCTCTATCATGTTGGCAACTCTTCTCTATTCTTGTTGATTCTCTACTCCAAGGTATGGCTCTCTACGTGTTACCAGTGCCTTCTACCTGCTCTACGGCCAATAAACAAATCAGCCTGCTGCCCCCTTCTGTACGGCCAGCGAACTGAAGAGAGAGAGAGAGAGAGAGAG
Source organism: Cibotium barometz (assembly GCF_041138505.1). NCBI lineage: Eukaryota > Viridiplantae > Streptophyta > Polypodiopsida > Cyatheales > Cibotiaceae > Cibotium > Cibotium barometz. The sequence goes on from NC_141070.1 coordinate 10,671,465, forward strand.
AGAGAGAGAGAGAGAGAGAGAGAACAAGTTGGCCTGAAGAGAGAGAAAAACGTTGACTGTTGCTATAAGACTGTACGGTCAGCAAAGAGATAGAACTGCATTCCTACATGCGCATCCCTCCTTCCCCCTTTTCATAGAGTCCACTAGCCCCATGCTTTTTCCCCTTTTAGCCAAAAGTGGTTGATGTGCTAAAAATACCATTTTTATGCTTTTCACAAGCTTGATGGCTAAGTTTGCTTTAGGTGCCTCCTTCTGTCCACATATACATGCCCAAAATAATAACAAGCCCGGCCACACTTAAATGATATGTGAACACACCAAGTTGCTTATGCTCTGTGGTCATCTTTCAAGCCAAACTTTGCCAGTAAGTGCTCCACCTTTCTTCTATGGAAAACCCCCGTTCACACCTTGGTTCCAAATAGTGTGTGAAACACTGTTCAAGATTGGTGAGGGGACCAAATTGGTGACATACCTCCGTCTTATAAGACAGTTGTCTGCAACTGTATAAGCTTGATACCATTGAAATATCCTTCAAGTATAGCAGATCCACTGCTCATCAGTAGTATTACATAAGTCCAACATTAAAGCCATTAAGTCCAACGATCCGAAGTCGGAAACGGGCACAAGGGCCAACCGTATCAAGGAAGAAACTGTATTCATGTCCTAAGTCAACAACTTTGATAATAACGAGACACAGGCACAAGAGCCAACTCTGTCCCAAATATCCATAAACCGCTCTTCTGAATGTTCAAGGATGCTGAATTCTTTCCAAAACATAAGTACGAAGCAAGTGCTAGGGTTGCTAGTCCTGAGGAAAATCACAGCATGTCAAGCTGCATCTGCCATACATGTACTGTAAGAAAAACACACCATGTCAGGCTCAATAACCCACACATGTTCTGTCATGTCAAGCCTTGTAAGCCACACATGTCTTGTCATGTCAAGCCTCCGAAGCCATAAATGTCTTGTCATGTCAAGCTTCACAAGCCACACATGTCTTGTCATGTCAAGACTCAGAAGCCACACATGTTTTGTCATGTCAAGCCTCAAAAACCATACATGTTCTGTCATGTCAAGTTTCACAAGCCACACATGTCATGTCATGTCAAGCCTCGTAAGCCACACTCTCCTGTCATGTTAAGCCTCAGAAGCCATACATGTTCTATCATGTCAAGTCTCGTAAGCCACACATGTCCTATCATGTCAAGCCTTGTAAGCCACACATGTCCTGTCATGTCAAGCCTCAGAAGCCACACTGTTGCGTCATGTCAAGCTTCATAAGCCATACATGCTCTCTTGCCATGTCAGTGGGCTCACACCAGCGTCCATCCATCCACATACATGCAAAAGACATAAACTCCTGTTGACATGTCAGTGGACTCACACTGGATTCCTTCCGGGGATCCATCCACATACATGCAAAAGGGATGTGCCATGGCAAGATCGATGTGAGAAATCCTTCTCCGCAAAGCTGCCAAAAGAAGCACATGTTCACACAAGCCAGAGAAGCTCAATTGGCACACTGTTGTCCAGGACAGCCCTACATATCTTTAATCAACCACCATACAAGCGCAAAATACCTGCTATGTTGTCTCCAAAACAGCTCATAGACCAAAATTAGCCACTCCATGATACTAATAAATAATTCATAGTTTTGTAACCGCATATGCGACATATTCTAGCGTCCCATACCACCAGAATACTCCCCATATGAGATCCTTGTGTAGGCGACAGTTCTAGCATCCCATACTGCTAGGGGCCTCCAATACACAAGACCAAAACCATAAACCATTCATCAAAACCATAGAGAAGCCTTTTCCAGAATCATAATAACAAGCCTAGCCACACTTAAATGATATGTGAACACACCGACTTATAATCCTTATAAGCCACTTTGATGAATAAAATCTAAGCTGCTTATGCTTTGTGGTCATCTTTCAACCTCCAAACTTTGCCAGTAAGTGTTCCAGCTTTCTTATGTGGAAAATCCCTGTTCACACCTTGGTTCCAAACAGTGTGTGAAACACTGTTCAAGACTGGTGAGGGGACCAAATTGGTGACACTACGACCGCCACAAGTCGCCCTAATGTTGTGGTTTCTCTCTCTCTCTCTCTCTTAGGCTGCCCATGAAGTATACCGGCCATTGGGGATTGTTTTGAAGGCTTCCATCATTGAGAAGAAGTATTGAAGGCAAGGGTATTTAATCATTGTATTATTATTTTCAACCATTGGGCATTTGTCTTCTTAATTGGTTATATATGGACAACCATTGGACACTTCTATTATTGTTTAATCATTGTATTATTATTTTCAGCCATTGGGCATTTGTGTTCTTAATTGGTTATATATGGACAACCATTGGACACTTGTTATTGACATTGGGCATGAAATTCAACCATTGGGCACTTGCGATTGCCATGGGTTATTGTATCTCAGCCATGTTGGCTTATGGACAGCTTTATGGGCCTATGTTTCAGCCATATGGACTTATGGACAACTTTATGGACTTATGATTCAGCCATATGGGTTTATGGACAGCTATGTGGGCTATTTATTGGATAATCTATGCTGGTTCGTAACCACACGGAATATACATATTCTTGGCATTTTCATGGGGCTTTACAGGGGAGGGGAGGGGGAGGGGCGGCTTCACCCATTCCAGCCTATATGTGGTGTCAAACGTGCACATCTCTCTTTTACAGTTTCGTGGAATTAAGTGGAATATGTATAAGGTTGTGGCCAATTTAAGTGTTTAATTGAATTAATGGTCAAGTGTTTTGTGAAACCCCTTCTGCCCCAACACAGAGTTGAGTTACATTGGTATCACAGCTTTGGCTCTTTCACATGAAAACGGTCCTATTGGGGTATAAAGACTGGCTATTAGTCTAGTTAAATACCGCAAGCATATCTAATTATGGAAGCAAACATGATCATGAGCAGCATGAGCAGAAGAATGTTTGGCTTATGGATATAAGAGTTCATGTAATCTATTTTGGGAGAAAAAAATTGGCTTTTGTGCCTAGACCTATTTATTGGTACTTGGGTTATTCTATTGAAGCCCATAGAAATCTCTTCCGGACTCATAACAAACTTGACAAACAAGAAATTTTCAATGGTTGAAAAGCTTGAGGCTGGCCATCCCCCTCTTGCTTTTGTGGTGGGTAATCACGGCCAGCTAGTTTACTAGGACCCCTGCTGAGGACTCCTCCCACGCCTCCAAACAGCAAGTACAGGGTACAGATAGTCAGATTCACAACCATGGATGGCACCTCAACCCTTCACCTCTCAAAATCACAGACAACCCCTCCTAGTGCATGTGGCTTTGGGATAATCACCCCCTAGCATATTGGGACCCAGGTGGTAATAAAGGAGCCTCACTGCCCCTCTGGAGCAACCCAGGATTCCCCTTCTTCTAGTACTCCGTCTGACGGCACACCCAACTGCACCAGAATTGTCGACAAGCCTGCAGCAGCAGCTCATTGCGGGGCTCATGATGTTTCTTTCCCTTTCGTCACCAACTTCTAGAGGAGGCTCTGAGACAGCTTTTGACTGCGGAAGATCACTTTTCTTGTAATTGCTAACCCACACGAATCTTTGGGCATGTGGCTCACAATCACCAGCCGCCGCCTAGCTTTTTTGTGGCCGATGTGGCAATCCTCAGGACGCACAGTGTCAATGCCTTTGGGACTGCCCAAAAACGTAGCAGATATATAGTGGTGAATTTTGTGCTTCTTCACCTCGAATCCTGAAACTTTCCAGGTTATCAACTGGGGGATATTGAATGGGGTGTGAAGAGGCCCGGCAATTCTCTACGAGGAGAAACAGGCCATGCATTGCAGCTCACTCATTTTCAGATCACCACCTTGACCACCGCCACAGTCCCGGTGACACCATAAACACCACAGACCCACAAGGATAAGAGATGGGAGCATTGCAGCCTAGCACATTATGCTGGCAGACCTCATCCATTCAGTTAAGACAGATCTCATGCACACCCTCCGAGGACCCCTGGAGCGGTTGACGGGCGATTTGGAGCACATGCAGCAGTGCAGGGCCACCTTCCTTTGCATTTGGAATTCCTCTCTAGAGGGACTTTTGTGTCTCCAGTGTGGCTCGCCCCCTCCCCCCCTTTGGGGCCCACCTATGTTACTTTGTACATGTTACCTCCTCAGAGGGTTGTACTCTGCTCATAAGTGACGTTCTTCTGTTTCTATTGATCAAAGCATCATGTCTGGAAAAAAAAAGGTTTGGTTGTTGTTTAAATAAAAAATGATTCAACATCAAAAAAAATCAAGCAAAGTAAGAGATTGCAAAACCCGAGCCAAGAATCAAAACTTTCTGGGAGAAGCAAACCATGTTATGAAATCAGATACACTTAGGGAGGATATATATGTCAACACTCGAAACATGGGTTTTTGGGCCATTTCATCCCTTTCGTGGAGTCTCAAGGTCCCAAATGTGTTTCAACCATTTTCAACTTTTAAAACAGCACATTTTTGGCTGTTTCAGTAGCTTCTTTGGCCCAACCACACCTGTGCTTTCACCTACAAAACTCCCCATTCAAAGCCAAATCAACTATTTTTAATTTTTAAATTTTTTGTTTCTTCCATCTCATTTCTTCTACTGTCCCTTCCTTTCATCTCCTATTTGCTTACATTTCCAGGTCTTCTCCTGTTCCTCTCCCTTTCTGATGTGGTGTTTCCCTCCTCCTGCCCCTCAAAAAATTCTGTTTCCCACAAATATAATGTGTTAAAAAGTGCCGGAATCAATGCATGCAACAGAGGGAGTTCTCAAATGAACAAAACATCTCAAAACTTTAAACAGTCCTGTTGCCTTCCTAAACCAAAGAGTAGCGATACTGACACAAAAACAGAATCACATAGATTGTGCATGCACAAAAATAGAATGTAAGGGTCGTAGAAACAGGTTACAAAATCAGGCAAGTAAAAAACACTTGTATAGTATCACGGCGTGGCATATATGGAAGACCAGATGCTCAGAGGCCTTCGGGGGTATTCATGTTTATGACACCCAGTGTATCTACAGTATATGGAGTACAATTGTTCATACTCTTTTGGCCACCTGGGCCCATATACAGGGATCTTCTAGAGCTGCGCAAACAAAACGCAGCAGATTTATGAGAGAGTGGAGCCATGGTATTTTCTTCTCCTCCACTCCTACAGGGCTTTTATGGCAGCATAGTGCCCCCAATTGGTTGAGATCTCCCTACTTTTTGGTTTTATATCTTCCCATGTATGATTTTACATTACTTAATAGAAGTCTCTTTTTTGAAAAGAAAAAAAAACACTTGTACACACATTTACGAACTTCATAAGCAGTAAAAGGAAAGTGATAAGTAGCTTTGCTGATGGTCCCTCCCTTTTCCGCTGCCTTATAGAACAATGTTCCAATGAGACTAAACCTACGCGTGTTTGATAGATACCTCAACAAGCAACTCCGAATATGATTGTAATCGTGACAACAGTTCTCCTTCAAGATATCTTCATAGAACACCACAAAAATCACCCATTAGTAACTCTTCTCCTCTTAACTTTTCATTTCTATGACCCTTGTTACAAAAAATAACAATCATAATGTACTCAATAAAAATTGTAACGACTCCATTACTCACTTCTCTCCGCATGCCTTACTATCTCTCTTTGAACTTTCCACTTTAATATTGACAATATATTACTATTTTCATTACTATGCGAGAATCATCTCTCTCTCTCTCTCTCTCTCTCTCTCTCTCTCTCTCTCTCTCTCTCTCTCTCGCAAGGTTTTTGACACTGTCCCACAGGCCATATTGATGAGGAGACTACAAGATATGGGAGTACCAGCAGACATGCTTTGGGGGATCCTCACACTTTATGAGTCTTTCATTGGCCGAGTACGGGCACCAGGGGGTGACTCAAAGGTCATACACAGCACTACCGGGGTGAAACAGGGCTGCCCCTGTCTCCTACTCTATTCGGGCTATACATTGATGAGATATCTGACTTAGCGTCACCACGAAATGTTTCACCTCGAAACGAGGAGTTTCAACCTGAAACATTTCACCCTGAGACAAGTACATACCGAAATGCCTATATGCATATAATCAAGAGATACAAGTACTCGGAAAAAAAAACTTAGCCGTTTCAACTGCACGTTTCAAGCAAGCATTTCAGTGAAACTTTGAAACGTTTCAGGCGTTTGAGGTTTCACATTTTAGGGCTAGTGAAACGCATTTCACAGTGAACATGAGATTCTAACTACATAGACAGACATGGAGGACCATGACCACAATTGGCAGGAGTCTTGATACCTATCCTATTGTATGCAAACGACATTGTCCTTATCTCTGACTCACCAGAGGGACTATAGAGGCATTTGGATGCATTACGGGGGCCTTTTGCGAGGACTGGGCCCTCACTGCTGTGAACCTTGGGAAGACCAAGGTTATGATCTTTAATACCTCCCCGCAGTTCCACATCAATGCACATACAAATGCTGACTTCTCACGCAAGAAGTAGCATGCAGCAACAATGTGCATCAATCCAAGCCAGGCCTGGCTTACCATATCCACATAAACAAGGCCTCCTCATCCCATCTAACCACTGTAAGCATCGGACGCATGTGAGGCCGAAATAGGCATGGCACTCGTCCTGAACCACGCACCCCTCCAGTGATGTGTGTTTGCTCCCAAAAGGCTAATTCCCTACATATCCCGACATGTCGTGTAGCGCCTCTCAAGACTTTGGGGAGTTTCTGTGTGAACATCAAATTTCCCTTCCTGTGTATGTCTGTGCAAACTTCAAAGCATCCTAGATCGAACCATAGAAGGGTCGTTGCGATGCCATATGGTGTGCCTATGGTCTCATAGACCCCGCACCGTCATGCTAGAGTTTATCTGTGATAACCACCCTACCATCATGGTAAACTGCCCATTTTCCGCCCTTACGGGCTTCAATCACCTGGCCATCCCAGCTCTTCTATGTCCCACCTATAAGGGTTGAGGTCATTGTCACTAGCCTAGACATTTCCGAGTATGAAAGGGGTCTGGTGGGCTCCAGGATGTCTAAATATTTGGAAAGTACAAGCTTTGGGAATGGGAGATTATCCTGGAATATAAAGGATCACACTCCTAAAATCTAGGAGGGCTACTATTTTTGGCTTGACTCCAATGGAAATTATGTTCACATCATTACATCTCGAATTGAGCAGATACCAAGAGTTGTCAAAGTGCCTATGACAGAATGTCTACCAGTTAGGATATTTTTAGAGATAAAGTTTATGGAAGGACCAATCTCTTAGATTGGGACATGTGGCAAGAAAGTGGACCAAAGTGAGACAAGTGGCCTCACACTTGTCAGAAAGTGGATCAAAGTGAGACAAGTGGTCTCACGCTTGTCACCTCAGCTACTGTGTGGCTCTCCACTTGTCATAATAGCCTTCTTTTGTCATTTTAACTCATGGGAGGCCCAAATCTATAAGTTGGAGCCCTCTCGCTTCATTAAAAGAGGCTCTCTTGCCGCCCACTAGCCTCTACCACCATTACAGGCTGCCCTGTCACATGGTTGTAGCTTTGGTCTCAAAGGTCACTTTGGCCTTTTGAAGACGTTAATATAACATTTCATTTCATTTCATTCTCTCTCTCTCTCTCTCTCTCTCTCTCTCTCTCTCTCTCTCTCTCTCTCTTGAAGGCTGCCCAAGTCTTTAGACGGGGGCTTTTTAAGGGCCCAAGGCAACCCCTCTCACACACACTCTCTCTCCCTCTCTCATACATTCTCTCCCTCCCTCCCTTAAGCCTTTTTCAAGACCCAAAGTTCAAAGTTCAAACTTTAAACACACTAGGATGATGATGTTTTTTATACCCACTTTTGGAGCTATCTCTATACTCTACCAGTTCATTTCATTTTACTTTGTACCCTTGAATCTTGATGCTGTATCTAGATGATGAGGATGGACTATTTTGGTCTCATAGGTCATTTTGGCCTTTTGCAGACGTTTAATACAGCTTTCTTTCTTTCACACACATACTCTCTCTCCCTCTCTCATACACACCCTCTCTCTCCCTCCCTCAAGGCTCATACATACACACACTAGTCTCTCTCTCTCTCTCTCTCTCAACTTTCACTATATATCTATCTATCACTGTATATATATGTGTGTGTATATATATATATATGTGTGTGTGTGTGTATATATATATATATATATATATATATATATAAAAACAGACGCCTCTAACGTCTCTAAAAAAATACGAGTCTTTCAAGGCGCGTACCATACCCGCCTCGTACCAAACGCCTCCGGCGCCTCTAACAACCATGGCTGCTTGGATATTAACACATACGAGGGTACCCTAACTTTTGCTGATATGTGGCAGGTCTACACAGGGAAAGATGGGAAGATCAAATACCTTAGATTTGGGCCCAAAACCAAGAGATGGTACCAAAAGGAAAAGCAACCAATGTATACTTTCCTAGCCTTAATTGAAAACCCTCTGGCCCCTGGGCAAGAGACCGGTGGTGAAAGTTTGGACTAAGGGTGACTACTTTGAAGAGCAGACTCCTAAGGGATGTACTTCTTACACTCTTGCTTGTGGCTTGTATGCAATTGGACTATCACATATCTGGGGAGATGTCTTCTTTTTTATTGCAAGATGAGAGACGTCTAATTTTGTATGTGATCTACTTAATAGAGATTGGGAATAAAATAGATGTGGTAGGAGTTTACTTGTAAACGGCAGCTTTTGCCTTGTTAATATAAATATAAATACTTATTGTTCAAATAAAAAGTGAAAAAGCACCCCATCAAAACCTTAATATACTAAGGGTGAAAACCTTAGCTTGTCATTAATTAATTAATACCCAGATAGGAGCATTTAATTACAAGCAACCAGAAACCGAACGTTCATGCAACAGAAAAACAGAGTGCTTACGATGCAAGGCTTTCAAGCACAGCTTGCTGCTGAGCCGGATTCTCATTCTCGGCTGCGGAGTGACAATCCGCCCTTTGGCGCGGCGGCGGAGGCGGAGGCGGAGGCGGCGAGTGGTGGTGGTGAGAAGAATCGACGTGGCATGATGCTCCCGCCGCCTGGCCCTTTTTCCGCCGAGGAGCAGCAGGTGCATCCGCGGTGGTCCGAGAAGAAGGTGGGGTGGATTGGGGCGGCCTTCTTCTGTGGAAAGTCTGAGAGGCAAGAGACACCTCCATTGCTCTCACATCCTACGACTGCTGTAGCGCCCAATACTAGAAGTCTATAGACACTACGCTCTCGTCGTATCCGTTCTTGGCGCACAACCACCGAAACTGCTACAAATATATTCGTTTTGTATTTTGCAGTTTGCATTCAGTGTAGAGGTAAGTTTTTGCATTTGGTGTAGTATGTTTTAATCAGCATTTATTATTTATGTAAGTGTAGTTATTGTTTATAATAAAAATACTTACATAGTAGTGGATAAGTAGGGAGGTGTGGAAGCTATTTGGCTGCTCCCCCAAGAGGCAAGAAATATTCTAACAAAAAGGTAAGTTACGTTAACATGTTCTCCTACAAAATCACCTGAGTTGTGTGTAATATTATCGCTCAACGGCTTTACCCTATTGGTAATAGGGCCTTGGTTGGTTTTTTCATGGCGACACTATTAGGAAAGTAATATTCTGTTTTTTTCAAATGTTATTTTCTAGGGTTCATAGCTAATTTCTTTCAATAGCAAATAACCTTTAGTAATCTTCCTCATATAGCATCTTTGACATGCACAATGCTTATGTCGGTTTCTCTTATGTCGATTTCTCTCTCTTACGCCTACCCTCTCTCTCCCTTTTCTCCACAACGAAGGATCGTCTTTTTTCAACTTCGATAAGTTATTGCACAAAACAAGTTAGGGTCCCTTCTCTCTCTCTCTCTCTCTCTCTCTCTCTCTCTCTCTCTCTCTCTCTCTCTCTCTCTCTTCAGTCCCTTCAAACTAGGTAGGTTAGGTATTCAGTCTCTATGTGAATGAAGACTCACTTGTCGGTTTCTTGTCTAGACAGTGTTTGCACATGTATTGTTGATCTTGGATGTATGTACATGTACTCTAGTCACATTTGGTGACATACAAGTTATGCTGAAGTACCGTTTTGCAGTCTCACAGAAGATACTAATGTATTAAAGGTTGCATACAAAAATCATATGTTTGTAGGTTTCTAGTTATTGCAAGCAAACATGTTTAGTAAACTCAATTAAATTGTTAATGAGAAGTTGGACAAGAACAACTTCCATGCTTGGAAGTTCAGAATGACCAATTTCCTGATGAGTAAAGGATTTTGGGACTATGTCGAAGGAGACAATGAGGAGCCTCTAGAGTTGTCTCAAGAGAATGCCACTCCAATATATATAAAGGCATTCAAGGAGACTAGAACCAAGGTGCAAGCAAAGGCATGTATTAGCTTTCAATCAATGTCACGAACACAATGATAAGACACATACAAGATGCCAACACTGCATGGCAACACCTACTGTGTAAATGCTCTAACTAATACAAAGGCAAGGAAACTGCATTTAAAACAAGAGCTGCATACTATGGAGAGCATGTCTATTAATGAGTATGCTTTAAAGATCAAGGGTATTGTTGAATCCCTTGGGTCTATCAATGTATCGGTAGAAGATGATGATTTAGTGAGTGTGTCTGAATGGGCTTGGCAAAGAGTACAAGCCATTCAAGACATTGCAGTTAGAGAGAATATTCTCAACTTGGGACCTGGTGTCTATGCTGATCATAGAAGAAAAGTCTTTAGGTGAGGACTCTTCTTCACAAAGCAAGAACACATCAGAACATGCCTTCTCCTCCAAGTAGAGGTCGTAGTCGAGGCCAAGGTGGTTGTTGACATGGAAACTAGAATTATGGACAACAACAGTCCAATGATTCGCAGTAAGCAGTAGCAGTCATACGCAAGTGGAAGAGGCCATTCTAGAGGTAGGAGGAGCTAGAGGGCCCGAGGTGGTTGGTAAAGAAATCAGAGTGCAAATAGCATAGAGTGCTATTATTGTGGTAAACCATGGAACATGGCAAAGGACTGATTTAAGAAGCATAATGACATTAAAAGGGAAAAGTTGCAGCAAGACAACTATGACATTAAAAGTGGAAAGTTGCAGCAAGACAACTATGCATCATCTAGTAAACAGGGTGGTGATAACAGAAGTCAGCAATTGTTTGTCATGCAGCACATGCTCAGTTCCACAATAACAAGAGATGTGTTAGGATCTAAAGATATATGGTATATGGATTCTGGCACCTCTAACCACATGATCAGTCATGGTGATTGGTTTAGAGATATGTAAAAAATGGAAAAACCAAGTTTTGTAGAAATAGGTGATGATACTACGCATCCCATTGCATATGTTGGTAAAGTGCAATGGTCTATGCAAGATGAAAAAATGAACTAGTTGACAGATGTACTTCATGTTCTAAATATTACAAAGAACCTGGTTTATGTTGGACATATGGTTGACCAGAGTCTACAAGTGAGATTTAATCCTCATCAAGGATGTTTTGTAGAAGACTTCAAAAATTGGTTACAAAGGGTAATAAAAATGGCAGGATGTTTACTTTGGATGTGAACATGCTTGAGGTGAAGGTAGCCATGTTTGTGCATGGAATAGGTGTCATTGTAGATATTGACATATGGCACAAGCATATTGACCATGTGAATACACAATGATTGAAGTCTATGGAGGCCCAAAATATTGTTGTAGGTTTGCCAAAGTTTAAGGCTTATGGTATGCATAAAGTAAGTGAAGCATGCCAGCTTGGTAAGCAAGCCAAACATGCTTTCCCACATGAAAAGCATGTCAGTGTAAGGCCATTAGATGTTATACATTCAGATGTATAGGGACCGACCAAGACTGCAATAATTGCAAGTTGCAGCAGGTATTATATTGCATTCATTGATGATCACACTAGGAAAGTGTGGGTTTATTTCATGAAGGAGAAAAGTGAGGTGTTTTCTCACTTTTAGAGATTTAAAGACTTGGTCGAGAAGGGAAAAGGCATACAAATAAAATGCCTGAGATTAGATGGTGGGGAGAGTATTTCTACAATGAGTTCAATGATTTCTTATTAAGAAAGCAGGGAATTAAGAGACAATTCATATACAAATACACTCCGCCAACAAAATGGTGTTGCAGAAAGAAAAACTAGGCACATTGCACAAGTGGCACGTGCCTTGATGTCCGAAAAGAATATGCCACATTATTTTTGGTTAGAAGCAGTAGCAACTACTATGTACTTTATGAACAGGACCCCCACTATAGCTATTCATGGTATGACGCCTGAACAGAAGTTTACAGGCATAAAATCAGATTTGTCTCACTTGAAAGTACATATTCTCGACAAAGTGAGAACAAAGTTGAATCCAAAGGTAGTGAAATCCATCTTCATTGGTTATGCTTGGAGTAGAAAGGTTATAGATGTTATAACCCTACCACTCGTGAGATGCGAGTAAGCAGAGATGTTATCTTTGATGAGATGAGTAGCTAGTATGCACTAGCAGTGAAGGCAACAAAAGATGTAGATGTAAGAAGTATTGATGTTGCACCACATGTAGAGCAGCAATTTCACAAGTGCTTAGTGGACCTCAAGAGTCCTTAGTAGTAGATCCATGGTTAGGTAAGTTGAGGATAGTTGTAGGTACACATGTATCATGTAAAGGGAAGGAAAATGTAGATCAACCTTTTGTGCCTAGTCTGTCAGCAGGTCACTCATACATGGATGGTGACTCTAGTGGCTCTGAGCATAGCCTTAATGAGGAGCTTGGCATTCCATCTATGGTTACTCCTGGTGTAAGGAAACTAGGGTTGTTTTGAGCACACCTGACAGTGATCTAAGTGTATGCAGGTCTACGAGGGTTAGGTACCCTATTGTTGACAGGTTGAGATATGATGGATATACAACCCATCATTATGCTTACATGGTTAAAGAAATACATGAATTAGAGCCCACTTGTTTTGAGCGAGCACTTGGAAATAAAAAGTGGAAAGATGCCATGAATGAGGAGATGGCAGCATTGGATGCAAATGCAACATGGGAGTTAGTTCCTTTGCCTAAGAAAAAGAAGGTAGTTGGATATAAATGGATGTATAAGGTCAAGCATAACGCAGATGGTTTAGTGAGTAGGTATAAGGTGAGATTGGTTGCCAAGGGCTATGCACAGACCTATGGCATTGACTATGAGGAGACATTCAGCCCGGTTACAAGATTAGCAATTGTAAGAGCGTTAAGAGACTTTTGAAGCAGAAGTTTGAGATGAAGGATTTTGATGAGGTGCATTATTTCTTGGGTATAGAGGTGGTGAGATCATCTCATGGCATTTTGTTATTACATAGGAAATATGGCTTGGACATATTGTCCAAGTATGGTATAACAGGCTGTAAGCCTATTTTAGTGCCATTGGAGAAGAACACAAAGCTTTCAACAGATACATGTGAGCTTTTGGAGGACCCCACTACGTTCACACGCATAGTGGGTAGCTTAATCTACATGACTATTACTTAGCCAGACTTGAGCTATGCTATTGAACTTGTGAGTCAATTTATGCAGGCCCCTAGGAAGCCACACTTAAATGTGGCTAGATGGATTCTCAAGTACATAAAGTCCACAGGTTATTATGGACTTTTCTATGAGACTAGTACAGAGATACATCTACATGGGTACATAGATGCTAATTGGATTGGTAGTGTTGCATACAGACGGTCTACCAGTGGCTTTATGTTCTCGTTTGGGAGTGCTGCTGTGAGTTGGAGCAGTAAGAAATAGTCAACGGTTGCTTTGTCAAGTGTAAAGGCAAAGTACAGGGGTGCTACTATGGTAGCTTGTAAGGTAGCTTGGTTTCAAAAGCTACTTGGTGATATGGGTGAGTGTAATGAAGCAACAACTTTAGATTAGGTCTAGGATCTTGGTCATGGGCTCAAGTATAAAAGGGCGCTTGTGGACTATTATTGTCTCTTTTGACATCTTTTGATATTGGTCATCTTGACTCTTGCAACCTCATAGCTTCCATACCTTGGCTTGTTGAAGGCTATTTCCATCCTCTTGGTGGGAGGTTAACTCAATTAGTCATCATGGCCATTGTATGAGATTATCTCCTTAATCTTATATTAATCCATGGTGATTGTCCCTTATCTTCACTTTATAATCACTCCATTTCAATTGGTATCAGAGCTTTTAGCTTAGATCCTTGTTTAGGGAATGATTAGATGATTAATCATTTTTAGATTATTCTTAATCTAATTTTTAAAATGTATTTTCTTGATCATGATTAGTGATAATTATTTTTAGATTATTCTTAATCTTATTTTTCAAAATGCATTTTCTTAATCATGATTAGTATTAATCATTTTTTTGAATTTATTTTTTCACAGCTTTCAGATTTGCTAATTTTTTGATTTAAGAAGATTAGAAATGAAATTTATGTTAATTATTTTTAAATTTATATTAATCACTATTTTTAGAATGCTAATCCACTTTACTGCTTGATTTCTTGAAGTTCTTGATCTTGATTTCTTGAAATTTTCTTAATTTTTAAAATTAAGGTTTATAAAATTTTTAACAACCAATTTTGAGTGAGTCCTTGAATTATCTTGCTTAGGGAGCATACTTTTTCAAATATTAATCCCCCTTAGAGCCCTTATTTCTTCAAGATTGGATTGCTAGATTGCCAAATTTTTGAGTTCTTGAAAGAATATTGCAAGAAGAAGGTTGCTTGTTAGAAATCTTGGTGCAGTACAAAATATGGTTGTGAAATACAATTACTACACATATTCAAATGCAGAGTTAAAGATTCAAGTGTAGAGTTGAAGAACAATGAAGATTTGTTACAAGATCAGTGCATAATTGAAGATTACAGTGCAGAGAACTATTCTATTGTAGATATACAGTGCAAAATAGAGCAGTTTACAAATTATACAAAATTTATTGTGCTGAAATCTAATCTTGATGCAAAACAACAACAGTAAGTGATTCTTAATCAAAATCTTTCTAATCTTGTCACTTTCTTGCAAACAAATTGGACAAAGATTACAAATCTATTGGATTAGTACAAATCTACACATATTAGTGTAAATCTTGATGTACTACAACTAAAGACAGTTAGAAAGGTGTTGAGGAAACACTATTTTCAAGCACACATTCTAGATTACAGCATTTTAGTACATTTGCATCAAGAAATGTATCGTATGTTGTTATATTACAGTTATAGGTACTAGTGTTATGCACATAGTATGTTGAGGAGAAATTTATGCGAAAGTGTGCAAGTTTAACCATTTCAAGTGCAAAAATTCAGAAAGTTAGTTTGTTAACATTGTTATTCGCAAGTATGGCCCTGCTGGGACCCCAATCCATTGGTGTAGGCCAGTGTACTCCATACACCACAAGGCCCCTTGGACCCGCTATCGATCCGGAGTCGGAGATCATAAGCGGCGATGATGATGACACTGTAAAGAAGCGAGCGAGAGGAAAACGTGCTCTAGCTCAAAGTCCTTCGATATGGTATACTTTGGAATATTGGAAGGATTTGAGGATATGTCATCTTCTTGATCCTATACACACATTCAAGAATGTTGGTCATTCGTTATGGCAACACCTCGTTGGCTTGAAAGACACAGCGGCAGCAAGAAATGACATAAAGGATCAAAACTCAAAGCCCAATTTATGGCCACTTTATGATGAAACTCGACGTGAGACAATCTACGAGCCTGCCCCATGGGTGCTCAAGACAGAAGAGCTGGAGACTATCAACAGGAAGATTCAGTCGATTCGTATGCCTACAGGATATGGAGCATCTTGTCGAAACATGTTCACTCTAGATGACAAGAGCTTGTCTGGTTTGAAAACACATGATTGGCACAATTTTGTGAAGGTAAATCTATCCAAAACTTTGTAAGTATTTATTTTCTTGCATGTTTTGTTGATCGGATTAATCATGTATGCAGCATGTTCTACCCCCTGTTATTGATGGATGTACTACAAGAGGAGTCCAAGATGTAATATATCGCCTTGGATCGCTTGCAAGGTATTTATCGGTCATTAATTTTTAGTATAAAATTTTATTTGATATCTTCTTAATTCAAAAACATCTCTAATATCTTCTTTCTTTTATTGATAGATGGATTACATCTAAAGAGATTGCCAAAGGGTCAATTCCACAAAAGAAGTGTGAATGTATAGAGCTTCTTTGTTTAATGGAAAAGGAATTTCCAACCTCCTTTTTTGATATCCAGGTTCATCTTCTAATCCATCTAGTGGACGAGATAGAGCTCGCTGGTGTTGTGAGCACTCGATGGATGTTTTGGGTCGAGAGATTTATGGGAGTATTGAAAGATTATGTACGTCAAAAAGCAAGACCAGAGGGTTCTATCGCGGAGGGATGGATGCTTGAAGAATGCATGTATTGTGTTTGTGAATACCTTGAGAAAATCGATTCTGAAGCTCCACGCATATGGACAAATGAGTCTCTTCTACCATGTCAGACGAGGTATTGTCCAGTAAGGGAGTCCCTTTTCGACTTAAGGTCCAAGATAAATTGGATATTTCTACTTTCATTGTCTATAATAGCGAATGCATGCAACAATTCGTTGATGAGTACGAGGAGGAACTTGCAAGCAAACGAGTTGGCAGACGTAAAAAGAGGAGATCCAGACGTCAACCCAATGTAAATAACAACGGGGACGTACCTATTTTCATGGATTGGTTATACACCCGTATGCAACGGGTGGTTAGTGATCATGAGCCAATCTCAACGGAACAAAGAGAGTTTATGATCGGGTGTGAAAGACAGGTAACTTGTTGGGTTTTGAAAACTCTGAACTAAACAAATGAATCTCATTTTTTTTAAATAATTTATTTATTGGTCTAGGCTCAAATGTATACCAACATGTGGGCTTATGGACAACATCTTCGGATAAAATCTATTGACGACTTACGTCTAACTCAAGATTCTTGCGTTGTTGCCTCTTTCAAGCAATTATCACGTGCAAGTTCAAGAGACACAAATCTTCTCGACAGTGAACTTGGTTACGTGGGAACCATAGTCGGCATTTATGAAGTATCGTATCGTATCTTCAAGCAGGTAAATGACATCTCTCTTCATGCAACAATGACGTAGATTTCTTGAAGCTATACATAATTCTAAAGTTTTGATTCGTGTATTTTGACAGGTGGTTTTGAAGGTGGATTGGTTTCGTGCCGAGTATAAAGGCAATAATGCCACAATGAAAAGAGAACCGTCCGGATTTTGGTCCGTCGACTCCTCGAAGTTATTGCGTGCAACAAAAGAGCCTTACATTCTGCCAACTCATGTTGAACAAGCGTTCTTTTACAAGAATACAGATGCTCATGTGGCAAGTTGTGCATGTCCAACCTAGAGGTCGACACTTGTTTGATAGCGTTGACTCTGAGAAAGCAGATCGGGATGAATTGATTACGTCCTCAAATCTAGACACATCGACATCAGAGAGGTGTAGAATTCTTCTTTCCGATGACATTGTAGATGATGAGAACGACAATGATCCAGACTCTGACACTACAGACACCGAAGAGGAAGAAACAATGGATGTCAAGCCTACGGAGGAAATGAACGTCAACACAGATTTAACGGAGGAGTTCGAAGAAGTCAACAAGGATGTTAAGCCTACGGAGGAAATGAACGTCAACACAGATTTAACGGAGGAGTTCGAAGAAGTCAACAAGGATAATGAAGATAAAATTTTATTGACGGATCAACCTATGTTCGGTACGATTTAATCTCAAAATAATTCATTGTGAAGTCATGATTTTTATTCTTTTGAAAACTTACTAACAAGGGTGGGTGGTGGGGAGTCTCGTGGTGATGGCCTCATATGGCTAGTGTCGGGGTTTGATTCCCCTCAGACTCATTTTTCTTGCTCTAGCTGTGTACAGGGTAATTTCAGCTTCAAGTTCACTGAAGGAAAGTTCGTATCGGGATTCGATTCCCCTCCTCTACCAAGGCTTCTATCTCGTGTTTCAACCCCAGTATCAGCATCTCAACCTTAAGTACCCACAATCAAGCATTGTTCCCTGGATCGACTTGGCCTAGTAGTAGACCATCGAAGCTAGCAGTCTTCTAGCATTTCGTGGCAGTAATTCTAGCAGCACCCTCAGTGAGTACCCGCAGTACCCTTAGCCGCAGCACCCCCCACGCTGCCCATTTGCTGCTCCAGCTCTGCTCTCTCTCTCGATGACACTATGGTCACCCCAGCTCTGATGTACGCGGCAGCAGCATGGGCCCCATGCTTGTCAGCCGCCTCATGAACGCATATCGAGAGACCACAGATATGTATGATCTCACGCTTGTTCTGCAGCAAACCATCAGTACCGCTGTTCTACCTGACATTGGTATCAGAGCTCTCTAGTGGTAACTTTTTGGTCTCATAGGTCATTTTGGCCTTTTGAAGACGTAAATATAGCATTTCATTTTGTTTCATTTCTCTCTCTCTCTACTTACCGTGCATTGTCGCATCTTGATGACTCAGTTTGCACATTTGCTTCAGCAACCACTTCTGACTCCATCCTGTCCCAAACTCCGTCTCCAGTGTGTTGATGACATATTTCTTGTCATCCTCAAGTTGATCGCTGCATGCAAAATAAAGTCAGTTATTAGTAATTCAAATAAAAAACTATAATTCATATTCTTTTTGTTAAATAATACTTACTGCCATGGTATATGAACTCGCTATAGATAAGACATGCAAAGGCAGATTCAAGGATCTAGGGCACCTGAGGAGCAAAATATTAAAGAACATATATAATGTTCCTTTCGATGAGGATAAGGGCTTGCAAGATGTTCTTGTGAGATGCCATCTGCTTACGTGTGTCTTCGAACTCCATCTTCTACATTCATCTGTTTATGGGGGACATGCCCAGGATATGGATGTGATTGTGAACATAGGGATATCAAGGTATTGCATGCATTTGATGCTCAAGAAGCCTAAGCTAATGCCGGAAGACCGATGGAAGAAAGGGTTGGAGTGCCTTGGAGCGATGGAAGAAAGGCATGGGAAGGTATGACAAGGAGCATTCAAGGCATGCAAATGGGCATTATGTTGACAGGGTGATGCATATTCCAAGCTTGCCTGCTATAGAAATAATGGAGGTGGATATCATAGAACAGCCACGTCCTTATCCCCTCTGAGAGTGTTTCACATGGATGACATGATGTAGGCGAGGGCCTCTTTTGAAAGTGAGAATATGCACACCAACACTAAAATTTTACATGCAGTAGATGTGAGCACTATCATGAGGGCTAGAAGAAGCAGGAAGAGCTGGACCCTCAAAGAGCTTTTGAACATAGGGGATAGCAAAGTGCATGATAAAAGACCCCACCTCCCGCACACATACCTTATCCCTCAACACAGAACTGAGCCGCGTAGGCCCTACACCTGTTGCCACACTGACACAATCTCTCCCTTGTTCAACACCAACACACTCACACTATTCCCTAACACTACTGCTGTATACATGCAGGCTGCCTTTACTCACATTGTCATCACACTGCTCTCTTTCTCTCTCTCTCTCTCAAGACTCCACTCCTATTCTCACTCCAGCCCCCACACTTTACACCCCATCATTTCATTAATACAAGCAGGCTCTTGTTCATAATATATACATATCTGCAGTCTCCTTTGACTCATTCGATATACAGGCTCTTCTCAGCAAAAACAGGTTATACACCTTCCCAAAACGGAACCGCCTTACCCTATCTGAGTTCTCTCTGCTACTTACCTCTGCTCCTTGCCGATAATCCTGATCCCAAGGGTGCTCTCCACTGGGTAGCCCCTAGCTGTCAGCCAAGGTGGCTTCCACCGCCAAGCTTTACTCTCTCTCTGCGCTGCTCAGGCCTCTTTGTCGCGCCTTCTTTCTGCGTCGCCTCCAGGCCTCCTCTCGCCCCTTCCTCTACTGCAGGGCCTATCCAGCCCCTTCTTCCTTTTGTCTCGCTCCTTTGGTGAATACGCGCGCCTGTTCTTTGTCCGCGCGTGCACAGAAACAAATCTCTCTCCCGCGGCTGGGCCGAGGATATAAATTTTTAGGCGTCGCTTAAGCGACGTATATCAGTATGCAAACATCACTAAAACAGTCGTTTTAGACATTCGCTTAAACGATGCCTCCAAAACATCATATAAGCGACGAAATTTAAAAAAAAATTAGACCTTGCTTAAGCGACGCATTCGTCATCGTATAAGCGACGCTAGATAATTTAAACCCCCTCGCTAGACCCCCCAATGGATTGTAGTGATTGGATCACAAGGTCATATCAGTGCCCAACACCTTAGAAGATGGCGAAAGCATAAATGATATATCGCTTGACAAAATGCCATGCTACAAAGAAAACCCACGGATGCCCAGTGCTGAGATACCTTGAAGGTACTAAGGTACACAATGAGTTTTCTAAGGATTGGGGTGAGAAGTTAAGCAAGATATCCCTTGAAGGGAAACATAGGGAGGAAGTCACCCTTCAAGAACCGGAATTGCCTAAGCTTACAAAAGCTAGGCGCCGAAAAGGAAACAAGGCTTTAGCAAAAGCTAAGTGCGAGGCTAAGAAGGTGATGGATAAAACAAAAAGAGAGGATGAGGATAAACCAGACCTACTTTCAGTACCATACCATTTTAAGACATACACAATTGAGACAAATGAAAAGTGGTCCAATTAACGACCAAAACGGCTAAGATGGTTTATCCACATCATACGATGGCCCAACTGAGGTCAAGGAAATTGATATTGCAGAGCTAGGGGGGAGGAAACCAAACCCGTTTATATCGCTAAGGACTTGACTCCAGCTGAAGAAAAGGAGCTTGTTGCTTTCCTTAAGGAGTTTAAGGATTGTTTCGCCTGGAACAACAAAGTGATGAAGGGTGTACCACCTTAAGTTGTACAACACACGATCCCAATCATGGACGAATGAAGACCAACTAGGTAAAAACCATACCAGATGAATCCTAAATATGCAACAATTGTAAAGGAGGAAATTGATAAACTCATTTGTCTGCAGACTTCATCTACGAGATAGAACATACGGATTGGTTATCACCAATCGTGATAGTGCCAAAGAAGAATGGGAAACTTAGGGTCTGTGTCAATCTCAAAAAGGTCAATGCAGCTACTAGGAAGGACCATTACGCACTACCTTATACGGAACACAATTTGGAGAGAGTTGGTGAAGAATCTTACAACTTCTTAGAGGAATTTTTAAATTACAATCAGGTGTCTATAGCACCCGAGGACCAGCATAAAATGGCCTTCAATACAACGTGGGAGACGTTTGCTCACAAAGTTATGCCTTTCAATCTCACTAATGCCCCAACAACGTTCCAACGATTAATGTGCACAGCAGACTACTTGCAAAAGTGGTTGAAGGTATTCATTGATAATCTATGTGCACACTCCCGATGGTCAGACCATTTGGCTTGCTTGAGAAAGGTGTTTGAGCGATGTCAATTGTATCGTATATTCTTAAACCCTTTAAAATGCCAATTTTGGGTCAAACATGGTGTGATCTTGGGACACATTGTCTCTAAGAACGGTATCTCCACTTCGAAGGCAAAGTCAAATTGATTTTGGAACTGTCTCCACCCACTAATTACAAAGGTGTACAGAGGTTTATGGGCCACATTGGGTACTATCGCCACTTCATAGTATTTTATGCTGAAATTGCCAGACCATTATATAAGCTACTCATTGTCTTTGAATGGACTGAAGAATGCCAAGAAGCATATGATAAATTGAAGCAAGCACTAGCTAGTGCACCAATTCTGAGACTACCCAATTGGGATCTTATATTCCATGTACACAATCGTGTGTCGGGCTTCGCTACTATAGGATGTGTATTGGCACAGCCTGGTGAGTTCAAACTGGACTACCTAGTCCGCTTTGCTAGTCTGCCAATTGAATGATGCAGAGGTGAATTATACCACCACAAAACGAGAGGGTTTGGCCATGGTTTATGTTATCAAGAAGTATCGACATTACCTATTGGCCAACAAATTTGTATTCTTTGTGGATCATCATACCTTATTATACTTGGCGAATAAGCCTTGCACCACGAGAAGAATCACACTCTAGTTGTTATTACTATTGGAATTCGACTTCATGGTCATGGTAAGAAAGGGAACACAGCATGTGTTGGTTGATCATATGTCGAGAATTCCAAATGGGGAACCAGTAATTGGTGTTAATGATGATGACCTCCTAGATGCTTGTTTTTTCAAACTATGGTGCTTGAATGGAGCGAAGAAATATCAGATTATCGAGCTTATGGTTTTCTGCAGAACGACCCTTGAACAAAGATAAAATGCATTGTCTTATTAAACTGGATGCACCTTATCAACTAATTGCTGTGAATTATACAAGCTAGGTAAGGACAATGTCTAAGAAGATGTGTGCGAGAAGATGAATTTGTCATAATATTAGATGAAGTACACTCAGGAATAGCTGGAGGACACTTCACTGGGAAAGTTACAACTCGCAAGGTGCTTCAAAAGTGGATGGTGGTCGATGTTATTCGGGGAAGCCAGGGAGTTTGTAAAAAGATACAAAGAGTGTCAACAATTTGCTATTCCACAGCAAAGAGATAGGATGCCACTTACCCATGTTATTGTAAGACAACCTTTTGAGAAATGGAAAATTGATTTTGTTGGACCTATTAGTCCAGCTATGCATTCTCATCACAAGCTCGATATGTGATCGTGGCTACAAACTATTTCATGAAATGGGTAGAGGTTAGAGCCTCTAAGCAATCTAATGCACAAAAAATGGCTAAGTTCGTATATGAACAAATCATTTCAAGATTCAGCTGCCCATTAGAATTAGTCAGTGATCGCGGTTCACACTTCATTAATGAGGTGATTGATCACTTACTTGCTGGATTCCTTGTAGTCCACTGGAAGTCATCCCCTTATTATCCATAAGCAAATGGTTAAACGGAGAGTACAAATAAGATTTTGTGTACTATCTTGACAAAAATATTAGAAGCAAGTTGCACTAATTGGGAACACAAGCTAACTGCAACTCTATGGGCATAGCTGTTGGACTTCTAAGTATTAATATTTCCATCAGAAATAATCCCTTGTTGGTTGGAAAGGTTTTTGTTATGCCTGCAAGATCTATGGAGGAAGAAATGATCCTTGGAGGATCTTGGATTTATGCCAGTACTTGTAATATCCAGTGGGAAAAGAGGGTGGCACAATTGGACGAGGGCAAGAATGTCATTATTGTTTCCATATGGAGCCCAATAAACAAGGGGAATCAGGCTATGATTGATGGTATGGAAAGAACAATGGCGATAAAAGTAACTCACGTACCAAAGAAACCATCCACCCACGGTCTCTACATTAAAAACAGCCAAAATCACCAGTAATTCAGTAGTGGGTGCCTAAGAATCAACTCTGAGCCTAAATATATTATGATGCAAAAGAAATAATTGAGGAATCACGACAAAAGGTTCAAGCTACAGACAAGGGACAGAGATGGCCTTCAAAGGTTAGCCAACAGTTTTCCAAACAAAGCGGTGATTCACAAGGCACTCAAAAGCAATGGATTCAAAGGGATTTGCTAGCTGCACAAGGCTATTACCAGGGTAATACAACAATATGGGTGCCAAAATCCCACCCAAAGTTCATTATTGTGCGAACACCTTCAGAAACACAGGAAGGAACAATAAGAGCAACCAAAGTCAATTTCTAGCTAAAACAAATGCTAGGATTTGATTTGGAGAAAGAAGCCGATTCAACACGGTGAACTAAAGATAGCACTCCTGCCAACTGCACCCACCCGCCAAAATAAAATACCTGGACAAAGTTAATGAGAAGAAAAGAGAAAAAGTGCAACCACTTGAGATGGAGACAAATCCAAATCAACAAGATTCAGTAGAGGCACTCTTCAATTGGATGGAGGGAAAGATCAAGCACTCTTCAATTGGATGGAGGGAAAGATCAAGCACTCTCACATGAAATTAAAATGATTGCAACAACAAATACCCAGAAGTGCCAAAGTACCACCTTGGTTTCCATGGCAATAAACAAAAAGG
The DNA here is from genome assembly GCF_041138505.1 of Cibotium barometz. Lineage (NCBI taxonomy): Eukaryota > Viridiplantae > Streptophyta > Polypodiopsida > Cyatheales > Cibotiaceae > Cibotium > Cibotium barometz. The sequence goes on from NC_141070.1 coordinate 10,695,520, forward strand.
AGGTACAAAGGTATCCATTGCTCAAAAATGGATACAAGGTAAAAATGCTTAATATTCATGCCATGAAACATGATCATTTTCTTCATTCAACCAAATTTTGATTGCATGGATTAAGTGTTTGAGCATGAAAGGAACATAGGGTATCAAGCTTGCACGCACTCAACATAAAACAATTCATGCCGTGAAATAGTCCAAACAGTTCACCTCATGAATTAGTTCTAAATGGTTCACATTGTGAACCGCCTTACTACTTCACGGCATGAAACGGTCATCTTCCTTCGACCAATCATGGGATGCCATGTGGCATACTTCATTAAGACAGTTGCCCAGTCCGACGATCACACCATAAAATCATATTCTTTCCTTATTTGTGCATTCTACATTTGCAATTCTTCATCGTGTGCATCACCAAGCATTGCTTCTCCCCGCTCTCGATTCCCAAGTGCTCGTTTGCTCGTGTATTTGGCATCTTCGAGTTGAGGTGGGAGCTTGTGCCTTGCCTTTGTGTTCTTCTTTTCATTTCCTTTCTTCTTTTGAGTAATCAGATTACATGTCATGATTAATTCTTGAAAACGACCCAAACTGTGATTGCTGCATGCATGTGTTGATCCTATTTTCTACACTCAAAACATAAGATAATAACTCAAAATTTAACTCTAAAAAATGATCAAAAGACACAAGTTACACAAAAAAAACTTGGTCATAAACTTGCACTTTCACAGGTTTTGTATCCTGCTATCTCACGGTGGATAAACCTGCACTCTCATGGTTTCAACCATCTCACGGCTTTAACCATTTCATGATTTTAACCATCTCATGGTTTTAACCATTTCATGGGTTTCATACCTTGCTATCTCATGGTGTATAAACCTGCACCCTCACGAATTCAACCCATCTCACGGTGCATAAACCTGCACTCTCACAGATTAACCATTTCATGGTTTTAACCATCTCACGGTTTGACCCATCTCATGGTTTCAACCCATCTCACGGTGCATAAACCTACACTCTCACGAATTAACCATTTCATGGGTTTCGTACCTTGATATGTCACAATGCATAAACCTGCACTTTCACAGTTTTAACCATTTCACACGAGTTTCCTACCTTGCTATCTCACGGTGCATAAACCTGCATTCTCATGGTTTGCACCTTCCCACCTCCTGTAGAGTCGTACCTTGTTATTGCTCCATCACTAACACACTTCTCATCGAATATAACACCCCCACACACTCGTTTCCCAAAAAACGAAGAAGAAGAAGAAGAAGAAAGAAGAGAAAAAGAAGTAATAGCCACATGCTCTCACAGTCAGTATGACTGATGTTTTTTATCATTATTACAAATGTCGACCTCCGCAACCTCTGAACAAGAAGTTGAGGTGACTCTAACAATCACACAAGCTAGTACAACTGGGTCACCTATAAGCAGGAAGAAGAGACCAACCCATGGCCCAAAACTTAGCTCTTTGGGATAGTATGCACAAGCATTCCATGGATCAATAATAAGCAAGGATGTCCATACTACCCATGGGAAGATAGCTCTACAGTACCACATCCCGGAGTGCTTGAAGATCTTGGAAGAATCCGAGGTCAAGGACAAATTGGAGAAAGTAGGCCTTGGATGAATAGCAGTGTCTCCCCCGTACATTCAATCCAGAATTGTGTGCGGAGTACCTAAAATCCTATGACAAGGCCACAAAGAGAGGAAATGTTACCAAAGCAGATGGAACCATAGAACAGTCCTACTCTTAGAGGAATTGATCCAGGAAGCCTTACAGTTACCACCAACTATAAAGATTCACTCTCACAACTTTGAGAAGATGCCCTTGGATGCAATGCTTAAGAAAAGCTCTTACAATTCCAACGGGGCATAATATGCTTTGACTCTACCAAGTTTGTCCATGGAATGTGCTCGATTGTTGTGTCATCCACAACCTATGAAATGAGACAAACATAAAAAACAATTTCAAATAGATACATAACTATCGCAAACCAACAATGATTCTGTCACCCCAAGAAGTTGTTTTCTCTAATGAGGGTATCGTACATTCCACCAGCTCAGCCACCACCAACAATCCTTATGTCTACTACTTTGTCACCCCACCATGCTCTTATATATCTGTATTTAGCTAAGGCATCATCTTTGAATTCCGCACACCTCCAGTTCTTTCCTACACAAAAGCTTATGCTCGTCTTGGTAATTCTTGACCATGTGCTATTGTGTATGTATGTGAAGACTTTGTTCCCAATGAAACAAGCATGATCTTTCTCTACCCTCCATTCTCTTATCTAGCCCACCATTGTAAATACACCTCAGAGTCCTCCAATTCACTTGAGCCTCATCTGCCCCATAAAGCCAACAAAGTTTGGTTTTGGTAGCCTCTTGTGCTCCACTACCTCATTAAGCATCTACTAAAACATTTCTTGTGCATCTGTGTCTTCCTCTTTCGTTTCACAAGTGGCAATTTTCATAATCTCCTTCACGTTGAAGTATGTACTTCAATGTATGAGTACATGTAAAATCTTTTTATAGCATGGACATTGTATAAGTTCTATTATCGCTCGTAACATATACCTGATGTCATAAACATGTGCCGCCATCATGGTCCACCCTGCAACCCTGTGTACATGGCCAAACCATACCCATGCCTACCTCAAATATCCATTCCCAGAGTGATGCATCCTACTTACAAGGTTAACACCACTTGATGATTTTATCCCTTGTCCTGGGAATTTACTCTCGTGAAAGAATTCATATGCACATTGCTTTTTCAGCTCCAATATGCTTAACTTAGCCCACTTGAGCGACCACCATGCTTAACTCTGCCCACTTGAACGACCACCATGCTTTGAAGCTTTAACCAGTCTCTTGAACCTAAGTTGGAGGAGAGAACTAATAACATTAGATGGAAAAAAGTTCACTCAAAAAAGTTCAAAGTATAAAGATTCTAGAAGCCTTTACCTATGTGCTTGGATGAGAGGTTGCAATTCTTCTACTAAAAGACTTCTAAGCTCTACTAGTCCGATTTGATTTTCCATTGTACTTGGTGTTCTCACCACTACATCCATGACAAGGCACTTTGCGATATTCATTTGAATTTTGCATGGCCAAAGGATGATAAATCAGATACTGCCTCCTTAAAACTAGCTCCTTAGTCCTATTGATGGTAGCTCTTAAAGTTCCTTTTTGGACTGCATGTTGATGCACACCTTGGTGTATCATTAGCCTCGTTGAATGTGCATGGCCAGGAGAAGTCTCATGGATAGTAACATATTTTTATGTTTGATAGAGTACGAGAGGTCCTAGTGGGTGTATCAAATTAGTAGTGAAACTAAAATCAAAAGGTATTGTGTAATGGTAATTTTGTCTTATACAACATATGAGGTGCACGAGAAACATGTTGTATGAATCATAAATTAATTAAAGGAACCGTGATGTAAATAGAGTTTTCAGCCCTCGGTAAATTCTTGCTTGTGGTTGCCCATCTGATAGACATAGGCGCTAATTAATGCAGGATAATGGGACCCTAAACTTTCAGTGTAATTACAGGATCATTAGGGTCACTCCACCAATCAAAAATAGGGTATCTCATGGGGAAGGAGAAAGGCAGCCAGGGGCATGTGACTTGATCGTGGGAAAGACTACCCACTGGAGGTGATGTGTATGGAATGAGGGCTAGATGAAATATTGGAATCAATATACTCTAAGGATGAGGAGTACTTGTTTGACATTGCTCTAGTAGAGTCTTGTGTGACAGTGGGACACTAGTTAGTATAGGAACTATGTATAGTGCAATTCATTTGTCCAACATTGCTATGGAAAGGGATTGGCAACTACAATTCATGCAGAACATAAGGTGCAAGATAAAGGTTGGAACGATATGTGGTGCACATGTCAGTTTAATTATCTTTGAGGTTGGTGGCATCTAAGAATACGTGCAATGTATGGTTGGCATTTGTAGAGTGATATTCATTTGTTTTGAGGCTGTTTATAGACATGGACACTTGTGATACGGCTTTCATGAGAGCAGGCACTGCACTGCAATATGACACTCCACAAGTTGACATATCCTCGATGAATGTGAAGAAAATGAATGGATATGAGATAACAATGGGAAACCAATGAGAGGTAAGAGGAATTTCTAAAATGGACCCCATTCATAAGTCCCAAAGTACATATATTTGAGGCATTTTTTTAATTGTTTATATATGCAAGAGGCTTGTAATGCACTCGACAAACATGGGAACACATATTGGATTCCATGACAAGACTAGGGGATGTTATCCTTGACTTGTTTGCTATTGGCCAAGGTGTGCAGACATGTTGGGATAAATGTTGTTTGTGTTGAGCTTGATTTTAAAGTGGCCGCACATGCCTTGCCACTTTCTCAATTGTTAAAATCTTCTTTGATGGATAAATAAATAACACTTTTGTGAACTATTTTATAGTTAAATGAGTGTTTGTGAGAGAGGGAGAGAGAGTGAGCCATCCAATTGTATGTATTTTCAGCCCGATGTAGGTTTGTGAAAGGTTGTGATGCAAGGAACAAGAATGTAATATCTATGTGACAAGAGATATAGAGACAGATGAACCCATCATCCTCCCTCCCGCCCCCCTCCCCCACCCCCGCCTTCTGCTCTGACTCTCCCCTTGTTGTAGCTCCCTATCCTCTGACTCTCCCCCCTGCAACTCCCTCTACTCCAAGTATATCAAAATTCCTCCTTCCTCCCCTTTCACCTTTACTACTACGGAGCATTTGCTACCCTCTGGGCACACCAGGCTCTGGAGAAGAGGCAGCCAGCTACCTTGATCTGCCATTTGATCCATCATTTTATAGAGCCAGTAGAGATGACCATCTCTCTGGTGCTTCGAGCTCTCCCTCTAGATTTACTTGGGAGCTCCCTAGGATGTTAGGGTAGCTAGTTGACTACAGCTTCTTCCAATGCCTTCCCATCCAAGGAGCTCGGATGTTTGAGGAGATGGTGGCTCCCATTCCTACATGTGTGGTGTTATATCACTCCAAACCTTCCATCCTAGAGAGTGCACGATGATCTTCTCCTTCCCCCTGAGTACAGTGCTAGGGATAGATTGGAGCATGGTGTTGGTGTCCACGCCGTCACTATTCATGGGTATGCAATAGATCTCTCACACAATTTGCATGATCTCTGTATTACTGATGTGCTTACCCACCTTTGGCCTTTGGCTTGGATGGAGTTGCTAGTTGACTACAGTGCTAGGGATAGATTGGAGCATGGAGTTGATGTCTGCGCCGCCACTATTCATGGGTATGCAATAGAGCTCTCACACAATTTGTGTGATCTTTGTATCCCTGATGTGCTTACCCACCTTTGGCCTTTGGCTTGGATGGATTTGCTAGTTGACTACAGCTTTTTCCAATGCCTTCCCATCCAAGGAGCTGGGATGTTTGAGGATATGGTGGCTCCCATTCCTAGATGTGTGGTGTTATATCACTCCAAACCTTCCATCCCAAAGAGTGCGCGATGATCTTCTCCTTCCCCCTGAGTACAATGCTAGGGATAGATTAGAGCATGGAGTCGGTGTCTACCTGCATCGCTATTCATAATCTCCATATCACTGATGTTCTTACCCACCATTGGCCTTTGGCTTAGATGGAGTTGGGTGGCTCGGGTCATAGAGACCAGGAAGGGGAGATGGTGTCCTCTAGCTTAGAGGTGCTTCTTTCTGTGTTTCTTCATATTTCAATGTAGTACCCCTTCCCCCCTCCTACAAATACATGTATTGTGACAGGTGGAGTCATATCATGCATACTCCATGGCTCAAAAAAAATGGCTCCACATGGAGGGTAGTGTTCATGCCCATTTGGCACGGCTTTTCCCCAAGACCGACAATGACTACTCTCCAATGGAAACCCACACCCAAGACTCTTCAAGTGGAGGGTAGTTCTGACATTTCTGCTCCCATAGATCTTAGTTACGTGGATTGTCTTATAGAACATCCAAGGTTTGGGGGGTATACAGTGCTTTCAGAGGCGTGGTGTCCTTAGAGAGTAGCTTCATAGAACAATAGTTGGTGGACCCATTGACATTCTCTTCATTCAAAAGCACCATCTTTTAGAGAGGGACGCAACTGCCACTCTATGAGAAGATCCTGTAGGTCAGGAGTCATACCTTATGGTCCCATTCTTTTGGCCCCTCTAAAACACAGTGTGGAATATGAATTTTTATCGAGATTGAGAAGCTATTACTGGCAGTGGTTGACTTAAGCATCACCATTGTCACTGGATGAGCTTAGTGGGTAACCATAAAGATTGGAGAGGATTGGGTGGGCTTTCTGAATGTATATGCATCAAATGCCGCATAAATATAACCTTCTAGAGTACTTTTTTTAGTCCCTAGCCATGTAGGCAGATTTTTGAGGTATGGGTGAGGATTTTACCATGCTCAAGTCGAGACTCAAAGGTGGCATGGCTACAATTTCTAGTAGAGAGTACTCAGCTTGGGAGGAATTGATTTTGGCTCTTAGGGGCTGGACCCTTAGCATCTTCTAGAGTTTAGATACAGCCCTAAGAGTTTGTGTTTCTTGAGATCTGACATGAGGAGTTACCGGCCCTAACCTATCTAGATTAGATCGTTTCTATGTAGATGAGTGGGCTTGTGGTCATGGTGGTGGCATGACACACATTTTGGCAGGCACCACCTTCTCCAATCATGCACTAGGTATTCTTTCCCTGGAGGTAGAACATACATTTGAGTACCTAGATCCCTGATAGCCTCATCCGAGAGTCTAAGATATGTATGTAGTAGGATAGAGGATATTTGGGAGAGGCTAGATTTTCACTCAAGAGTAGCCCGCCGTAGGCACCTTGGATGTAGGCCTTGGAGAGATTAACACTTTATTAATAGGAGGCAAAGTAGAGCAAATTGGCTGGTTTTTGAGAGTTGAGAGGAGCATTTGCTGGGGCCTAGCTTCCTATAACAGCTTTAGAAGAGTGCACCAGATAGCTCATGGATTGAGATTCAATTAGCCAGTGCCCATATAGATCTTAGATCCATAGAGAAGTGGAGGGTGGAGTATAGATACCATGATAAGGCCTCCTTTTGTGGACATAGGTAAGAGGTAGGTTCAGTGGGGATTCCTTTGAGATTACAGGCCCACACAAGTAGAGAGATGGTATCCATCAGCAGATTGGCGAGCCTAGGATGGATCCAATGTTACCGACCCCACCCCCCCAATGTGAGAGCCATTTCCATGAGTGATTAGATGGGTCTCTTAACATGGATATTGAGTTTAGAGCTGAACAAGGTGGTTTAGAATTAAACTCAAGTTGGGGAGCTAATTCAGAGAGATCAAAGGAAAACCATAAGACATTTGATGTTAGTCTAGAATGATTACACTTAAATCTCGACCTTGATACTGGTACAGAGTTCCCATCAATTAACTTGATCATTCTATTGTTAAGCATGGCTTGCTGCATGCACCTACACTTTCTAGCAATCATCGCCTTCCTTGTCAGAAAGGAGTGCTGATCTAGAGAGCGACTAGTCGAGGTTTCTGGTGGCGAGAAGAAGAGTGAGCACTATTCCGGGGTGATTATACAAATCTCTTAGGTTATATACTAAGATGGAGTGCTTAGAGGTGGACCCTTCATAACCACTTGACCTTGTGTCAAGTGGGGGTGATAAAACCATTTAACCCTTCATAATCATTTGACCTTGTGTCGAATGGGGGTGATAAAACTTATCAGGGGAAAAAGTGATAAGTATATTTTAACTAATATTGGGTGTTGACTTCCATTGAGCTCAACTTTTATGGAAAAGTCACATACCTTAGGTGCTTAATATTCTAGATAAAGCCCTGACCTTTCGTAGTAAAGGGCCTTGATATTGGGGTTGATTTCCATTGAGCTCAACTTTGATGAAAAGTCACATACCTTAGGTGCTTGATATTCTAGATAAAGCCCTGACCTTGCATAGTAAAGGGACATGTGGTATACTTCGTGAATACGTGTGACGCGTATGAAAACATTGTGAGTGAATCCAATGTACGAGTTTGATTGTGAGTGACTCCGATCAACTCAAGACATGTGTGACGCGTGTAAAGATTATGTGAGAGTGAATCCACTTAAATACATAATGATATTATGAGTGAATCTAATGTGGGAACGATTAATGTGTTTGATCACTTGTGTGTGCTGATAGTTACAACCGAGGATGGTTGTCTTTCTCAAACAGGAGGACTATCACGGGAGTGAGATTGTTCAGAATATTTTATCATGGGAGTGAATCCAATTAACCGTGTGTGATGCATGGTTCATGTGTGAAGAAACATGGTAGTGAATGATTTCCATTTGTTAGAATTATTTTTGTGAGTGATTCCAAAGTAATTTTGTTCTAACATTGTGGACTATATTGAGTATAGATTATGAGTTCGGAACAACCAAGGTGGACATTTGATGAGATTATCTAGCCGAGTACATATGTGCTAAATATTTGATTTTGTATGGTTTGACCCATTGTATATATATTAGGCAAGGTTTATTTTTTAATTAGATGCTTTAAAAGCATTGGACTATGGTTCAATTTTATAAAAGCCCAATTTTGGAAAAGCTATGCTATTTATGGTTCCAAGGGCTAAATTTATGAATATGATTTAAATACCACGTGTGGGAGTGGAGCCACACACGTCAGGGGGGAGATTGCACCCCAATCTTATGTTCTTTGATTTTCATGCTCTTGATTTATGCTATGATGTTTATGGTTTATTTCTCTTATTATTTAGTTTGTGGAATAATCTAATCTCCATGTACCATGGTCCTGTAACTCTCTCTCTCTCTCTCTCTCCTTCTCTTACCTCTTATCCTCCTTCTCTCTCTCGCTCTCTATGTCCTCCTCCTCTCTCTCTCTCTCTCTATTCATCTCTTTTCTCACTCTCTGTCATCCCTATGCCACTCTCTCTATCCTTCTCTTTACTTGCTCTCTCTATCCTCCCTCGCTCAGTCTCTCTATCCTTCTCTCTCTTTGCTAACTCTCTCTATCCTCCCCCTCCCCCTCTCACTCTCTCTATCCTTACCTTTTCTCACTCTCTGTATCCTCCTTATCGCACTCTCTCTATCCTTATCTTTACTCACTCTCTCTATTCTCCCCCTCTCTCTGTTTCTATCCTTCTCTTGGCTCTCTCTCTCTCTCTCTCTCTCTCTCTCTCTCTCTCTCTCTCTCTCTCTCTCTCTCTCTATCCTTCTCTTTGCTCACTCTCTCTATCCTTCTCTCTCTTTGGTAGCCCTCTCTATCCTCTCCCTATCTCACTCTCTCTATCCTCTCCCTGTCTCTCTCTTGACCCTTCTCTTTGCTCTATCTCTCTCACTCTTTCTTTCCTTCTCTTTGCTCACTCTCTCTATCCTCCCCCCCACTCTCTCTCTCTCTCTCTCTCTCTCTCTCTCTCTCTCTCTCTCTCTCTCTCTCTCTCTCTACCCTTCTCTTTGCTCTCTCTCTCTCTCTCTCTCTCTCTCTCTCTCTCTCTCTCTCTCTCTCTCACTCTTTTCGTCCTTCTCTTTGCTCACTCTCTCTATATTTTCTTCTCATTTATCAACACAGTACACTTAACTCATGTTTTGCGTACAGATCCTTGAGTCTACAAACTCTTCACTACCTTATTCATCCACACAATACAGAAAATGTCGATTCTTTATTGCTTTGCACGACATGTTGTACATAAACATTGTTGTAACTGTGAATGATATCTTATTGAAAAACCCCAACATGTGTTGCGCTTGCCCTCTTTCTCTTTTTTAATATGAAAAATAAGATCATCACACAATAAACAATTGCTAAACCTAGTCACTTGAATATTCACAAACAAATATGTTTACTGCACTACAATGAAATCTTTATTAAGACACCCTCCACAACGTCGTCCTCTTCGGAATCAATACAAACAATTTTCATGCCTAATTTTTTGTGCTACCATAGCATAATCTCCACATCCAGCATAAAGCTATACTATCACTTGCCCTTTTTTACATGACGCTTCAACGGGCTATCCCAAAAGTCATATCCACGTTGACATCCACCTATAAAGAAAACATCTCTCTTAGTTCCACAAAAAATGTAACGCCCTTATTTTGGAGCATAAAATGGGTTGAATAGATGTGATGAGATGTGATGTGAATCAGATAGATGTGAATGGATGGATGGATGTGATGTGAATCAGATAGATGTGAATGGATGGATGGATGTGATGTGAATAGAGGTAATGAGATGTGAGGTGAATAGATGTGATGAGATGTGAGGTGAATCAGATAGATGTGAATGGATGAATGTGATGTGATGTGAATAGAGGTGATGAGATGTGAGGTGAATAGATGTGATGAGATGTGATGTGAATCAGATAGATGTGAATGGATGGATGGATGTGATGTGAATAGAGGTGATGAGATGTGAGGTGAATAGATGTGATGAGATGTGATGTGAATCAGATAGATGTGAATGGATGGATGTGATGTGATGTGAATAGAGGTGATGAGATGTGAGGTGAATAGATGTGATGAGATGTGATGTGAATCAGATAGATGTGAATGGATGGATGGATGTGATGTGATGTGAATAGAGGTGATGAGATGTGATGAGATGTGAGGTGAATAGATGTGATGAGATGTGAGGTGAATAGATGTGATGAGATGTGATGTGAATCAGATAGATGTGAATGGATGGATGGATGTGATGTGAATCAGATAGATGTGAATGGATGGATGGATGTGATGTGAATAGAGGTAATGAGATGTGAGGTGAATAGATGTGATGAGATGTGAGGTGAATCAGATAGATGTGAATGGATGGATGTGATGTGTGAATAGAGGTGATGAGATGTGAGGTGAATAGATGTGATGAGATGAGATGTGAATCAGATAGATGTGAATGGATGAATGGATGTGATGTGAATCAGATAGATGTGAATGGATGAATAGATGTGATGTGAATAGAGGTGATAAGATGTGAGGTGAATAGATGTGATGAGATGTGATGTGAATCAGATAGATGTGAATGGAAGATTGTGATGTGATGTAAAGAGATGTGATGTGTCATGAATATATGTGGATGTGAAGAATGTATAGATAAATGTGAGAAGTCGTACATGTGAACGATTGGATGGATGTGGATGAATAAGATGAGATATGTATGAATGAGATATGATGTGGATAGAAGTGATGCGAGCGATATAATGGTGATGAGAATGAATGTGATAGATATGAATGAATGTGAATGTGATGGATATGAATGAATGTGATTGCATAAAATCAAAATTGATGAAAATAACTCTTTTGAATTAAAAATAAAATTCTTTATGCATCTTTCTATGCATAAAATCAAAATTGATAAGAATAACTCTTTTGGAATAAAAATAAAATTCTTTATGCATCTATTTATGCATAAAATCAAAATTGATGAGAATAACACTTTTGGATTAAAATAAATTCTTTATGTATCTTTCCATGCATAAATCCAATTTAGTAGGAATTACACTTTTAGAATAAAAGAATTTCTCTTATGCATCTAATTTATGCATAAAATCATTTATGATAAAAATCACTCTTTTAATATAAAAGAATTTCTTTTATGCATCTAATTTATGCATAAAATCATTTATGATAAAAATCACACTTTTAATATTAAAAAAATATCTTTTTTGCATATGTCTATGCATACAAATCATTTATGATGAAAATCACTCTTTTAATATAAATGAATTTCTTTTATGCATCCATTTATGCATAAAAATCATTTATGATGAAAATAACACTCTTATAATCAAAATAACAATTTCAATATACTTCCTTCTATGCATGGAATTTAATTCTAAAGAAAGTAACACTTTTTTTAATAAAATATTTTTAGTATGCATTTTCTTATACGTAGGATGAAAATTAACACTTTAAGAATACATATACGATGGGAATTACTCTTTTTGAATTAAAAAAAAGTAAAACTTATTTTAGAAAATTTTGCCATAACCTCCTTTGTATGGCTGACCATTTTTCAATTTTTAATTCTCTAAAATAAACTAGAATTTCACCAAGAGTATTTAAATCATTCTAATGTAAACAATTTCTACTTATTTAAGAAAAACATTATGAAAAACTTGATTCTGTCCATTAATCATTCATCTAGGATAAAGAATGGTTGGATTTACTAAAGAAGAGAGGGGAATGCCTTTTTTCAATGAGGCATAACATCATAATCATTTTAGAGAAGACAAAAATCATAAAAACCATTAAAATTAAGTATAAATGGGAATTTATGTATTTCCTTACTACCATTCATCAATTAACTTCAATAGCATTAAAAAGCCATTCCAATTAAGCTTCTCAAGCTTGAGAGGGGTTGAGAAGAGAGAAACATTGAGAAATTATGGAAAAAGATCAAAATTCACACTTTACCTTACAAATTGCTTGATTCTTTGATCACGGTAGAGGCCCCCAACCAATCAATTGGTTTGGTATGCTGATGGAGCCACCAATGGAGATTGAAGAAGGAGGGAAGCTCCAATTTCTTCAATTTGGAGAGAATTTTAGAGAATAGTAAAAATTATCATTATTTCAGCATAATTTTGGCATAGTATAATTCTCCTATTTTTTTACAAAGGGCTCAGGTTCTATTTATAGGAGAGGGAGGCTCTAACCAAGACCAACTGATTTCTAGAATTTTCTAGATTCAGTTTGGTTGAATTTGGACCAGAATTTGGACCAGATTTGGACCTAGTTTGGTTCCTTTTTGATTCGGTTTGGTTCCTTTTTGATTCGTTTTGATCCAAGAGAGAGGAGAGATAAAAATATCACATTATTTTTGAGTTTAAAACTCATTCAAGCATGTGAAGTAGGCGCCTCCTTGAAGGGACTCCCCTTCCTTACACATGTGTCAAAATGGAATCATTATATCCAAAATATCTCATTTTTTTTAGTAATACTCATAGTTTTTTACTAATAACCCTTGTACATAGTCAACTCTTCATCTTATGTGAGCATTTACTCATTTTTGGGTATTTTTCTTTTATTCTTCCATTTATCTTCTCCACACATTTGGATGAATCTGATGGGCCCCTCAAAACCTTAATTTAAAATTTTTCGAAAATCTGGACCCCTAGGATAAGGCCCTTTGAACAGATTATACTTGATTTCTAATGCACCTTCTGGAAATCTTTTTGAACTTCTATTTCAAGGGAACTTATATTAATAAGATGAGAAATTTTTCTATCCAAAAATATTCAAAATCTGAATAATCTCTCTCTAGAATATTTTCTCTCTCTAGGTCAAAACAGGTAGAAACAAGATCTTTGATATTTTTGAAGAGGGATTTGACTGCAAGGGAAGATACTAGACATCCTGAGAGGCTGGGGAGGAATCTTACAGTCGAAAAATTGAAGAGTACCATCAAGTTTTTTCCTTCTCCTCAAATATTCCCCACAATTGGATGAAGAGCAGCTGATGGCAAGATTCATTCGAGGAATGAACGAGCCATTGGACACCTTAGTGAAGAATGTCAAACCTGTCTCAATGGCCGAAGCTGTGAAGAATGCCAAACCTGTCTCAATGGCCGAAGCTGTAAGAATGGCAAAGGACTTTGCCAAAGCCTTTGTTTTTAAGGTCCCGACCAAAGCCTGCACCCTCTAACTTTAAAAGATTCCAGACCCCGGGAAGTGCTTCAAACTTTCCTCCCCCAAAGAGGCAGCAAGGCCCAAATCAGAATGAGGATACTGGGAGATTTAGAAGTGAAGGAAGACCCTTCCCACATAGAACACTTTCTTAGGAGCCCCACCTCTTTCAAGGATTCAGAGAGATGAGCTCAGAAGTGAGAACCGGTGTTTTGGATATGAGGGTTTTGGTCACCAGAGCTGAAAGACTGCCTCGACTCCTGCCATGTCAAGGGGACATGGAAGTCAAGGACTGAGAGTGCAAAGACTAGCCCCTTCCTATCAGTGGGTCCATCTCATCAAAATCAGGGAAATCCCAGGAGAACTCCAGCTTAGCCATCTGCCTCTATCCAGAGTAGCCTCCTCAGAACTCCTTCCCAGAATTGGGGCAACCAAAGAGAAAGAGTTTCGCCTCAGACTGCAGTAGCCAGAGCAGTCACAATAGCAGAGGTAGTGGAAGAGAAAAGAGGATAGATTTATGCTTCAATTGAAAACCAAGGGCCAAATTGCCAATTTTCAGTCATCCATACTCCAATTGAGTATCAGGTTAAGCCTTTTAAGCTTTTGATTGATTCACACAGTACTCATTCTTTCATTTCCCCAGGATGCTTGTGTAAGCTAGTCTTAGAACAGAAATGAGGAAAATCTATGCAAGTTGAATTGGCCAGTGGGAAGATTCTTTTCACTCACCTTGAGAGAGATCGTATTCAGTTCAATCTAGATGGGAATTTAACCGAGTGTCAGTTCAGAGTTATACCTTTGGGAGTTTTTGACGGGATCCTTGGAATGGATTGGCTCCACAATAATCAAGCTGACATTCACTATCATAATGGAACCATTTTCTTTCGTGACCTTCACGGAAATAAAGTTCAAGGAACTAGAATTTTAGGATCCCCAAGTCTGCAATTAGTAAAAGCTTCTAAGTTACTAAAAGGACTTAGAAAGAAGCAGCTTATTTATGTTGTCAAAATGAATCCACTAGACACAAAGTTAAAGGCTAAAGAACCAGAATGGTTAAGTGAATATGATGATTTATTCCCAGCAGAGCTAACTTGTTGAGATATCGAGCTCGTCTAGTGAGGCGGTGGACACTGATGACCCGCCTGGGGGATAGGCCCCACACTTACACCACTGGCATGGTTGGTGAGATCTTGGGTGATACGCGGCCAGTGGGATGACAGGCTGTGTGACAGCCATTCTAGAGACTGGCATAGTTATAGCGCCAGCTCATTTATTTGGGTTCACACTATAGAGAACCCTTGTATGTATTGGTTGAGTACCTTTCATATTATGTGTACTCTTATCTTTGTATATGGTGTGTTGAGTGTTGAGTGAAGAAGAAGAAGATTTTCAGCCTCTCACCTTATGTGTTCTCTATTAGGGTTTTGTGAGTGTGTGTGTGCTTGCAAGAGCTCAAGCTCTCTTCCCCCCCTGCATCTTTTCATAATTGTTGCCTCCAATTCAGGAAGTAGATCATGTGATAGAATTGACCCCCGCCGCAGCTCAGCCAGTAGCCCTGTGCACATACAAAATGCCAGTTCCTGAAGCCATTGAACTCAAGGAACAGCTTAGACAGCTGTTAGAACAAGGATTTATAAGACCCAGTGTTTCACCTTGGGGTGCGCCACTTCTCTTTTAGAAAAAGAAAGATGGAACACTAAGACTCTGTGTGGACTACAGAGGTTAGAATAAGTATCCTATCCCAGAATTGATAAGCTTCTAGATAGGCTAAGTGGAGCCCAGATCTTCACAAAGATAGATCTCAAATCAGGGTATTATCAGATCAGGATTAATGAGCAAGATATCCCAAAGACAACCATCAATACTTGGTATGGGCATTATGAATTCATTGTCATGCCGTTTGGATTGACAAATGCCCCAGCTATATTCAATCGCCTAATGCAGGACATTCTTAGAGAATACTTGGATGATTTTGTTCTTGTTTTCTTTGATGATATTCTGATTTACTCAAAGAATGCAGCTGACCATGAAGCTCATGTCAGAAAAGTTCTTGTTGGGATTCTGAGGAAGCACCAACTCTTTGCAAAAAAGAGCAAATACATTTTCTCTGCCAACCATGTTGAATACTTGGGCTTTCTGGTATCCAAAGATGGAATTTCTCTAGATTCTGCAAAAGTCTAAGCAGTCATAGATTGGCCGAACCAAAAATAGTGAAAGAAGTCGGGGGATTCTTGGAATTGACTGGTTTGGTATAGAATTTTTATACCTAAGTATGCTCTCATAGCTTCCCCCCGGACTAATCTTCTCAAGAAGAATACCCCGTTTCAATGGTCTGCCAGGCGCCAGAGTGCTTTTGATAAGATGAAGACCGCCTTAGTAACCAATCCTGTTCTGAAGTTGCCAGATTTCTCTTGTAACATACCCATCTTCACTAATAAAGAAATGTTCATGTAATAGATAAATTTATGAGTTTTTATGGTATAAAAATCAATGATTTCATTATTTGAGTCATTTCTACTTAGAATCTTCAAATTCTGAGCCCAAATTTGGAATCTACGTGTGATTTTACCCTATTATAGGATTTTACAGCATCCAAAACGGACATCGGATCAAGCTTATACGTAAATTTTAGTCATTTTAGTTAAAAAGTGACGACCTTTAAACCTTAATAAATGCACGACCGGGCGTCCGATTGATGAACGGTCTGAACCCTAACGACCAAGAGAACCTCTCAGACAAAAACAAAATTTCACCCCCCGGGGCGGTCCGGCACGCAAATCGAGGCGGGTGCCCCAAATTTGGGGATCTCGCCCCAAAATTTGGGCCGTACACATGGTCGCACAAGAACCAAAGGACGGCCGCCCACTGTGTGGTCCACACGTACCCCTACGTGGATACCCATGCTGCCCGAGACCAGATAAGGTACATGCGTACCACTCCTTTCCCTAACAACTGACACCGTACCTTTCCCCTAGACCCATGCAGGCCACTAATCCATAGCCTTTGCCGGTACACCGTCCTTTCGTCCTTGCTTTGCGTAGCGCGCATACCCGTACCCCACAACTATATAAGCCCCCGGGGTGCTCCGCAGAGCAGCGGGCAATACGTATTTTTGCGCACAACGTATGCCCTATTGTACTGCCGTCCGTCCCTGTGTAGTGTACTTGTTGCAGTACAGCCGCCCCTCTCACACCCCCTCATTTGCCTCTTTTCAAGCCAATTTTCCTCCATCCCCCTCTTGCTAGGAGGCAATGTCCTTAACTCTTCTCCCCCCACCCCCCGGGTGTAAATAGACTTACAGCAGCCCTCAGCCCTTCTCCCCCTTTTGCAAAACGTTTTTGTCTTAAGGACATCTCACAATCCCCTCCCATTTGCGTTTAATAAGGGATTTTTGCCTTAAGAAAGGGTTCCTGCGCTATAGTCTTTTGCTCATACGGTGAGCAAACGATCTCAGAATTGAGATCCGACTGAAGCGTTTCGACCGCGACAGCGAGCCCTACAAGTCGACGTCCAAGATGGCCCCATCCCGAAAACGTCAGAATGTTGCCTCGAGAGGAGCACACAACAACGAGATTAGGGAAGATGCTCCCATGCGGCTCCAACCCTCCCTCTTTAAGCTCCTTAAGGAAATGGTGGCCAAGTTAGCTTGGTTATATTTTAAAGAAGAGTTTTTTTTATATTAGTGCTAATAAATGTGTATCTTTTCCTTTTTGAAATAATGACATAAAATTGCATGAAGTTACGAATTGTGTGATGCTGTATTCAATAAATTGCATTGAAATTGTTATCTTTAAAGAGTGCAAGTTTTTCCTGGCTTCAACGCTAACTCCGTTCCGTGCTTACAGTGTAGCCGGGTGGCGTCGTTAGCAAAGCCTGGGAATGGCCCAAGGTATCCCTCATACCATTGGGAGAATAAGGTTCGCCGATTGAGGCGAGAGGTTATGATGCTGCCTAGTTCTGAGGGCCCAGGCTAGTGCAGTAAATAAGCCCACCCTAGTGTGCAGACATCCCTCTGAGGGGCGGGAGGATCGAGCGATGGAGCCTGAGAGGACGACAGGCCGTCGACTTGAGTCCTCGCTAGCGGCCGACGATGAGGTGTATGGTCCCGTAGGGTTCTAGATCATCGGCAGAATAAAAGGAAAAGAATAAGAGAGCCGGTTTGGCTTGTATGGAATTGATTCATGTATAAACTTTTATATATATAAAGCTTGTCTTTGGCATGATTGTATTGTGTAAAAAGGCTGTCTTAACAAACCTTGTGAAAAGGGCTTTAATTAAGAAACATGTTTATTTATGTCAAACAGTGTGGTAGGATTAATTAGAAAACAAATTGACGCGTGAGTAGGGTGGAAAGTGGGAGGATGGAATGCCCCGATGGCACCATCCTACGGACGGGTGGACCCGATTAGTCGGGTAGCTTTCCAACAGATTAAGTGAAAGCCCTACGCTAGATAATTAGGTTCTTGGGCAACTCTATTCTAGAAGACTAGGTCAGCGGGGCTGTGCGTTGCATGGATAAGGAAAAAAGCGTTGCCTCTAGAAATCAAGTCTAGTAGCTGCCCAATTTATGATAAATTACCCTATGGGTGATTTGACTTTTGGAAGATCATGCTTCCCATGCGAGATAGGACTAGGTCTTACCTATGAATCGTATCCTTGAATCTCTACATGGTCAAGGTGTCGATAAATAGGAAATTTTCTCCAAGTTAAGACTTAGTGGACTATCTTAAGTGTTTCTCCTATTTTAGAAGGGGGAACCTTACAATTGGTATTAGAGCCGATCTTAGCTCCTAGGAATTGCCATTTAAGGACTGTTTTGCAATGAATGTTTTACCTAACATAATGCTAATTAATAAAAATATCCTACTAAAACTAACAAGTTGAATTGATGTTTGAATGATTGTAGGAAGAGGAAGATGTCTAGTCAAAGTTTCTAGTTTTCCAATGCATCTTCGAGACTGCTAGTCACTCCTCAAATTTCGAGTTCCGTGACACTATGATGCAGATACTAGAGAAGATGTCCCTCCCTCATTTCTCTCGTATTGAAAGAGGATGGGGTAGAGATTTCTGGAGTCGTGGGCCGAGATATTTCTTCATCCGAGCAGATCAAATTGGGAACCTTACAACCGACCTAAAGTGGATTCGTTGGATTGAAAAGTTGAAGATGATTCGTTTATTTTGGTTCGTCTCAGTACCCCCAGGGCCAACACCTCTATGACTATAGATGGGATTCGCATACCTCAGGATCGCTGGGTGTATGACCAAGTGATGCAGATCTTACCTGCCATAGAGTAGCTGTGTTGGGATCTACCCCAATCCAGAGTCTACCACCCTTACCACATCAGTTTTTAGAGTCTTAGAAACTACAGCAGAACCCCCATATTTCACCTATGTGGACTGCTCTACCCTTATGTCATAGTCAAGCTTAGGAATTTCTCTTAATGGCAAATAAGACTAATTATATTAGTCTCAGATCTTTGTAATAAAACTCATCCTTGTAAATATTTGAAAATAAAATAATTTCAATGTTTTACTCTCCAAAAATAAGCGTTGTGCAAATATGAATCTTGTAATCTTAAAATTGTTTTTACAATGATGTGGCCAGGACGATCACCCTCCACTTCCCAATGCGCTTTATACTGATACCCAGGAGAAGAAGCTCCTGCTCAAGCAAATGCAACCTCCCTCCTTTAAAGGAGAAGGTTCAAAGGTTAAGAAGGATGCTAAAGTCTGGATTGAGGCGATGGACGATTATTTCTCTGCCGCCGGTACTGGAGTAGCAAATTAGTCTATGCTTGCACAGTTTCGCCTCATCGGAGATGCTAAACTCTGGTGGAAACAGTGGTGTCGTGACAAGGAAGTCACCAAGCATTCTCAAACATGGGAAGACATCAAGCAGGCAGTGAAGGAAACATATCTTCCCCCATCCCATGAATCCATAAAGATGAATGAGTTTTTTAGTCTTAGGCAGTGCAGCTTAACTCTGGAGGACTACTATTCCAAATTTATCACTCTTCGGAAGTATGCCCCAGCTATGACTACTTCCCAACAAGTGGCTCATTTCTGCCCCAAGGGTTAAATGAACCCTTAGATTCCCGCCTTGAAGCAATGAGGCCAAGCACATTACAGGATGCTCTCATACGAGCAAAGCCCCTTGTGAAAGAAATGAAGACTGACAAACCTAAGCATCAAAAGAGATCTTACCCTGAGGCAAATCCTAAAGATCAACCCTACAAGAAACCCCAACAGAATTTCCCCTGCTACAACAGAGGGCGACAAGGCAACTCTTTTGTCCCCCGCTCCTATGCTGCTTCTTCCAGAGAAGGCCCTCTGTGTTTTGAGTGCAATGAGCCAGGACACTTTAGAGCCAACTGTCCCAAGATGGCAACATCATTTCCCCAAGGTAGCAGAGGAAATCATGGCCGTGGAACCCCTATCCACCAAGGTGCAAGAGGCGGTGGGCGTGGTGGCAGAGGCCGTGGAGGAGCAATTGCTAGGCCCACCTGTATTATAAGTGAGGAACCGACCTTGGAAATGGCTGAAGAAGAGCACGCCACCGTCCATGCGGCAGTAGAACACCAAGGTCTGAATAAACAATTTGGTGTAATCCAAACCCCAACCACTCATCACGGTAAGCCATTTCAGCTTTTGATTGATTGTGGTAGTACCCATTCATTTCTTTCTCTTAGGTGTTTGTAAAAATTAAACTTGAGTCAAAAAACAGCTAGAAGAATGACTGTAGATTTAGCCAGTGGGAAAGAAGTAGTATCTCGCCACTCTATAGGAAACCTTGATGTTGAGCTGGGTAATAAGCAAGCTCATGGCCACTTTACAGTCTTGCCATTAGGAATTTATGATGGAATCCTTGGGATGGATTGGTTAATTGCAAACAAAGCTAGCATTCATTGTAACCAGGGGAGTATCACTTTTGAAAATGAGCATGGTCAAGTAATATCTGTTCAGGGGATAATAGGAAATCCTAAATCTAGGGTAGTCAAGGCAAAACATCTTCTCAAGGGAACATGTAAGGGTCAACAAGTTTTCTTAGTCAAGCTCAACAAAGCCATTGAACCTAGTATGGAGACAGAACCCTCTTAGCTCCAAGAATTCTTTGACATCTTCCCTGACGAGCTTACAGGGCTACCGCCTCCTCGAGAAGTCGATCATGAAATCGAGGTGATCCCTGGGGCTCAACCCGTCTCAAAAACGCCCTATAAAATGTCCCTTCCTGAAGCCATTGAACTTAAAGAGCAACTTTTCCAACTCATTGAGCAAGGATTTGTACGCTCGAGTAGCTCTCCTTGGGGGCACCTGTTCTTTTCCAAAAAAGAAAGGACGAAACTCTCCACCTCTGCATAGATTATCGAGGGCTAAATCAACTCACTGTCAAGAATAAGTATCCTATCCCTCGCATCGACGAACTTCTTGACAAGCTTCATGGGGCCAAAGTCTTCTCAAAAATAGATTTGAGGTCTGGTTACTATCAGATCAAAGTCAAGGAAGCAGATATACCTAAGACAGCCTTCAATACCCGTTATGGCCACCACTATGAGTTTACTGTAATGTCATTCGGGTTAACCAATGCTCTTGCAATCTTCAACCGCCTAATGCAAGATATATTCCGTCCTTACTTGGATGAATTTGTGCTTGTTTTCTTTGATGACATCTTAATCTACTCCAAATCAATGGAAGAGCATGAGGAACATGTGTGTAAAGTTCTGCAATTGTTGTGCAAACACAAACTCTATGCCAAGAAGAGCAAATGTACCTTCTTTACTCATCAAATTGAGTATCTTGGATTCATCGTCTCCAAAGATGGCATTTCACTAGACCCCGCCAAGGTCAAGGATATTTTGGAGTGGCCCACCCCTAAATCAGTTCGTGAAGTTCGTGGGTTTTTGGGAATCATGGGATGGTATAGGATTTTTATCAAAGATTATGCCTTGGTAGCTGCACCTTTGACGGATCTTCTTAAGAAGGATTACAAAATAGTGTGGCTGCCAATCCATCAAAACAATTTTGATCAGCTAAAGGTCATTATTACTTTTGCCCCAGTCCTGAAACTTCCTGATTTTGCCAAGGAATTTGAAGTGGTTACTGATGCTAGTAGTCTAGCACTTGGTGGTGTCTTAGGCCAAGAAGGAAGACCAGTTGCTTATACTTCCCACAAGCTGAAGCAATATGAAGCAAATTATGCCACCCATGATTTGGAGCTCTTAGCAGTTGTTCATTGCCTCAAATTATGGGAGACATTATCTCTTGGGGGGCAAATTCCAGCTTGTAACTGACCATAAAAGTCTAAAGTGGATCTTCACCCAGCCTAACCTCAACATGCAGCAAAGGAGATGGATTGAAATTCTACAAGAATATGATCTCGACATCAAATTCCGCCCTGGGAAAGATAATGTGGTAGCAGATGCACTTAGCCGCAAATCTTTCTTGAGTGCAATTTTAATGCCAAATAATCCCATACTAGTCAAAGTGGAAGAAGTCTCATCTCATGATCCAGATTATCAAAGGATGATGAAGTTAGTAGAAGAAGGAGGAAATTCAGAGAAAGAGAAGAATCTAATCAAGGGATACTCCACTCATGAAGGAAGCCTCTACTTCAATCACAGGCTATGTATCCCTAAGGATCCTGCTTTAAAGAAACTAATCCTCCATGAAGCTCATGATAGTCCTGTTTTGCAGGACACCTAGGCTATGCAAAAACATTAAATGCCATAAGAAGGAGCTTTCATTCGGCAGGCTTGAAAAATGATGTCCTTCGGTACTTGAAGCAATGTCTCTCATGCCAAAGGATCAAAGCTGAAAGGGTCAAGATGCCTGGAAAACTTCAACCCTTGGATATTCCCCAAATGAAGTGGGAGTGCATTAGTATGGATTTTGTCACAAGTAGTCTCCCCTCTGTTCAAGGAGGATATGACTCCATTATGGTAGTAGTGGACTTACTTACCAAAGTAGCTCACTTATACCAGCAAAGAAGACCTTCAAAGCTTTTGATGTTGCTCGAATATTCATCAAGGAAGTCCTCAAACTTCATGGTCTCCCAAAAAGGATAGTAAGTGATCGGGATTCTTTCAAAGTTCTGGCAGTCCTTATTTCAAGCCCTGGGAACTCAACTTTGCTTTAGCACAGCTTATTATCTAGAGACCGATGGCCAGACTAAGAGAGTCAATCAAGTAATTGAAGACATTCTGAGAGCATATTGTGGACGGGAACGAAGAAGGTGGATTCAATACCTTCCTCTGGTAGAATTTGCCTACTATAAATCTTATCATCAGAGCATAGGAATGTCACCATTCAAAGCACTCTATGGGCAAGAATGCTTGTCTCCTCTAAATTTCTCTGATCCGACCATAAGAGTTGAGGCATCCAGGAAAATGCTCGAAGAGATGGAGGAACAAACCAAGGCAATCCAAAAGGATATTAAAGCTGCCCAAGATCGACAAAAGCATTATGCTGACACCAAGAGGTCTGAAAGGATCTTCAAGGAAGGAGACAGAGTTCTTCTATGAGTGCGACCCAAACGAAGTTCTCTATCACTTGGGAAATATAAGAAACTCAGCCCTAGGTATTGTGGTCCCTATACAGTTATCAAGTGTCTAGGTAAAAGTGCCTATAAACTCCAACTCCCAACCCATATCAAAGTCCACAATGTATTTCATGTAAGTTTGTTAAAACCATATGTACCCAGTCTCGATCATATTCTTGATGATGAACAAGTTGTAATCCCTACTCAAGGAGTCCTTGAATTACAGCCCAGTAGCATCATAGATTCTAGGGAAAGGCAACTCCGAAATAGAACTCTTGTAGAACATCTAGTACAGTGGAAAGATTACCCTGAAGAGGATGCAACTTGGGAAGATGAAGCTACACTCTTAAAGGATTATCCCCAATTCATGAGACGAGATGAGGACATCTTGATTTCTTTAAGGGGGAAGGATGTAACATACCCATCTTCACTAATAAAGAAATGTTCATGTAATAGATAAATTTATGAGTTTTTATGGTATAAAAATCAATGATTTCATTATTTGAGTCATTTCTACTTAGAATCTTCAAATTTTGAGTCCAAATTTGGAATCTACGTGCGATTTTACCCTAATATAGGATTTTACAGCATCCAAAACGGACACCGGATCAAGCTTATACACAAATTTTAGTCATTTTAGTTAAAAAGCGACGACCTTTAAACCTTAATAAATGCACGACCGGGCGTCCGATTGATGAACGGTCTGAACCCCAACGACCAGGAGAACCTCCCAGACAAAAATTTTTTTTTTGCCCCCCGGGGCGGTTCGGCACGCAAATCGAGGCGGGCGCTCCAAATTTGGAGACCTCGCCCTAAAATTTGGGCCGTACACACTTACTAGGACGCTCGTACGATGGCCGCACAAGAACCAAAGGACGGCCGCCCACTGTGTGGTCCACACGTACCCCTACGTGGACACCCATGCTGTCCCAGACCAGATAAGGTACATGCGTACCACGCCTTTCCCTGACAACTGACACCGTACCTTTCCCCTAGACCCATGCAGGCCACTGATCCTCCATAGCCTTTACCGGTACACCGTCCTTTCGTCCTTGCTTTGCACAGCGCCCGTACCTGTACCCCACAACTATATAAGCCCCCCGGGGTGCTCCGCAGGCAACACGCATTTCTGCGCAGCGTATGCCTTGTTGTACCACCGTCCATCCCTATGTAGTGTACTTGTTGTAGTACAACCGCCCCTCTCACAACCCCTCATTTGCCTCTTTTCAGATAAGCCAATTTTTCTCCATCCCCCTCTTGCTATAGGAGGTAGTGTCCTTAACTCTCCGCGCCCCCCCCCCCCGCCGGTGTGCATAGACTTACAGCAGCCCTTAGCCCTTCTCCCCCTTTTGCAAAACATTTTTGTCTTAAGGACATCTCACAATCCCCCCCCCATTTGCGTAGACTTTAATAAGGGATTTTTGCCTTGGGAAAGGGTTCTTGCGCTATAGTCTTTTGCTCATACAGGGGGCAAACGATCTCAAAATTGAGATCCGACTGAAGCGTTTTGACCGCGGCAACGAGCCCTACAAGTCGACGTCTAAGATGGCCCCATCCCAAAAACGTCAGAATGTTGCCTCGAGAGGAGTACGCAACAACGAGATTAGGGAAGATGCTCCCATGCGGCTCCAACCCTCCCTCTTCAAGCTCCTCAAGGAAATGGTGGCCAGGTTAGCTTGGTTATATTTTAAAGAAGAGTTTTTTTAATTATTAGTGCTAATAAATGTGTATCTTTTTCTTTTTGAAATAATGACATAAAATTGTATGAAGTTACGAATTGTGTGATGCTGTATTCAATAAATTGCATTGAAATTGTTATCTTTAAAGAGTGCAAGTTTTTCCTGGCTTCAACGCTAACTCCGTTCCGTGCTTGTGTAGCCGGGCAGCATCGTTAGCAAAGCTCGGGAATGGCCCAAGGTATCCCTCATACCATTGGGAGAATAAGGTTCACCGATTGAGGCGAGAGGTTATGATGTTACCTAGTTCTGAGGGCCCAAGCTAGTGCGGTAAATAAGCCCACCCTAGTGTGCAGACATCCCTCTGAGGGGCGAGAGGATCGAACGATGGAGCCTGAGAGGGCGACAGGCCGGCTTGAGTCCTTGCTACTAGCGACCGACGATGAGGTGTATGGTCCCGTAGGGTTTTGCCCAGCATGTAGAGGTTGGAAGCCGAATTCTAGATCATCGGCAGAATAAAAGAAAAGAATAAGAGAGCCGATTTGGCTTGTATGGAATTGATTCATGTATAAACTTTTTATATATAAAGCTTGTCTTTGGCATGATTGTATTGTGTAAAAAGACTGTCTTAATAAACCTTGTGAAAAGGGCTTTAATTAAGGAACATGTTTATTTATGTCAAACAGTGTGGTAGGATTAATTAGAAAACAAATTGACGCGTGAGTAGGGTGGAAAGTGGGAGGATGGAATGCCCCGATGGCACCATCCTACGGATGGGTGGACTCGATTAGTCGGGTAGCTTTCCAACAGATTAAGTGAAAGCCCTACGCTAGATAATTAGGTTCTTGGGCAACTCTATTCTAGAAGACTAGGTCAGCGGTTGTGCCTTGCATGGATGAGGAAAAAAGCGTTGCCTCTAGAAATCAAGTCTAGTAGTTGCCCAATTTATGATAAATTACCCTATGGGTGATTTGACTTTTGGAAGATCACGCTTTCCCTACGGGATAGGACTAGGTCTACCTATGAATCGTCCTTACATCTCTCTACCTTTTGAGGTAGTAAAACTGATGCCAGTGGTTTTGCCCTGGGAGGTGCACTCATGCAGGAAGGTCATGCAGTGGCCTATGAATCCCGAAAACTCAAAATGCATGAGAGGAATTATGCTGTCCACCACGACCTGGAATTACTTTCAATAGTATATGCCCTGAAGTTGTGGAGACATTACCTACCGGGTCAAAGATTCACTTTGATGAGAGATCATCAGAGCTTAAAGTGGATCTTCACTCAGAAGGATCTCAACATGCGCCAAAGAAGGTGGATGTAGACCCTGCAGGAATTTGATTTTGAAATCAAGTACCGCCCAAGCAAAGAAAATGTGGTAGCAGATGCCCTTAGCAGAAAAGCCTCCTTGCTTGCAATTATTGTAGTGTCAAGTCCTTTGATTATTGAAGTAAGAGAGAAGATCATGCAGGATAGATTCTTTGCCCCTATTGCTACCCTGCTTATGCAGGAAAGCAAAACTCCGCAGGAGTTGAACCGAGTTCAAGGGTACAGCCTGGATGATGGAATTATGTATTATTATCGTAGGCTATGCATTCCCAATGATGAGGGAACTAAGGGTCAAATTCTGAATGAAGCCCATGACAGCCTTATTACAGGACATCTAGGCTTCATCAAAACCTACATGTCTGTGAAGAAAAGCTTCTTTTGGCCTGGACTAAAAAAGGATGTACTTAATCATGTACGTCAATGTCTGACATGTCAAAAAGTCAAGGCCAAGAGAGTAAAATGCCTGGGAAGTTACATCCATTAGACATCCCCCATATGAAGTGGGAATGCATCAGTATGGGTTTTATTACTAGATTACCTTCAGTGCAATCAGGTTACAACTCCATCTTCGTGTGGTAGTTCATAGACTAACCAAAGTTGCCCATCTGATTCCAATAAAAGAAACCTACACTGTAGTGGATGTGGCCAGAGTGTTCCTCAAGAGGCTGTGGAAAAGTGGATCAAAGCAATGGAAGAGTACTTCGATGTCACCGACGAGTACAATGAGAAGAGCAAAATGGCTCTTACAAGACTAAAGATAGTAGAAACAGCCAGAGTGGCATGGAGAAACCACTGCAAGACAAACCGTCTGGAGCGGAATACTCACACATGGAATGATCTCAAAATTTACCTAAGGACGAGGTTCGGTCTTCCTGGCTTTTTGGAAACAAAGATGAACGAATTCTTAGAGTTAACCCAAGGGAGCAAAATTATTGAATTATATCACCAAGCGTTCGCTCTCCTCCTCAAATTCTGGATGAAGAACAGTTGATGGCCAGGTTCATTCGGGGATTGAACGAACCTTTGAATATCCTGGTGAAGAATGCCAAGCCAGTTTCCATGGCTGAAGTAGTGCGGATGGCAAACGATTTCACCAAGGCCTTTGATATCAAAGTCCTGCTGCTGCCGAAGCCAGCACCATCACCTTTTAAAAGATTTTTAATTCCAGAAGGTGATTCCAACCTTCCGCCGCCTAAAAGATATCAGGGTCAAGCCCAGGATATGGGAAGTTCTAGAATGGAAGAAATGTCCTTTTCCCGAAACTCAGTCCCTTGGAATTCAACTTCAAAAGTTCCACCCTTGAACAAAGGAGTGAAATGCTATAATTGTCAAGGAATTGGACATCACAGTATGGATTGCCCAACTCCTTTTGGATCAAGGTTTTCGGGGCAAGGAAATCAAGGATCAAGATTCCAGACTCCAGCTCCTTCCTTCCAAGGTAATCAGGTTTCTTTCCGCCAAAATCAAGGAAATCCCAGAGGTAGACCCTCTAACCAACCCGCAGTCTCAATCCAAAGTAATGCAAGACCTCCGCCTCAGAATAGGGGAAGGCAAAGAGAGATATTTCCAAATCAGTCGTCCACTTCCAAGGCAGTAATGCTGGAAGTAATTGAAGAAGAAGAAGAAGATGAAAGAGATCATACTCCACCTACGAGATGAGGACATCTCACATTTTTCAAGTGGGAGAGAATGTAAGATTCCTCCCCAGCCCCCCAAGATGTCTAGTTTCTTCCCCTATAATCAATCCCCTTTTCAAAATAATAAAAGATATTGTTTCTACTTGTTTTGGCCTAGAGAGAGAAAATGTTCTAGAGAGAGATAACTGAGTTTTTAGATATCTTTGGATGGAAAAATATCCTTTCTTATTAAACTAAATTCCCCCAAAACAGAAGTTTAAAAAGAATTTCCTCTCGTTCTCATCGAGTTGGGGGTTATCATTTCTACCACGTCGACCTCAATCCATACTCCTATCAATACGAAAATTCTTGTTAAGTCCCTTTATTTATGACTCAAATCCGATTTTAGATTCAACTGATTCTGGGGTTCTTTAGATTGGTCAGTTCCTCACAGAATCATGGGATAAAGATATTCATATAGAACTCATTATCAAATAACAATTCATTCAGAACATCTTATTCATATCTTTAACACAATAATGGTCCATTAGACCGAAAATTTTCATCTGAACAGTCCTCCATGGGAATTTCAATTATACAGATTTTTAATTTGTCATCCCTTAACTTGATCCACTGGGTCATGTTAATAGTAGCAATTTGTCAACACAATCCACTAATCTCATAGTGATTTGCTGAAGTCATTAACGTCATTCCAATTACGAACATCATTACAGGGACTCTTCTCATTCATCCTCATTGAGGTTTTTGCTTAGCTTATCGCTTTTCAACCAAAATTCAGGAATCATCATTTTTCAATCAGAATCCAAATTAACTCATTAGTTCTCAACCAGAATTTTAAAATCATATCAACCACATTCGAATTCATCATCTGGATAGCATTTATGCTTATAATTTAAAGGTCTTAGATTTACTTGTATATACTGCCAGGAAAGAGCTGCAATTATACCCTCGGTATATGTAGTCACGGTCCTTGGAATTATAAGGTAAATACCATCATGTCTAGGCCTCAAGCAAGTTAGGGATTCCATATAATTGCGGTACTTCTATCTGAAGACCCAATTACCAATTTATGAATTTCAGTTTGTATAACAATTTGTATGAATTTTATCACACAATTTCAACCTGTTACTACTACTTCATCAATTTGACATTTTTGGCTTCTCAGTTGATCCACTTTAGCCAATTTGCTCTGATACCAGTTGTAAGATCCCTGTCCCCGAATTCAGGGGTGCTAGTAGCGGAAGTAACACTTCTTGTGTAGGGCAGGGTCCCATACTCGGGGCCTCGCCCACGGATATCCAGACAAGAGACTAATCCATCGGTTCTTCCAAAACTAAACTTGAAAAAACTTTCCTTGCTCGGGTAAGTCCCATAGTCAGAGATCAGGGAAAAGATTGCACTTGGATCATAGAGACCAACGCTTTTTTCCTCATTGAGAGAGGCACAGCTGTTGATTCTTTTCCATAGAATAATTTTTGTCCGAGATTTACTTCATCTATCGTACCATAATAGAATTAAGTCTCAAATTAGGGATCCATCAGTCCAGCCTAACCCCATCCAGTCCTGCCCAACCACTATAGTGATGGGATCCAATTAAGAATTTGGTTGGGTTTTATGCCGGGTACCAGGGAAAAGAGTTCCCAGACCCCCTAGCCGGATATTCATGTAAACTTAAAACTAGTCACACCACTTACACACCCAATATGAAATTACCTTTTTCACAGAATCAGCTATCTTTAAAGACAATCATTTAATGAAACCATTGTGTCACTGATCATAATCCTCAAAATATCTGGTTGAATCCTTATTTCCAAACATTCTTTCATCGGTGTACCTATGGCATCATTGGCAACTAGAACGCTCACTACCTGTCCACTCAGGAGCCTTTTCAATGGTTCCTAACTCATAGAACTCGACAATATATTCACATAACAAAATGGAATCTCCGTTGAAGATCAGCAAGATCAACCAATGGATCCATATAAAAGAGCCATGGACTCATCCGTTGAGGACCAGCAAGGTCAATCAACCCAGATCCATGCTCGAATTCAGAAAACAACTCTTACTCCTTGTTCCAATATCTTCCTCGACGCACGCGCGGGTATCGTCGGGCAACCCAGAGCCCGAGCACCGTATGGTCAGCACCCTCTAGGATCCTTCGTAGGTGACCTAGCGCTTCACTCATAGGCCACTTCCTTGGTCCCTCATCAACCGTACCGGAAGCTCACCATTTTAATTGAATCGAGGCTAGGCCGACCTTGGTATGCGAGACGTCCTCCATTGAATCTCCGTCAGCTATTACAACAACTTTATCAGATTAGGTCTCCACGACCTCAATCACAAGACGGTCAATATGCTTCGCCAGCATTCTTGACATAAAACAATCATTTAAAAACATGTCATAAATACAGTTTCTTTAACGAACTCTCGTCTTTCCACATTGTTCCATTATCAATCCACATTATTTAATTCCACAACCATTTTATAAGTATTCCTATTCTCATCCAATCACATCATTTTCATCTCATCACATCTTTCCTAAATTTATCCTCATCAGATCTCATCCACTCGCATCTACCCATATCCACATCTCATCACATCACATTCATTCACATCACATTCATTCACATCTCATCCACTCGCATCTACCCATATCCACATCACATTCATTCACATCTCATCCATTCAGACCATATCACATTCACTCACATCCCATCCATTAAGACCACATCACATTCACTCACATCACATCTCATTCATTTTACCTCACATCTCATTCATTCACATCTCATTTTACCTCACATCACATCTCATTCATTTTACCTCACATCTCATTCATTCACATCTATCTCGATTCACATCCCATCACATCACATTCATTCATATCATCGCATTCACATTCATTCATATCTATCACATTCATTCTCATCACCATTATATCACATCCTTTCTATCCACATCATATCTCATTCATACACCTCATCTTATTCATCCACATCCATCCAATCGTTCACATGTACGACTTCTCACATTTATCTATACATTCTTCACATCCACATATATTCAAGACTTATCACATCTCTTTACATCACATCATTCAAGACTTATCACATCTCTTTGCATCACATCACAATCTTCCATTCACATCTATCTGATTCACATCACATCTCATCACATCTATTCACCTCACATCTTATCACCTCTATTCACATCACATCCATTCATCCATTCACATCTATCTGATTCACATCACATCTCATCACATCTATTCACCTCACATCTCATCACCTCTATTCACATCACATCACATCACATCCATCCATTCACATCTATCTGATTCACACTTTTGAAATAAAAATTAAATCTTTTATGTATCTTTCCATGCATAGAAATTAAATATAATGAAAATAACACTTTTATAATAAAAATTTCTATTATGCATCTTTCCATGCATAGAAATTAAATATAATGAGAATAACACTTTTATAATAAAAATTTCTATTGTGTATCTTTCCATGTATAGAAATTAAATATAATGAAAATAACACTTTTATAATAAAAATTTCTATTATGCATCTTTCCATGCATAGAATTTAAATCCAATGAGAATAACACTTTTATATAAAAGAAAATCCTTTTATGCATCTATTTATGCATAAAATAGGAATAACACTTTTAAAATAAAAAGAATTTCTTTTAGAATGCACAAACGGTGGAGATTACTCTTTTAGAATAACATAAAGATAAAATTAATTTCAACAAAAAATTTAAGAAAATTTTGCCATAACCTCCTTTGTATGGTTGACCATTTCTCAATTTTTACATTCTAATATTACTTTAAAATTAATCCCAAGTTAAAGTAAAGCACTCTAATCTACTCAATTATCACTTTAAGTGAGTAAACAATAAGAAAAGTTTAAATCAATTTATTTGTTACTCATTTTAGGATAAAGAAAGGCTGAATTCTTAATGAAGAGAAGGGGGTGGCCTTTTCATCAAGGCATAACATCCATATTCACATTAAAAAAGCAAGAATCAGAAAACCATAGATTAGAATTTAAAAAAAGTAGAATTTTTAACTTACATGGAGTTTTTGTGAGCTTTCCTTTGGCTTGAGGGATTGAGGGTTCTACTCTTGTTTGGATCAAGAGTGGCCACCAATTCTTTGTAGAGGATTTAGTCAAAAACAATTGAATTATCAAGTGAATTCAATGTTTTTGGCTCTGGGGAGGAGTAGAGTAACAGTGCATAGACACTATTAAGCTTTTACAAAGGGGGAGGCTTCTATTTATAGGAAAAAGTGAGTCTCAAACCAAGCAAACTGATTCTAGAATTTTCCATATCAGTTTGGTCAATTTTTGACCATTTTTGGGTCAGTTCAGCTTACTTTTAGGAACTAGGCTTGAATTAGGAGAGAGGAGAGATGAAATATCTCATTTTATTGATTTAAAATGGAAAGCAATGATGAGAAAAAAGGTGCCTCCTTCATGAGAGGGAATCCCTACTCTGAGGTGTCAAAAATCACTATTTTCCTTGGTCCTTAGTCCACTCTTCATCTTATGTGAGCATTTACTTATTTTTGGGGGGTTTTTCTTTATTTCTTCAATGTATCTCCTCCCTAAATTTGGATTAATCTTATTGGTCCCTCAGAACCTTAATCTAAAATTTTCAAAAAATTTGGACCCTTAGGCTAAGGCCTTTTGAGCAGATTATAATTTATTTCTAATGCACCTTAGGAAATTCTTTTTAAACTTCTGTTTCGGGGGAATTTAGTTTAATAAGAAAGGATATTTTTCCATCCAAAGATATCTAAAAATTGAGTTATCTCTCTCTAGAACATTTTCTCTCTCTAGACCAAAACATGTAGAAACAAGATCTTTTATTATTCTAAAAAGGGGATTGAATACAGGGGAAGAAATTGGACATCTTGGGGGGCTATGGAGGAATCTTATAGTCATGGAGGGTGTTTGTGCTATGTTTGAAGAGTCTATGGTTATAAGTGAAGCTGAGCAAGGTAATACCATCATGGAGGCTGAAGTGTCTTAGTGGGTGGTATGAGCAAGTTGTGGGATGAGGAAGCCAAAGATGCTACGCAAGAGATGCAAGAGATTGTTGTTTTGGGTTCTTTGGATGTCAATACTTAGGATGTCACTTAAGAAGTTATTATATAGTGGTGGTTAGGATGGATTGGGTGGAAGCGTGTGTGAAGATTTGATGGAGGTACAGAGTGTTGCAAGATTTTCTGAGTTGTGTAGAGATTTCAAAGTTGACAAGAGTGAGGAGATTGAAAGGGAGTTGGGAAGTAAGTATGCAAGAAAGATACAGCCAATGGTAGGGGCAAGGCTAAGGGGATGTCTGAGGACAATATGCGTGTTTTTGACCGAGTTGGCTGGTTAAGTGGAGTTGGATAGTTGTGGAAAAGGGTGTTGGTCCCTTTTGATCCAAGAGGGAGATAAGGAGCTAGATCAAGCCTTTGTTGTATATAAAGTTGTATAGAGTAGTGTGGGGAAGAGAGGAGTTTGGAACACAAAGGATGGAGTGAAACACATGAATGTGTGTCACCTAGGGGGGTGGGCTATATGTGAGGTGAATTCTAGGCCCAACCCAAACACCATGCATAGATGGAAGAATGGATATAATGTGATGTGTAAAGTATCCAAGGTGGTGAAAGCAACATGGCAGCTAGGTAAAAGCACAAGTGCGCTAATGAAAATAAAAGGCGCATGGAAATCCAAGGAAGACAGGTGGTAAAGTATTCTGGAAGGAAGTCGACATGATGACGGGCTCAAGACGGCGATCAAAGAGTTTTTGGATGTTTATGCAAGAGAGATGGTTAGAGATCCCTCCAGAGAGAGAAGTGTAAGGCAAAGACTACAGCGGAGTGGTCTCCTACAGTTCTCTTTTCATGATTGCAGTTCGCAAGTTAGAGAACCTGCAGTTTGTGAAAATTGTGAAGAATGAGGAGTAGAATAGTGTGAGAGTTTTGATTGGATCAAAGCAGAGGGAGGCAACATATTAGAGAATTGGCCAAGGTGGTATGAACCCTGGGTTCTCTAAGCAAAACCTCTATTAAAGAGAGATTAAAGACATGATCTAGATCAAAACTGCTCTACTGTAGTTGCTTGTGAGATAGAATCTGGTTGGTAGTGGATGAAGATGATGCTGTGAAGTGTTGCCGCCATGGTCTTCTTGAGAGGGACCCTTGAGTTTTGTGCTTGCTTCTGAAATTTTTACGCCCAGGTCTCAGGGCTATTGAGACAGTGAAGGTTTTTTGGTTTATCTAAAGCAGTTAGATGGATATCATCTTGTTCTTTTTGTTTTGATGTTTAGCTGTGATATGTGTGTTGTTTTCATAGAGTTCATAAAGGTTGCACCTCTGTGTGTGCCAGCTAACTAGGGAATTGATTCTGAGTCAGAATCAATTCCCTAGTCGTCAAATTGATTCTGAGTTAAAATCAATTGAGTAGGCATAAAGTTGGTTCTAAGTTAGCTTAACATTAGATTGATCAGCTGTGATGGTATGGAGGGCTTCTCCTGGCTTGTCTCAGCTTGGATGAAGTGTTTATGAGTCACAACTGACTGTTTGAAGACTATCAGAAGTCATCTGTCAAAAAGTCAAGTGGGCATAAGGTAGTTCTGTGGTAGCTATGGGTCAGCAAAGGGTTTTGTGTGGTGGATATTGGTTTGGTTTAAATGTTTGGTGCATCTAGAGGTGTCAACTGACATAGAAGAGAGGGAACTGGAGTCAGCTGAGTTAGCTTTAGCCATCCTTAAAAGCATAGTGAGGTTGGAGTTAGCGGGTAAGCCTACAGTTTCCAAAAGGGAGCCAATAGTGTGATATCCCCTTGATTTTAGCATAGCATGAGGGCCTACAGATGTGAGAGGACACTTGAGGAAGGTTTCTGTGTCAGTTAGGGCTTTTGAAGCAGGCCAATTTTGTGCCAGATTTTTGAGACAGAACTCAGTTTGTTGCAGTCAGCAGATGGGTAGAGAAGGCTCAGCAAAGGAACTAGAGAGATTTTGGAGTTATGACTATAAGGTTAGCTCACTTTGGAGTACAGTAGAGGATCTTGGAGGATAGTAAAGGATCCTGGAGGACCTATTCTGGACTGGGACTATAAGAGATTTTTGGAAGTAGAATCAGGTCGTTTTATGTGAGCTGGAACTTATTTTGGTCAGCTGGGTGTTAGTTGTGGTCAGGAGGGGCTTCTAAGTGGAAGATATGAGGTTTTGGAGGTGAGAGCTGATCTGGGAGGACATCTGGATGAGGCAGTTGTGGGCTAGAGAGGGCGATAGGGAGGGTGTAGAAGTGTCTAACAAAAAGTAGTCAGCTAGAGGGCTGAGGACAGGAGCCATGTTGGTTGGAGCCCTTGGAGCTGGGATTCTAGTGTGCCCTAGTTCTGATCCCACTGTGTCTTCTTCTTGTGTGCCTACTCATGGTGTAGTAGAGGCCATCACCTAGCCACCACACATCATTTGGTGCCCTCACTAAAGGATCAGATGGTCCTTGTTAAGGGCCTTGGTTAGCAGGTTGGAGTCCATTTGTTGAGTAACTCAGGATCCATGGCTTGTTGTGGATATGATGTGTTAAGAGGTTAGAAGGGAGAGGACGTGTCTCTGTTCCTGAGAAGTGTTGAGTTGGCAGCTTTGAAGAGCAACAAAGATGATGATGCCTTCAAGATGAAGTTGGTTATTTGTTTGTTAGAGGATGCTGCCGTGGAGTGGTTTGAATATGAGGCCACTGATGCCGACAGAGGAAGCTGGGATGGGCTGGGAGAAGCCGTGAGGAAGAAGGATGGAGGGGTAGAGACTCCAGAGGACATGTGGAGAGAGTTGATCAAGTTGAGCCAAGTTGAGGATGAAGAATTGTCAGATGTTGTGGATAGGTTTGAAGTTGCTGAAGACCTTAGGAGGGGACCAGGTGCCTCCTGACTTTCTAAAGAAGGACAGGTTTCTTGAAGGGCTGCATGGGAGGATCAAAGAGAAGGTGGAATTGAAGGATCCAACCACTTTTGCTAAAGCTACGAAGATTACCCTGTACTAGGAGAGGAAGATTAGACGGAGAGCTGGACTATGTGTGCTACTCACAAGGCCAAGTAGAGTCGCTACACCTGATTTGCTTGATATGTGTTATGCTAGGAGAAGCATGCCAGTAAAGGATTGTTGTGTGAGAGGTGTGTCTGAGGATGCCAAGGTAATAGCTTAGCATGTTTGTAAAGTTGTAGAGGGTGCAGGTTACATGTCTGTGGACCCAGAGATGGAGGTGATAGATGTTGGCAAGGAGGTTGCTGAATGCCTAGCGGTTGGTAAATCTATTGTGGAGGGGCAAGTGGTCCCTAGTGCGCTGGAGGTGTCATAGTAGGTGCCTGAGGTACGGGAAGATTCGCCCACGGGATGCCAGTATGGAGTCTACGAGTCTGTTTAAATGTGAAGTAGAGGTTTTTGCAGAACTGCCTTTGTTTGAGGACACAGGTGACGATGAGGCTAGCATTGTTCTCACAGCAGTCAAGCGTGCTTGGAGGTATGGAAAGTGGTGTGGATGTGGATGCTTCATTGGATGATGCCATGGAGGGTGTTTGTGCTATGCTTGAAGAGTCCATGGTTATAGGTGAAGTTGAGCAGGAGGGTAATAGCGACATGGAGGCTAAAGTGTATGTAAATGGGTGATGAGGTTTTGGGTGATGTAAGCAAGTTGTGGGGTGAGGAAGCCAAAGATGCTACCCAAGAGATGCAAGAGAGTTTTGGGCTCTTTGGATGTCAATACTCAGGATGTCACGCTGAGAAGTTATTATATATAGTGGTGGTGAGGATGTATTGGGTGGAACCATGCATAGATGGAAGAATGGATATAATGTGATGTTTAAAGGATCTAGGGTGGTAAAAGCAACGTGGCATCCAGGTAAAAGCGCAAGTGTGCTAATGAAAATAGAAGGTGTATGGCAATCCAGGGAAGATAGGTGGCGAACTATTTTGGAAGGAAGTCGAGACGTCGACGGGCTCAAGATGGCAATAGAAGAGTTTTGGATGTTTATGCAAGAGAGGTGGTTAGAGATCCCACCAGAGAGAGTAGTGTAAGGTGAAGACTGCAGTGGTGTGGTCTCCTGTAGTTCTCTTTTCATGATTGTAGTTCGCAGGCTAGAGAACCTGCAGTTTGTGAAGATTGTGAAGAATGAGGAGTAGAACAATGTTAGAGTTTTCGATTGGATCATAGCAAAGGGAGGCATCAGATCAGAGAATTGTTGGCCAAGGTGGTGTGACCCTTTGGTTCTCTAAGCAGAACCTCTGTTAGAGACATGATTTAGATCAAATATGCTCGGTTGTAGTTGCTTGTCAGCTGGTCGCTAGTTTTGGTAGTGGATGAAGATGATGATGCTGTGAAGTGTTTTTACGATGGTCTTCTTGAGAGGGGCCCTTGAGTTTTGTGCTTTCTTTTGAAATGCTTACGCCCAAGTCTCAGGGCTCTTGAGACAATAAAGGTTTTTTGGTTTATCTTAAGCAGGCATAGGGATTGCATCTAAAGCAGACAAAGGGATTTCATCTTGTTCTTTTTGTTTTGATGTTTAGCTATGATATGTGTGTTGTTTTCATAGAGTTCATAAAGGTTGCACCTCTATATGTGCCAATCAGATGACTAGGGAATTGATTCTAAGTCAGAATCAGTTGAGTAGGTATATAGAGTTGGTTCTAAGGTAGCTGGACATCAGATTGATCAAGGCTTGCCCTAGCTTGTCTAAGCTAAAGTGTTTGTGAGTCACAGCTAACTGTTTGAAGATTGTCAGAAGTCATCTGTCAGCAAATCAAAAAGTTTACTGGGGCATAAGGTAGTTATGTGGCAGCTGTGGGTCTGTTGCTATCAGTAGAGGGTTTTTTTGTGATGGATCTTGGTTTGGTGGGTCTAGAGCAAGCTGACAGACTTGCCCTAGCTTGTCTAAGCTAAAGTGTTTGTGAGTCACAGCTAACTGTTTGAAGATTGTCAGAAGTCATCTGTCAGCAAATCAAAAAGTTTACTGGGGCATAAGGTAGTTATGTGGCAGCTGTGGGTCTGTTGCTATCATTAGAGGGTTTTTTTGTGATGGATCTTGGTTTGGTGGGTCTAGAGCAAGCTGACAGAGAAGAGAGGGAACTAGAGTCAGCTGAGTCAGTTTTAGCCATCCTTGATGACAGTGGGGTTGGAGTCAATTGTGAGCCTGCAACTGTCAGCCAAGTGTGATATCCCCTTGAGTTTAGTGTAGCCTAAGGGCCTGCAGCAGATGTGAGAGGACACTTGAGAAAGGTTTCTGTGTTAGTCAGGGCCTCTGTAACATCCAGTTCTATGTCACATTACTTAGGCAAAATTCAGTTTGATGCAGTCAACAGATAGTCAGAGGAGGGTCAACAAAGGGACCAGAGAGCTTTTGGAGTTGTGACTATAAGGTTAGCTGACTTTGGAGGACAATAGAGGATCCTGGAGGACCTATTTTGGACTCAGGAACTAGAAGAGGTTTTCAGAAGTAGAATCAAGACGTTTTATGTCAGCTGGAACTTATTTTGGTCAATTGGGTGTCAACTGTGGTCAGGAGGGGTTTCTAAGTGGAAGATTTGAGGTTTTGGAGGTGAGAGCTGACTTGGGAGGACAAATGGAGGAGGCAGCTGGGCCAGACAAGTAGGGAGGGTGTAGAAGTGTCTAACAGAGTCAGCTAGAGGATTGAGGACAGGAGCTAGGTTGGTTGGAGCCCTTGGAGCTGGGATTCTAGTGTCCCCCAGTTCTGATCCTACTGTGTCTTCTTCTTGTGTTCCTGTAGGTGGTGTAGTAGAGGCCATCACCCAGCCACCACACAACATGTGTAAGATTCCTCCCTCCAGCTTTTGAGATGTAAAGATGTAAGAACATCCCCTTCAGTCTCTTGTAATCATCCCCCCCCAGAATGGAAAAAGAACTTGTTTTCCCTTGTTTTTGGTCGAGAGAGAGAAAATATTCTAGAGAGAGGCAATATAGTTCTGAAATATTTTTGGATAAGTATTTTCTTCCAATCAATAGGAAGAGATCCCCTGAAACAAAAGTTCCAAAAGAGTTTTCTAATGTGCATTAGAAATTAATTGAAATGTGCACTGAACACCTTAGCCTAAGGGTACCTATTTTTAGAAAATTATGGATTAAGGTCCAAAGAGTGTTCTAAAGGGCCTATAGGATTAATCCAAGTGTTTGAATAAGAAAAATTCAAGAATAAAAGAAAATCCCCCAAAAATGAGTAAATTCTCACATAAGATGAAGTGTTGACTAGTTTTGGCACTTAATAGTTAAAAAAATGAGAAATTTGACACCTTAGGAGGGTGAGTGGAGCTCATGAAGGAGGAGCCTAGAATCACCATCATTTCCCTAATTTTTAATTCAAAAAAATGAGATATTTCATCTCTCCTCTCACCTCTTTCAAACTAGATAAAATGTTACATTCCCGTAACGCCGCGGGCATTACCACAAGAGGGGACGGCCTCTGGCTCACCACCCAGCCATAGAGGAAGAATGAGGATTGCCCCTCATCCCCCAGGCTATATAGTGTGTGGCCTGCCGTCCACACTAGCCTGGCCACCCATGACTCCGCATGGGCGTCCTCTCCCACTGAACCCCGGATATAGCCATCCGGTCTGCCGTCGGTCACAGGCGTTACAGCCTACGTGACATTACCCCCCCTTAAGAAGAGTTTTCGTCCTCGAAAACAAACTGGGGAAACCTTTTGGAAATTGCACTACGGCGTTCCCAGGTTGACACCTCCTCATCCCTATCTGTCCATTTAATAAATACCTCCTGGTACACTTTATGTCGGGCTTGTCTGTCTCGATACCCAAGAATCCTTTCCGGTTCGTGTGGTATCTTTGGTGGCTCTATCAAGTCCACCAAAATCTCTGGAGAAACTGCGTTCTCTAACCCGTGAACTGATTTCTTCAGTTTACTGACATGGAAGACAGGATGGACTTGAGAACTCTCCGGTAACTCAAGTTTGTAGGCTACGTCCCCAATCTTCTTAAGGACCTTGAAAGGACCGCAATATCTAGGAGAAAGTTTATCACACTTTTCCGTTTTTATGGTTGCTGACTGCGCAGGAACCTTAAAAAATACAAAGTCACCTTCTGCAAAGGTCACTTGTCTGCGTCCTTTATCTGAAATGTTTTAGCGCGATTCTGTGCGCTACGAATGCTCTCGCGTGTAGCTTTGAGCATATTATTCATATCTTCAAGGGAATCCTTGACAGATTGAATCTTCTCCTTTTCTAGGCCTACAGCCATTGGAGATCTCGGCTGGAATCCATACATTAACATGAATGGTGTAAATCCAGTCGCTGAGTGTTTGTAGTTGTTATAGGCAAACTCCAGTAAGGGTAAGTACTCTTCCCAATTAGATTGCTTCTTACTAACATAAGAACGCAACATATCCTCTAGAATTTGGTTAACTCTTTCAGTTTGACCATCAGACTCCGGATGATCTGCCGTACTCATACTCAGAGTAGTTAGTATCCAGCTTTTTGAAGACTTCCCTCCAAAAATGACTGTTGAACTTTCTATCTCTATCCGACATATATCTACGGGCAGGCCATATAGCTTGTAGAGATGTTCAATAAAGAGTTTTGCCAACTCTGGCGTTTTAACAGTTTTCTCGTGGTAATAAACTTTGCCAGTTTAATTCACCTGTCCACTACCACCCCACACCGAGTCATTTCTTCGACTCGTCTTGGGTAAACCGGTAATGAAATCCATGGAAATGTTTCCCATTTCCCTTGAGGAATCTCCAGTGGACGGAGTAGTCCTCCAACCTTAAGACGTTCATGTTTATTGACCTGGCACTTACTGCATTTCAGCACATAAGTCTGGACGTTCTTAAACAAACTAGGCCAATAAAAGTGTCTTTTTACTAGTGCATAGGTCTTCGAATCCCAGGGTGACCCGCACTTGGACTATCAAAACTATACCCCGAAGGCTCGGCTAGCCTCTCCGGACTAACTCTCGCCTCGTTACCCGTCGCACCTACGGCCAGTCTCTCCGGACTAGCATTATGTGCCGGCGAGGAAGGTGGGCGTGGCTGTGACAAAGTGCGTACGCGTACAGCACGCCAGACCTCTGTAAAGACAGGATCATGCTCACACAAGCCATGATTTGGTATTTCAACCAAAACCCCAAGGCAAATTTCATGCCTTGATTTTGCATCATGTCATTAGCACAGAAGCTAATGTACTAGAGAGCACTCTAGTAGCGCAAGTTCTTAGACTATGCTACTAGATATTTTTAGACTATGCTACCATGTTGCTTCACCAACTTGTTAAAACTTCTCCTTGGAAAGCTCTACGGCCATAAGAGAAATAAACTAGAGTCAATCTAATCATGCATCACAAGGATTAGTTCCAAAGCTGAGAGATACTTCTCTCTTAGAGTAACCTCTTTGCACAAGCATATGCTCTAGAATCTTGTTGAGTTTCTAACTACCATCAATCTACGGATGGTTAAACTCCACTCTAACTCAGAGTAAATGTAACTTCTGAAGATTTCCCTTCAAATATAACAATCAAACTTCCTATCTCTTATGCCATACTATATATGCGAGCAGATCATATAGTATGTGGAGATGTTTGATAAAGATTCTTGCACCACTACGGGTGTCTAGAGTTACATCCAATCACTTACAACTCTTTGTTACTATTACCAAACACATCCCTTCAAGTATTGTCTGGACTCACACAACTATTCCAGTTTATGTGATATTTGAGGATATTTCTCCTTTCCCTTAAGAAAGGTTTTTGTCCTCAAAAGCTCTACTCTTAAGCGGACTACGCGCTAGCATCATAGGTCCAAGAACAAATCTAGACCGTGTTTAATATCATATGTTATATTCTTGAGTCCTTCCAAGAAACTTTTAAACATCTTGCAACGAAGATGTGGTATAGTGTCTACGCACATATGGTGGTACTATTGATAAATTGTTTTGCAACAGATCAGTGGTTTCACACTTGTAACAAAGTGCTTCATTGTTGCATATTATTACCCTTCATAAGTGGTTACACACTTATGAATTATTTGCGTGGGTTGTATTATTTATCAAGAAAATTCCAAACTACTAATAACCACATTATCAATCCACAGATAATGACTGAGCTTGCTGCGAAGCCATAGGTTGCTAGATAATTGATGGTAATTACACAAGCCCAATGTCCCATTCCATCGTACATTCAATATAAATGCAAACATCACAGTACTTCGTGATGATGAACTTAGGAATTTCATCCTATCCCTGTTTGGTGTTGGTATGAAGTATAACTATGAGAACATTATTTGCTGCCTCCTCATTATAGCGGCAAAGCTACCTACCCATCACA
Source organism: Cibotium barometz (assembly GCF_041138505.1). NCBI lineage: Eukaryota > Viridiplantae > Streptophyta > Polypodiopsida > Cyatheales > Cibotiaceae > Cibotium > Cibotium barometz. The sequence goes on from NC_141070.1 coordinate 10,737,659, forward strand.
GGTGGCAATCTCTACCAAGCTATAACCAATGACAAGCAAATAAACGAGTACTCTTGTAAGAACTTCATAACCATATCTCACACCAAACTCATAATCACTACGGATTAAATGCCAGGGCTTGCAAAATTGAATGTTGTCTGATAGGTAGAGGGAATCATCAAACTACGGATGACCTTGACAACTCACTAGGACTAGTGATGTGTAACTTTTAAGTTACTCCACTCTCTTGCTTATTCCATACCATCGAACAAATCGGTCCCTTGATTTGAGCAACGTCAACATATTTATGAGTACCTCGATACTCATGGATTGTGGTTCGGTAATTTAAAATGTTGATCTAGAGTATCTTTCACTCGAGGATCTTAATTTAATTAGCAGCTATGTATTAGTAGTGAGTAACTACGTACCACTATCATCACACTAGTAGCTCCATACTAGTCTGTGAGTAACTCCGTACCCATGGCGTACCTCCCCCGAGTGGGAGTACCATAAACAACCATCTATAACAAGATGATTAAGTCACTTGCTGCTAAGAAGTGACTACACAAATTGACCCCTCCATTGCACATTGCAGTACATATCTGGAATTACAACCCGAAATTTTTTTTTTTGGACGTCCTTATCATAGAGGTCAACTTAGAAACTAGTGCATAGGTCTTGTGGAGTCTCGGCCGACCTAACCACACCACTGGTGACTTCCTAAAAAAAATGTGGCGCCGAAGTCACCACCTATGTACTTTAACTCCGTAAAGTACATGGTCTTTATCTATCATTTATGGAAAGTTGTAAAACATTCCTGCGAGATGGATTTTTATCACCCTAAAATTATTGTGCACTATTTTAGTGTGAAGAGCTTTTTTCCTGGGTACCATGGTTCACCCCAAGCTCATCTTTTGCTAAATTCTCCGATTTAACAAAAGATATGTCTGCCTCCGAACACTCCAGTTCAGCCCTAGACTTTGAGTTTACTTCTTAACACTCCGGTTAAGTCAAAACTCACCAGATACAGTAGGATTTACCACTAAGCTCTCCGGCTTAGCCTTCTATCCTAACTCAGCCCGAGTTTATGTACACCTCATATGTCGGATCCGATACTAACAACAACCAGGCTCATCTGGAGTGAGATACCACTCACTATTGCCATGTAAAACCTTATTAAATCCTAGAAATGCTCCACTCATTCCTTAGGGGTCATACGACTTATAGGGTTTACACGCACATGAACTTGTAAGCAAAATAGCCTGTCATGCAATATACAATTGCTTATGTAGGAAAGTAATATATTTCCCAAATTCATATGGTAGCATTTAAAATGTGATCACAATTGCACACTTATGTTGAACATAGGCAAGACTACGCTTGCAAAATGCTATAGGGCGTCCCCCATGCATGAAATTGTCCAACCAAACTAGTCTTACTGCTAACCTCTAGATTTAGATCACTCCGGAACTAAATCACTCTGTTAGCACTAGTACATCATCATGGTCTTGCTACCTAGAGCTTCTCCGAACTCTGTAACTGGGTTTTATCCCAACTCATGGCTATATTTGTAATTGTCAAAGTTCAAATTTTATCTTGCACACTTTATCACTACAGACAAGTGTACATACAACCTGCCAAAGAGTCAATTTACATGCACAAGCCTTGGCGTCCCATTCCACCAAGACTACAATCGATTCCGTGAGAATTTGATGTCCCATACCATCAAATTACCGCCAAACCAATTGATGTGACATATAAAAACGCTCTTTCTCCCCTCGAAAGATCACCACAAACTCTCGAGCAGTGGGATGTCAACGCATGGCAATAAAAAGAAGAGAAAACCATGCTAATAAGTTTAAGAACAGTTCTCTTCTTCAATTTTATAAGGGTATTGAGCATTACATCTCAAGACTATACCCCTTCAGATTTACCTTTGATTTGTACAAATCAATCCTAAATCTGCTATTATTATCTAGGCGTATGTTAATCCTTCAGATTAGTACTTCTAGATAAACCATTCAGTTGAGCACTGCTAGCAGCACTACTAGCCCCAAGTAATACACATGTTAGGGATTACTTTTACCAGGCAATCACGTGACTAAATCAAACTAGTCACCACTCTCTAGGGCCAAGTAGTGACACTATTTTGTTACTTTTAACAAGGGCCAGCTTGCCTCTACGGGCCAAAGCCTTTTATTGCTACAAACAGTAAGCAACTTGTTTGGACACAAGGCATAACCACATCAAGACTACGCTTGTACATGGTTCTTATTGCCAAAGTTTATCACAATCTTCTAGCATCTGTTAAAAGATTGTGAAGGGTTATGAGCACTACGGCTCAATTAGGCTTATCTGATTTCTCTTGATAAGCACTTCGTCTAATTTTGGCACAACTGACGCCATTACCAGTTTTCTTAGCCCAAGTAAAACACACCGCGGTTTCAAATTTACACTATAGCCAAACTACGTGACTTTGATGGTCAATACTAAGTGTATGCTCCGCTTTCATTTAGTCTTTTCGAACCAAATGTGTGATCACCACATGTGTTATTCTCGAGGCGCTACAGCCATAGACGTGTTCACTAGGCACAACGGCCATAGAACGTCTCTCTCTCGAAGGACTCGGCACTACGGCCGTGGGATTTGTCTCTCTCTTAGCACGCGGCGCTACGGCCGTGTGCAGTGGGTCTCTTTCGTGGAAAACGGGCACTACGGCCACACGGCGCGACGGCCGTGTTGGGTTTGTTTCGTGGGGTGTACCGTTGTTTTGTGTGTTTTGTTTTGTTTTGTTTTGTTTCGTGGGGTGTACCGTTGTTTTGTTGTTTTGTTTTGTTTTGTTGTTTTTTTTTTCAAAAAAAAATAAAAAAAATAAAATAAAACACCTTAGAGACGGAGCTTCGTCTTCAAAGCGTGGGGCTGCACTCGCCCCCCCCAACCTCCCCCACACACAGTATAGAGCGACTTCGAAACCACTTCGTTCGCAGACAGTGGGGCTGGTGTCGCCCCCCCCACACACAATTGTTTTCCAGAAAAGCTCTACGATTTAAGCTTCAACGATTTCCAAACGAAAATTTATTCGCAGATAAGCTTCAACGCAGGAAAACAAACGAGAAGCTTACCTCCAATATGCTGTGTGTGACGGGGAGAGAGAGAGAGAGAGTTCTTCCCTTCCATTCTTCCATGGCTGCCTCCCTCCACACCCTCCATTCGAGATAAGGATAAGGAGACGAATGGTCGAAAACCATCGAGTGGGCTTCGGTCCCCCGGTCACGCGCGGGCTCTGACAATCCCATCGAACCACGCTCTGATACCAGTGTTACATTCCCGTAACGCCGCTATGGGCATTACCACAAGAGGGGACGGCCTCTGGCTCACCACCCAGCCATAGAGGAAGAATGAGGATTACCCCTCATCCCCCAGGCTATATAGTGTGTGGCCTGCCGTCCACACTAGCCTGGCCGCCCATGACTCCGCATGGGCGTCCTCTCCCACTGAACCCCGGATATAGCCATCCGGTCTGCCGTCGGTCACAGGCGTTACAGCCTACGTGACATAAAAAAAAAGTGGGCCTAACTAGTCCTCCAAAACTTGTCCAAATTGGATCAAACTGAACCTAGAAGCCTCTAGATCCCAGTTGGACTTGGTTGGTGGCCTCCCTCACCTATAATGATACCCTCATTCCTTTGTATTTTCATCTTAGAATATTTACATGCTAGTGTAATTTTCATTTTAGTGTAAATCCTTTATCCCTCTTCCTTGCCTTTCCATTGTGAAGCTTGGTGCTTCACTAAAACTCTTCTTCTCTTGAAGATTACCCTCTTCTCTTGGTGGCCAAGCCTCTTCCTTGAGGGCTACACAACTTTTGCAAGGTAAAGAATCAAGCAAACCAAGGGTAAGTCTAAACAATGAAGTTTATTCTCTCTTTTTGATGTTAATCTTCTTCCTAACCTCCCTGGGAAGCATTTTATTTTATGGGTTTTCTCTTACAACCATGCCTTTCTTGATTTATGTTAAAGTTATGCTTATGTTTTATGCATAAACTAATTTTTATTATATATTATAATAAAAGTAAAATTTTAAGCATTCTCATTTCAAAGAAAATATGGAAAAGTTATGGTTGGCAAAATTGTAGCATTAGAAAATGAAGGTTTATGCATAATAAATTTTATTCTAAAAGTGGAATTTTGGGCATTCTCATTTTATAGAAAATATGGGGAAGCTATGGCAAAATTTATATGATTAGAGAATGAATTTATGCATAATAAGTTTTATGCTAAAAGTGGAATTTTGAGCATTCTCATTTCATAGAAAATAAGGGGAAGCTATGGCCAAATTTTTATCATTAGAAAATGAATTTATGCATAATAAATTTTATGCTAAAAGTGGAGTTTTGAGCATTATTCATTTAACAAAAAAATAAAGAAGGTTATGCACAAATTTTTCTAGATTCATTCAACTTATGAGAATTATGGAAAGGATTATGAATATAATTCATTTAGATAAAAATGAATTAGTTGTGTGCATGAATATTTTATGCTGAAAGAGGAATTATGAGCGTAATTGATTTTGTAAATCCCATAAGGATGTGTGCATAAATCTTTTATTCAAAAAGAGAAATATTGAGCATATTTTATTTTGGGAAAATTGAGAAAAGAATATGAAAATATTCATAGGAACGCATCGAGAAAACAAGGATAAATTTTAATCAGAAAGAGGAATCATGAACATATTTAACTTTTGGAATTATGTACACGTCTAGATTCTCAAAAAATAGAATCTTGAGTACATTCTGAAGAATGGGAAAAGGATTTCCTAGAAAAAGACTAGAAACATGCTTAGATGGATGAATGTAAATACTTGTGACTGACTTATTCCTAGATTCCTTGGTAAAGGAATCGTGAATTCTTGAAAGGATCGAGGATCCAAAAGTGAACGAAAATTTAGACTTAATTGAATTGAGTCGAGAAGAAGTTATCTTTAACTAAGCCAAGTAATGGTCGAGACTTAGAAGTTCTGTCAGTAAAAAAAGTAGAGTAACTGTACTCTTAATCTGGTTGATTGTGGAACAAAAATTCTAATAACTAGATCAAGGAAAGTCGATAATCAGATCTAATTCGTTCAAAGCGAAAAGAGACCATCTTGTTTGTAGAAATTGGAGTGATGTGTGGAATGATGTGGATTGATGTATGGAGTGATGTGGAGTGATGTGTGGAATGTGTGGAATAATGTGGAGTGATGTGGAGTGATGTGTAAATTGATGTGGTTGATGTGGAATTATGTGGGATGATGTGAATGAATATGAAAATGATGGGGGATGATGTGAATAAATGCAAAAATGATGTGGGATGATGTGAATGAATGTGGAAATGATGTGAATGAATGTTTGGAAATGATGTGAATGAATGTGGAAATGATGTGGGATGATGTGAATGAATGTTTGGAAATGATGTGGAATAATGTCGAAAGATAAGGGATGATGAGAAAAGATGAGGAATGATGTGAAGTAATGAGAAATGATGAGGAATGATGTGAAGTAATGAGAAATGATGAGGAATGATGTGAAATGATGGAATGATATGGATGTTGAAATTAGAGCAATGTGATGGGCTATGGTGGATCAAATACTAGAACCAACATCATTAACAAAGTGATTAGCAAATAATTAAGATATAATTAGTGAGTAATTAGCAAATAGCTTAATGTAGGCATGGATAATCAAAAACCAGCAAATAGAATGAGAAATGACGAGGAATGATGTGAAATGACGAGGAATGATATGGATGTTGAAATTAGAGCAATGTGATGAGCTATGGTGGATCAAATACTAGAATCAACATCATTAACAAAGTGATTAGTAAATAATTAAGATGTAATTAGTGAGTAATTAGCAAATAGCTTAATGTAGGCATGGATAATCAAAAACTAGTAAATTCTCATTAGGCCAATGCCTCAATTTATAGAGTTTACATCCAAGCATCAAATCCCACTGATTTCTCCTTGATTCACTCCACCTCTCCCAGAATATCTCCACCTCTTTTGCTTGATTCTCTCCACCTCTTCACTTTTCCCAGAATATTGTTGAAATTTGAGCATAATGATGAGCTATGGTGGATCAAACACTAGAATCAACATCATTAACAAAGTGATTAGCAAATGATTAAGACATAATTAGTGAATAATTAGCAAATAGATTAATGTAGGCATGGATACTCAAAAACCAGCAAATTCTCATTAGGGCTATGCCTCAATTTATAGAGTTTACATCAAGCATCTAATCCCATTGATTTCTCCATGATTCACTCCCAGAATATCTCCACCTTTTGCCTGATTCTCTCCACCTCTTCTCTTTTCCCTGAATATCTCCCAGAATAACTCCACCACACTCCTAAATTCTCTCATGCTACCCTTTATTCTCTCCCAGTAGATTCTTCTCACCTTTTCACAGGTTCTTTCACAATTACATCTCCTCTTTTACAGCCTCTAACCAAGAGCTTGTTCCCACACACACCCTATTCACTTGTATATTTCAACACCTCCCCTCAAGTGAATACTCCTAGTACACCTAGACCCTATACCAAGTTTGCCTCCCCTTACTTGATAGTCCGCGACCAGTGTCTACACCTCCCCTCAAGTTATCTTAGCACACATGGACCCTATATCAAGTTTCTCTCTTACTTGATAGCCTGCGACCAGTGCCTCGAGTCCCTGAACTCATAGTCCTTGACACTCTCTCTCTCTATGTGTCCAAGGCTTACTATAGTTGCCCACGACGACCTTGACTAAAGTGCTCACACATACATCTACCACGTGGCCTACATCATCCGGTGGCTCAGAGGTGGTTTTACTTTGTTGGGGCAGGTTACATTGGGTTGTGGGGTCTCTCTCTCTCTCTCTCTCTCTCTCTCAGAGATTTTCACATGGCTCCTCACTCTTTGGAGCCTCACATCTTCTCTTGTCTTTAGTCTTCTTGTCGTGGCAGCATCTCTCCACGCGTCCGTCTCTTCTTTCAGTCTTCTTGGGGGAGCTTCTCTTCTCGTGGAAGCTTCTCTTCTCGTGTCCATGTCTTCCTTCAGATCTTCTTCTCGGTGTGGATCCTCTTCTTGGAAAGAGATATTCTTCTTCTTTCATGGCTAGGGCCATGAGCTCGTCCATCAGGTCATTTTGCTCCATGTGAGCAACATGTTTCAATGTTTTGCTAACAGTTCCTTTGGGCTTTTTATGTTTATCTTGTATCATTATGCAATGCAAACCCAAATTTATGCGGGAGGTCCTACCTCTTGCCTTATTTTGGACAAGGGCAGTGTCTGTTTCCATTTTTACACTGATATAATGTGCCCAATACATAATGCGTATAGCATTCATTCTCATGCACATTCCAAATGCAACTCTGGCTGTGAATAATCTTGTATTTGAGTGAGATTTACAGGCATTAACCAAGGATTAAATGCAAAATGATGATTTTCACAAATTTATCAGCATAATTTTACCAGAAATTACATTAAATCAAGGGTAACCAATTTGTACAGGATGGTTGGAGTATCAAACCAACTCCGATTTGCAATCTGAAGTTATAGGGATCTGTATCAGATATTAATGGTTAATTTGAACCCTCAATTGCACCAAAATACAGTGATTAGCACTGATTAATCACTGATTAGTAATTTAATGCTCTGTTTTGTGTGCAGAAAACAGAGTATGCGGGGAGTCCAGATCTGGTGCCTTCCACTTCAAATGAGCTCAAATGCTTTCAAAGGCATCAATAGCAATGAGTCTAGTAGAGGATTAAGCCAAGAAACGCAAGATTTGACCAAATAATGAAAGCTTAATCTCTGTTTTACCAAAGTCACCTGTAGATTTGATGAAGAGCTTTGATCTCAATGTAGACTTAATGAAATTGAATTCTGTCTTCACCAGCTTGTAGAGCATGCTTGATTACCCCTTGGGCTAAGAGGAATTAGAAGGATTTGACCTGATGAAGTAGCAATGGCAAAATCTGCAGAGAAAAAAGGCACCGGCAGAAAACGCGAAATCTCCTTCGTTACTTGGCAGTTTGCTGCGCTGTCTTGCTGAGCTTGAAGCTAAAGATGTTAGCTAGCTTGTGTTATAAGCTCAAGACCTAATTTTGACTGTGCAAGGTGCTAGAGATCCTCCACTGGCTGGGGGTGAAGGGGAGAAGTGAAAACTCACTAAAAATTTGATTTTTTGCTAATTTTCTACTAATCCTAATTAATTAACTAATGGGCTCATAAATCTGATTGATTCTAGGCATGGCTCTGATACCATGTTGAAATTTGAGCATAATGATGAGCTATGGTGGATCAAACACTAGAATCAACATCATTAACAAAGTGATTAACAAATGATTAAGACGTAATTAGTGAATAATTAGCAAATAGATTAATGTAGGCATGGATACTCAAAAACCAGCAAATTCTCATTAGGGCTATGCCTCAATTTATAGAGTTTACATCAAGCATCTAATCCCATTGATTTCTCCATGATTCACTCCAAGAATATCTCCACCTTTTGCCTGATTCTCTCCACCTCTTCTCTTTTCCCTGAATATCTCCCAGAATAACTCCACACTCCTAAATTCTCTCATGCTACCCTTTATTCTCTCCCAGTAGATTCTTCTCACCTTTTCACAGGTTCTTTCACAATTACATCTCCTCTTTTACAGCCTCTAACCAAGAGCTTGTTCCCACACACACCCTATTCACTTGTATATTTCAACAAATATCTCCATAACTTCCTAAATCTTCTCATACTACCCTTTATTCTCTCCCAGTAGATTCTTCTCACCTTTTCACAGGTTCTTTCACATTTACACATTCTCTTTTACAGCCTCTAACCAAGGGTTTTTTCCGCACGCACCCTATTCACTTGTATATTTCAACACCTCCCCTCAAGTGAATACTCCTAGAACACCTAGACCCTATACCAAGTTTCCCTCCTTACTTGAAAGTCTGCGAGACTAGTGTCTAGCACACCTCCCCTCAAGTTATCTTAGCACACCTAGACCCTATACCAAGTTTCTCTCTTACTTGATAGCCTGCGCGACCAGTGCCTCAAGTCCCTAAACTCATAGTCCTTGACACTCTCTCTCTCTATGTGTCCAAGGCTTACTATAGTTGCCCGCGACTTTGACTAAAGTGCTCACACGTACATCTATCTATCACGTGGCCTACATCATCGGGGTGGCTCAGAGGTTGTTTTACTTTGTTGGGGCAGGTTACATTGGGTTGTGGGGTCTCTCTCTCTCTCTCTCTCTCTCTCTCTCTCTCTCTCAGAGATTTTCACGTGGCTCCTCACTCTTTGGAGCCTCACATCTTCTCTTGTCTTCAGTCTTCTTGTCGCAGCAGCTTCTCTCCACGCGTCCGTCTCTTCTTTCAGTCTTCTTGGGGAAGCTTCTCTTCTCGTGTCCATGTCTTCCTTTAGATCTTCTTGGTGTGGATCTTCTTCTTGAAGGAGATGTTCTTCTTCTTTCATGGCTGGGGCCATGAGCTTGTCTGTCAGGTCTTCTTGCTCCATGTGAGCAACATGTTTAAATATTTTGTTGACAGTTCTTTTGGGCTTTTTCTGTTTATCTTGTGTCATTATGCAATGCAAACCCAAATCTATGCTGGAGGTCTTACCTCTTGCCTTATTCTGGACAAGGGCAGTGTCTGATCCCATATTTACACTGATGTAATGTGCCCAATACATAATGCATATAGCATTCATTCTTATGCACATTCCCAAATGCAACTCTAGCTGTGAATAATCTTGAATTTGAGTGAGATTTACAGGCATTAACCAAGGGTTAAATGCAAAATGATGATTATCACAAATTTATCAGTACAATTTTCCCAAAAATTACATTAAATCAAGGGTAACCAATTTGTACGGAATGGTTGGAGTATCAAATCAACTCCGAATTGCAATCCGAAGTTATAGGGATCTGTATCAGATACTAATGGTTAATTTGAACCCTCAATTACATCAAAATACATTGATTAGCATCGATTAATCATTAATTAGCAAATTAATCCACTGTTTTGTGTGCAGAAAACAGAGTATGCGGGGAGTCCAGATCTGGTGCCTTAGACTTTAAATGAACTCAAATGCTTTCAAGGCCATCAATAGCAATGAGTCTAGTAGAGGATTAAGCCAATAAACACAAGATTTGACCAAATATTGAAAGCTTAATCTCTGTTTTACCAAAGTCACCTGCAGATTTGATGAAGAGCTTGGATCTCACTGTAGACTTGATCAAATTGAATTCTGTCTTCACCAGCTTGTAGAGCATGCTTGAAAACCCCTGGAGCTATGAGAAAATAGACCAATTTGATTGGATGAAGTAGCAATGTCAAAATCTCCTCAGAAAAATGGCACCAACAAAAATCGCAATTTCATGACTTGAAAACCCTTAGAAGACTACCCAATTCTGATTTGAGTGGCTAGAGCTCCTATGAGTTGGCTATGTATGGTTAGAAGGGTTTGGCCTAATTTTATGTGTGCAAGGAGCTAGAGCTCCTCCACCAGCTGGGAGTACAGAGGTGAGTTGAAAAGTAACTAAAAATTTGATTAATTTCTAATTATCTATTGATCCTAATTAATTAGATAATGGGCTCATAAACCTGATGGATTCTAGGCATGGCTCTGATACCATGTTGAAATTAGAGCAATGTGATGAGCTATGGTGGATCAAATACTAGAATCAACATCATTAACAAAGTGATTAACAAATAATTAAGATATCATTAGTGATTAGCAAATAGTTAAGATGTAATTAGTGATTAGTAAATAATTAAGATGTAATTAGTGAGTAATTAGCAAATAGCTTAATGTAGGCATGGATAATAAAAAACCAGCAAATTCTCATTAGGCCAATGCCTCAATTTATAGAGTTTACATCCAAGCATCAAATCCCACTGATTTCTCCTTGATTCACTCCACCTCTCCCAGAATATCTCCACCTCTTTTGCTTGATTCTCTCCACCTCTTCACTTTTCCTAGAATATCTCCCAAAATATCTCCACACTTCCTAAATCTTCTCATGCTACCCTTTATTCTCTCCCAGTAGATTCTTCTCACCTTTTCACAGGTTCTTTCACATTTACACATTCTCTTTTACAACCTCTAACCAAGGGCTTGTTCCCGCACGCACCCTATTCACTTGTATATTTCAACACCTCCCCTCAAGTGAATACTCCTAGAACACCTAGACCCTATACCAAGTTTCCCTTCTTACTTGATAGTCTGCGAGACTAGTGTCTAGCACACCTCCCCTCAAGTTATCTTAGCACACCTCGACCCTATACCGAGTTTCTCTCTTACTTGATAGCCTACGACCAGTGTCTCAAGTCCCTAAACTCATAGTCCTTGACACTCTCTCTCTCTATGTGTCTGCTGGGGGTACAAAGGTGAGTTTCTAATTATTTAATGATCCTAATTAATTAGATAATGGGCTCATAAACCTGATGGATTCTAGGCATGGCTCTGATACCATGTTGAAATTAGAGCAATGTGATGAGCTATGGTGGATCAAATACTAGAATCAATATCATTAACAAAGTGATTAGCAAATAATTAAGATGTAATTAGTGAGTAATTAGCAAATAGCTTAATGTAGGCATGGATAATAAAAAACCAGTAAATTCTCATTAGGTCAATGCCTCAATTTATAGAGTTTATATTCAAGCATAAAATCCCACTCTCCTTGATTCACTCCACCTCTCCCAGAATATCTCCACCTCTTTTGCTTGATTCTCTCCACCTCTTCACTTTTCCGAGAATATCTCCACACTTCCTAAATCTTCTCATGCTACCCTTTATTCTCTCCCAGTAGATTCTTCTCACCTTTTCACAGGTTCTTTCACATTTACACATTCTCTTTTACAGCCTCTAACCAAGGGCTTGTTCTCGCACGCACCCTATTCACTTGTATATTTCAACACCTCCCCTCAAGTGAATACTCCTAGAACACCTAGACCCTATACCAAGTTTCCCTCCTTACTTGATAGTCTACGAGAGTAGTGTCTAGCACACCTCCCCTCAAGTTATCTTAGCACACCTGGACCCTATACCAAGTTTCTCTCTTACTTGATAGCCTGCGACCAGTGCCTCAAGTCCCTAAACTCATAGTCCTTGACACTCTCTCTCTCTATGTGTCCAAGGCTTACTATAGTTGCGCGCGACTTTGACTAAAGTGCTCACACATACATCTATCTACCACGTGGCCTACATCATCGATGGCAAGATAGGAATTGTGTTTGGAAACTGTATTTGTATATGAAACGTGTTTTTTAAAGATTGTTTTATATGTCAAGAATGCTGGGGAAGCATTTTGACTATCTTATGGAATGAGGTCATGGGGACCTAAGTGGATAATGTTGCAACAACTAACGGAGAGTCAAAGAAGGACGTGTCATGTGGCAAGGTCCGCCGAGGTCTTGACCAAGGTTAAAATGCTGAGCTTCCGGTACGATGGATGAGGGGCCAAGGAAGTGGCCTATGAGTGAAGTGCTAGGTCACCTGCGAAGGAGCCTAGAGGGTGCTGACCATATGGTGCTCGGGCTCTAAGTCACCCAAGACACCCACGCATGTGTCGAGGAAGAAAATGAGGTAGAGTTGTTTTCTGAACACACGGGCATGGATTTGGTTGATTGGCATTGCTGGTCTTCAACGGATGAGTTCATGGCTCTTTTTGGTAAATGGATCTTGTTGGTTGATCTAGCTAATCTTCAACAGAGAGTCCATATGGATTTTATGGAAAAATCTTGATTATACTCCTGGGTACTATGAGCTAGGAAATATTGAAAAGGCCCTTGAGTGAAGTACTAGGTGAGCCTAGAGGGTCTGACCAAGTGGTGAGTGTTCTGGTTGCCAACAATGATGCCATAGGTAAGTTGAGGGGAAGGAATGATTGAAAATTGGATTGGAATGAGGTCGTGGGGACCTAAGTGGAAAAGTTAGAAATTGGATCCTGGAAATGGAATACTGAGAATTATGATGGAAACACTGTGGTTTTATTGCAATTATGTTTTGAAATAGTGAATCTAAGAAAAGGCAATTTCATTTTGGGTGTGTAAGTGGTGTGTCTATTTAATTTTTGCATGAGTGCCGGCTAGGGGGCCTAGGAACTCTTTTCCCTGGTACTCAGGACAAAACATAACCAAATTTTTATAAATGGATCCTATCAATACAGTGGTTGGGTGGTTGGCTAACTCATGGGATTAGATGGGGTGTTAGGCTGGATCGATGGATTCCTATAATAAAATTCAATTCTCTTCAAGTTACGATAGTTGAATTAAGTCACAGGATAATCCTTGTTCTATGGAAAAGAATCAACGGTTGTGCCTCTTTTAATGGGAAAAAAAGCATTGGTCTCTATGAACCAAGTGTAAGTTCCTCCTTTGCTCCAGCCATGTGACCCGCGGGTTCGGTAGGAATCGCCTATGCTTTCTGGGCGAGGGAAGTTTTTGCTGGGTTCGGTTTTGGAAGAACCGAGGGATTAGTCTCTTGTCCTGACATTTGTTGGCGAGGCCCCAAGTGGGAAGCTTTGCCCTACGCGTGAGGTTGCTACTTCCGCTGCCAGCACTCTAGAGTTCGATGCGCAGAGAGGGCAGGGATCTCACAGCTGGTATTAGAGCGATTTGGTTGAAGTTGATAAACCAAGAAGCAAGAAATGTCAAAAATTTATGAGTTACCAGTGAAAGATTATAATTGTGTGTTGAAATTCGTATAAGTTGATATTCAAAATGGAGATTCATAAATTGGGAATTGGGTTTTTACATGGAAGTACCGCAATTGAGTGGAATCCCTGACTTGCTTGAGGCCTAGATATGATGGCATGTGCCTTATAACACCAAGGGCCGTAAATACCTGTATAGACTGTGGGTATAACTGCAGCTCTATACTGACAATATATACGAGTCAGTCTAAGACCTTGAAGTTATGAGCAAAAATGCTATCCTAGATAATGATTTTTCGAAATGCTGGTTGATATGATTTTAGAATTGTGGTTGAAAATTGATGAATTGATTTGGATTCTGATTGAAAGATGATTTTTGAATTCTGGTTGAAAGTAGATGAGTTGAAAGTAGATGAATTCTGGTTGAAAGTAGATGAGTTGAATAAGTCATGATGATGATGAATGGAGAGAATTCCAATGATGTTGTTAGAAGCTTGGTAGATGATCAAGACTTTCAGTAGATCACTATGAGATTAGTGGATCATGCTGACAGATTGTTCGCAGCTTGACCCTTGACCTAGTAGACCCAATTGTGGAATGACAAATTGAGAACCTGTATAATTGAAATTTTCGTGGGAGAATGTTCAGATGTTAAATTGGAAATTACTGGTCTGATGGACCATTATTGTGTTAAGGATATGAATTGATCTATTTTTTGATAATGAGTTCTGTATGTTTCTTCTTATAGAAGGGATCTTTATCCCAGGATTCTGAGAGGGTTGACCAAACTTTAAGGAACCCCAGAATCAGTTGGATCTAAAGTTTATTTCCTTTTGGATTTAAATTATAAATAAAGTGATCTTTTCACCTGAGCGTCTTGGTTAAGTTGGAAAAACAGACTTAACAAAGAAAAGAAAGAGTCCCACCCCAGAGAGCGGCACATCAAGAGCCACCACAATAGCTGGTGTAGTGGAGGAAGAAAGAGGACGGATAGATTTATGTCACCATTGATGATCAAGTCTAAAATCTTCACTTCCCTGACAGGAATTCAATTTTTGGAATTAAGTACTGCCATGGGAGTAAGAATATGATTTTTACCGAGATTATCCTCCAGCTGCAAGATGAGGACATCTCGAGTTTTTTAAGTGGGGTAGGATGTAAGATTCCTCCCTCTAGCTTTTGAGATATAAAGATATAAGAATATCCCCTTCGGTCTCTTGTAATCGTCCCCCACCTAAGAATGGAAAAAGATCTTGTTTTCCCTTGTTTTTGGTCTAGAGAGAGAAAATATTCTAGAGAGAGGTAATATAGCTCTGAAATATTTTTGGATAAGTATTTTCTTCCAGTCAATAGGAAGAGATCCCCTGAAATAGAAGTTTAAAAAGAGTTTTCTAATGTGCATTAGAAATTAATTGAAATGTGCATTGCACACCTTAGCCTAAGGATACCTATTTTCTGAAAATTATGGATTAAGGTCCAAAGAGTGTTCTAAAGGGCCTATAGGATTAATTCAAGTGTTTGAAATGTGCATTGCACACCTTAGCCTAAGGATACCTATTTTCTGAAAATTATGGATTTAGGTCCAAAGAGTGTTCTAAAGGGCCTATAGGATTAATTCAAGTGTTTGAGAAAGAAAAATGCAAGAATAAAAGAAAATCTCCCAAAAATGAGTACATTTGCACATAAGATAAAGAGTTGACTAGTACTGGCACTTTAATAGTAAAAAAATGAAAAATTTGACACCTCATGAGGGTGAGTGGAGCTCATGAAGGAGGCGCCTATAATCACCATCATTTCTCCAATTTTTAATTCAAAAAAATGAGATATTTCATCTCTCCTCTCACCTCTTTCAAACTAGATCAAAAAAGTGGACCTAACCAGTCCAAAACTTGTCCAAATTGGATCAAAATGAAGCTGGAAGCCTCTAGATTCCAGTTGGACTTGGTTGGTGGCCTCCCTCACCTATAAATAGACCTCCATTCCTTTGTATTTTTTATCTTAGAGTATTTACATGCTAGTGTAATTTTCATTTTAGTGTAAATACTTTATCCCTCTTCCTTGCCTCTCCATTGTGAAGCTTGGTGCTTCACTAAACCTCTTCTTCTCTTGAAGATTACCCTCTTCTCTTGGTGGCCAAGCAACTTCCTTGAGGGCTACACAACTTTTTCAAGGTAAAGAATCAAGCAAACCAAGGGTAAGCCTAAACAATGAAGTTATTCTCTCTTTTTGATGTTAATCTTCTTCCTAACCTCCCTCATGCTTGGGAAGCATTTTATTCTATGGGTTTTCTCTTAAAACCATGCCTTTCTTGATTTATGTTGAAGTAATGTTTATGTTTATGCATAAACTAATTTTTATATTATATTATATTAAAAGTGGAATTTTAGGCATTCTCATTTCATAGAAAATGTGGAAAAGTTATGGCAAAATTTTATCATTAGAAAATGAAGGTTTATGCATAATAAATTTTATTCTAAAAGTGGAATTTTGGGCATTCTCATTTCATAGAAAATGTGGGGAAGCTATAGCAAAATTTATATCATTAGAGAATGAATTTATGCATAATAAATTTTATGCTAAAAGTGGAATTTTGAGCATTCTCATCTCATAGAAAATATGGGGAAGCTATGGCCAAATTTTTATCATTAGAAAATAAATTTATGCATAATAAATTTTATGCTACAAATGGAGTTTTGAGCATTATTCATTTACCAAAAAAATAAAGAAGGTTATGCACAATTTTTTCTAGATTCATTCAACTTATGAGAATTATGGAAAGAATTATGAATATAATTCATTAAGATAAAAATGAATTAGTGTGTGTGCATAAATATTTTATGTTGAAAGAGGAATTATGGGCATAATTGATTTTGTAAATCCCATAAGGATGTGTGCATAAATCGTTTATTCAAAAAGAGGAATATTGAGCATATTTTATTTTGAAAAATTTGAGAAAAGAATGTAAAAATATTCATAGGAACGCATCGAGAAAACAAGGATAAATTTAAATCAGAAAGAGGAATCATGAACATATTTAACTTTTTTATGAAGTACACATCTAGATTCTCAAAAAATAGAATCTTGAGTACATTCTGAACAAGAAAAGGATTTCCTAGAAAAAGACCAGAAACATGCTTAGATGGATGAATGTAAATACTTGTGACTGACTTATTTCTAGATTCATTGGGAAGAAAGGAATCTGGAATTCTAGAAAGGATCGAGGATCCAAACGTGAACGAAAATTTAGACTTAATTGAATTGAGTCGAGAAAAAGTTATCTTTAACTAAGCCAAGTAATGGCCGAGACTTAGAAGTTCTGTCAGTATAAAAAGTAGAGTAATTGTAGTCTTAATCTGGTTGATTGTGGAACAAAAATTCTGATAACTAGATCAAGGAAAGTTGATAATTAAACCTCATTCACTCAAAGCGAAAAGAGACCATCTTGTTTATAGAAATTGGAGTGATGTGTGGAATGTGTGGAATGATGTGGATTGATGTGTGGAGTGATGTGGAATGATGTGTGGAATGTGTGGAATGATGTGGAGTGATGTGTGGATTGATTTGGAGTGATGTGGATTGAGGTGTGAATTGATGTGGGATGATGTGAATGAATGTGTAAATGATGTGGGATGATGTGAATGAATGTGTAAATGATGTGGAATGATGCAAATGAATGTGTAAATAATGTGGGATGATGTGAATGAATGTGGAAATGATGTGGGATGATGTGAATTAATGTCGAAACATAAGGGATGATCAGAAAAGATGAGGAATGATGTGAAGTACTGAGACATGATGTGAAATGATGGAATGATATGGAAAGATAGGAATTTTATTTGGAAACTGAATTTGCATATGAAACCTGTTTTTTAAAGATTGTTTTACGTTAAGAATGCTGGGGAAGCATTTTGACTATCTTATGGAATGAGGTCGTGGGGACCTAAGTGGAAAATGTTGTAACAGCTATATGACGGAGAGTCAAAGAAGGATCTCTGGCGTGGCAAGGTTAGCCAAGGTCTTGACCAGCCTCAGTTCAGTCAAAATGGTAAGCTTCCGGTTACGGTGGATGAGGGGCCAAGAAAGTGACCTATGAGTGAAGCGCTAGGTCACCTAGCGAAGGAGCCTAGAGGGTGCTGACCATACGGTGCTCGAGCTCTGGGTCACCCAGGATACCCCACACGCGCATCGAGGAAGAAAATGAGTTGGAGTTATTCGTTGAACACGGGCATGGATCTGGTTGATTGGCCTTGCTGGTCTTCACAACGGATGAGTTCATGGCTCTTTTTGGTAAATGGATCTTGTTGTTGGTAGATCTAGCTGATCTTCAACATATGAATTTTATGAAAAAATCTTGATTATACTCGTAGGTACTATGAGCTAGGAACTATTGAAAAGGCCCACACTACCTTTGAGAGGGTTAACATTAAAGTAAGAAACTTACACTCTCATTTTGCTCTGTTAGGAAACTATGCTAGGTTGAGAGTTTAGCTATACGTGCTATAATTACTATATATAAAAAGGTGGGCGCACACAACAAGCAAGACAAGGAAGATTGGCTATAAGTTGATTAGAGTCCATAGAGGGTACAGAACCAACCATTCATGTAACAAATTTTGTAAATGGAAATGAGAACAATTTTGTTCAAGACAGGAAAAGCTTCAACAGCTGCCTTCTTGACACAAACCACTGAGATAGGACCCGAAGTAGCAAATCGAAGAGCCATACTAGGTCACGTAAAGGCTCATAAAGAGCACAGAAAAGAAAAGCCAAGAGATTCTTCTAGCAGAGATGAGGAAAATTGTATTAGTCTCTCCGAAGCAATTCATGTAATTTTTTTGGTGTAGAGAGAGCAGGGAACTAAGGTGATGAGAGTTGAGGGAACCGCCCTACAGAACAAGACAAGGGATGGCCATCTCCATCACATGTGTTTCAACAGCTGGATAATTGCGGGACTGGCTCTCAAAGCACAACAACTCTGTATAGCAGCCGCGGAGCCGAACACAACCTCCTCCCTTATCAGAAGTGCATAGCAGCACCTTTACAGGTGAAGGAAGACACCAAGGCGGCCAGCACCTTTGTGGGTGAAGGAAGACATCACACCCGGCGCAGCACACAGTAAACAGTAGCGCACACAAATAGCAATAAGGCAGCAAATAGGAGGAAGAGAGGCTGGCGGCCTCCCACCACAGCAGCCGGGACCTTCCATTTGCAGGTGTTTACATCAAACCGGGCTACATGTAAAAGCAGCCTAGTGACCAGCAAACATCGTCTGTATCCTTATCTTCTTTTGACACAGGCACCACGTGGCACTCCAGCCCACCTTATTATTGCCTACACATGAAAACCACCTCACTATCCATAGCACACTAACATTTCCATTTTCTCTACAACTAACAACTTACCTGTCTACTCTCCTCATATCATTATATTTTCAAAAAAAAAACAAATTTCCCTGCTAAACCCTTTCTCATCCACCACTACCATACCCATTATGCGCACACACACACATGCTACCTCTCTTTCTCGAAAATAACCCACTAACAATTCCTCTCTCTCTCTCTCTCACATGCACACGCACACAAAATTAACTTCACTAAAACAATTATCCTTATAAATAAAAAAGAGAGACTTTTTTCATAATCAAAATGCACAGTCTATACTCTCTCTCCCTCTCTCATTAGTAGGTGTACAGATTTCAAAATACTTTTCCCGAGCATTGGCAAATTGTGTAAAATCTTTGCATGGCTATGGCACATCACTTGGAACATGTCCTTTCTCACATTCTTTCTCCCCGTGAGATGAATCATGCATCACTAGCTACATGCGGATTCTTCAATGGTACGAGAGTTGGTGGGGTATTTTTCCATTTCTTGAGAGCACATGGGATACTCTTGCATCCGCACTGTTTGACAAGCCGTGGACATCATCTCATCATGAGGTGCTCTAATTGGGACTGTATGCACTTCATGGCTACCCTTATGTAATCATTTTTACTCCAAGATCATATTGATGTTTTCTATCCAGAGCATCACATAGAGGTGTTTCAATTCATGTATCATGTTCCACCCTCATATCTAGTCACATATGCCCAAACTATTGCACCCATCCCATGCCCCAACCATTGTGGAGCAGCACCTTTCTATGCTCACCCCCTTGGAGATTGTACCCCATGATGAAGCCACCACAACCTCTACGTCAGACATTGTATCCACTTATGATTCACCATGGGAGATGCATGTTGATCCTCACATAACCTCGCCATCAATTATTGTATTTGTTGACACAGGTTTTGCTACACACTTGAATGATTTTTCTCTTCCTTTTTTAGCCATCTTATGAGGTGGAAAAATCCATTCATGTATATTTATAGAGGATTTCTTGTTATATTTTGGGATAGATCCTCTATACACTCCACCATCTTTTTAGGGTGTAGATTGTTATGGATACCACTCATCACTAGCTTTTGCTTGAGTTGTTTGTAGATCCTTTTGATAAGGACACTATTTCCTTGATGGCCACATCTTTTGCAAAAGTGTTCCTCTACTCCATAACCTATTCATTACCTACATCCTTCTCACTTGTTGGGAGTAGTGCATTGGCATTGGCTAGGGCACCCCATTTGTCTTCATTCATTTGGGACCTTGGCTTACATCAGGCAACAGAGTACTAAGAGTTTTTCATTTTTGTTTAGGATTGAGGTAGTGGTCCTCTCGCTTTGACATATATTTTACCCTCTTCATTGCCATGGATTCATCGACATTGTACTCTAGAGTTGCTGATGGTGTTTCCCATTTTTATTTGGGATCCAGGAGAGGCAGATGACTTCCATGTCATTCCTCCATGTCCTTGGGCACTTTTTTCCCATAGGGTTTTTTTCCCTTGGACAACCATCTCTCCCTTGTACATACCTATATTGTATTCCCCTTCAACTTATGATTCATCTAAACACCCCTTCATCTTGTCTTCATTGATACACTTTGGTCCCATCCCCTTTCACATCCAACGGACTAGATGTGCTTCAAAGGTCAAGGTGGCATAATTGCTTTGACCTAGTGTCCGACCCTTTGGCTAGCATTTCATGACAGTCTACTTTCAAGGTCTTAGGAAGGAATACCTTCCTCTCCTCCCAGTGATAGGTGCTGTTGTCTCAAGAGAGTGATGGAATCCCCCCCCCACTACTTTGGTTCTTGCTCTCGACGGATGGTTGGGATTCCATCCCTTCATATCTACATAGCCACTTCGGAGTCAATGCCTCATGCCATATCACTTCCTTGCATCCACAGGGGGAACCTATTTTTGTGCACAGTGTTGAGTACTCTCACCTCCTAGGCCAATTTTTCATCTCTTGACATATGGGATACCTCACTGGAGCTTGTCATGGTAATCTAAGAGGACACCTCCAGTGTCCCCCTTGCAACTTCCGGAGGGCCTCGAGGTTTCGTAAAAAAACTTGACCATTAATGCAATAAAACACTCAAATTGGCCACAACCTTGAACGTGTACTATGTTATGGGCTACCACACCTCCACGAGGGAACTCAATACATTCACCTAAAGGAAGAGCAATAGATCACAACCACTGTAGGGCACTTACCAATGCTTCAAACTTGAGTCCCTTGAGGCCTCCAAGCTCACTTGTTTTGCTAAGCTCCAAACCTCCAAGCTCTACCTCCACGTTGTCTCACTGTAGAGTCGCTCACACCTCGCCCAAGGCAATCACTCTCTCTCACTCTCCCACACAAGCATGAATCATACAAGAATAGAAGAGGTACAATGCTAGAATGCTCTCTCTCTCTCTCTCTCTCTCTCTCTCTCTCTCTCTCTCTCAAGACACAAGGAAGAGCTCTCTATAGCACAAAAGGGGATTGTGTCTTTTTATTATGAGAAAATGCCTTATATACATTTGGCCCTTATTCAAACATGGGCACCCAAAACTTACTTAACTAGGCCTTGGGTGGCCATTATCTCATAGTGTTTAACTTTTATAGTGCCGTTTCATGACACTTATTAATGTTCTCAATTGGAGGAGCATTCTTGTTAATCCAAAATGGGATTAATATCCCCCCTTCCTGATGTAGGTTTTGTCCTCTCAGAACCTTACTGAGGTCTAAAGACCTGGTCACCGAAATCATGTCGGTAGAAATTCCTTCGTTTGATTGAAGCTTCCTGTGTGTGCGTCTGAATGCTGAGTGGGAGCACTAGAACCCTGTGACATGCATGTAAGCCGGAAGACACCTTAGGTGACGGTAATATAGCATCATGCCCCGATCAGATGAGCCTTGATTCATGTTGAAGTGTAGGTGCTCAACGTCATGGCCATCATAGGGCTTTAGGTTGTTGGTCAATCAGGACCACCAACAATTAAAAAAATCGAACACTTGTTGCCATGATCGCTGGATCCGGGATACGGCGCCATGCTTGTATCATCCAAGTAAGCATTTGCGTCCTTTTCTCCCGTATGTCTGGAAAGGTTGCTGGCATGAAGATTGAAAAGTTGTAGCAGACATGGGAGTCGCATCGCTTGGCCTCCAAAAACTCCAGTGGAGTTCATCTTCTCTTAAGGGACATGTACAATGGGTCAACCCGCTATGTTGGTGGCACACACATATAGACTTGGTTGTACTCTAGAATTGTTAAGTACTCTTTCCACTAGTGTGGTTGTATTCCAAAATCTTCTAGTTTGGGCTGCGCGTCATCTGACAATTGTGGCATAGCTGCCTCTTGTGTGTACAGGGTGAGCCTTTCTTCACCTGCCCGGAAGTAGTAGCTGATCATGAAGGTGACAATCATGATTTCCAGCAGGTCAGCCAATTGGGGATTGGCCAATTTTGTGTGCTACGCCACATTTTCCCATAATGTGCTTTCTCCAACCAAGGGAAGTAATTCTTCTAAATCAGGGCGAGGTGTTCGTAGAGAGTATGGCACACAATGCTACTTTGTTGGTGTGACCTTGGAGTAGGCTTCTGGCATAATCCGTCAAGTTGGTTCAAACAGAGTTACTTGCATGAGCACCTTGAACATCAACTAATAGAGGATTGCCAGTGCGAATGAAGCCCTCGTATTCTTCACTAAATAATGATTCCAAAACTGTGTCATCAATGAAGGCTGTGGGAAAATCTATCTATTGATGAGGAGTGAAAGTAGAGAATATGCAGTCGGAGGCCTGAGATGTGTCAGTAGGTGGGGTATTAGGATAGGGATTAAGGAGTTTACTAGCGACATTAGAATAGACGGGGTAAGTGGACATTGAAGATGAAGACGAGGTTTCTTCCTGACCATGACCGGTGTGCTAGGATGTGGGTGGCTAGGCTTGTGAGATTTCATAAACTCTTGTAAGTCAGGGATATCCTCAGGATTTATGGTAGGATATTCAAATATGGGTGGCATCAAAATTGTAATGTACATTGGTTAACATGGATTCTAAGTGTTTGTAGATATTAGAGTATAGCTTTAGAATTCCAAAAGGATGATGTAGACTCACATAAGTTAAGATGTTGGTGAGTATTATAAACTTCAAGCCACCCATGGCTTATAATCCGACACCAACTATGGAGGTTTAACACAATAGGATGTAATGGGTAAAAGAAGATATCTCATGGATTAGTTAAGACGATGTCCCTCTGCAAAAGTCCCATTATTATTGTAGGGTTAGCATCACGTTCTGTATTTTGCGTAATGAGGGTTAGTTCACCTAGGCGGCCTAGGTCTTCAGATAGATTTATATTGTACTGAAGTAAAGAGAGGGTTAGTGTATACAAAAATAGAGTGAGAGTTTGAGGAGAGGCCCGAGGAGTTACTAGCAAACTGACTCAAATCCGAGGCATGCTCAAGGAGTAGGCGTAGGTCATCTCTAGGCTCCGGCCGTTGACTTCGGTCTTGTATCGCCAACCAGCGTTCTAACTCTTATAGATGAGAGTCATTGTTGGTGAGGAGGTTTGATATGGCAGTTTCATGAACCATCCTTGCAGCATCCAATTCCTTGAATTTCCGGGTTGCTTCCTCTTGGGAACGCCTGGTTGTTGCTTTGCTTTCTTGAGCTTCAGTGATTCTTTGGAGCCTTTCGGCTCTGACTGTCTTGTAGCTGCTTAAGTTGTGCCATTGCTTCTTGGTGGGCCAATTCCATCCTTTGCATTTTAACTTGACTGGCACTTATGGTGTCGTTAAGTGTTCTTATTTTCTCTGCATATGCCTTGTTCGATTGTTCTCTCTCTTACTGTAAGTGAGTGGCTTTGTCCTCCACTGCTTTCAGATTGGAGGATAGCTATTGGATCTGTCATTGCAGCTCCTCTTCTTTGGCCATGGAATTGTGCTCGAGTTCTTGTACTTGTTGGGCATGAAGGGCTATGAGCTCGGATGATGTCCCGCACTTTCTTCTCTGTCTTCTTCTTTCTCCCTTTCCTTATCTCCTTCATAATGGCATGGGTCTCCACTAGAATTCACCTTCTTGCATTTCTTCAGCGTGGTGGTTGCTCTGGCAGCAGTGCCAATTGTAGTTGCTCTGCTAGTTTGGGCTCTAGGAGAAAGGCCTTTTTGCCACATGATTTAGGACTTGGGCTAGTAGGTACGGGTTGCATATTTTGAACTGGTGGGCCTTCAGATAGTTCTCCATCTCTCTATGAATATAATAGGCCTAGTCCTCCTCCTTATCTTCATGTACCTTAGAGATCCTGTTCAACGGGACCCTCTTGTATCTATCCACTGGCTTGACCTGCATTATTAGTGACATAGCCCTGCAAGCTTTCTCTGTAGCCTCATCCCAAATATTCTCGTACTTTGCCCCATTGGAGTTATAAAGAACTCTTCTTTAGTGTTGCGTCCAGAGGCATTTTATCGAATGGATGGGCATGGACTTTGACTGCTGGTGGGAGGTGCAGAGCATCACGAATGAGTTCTTCTACGATGAAGAGCTACTCTGTTGTGCCGTCGGCCTTCGTGATAGTGCCATGTTTAGTGCCTTTGTCATAGGTCTTGATATACTCGGCACAAAGCTCCATGTTGATGCTCCTTGATGCTCCTTGGAAGTATTTGCACCATTCTCCCTAAGCCTACTTTTTCCAGCTTCTCCTTGACCTCTGCCTCTTCCAGAATTTGGAGGCACTTTGGGTTGTGGTAATGCAGTGCGACCTTTCCATGGGCTGTAAGGACTTCTTTGCTAATGAGATGGCCCCATGGAAGGCTTGGGCATATGGGCCCAAAAAATTCAGTTTGGGTACCCGCACACCTGGTTTTTCTTTTGACTTGCTGGGGAGCCTGTAGCACTGGCTTGAGCGACTGCAGGGGTCTCTACAGCTTTTGTTTTTGAGGTCGACATCTGTACTGTGAAAAGTACATCAGTCTCTAGGCTGGTGGGGTAGGTACCATTTCTCTTGTTTTTCTTTTTCTTTTTTTCTTTTTTCATTTTTTAATATATAAATGGTAACCCGGTTAGTTGAAATGAGAAGTGTGTTAGTGTAGGAGCAATAACAAGGTGTGTTAATTGAGAGGAGGTGAACACTGTGGCGTGAAGGTGTAGGGTCATAGTAGTCTCGTGAACTTGCATGTCGTGAGGTTTTGTGAAATGAGGTTCCAGTGAAAAGTGGTTTCATGAGATGTGGTTTCGTGAACTGAAGTCCCGTAAAGGTGGTTTCGTGAGATGTAGTTTCATGAAAGGGAGTTCCGTGAAACGGAATCCCGTGAGATGTGGTTTCGTGAACTCAGGTGCCGTGAGACTATAGTGGTTTCATGAAAAGTGGTTTCATGAAACAAAATCCCGTGAGATGTGGTTTCGTGAACTTAGGTTCCATGAGACTACAATGGTTTCGTGAAAAGTGGTTTCGTGAAAGGGAGTTCCGTGAAACGAAATCCCGTGAGATGTGGTTTCATGAACTCAGGTTCCGTGAGACTACAATGGTTTCATTGAAAAGTGGTTTCGTGAGATGTGGTTTCGTGAAAGGGAGTTCCGTGAAAGGAATCCCCGTGAGATGTGGTTTCATGAATCTCAAGTTCCGTGAGACTACAGTGGTTTCGTGAAAGTGCAGGTTTGTGTAGTCCTGTGAAACTTCAGTGAAGTGTGAAGGTGCAGATTTTTGTTATTGTATCGTTTTTCAATTTTTTGTTATCAAAGAATGTGATGCATGCAAGTGATGATACCGCAAGGAATTGGTTAGAATAACCACCGAATCAGGTGATACTTATGTACAAGATTGTTATCGAGAAGATATTGATTGAACATAAACATCAAAATCAAAATAAAAATATAAAAAGGAAAAAGAATACGAGAAGGAAATGAGAAATGGACCAAGCTCCCACCTTAATAGATGACAGTCAATTATGGTTGGAAAATCCGAGGAAGACGATGCATGATGATTGGAAGCGGGAGCTCAAGCAAGTAGCGATGGTGGACACAATGCAAAATGATGAGAAGGGAAAGAAATTTGGATTTTATAACGTAGCCATCAAATAGGGCGACTGCCTTAATGAAGAAATCCATGTGGCGTCTTTCGATTGGCCCGTGAGAAATGATCGTTTTCACAACGTGAACCTTTTTGGACCAGTTCACGGCATGAATTTTTTAGGGTTGGCTCACGACGTGAACCATTTTGAACTAGTTCACGGCGTAAACATTTTTGGATTAGTTCACGGCGTGAACTTTTTTAGATTATGAATGTGCAAGATTGATATCTTCTATTTTTTTTTCCTTCATGCTCAGTCATTCAAACATGCACCAAATGAGTGAATGATACCCAGTTCACCTTATACCCATTGTGCAACAAATGGATACCTCCATTTTTTATTGCCATGAAAACCCAGGTGACACCTTAACACTTCTGGGTAAGTGTCGTTGTTGCAGGCATTTTATCTCTGTGTGGAAGTTTTTGATTCTTCCTTCCACCCAATTGAACAATGTTATTATTGGGTCCTATGGTTGGGAGCTTTTATCTGTGTCCCTTTGCTGAACTTCTTTGTTTCTACCTTTAGGTTCCTTGTTCAGTTTTGTGATCGAAGTGGTTTTATTGACATTGCTTTGGCAATTCCCAACCCATTTGCTTGTGTTGTCTTCTTCCTCCACACCAATGTTGGTGCAGTTCCAGCATTGGTTGGGAGTTGATGTTGTATGCTTTTACTACTCTTTCTTTTGTTACCGGAACTTCTTGTGATGGTGCCATAGGGTACCCATATTGCCGTATTGCCTTGGTAGTATCCTTGTGCTCATAGTAAGTCTTTTCGGACCCATTGCTTATGAAAGCCTTGTGGGCTATTGGTATGCCTGGAGTCCTGCCAATCTATTCGTGTAAGCCAAGTTTGACTTTTAATTCCTTTGTGAATTTTTCTTACTATCCCCATATTATTCTTCTTCCCCTTCTTGTGGGGTTGGTTTTTGAGTTGCACCTTGGGCACCCACTTCTGTGTACCCTGGACTTTGGGTATTGTTTGTGTAGGCTTTGTGGGACTGATGCTTGTTCTGTTTTATGAGTTGATGTTACTGCATTCGATGTCGTTTTTTCATAAATCATGATCTGTTTCCCTCTGTTTGTTAGGCTCCATAAGGGTATGAATATGACCTTGTCATCCTTGTTCAACAGCGCCACTGTCCTCTTCTCCCATTGGATATTGAATTTGTTGGCGTAGATCCAAGATTTTTCTAGAATCATTTCCTCTTCCATGGAACCTGCAGGCATGACAAACACTTTCCCACAACCAAGGAATTATTTCTGATGGAAATGTAAAAACCCCTCAAATTTCGTAGTTATCAAGTGTGCATACTTGTGCATGAGTGTAAGATCCCTGTTCCCACCGAGCAACAGATTCGGGATACTAGCAGCGGAAGTAGCGCTTCTCGCGCGGGACAGGGGTCCCACACTCGGGGCCTCGCCCCACGGATATCCGGATAAGAGACTAATCCGTCGGTTGTTCCAAAACCAAACCCGGAAAAACTTCCTTAACCGGAAAGCACGGGCGATTCCACCAGGATAACTTTTTACTCTAACGTAGTCAAGATCATTTCTGATCGAGATGATCCAATTACATCTATAAGATACTTAGTCAGTTCAAGGAAGAAACTTGCACTTGGATCATTGGGATCAACGCTTTTTTCCCCATTCAGAGGCACAGCCGTTAATTCCTATCCATAGAACAGTTACTGTCCGGGATTTATTTTATCTATCGTAAAAAAAAAAGTTTGAGTCTCGATTTACGGATCCATCAGTCCAGCCTAACCCCATCCGATCCCATGGGTTAGCCAACCGCCCAACCACTGTAGTGATGGGATCCAATTAAGAATTTGGTTAGGTTTTGTCCCGGGTACCAAGGAAAAGAGTTCCAAGGCCTCCTAGCCGGATGTTCATGCAAAATAAAACTAGTCACACCACTCACACACCCAATATGAAATTGCCTTTTCACAAATTCAACCAGTTTAAAACAATCCTTTAATAAAACCATAGTATCACTGATCACCATCTTCCAATTTATCCAGTTGATTCTTAATTTTTCCATCATTCCTTCATCAGAGTATCTATGGCATCATTGGCAACTAGGACGCTCACCACCTGTCCACTCTCATCAGGGGCCATTTCCTAATCCCTAGCCCATAATACTCGGCAATATAATCACTTATCAAGATGGACTCTCGTTGAAGATCAGCAAGATCAACCAACAGATCCATATAAAGGGCCATGGACTCATCCATTGAAGACCAGCAAGGTCAATCAACCAGATCCATGCCCGATTTCAGAAAACAACTCCAACTCTGTTCCAATATCTTCCTCGACGCACGCGTGGGTATCCTAGGCGACCCAGAGCCCGAGCACCGTATGGTCAGCACCCTCTAGGATCCTTCGCAGGTGACCTAGCGCTTCACTCATAGGCCGCTTCCTTGGCCCCTCATCCACCGTACCAGAAGCTCACCATTTTAATCGCACCGAGGCTGGTCAAGACCTCGGCCGACCTTGCTATGCGAGACGTCCTTCATTGACTCTTCGTCAGCAGTTGCAACATTATCAGTCAGGTCTCCACGACCTTAATCACAAGATGGTCACAATGCTCCCCCAGCAATCTTGACATAAAACAGTCATTTACAAACAGCATTTACAAACAGTTTACAATACAGTTTCTATTTTAACTTTCATTTTTCCACATTATCCCTCATCAATCCACATTACTTATTCCATATTCCATTTATATGTATACTCATCCCATCACATCATTTTCCATCTCAACACTTCATATTCCTTCACATCACATATCGTATATTCACATCCATACATATATCCACATCTACATCCACATTCACATCCATACATCCACATCTACATCCATACATCTATTTTCACATCCACATCTACATGCACATTCATCATCCACATCCATACATCCACGTCTACATGCACATTCACATCCATACATCCACATCTATATGCGTACATCCACATCTATATGCGTACATTCTCATCTACATGCATACATCCACATCTCTATGCATACATCCACATCCACATTCACATTCTCCTCATACATCTATATCTACATGCATACATCCACCTCCACATTCACATCCACATCTATACATCTACATCTACATGCATACATCCACATCCACATCTACATCTACATGCATACATCCACCTCCACCTCCACATCCACATCTATACATCTACATCTACATGCATACATCCACATCCACATCCACATCTATACATCCACATCCACATCTATACATCTACATCTACATGCATATATCTACATCTCCATTCACATCCACATCTATACATCTACTTCTACATGCATACATCCACATCTCCATTTATATCCTCATCTAGACATCTACTTCTACATGCATACATCCACATCTCCATTTATATCCTCATCTAGACATCTACTTCTACATGCATACATCCACATCTCCATGCATCATAAAATTCTTTTAATTAATCTAGGATGATAGTTCCTAGAATATGGTAGGAAGTCCTCTTTTTAAGCTTTGAATGAAATTATTTTATGCGTAATTTCTATAAAAATTTTGCCATAGCTCCGCTACTATGACTGATAAATCTCAATTTTTTCTAAGGGATAAAGCTTATCATTAAGGAAATAATTAGAATGGTCTCTAATTGGATCATCAATCCATAATGGATTGAATCATCAATGTGCATAAACTAAAAGCATAGGAAAAAGCCATTAATTTGGCCTCAAGCATAGCTTAATCTTGGATTAAGGAAAAGCTTTATGAAAAGCTTCATTTGGATTGAGAATGGTTCATGAGTATGACCATTTCTTGAGTGAGAGAGAGAAATTACATAAAAACCATTAGAATTTAAACATAAATGGAAATTAACTTCAATAGCATTTATTAAATTATGTAACTCTTCACTACTATTCACCAATTAACGTCAATAGCATTTAAAAAACCATACCAATTAAGCTTCTCAAGCTTGAGAGGGGTTGAGAAGAGAGAATCATTGAGAAATTATAGAAAAGATCAAAATTCAATATACTTACCTTATAATTTGCTTGATTCTTTATTCACGGTAGAGGCCCCCAACCAATCCATTGGTTTAGTATGTTGATGGAGCCACCAATGGGGATTGAAGAAAGAGAGAAGTATCAAAAACTAGTGAATTATTAAAGAATTCACAGTTCTTGGCTTAGGTGGAGTAACAAAGCATACGACACTATATATTTTGGCTTAGGTGGAGTAGAGTAACAAGCATAAGACACTATATGTTTTGGCTTAGGTGGAGTAGAGTAACAAAGCATAAGACACTATATGTTTTGGCTTAGGTGGAGTAGAGTAACAAAGCATAAGACACTATATGTTTTGCAACAAGGGGGAGGCTTCTATTTATAGGAAAAATTGAGCTCCTAAACAAACAAACTGATTCTAGAGTTTTCTAAATCAGTTTGGTCAATATTTGACCATTTTTTGGTCAGTTAAGCTAACTTTTTGGAACTAGACTTGAATGAGGAGAGAGGAGAGATGAAATATCTCCATTTTTATGAGTTTAAAACTCATTCAAGCATGTGAAATATGCACCTCCTTTAAAAAACTCCCCTTCCTTACATATGTGTCATAATGGAATCATTTTAATATTGCTCATAGTTTTTTATTAATAAACCTTGTACATTTTCAACTCTTCATCTTATGTGAAATATGCACCTCCTTTAAAGAACTCCCCTTCCTTACATATGTGTCATAATGGAATCATTTTAATATTGCTCATAGTTTTTTACTAATAAACCTTGTACGTTTTCAACTCTTCATCTTATGTGAGCATTTAAGAGACTCCCCTTCCTTACATATGTGTCATAATAAAATCATTATTCCCAAAATATCTCATATTTTTAATATTGCTCATAGTTTTTTACTAATAAACCTTGTACATTTTCAACTCTTCATCTTATGTGAGCATTTAAGGGACTCCCCTTCCTTACATATGTGTCATAATAAAATCATTATTCCTAAAACATCTCATATTTTTAATATTGCTCATAGTTTTTTACTAATAAACCTTGTATATTTTCAACTCTTCATCTTATGTGAGCATTTAAGGGACTCCCCTTCCTTACATATGTGTCATAATAAAATCATTATTCCCAAAATATCTCATATTTTTAATATTGCTCATAGTTTTTTACTAATAAACCTTGTACATTTTCAACTCTTCACCTCATGTAAGCATTTACTCATTTTTGGGTATTTTCTTTTTACAATTTGGATTTATCTCCTCCCTACACATGGATTGATGCTATTGGCCCATAGAAACCTTAATTGGACCATAGTCTAAAGATTTCTGAAATTCTAGACCCTTAGGCTAAGGTTCTTTATACCTATTTCCAATTAATTCCTATTGCACATTGGAAAATTCTTTTTAAATTTCTGTTTCAGGGGAACTCATCTGAATTATAAGAGATATTTTTCTATCCAAAAATATTCAAAATCTGAATATTCTCTCTCTAGAATATTTTCTCTCTCTAGGTTAAAACAGCCACAAACAAGATCTCTTATATTTTAGAAAAGGAATTGATTACAGGGGAATATACTAGACATCAAAAAGGGTTGGGGGAGGAATCTTACATTCTACCCCACTTAAATCAGTTTGGTCAATATTTGACCATTTTTTGGTCAGTTAAGCTAACTTTTTGGAACTAGACTTGAATGAGGAGAGAGGAGAGATGAAATATCTCCATTTTTATGAGTTTAAAACTCATTCAAGCATGTGAAATATGCACCTCCTTTAAAAAACTCCCCTTCCTTACATATGTGTCATAATGGAATCATTTTAATATTGCTCATAGTTTTTTATTAATAAACCTTGTACATTTTCAACTCTTCATCTTATGTGAAATATGCACCTCCTTTAAAGAACTCCCCTTCCTTACATATATGTCATAATGGAATCATTTTAATATTGCTCATAGTTTTTTACTAATAAACCTTGTACGTTTCAACTCTTCATCTTATGTGAGCATTTAAGGGACTCCCCTTCCTTACATATGTGTCATAATAAAATCATTATTCCCAAAATATCTCATATTTTTAATATTGCTCATAGTTTTTTACTAATAAACCTTGTACATTTTCAACTCTTCATCTTATGTGAGCATTTAAGGGACTCCCCTTCCTTACATATGTGTCATAATAAAATCATTATTCCCAAAATATCTCATATTTTTAATATTGCTCATAGTTTTTTACTAATAAACCTTGTACATTTTCAACTCTTCATCTTATGTGAGCATTTAAGGGACTCCCCTTCCTTACATATGTGTCATAATAAAATCATTATTCCCAAAATATCTCATATTTTTAATATTGCTCATAGTTTTTTACTAATAAACCTTGTACATTTTCAACTCTTCACCTCATGTGAGCATTTACTCATTTTTGGGTATTTTCTTTTTACAATTTGGATTTATCTCCTCCCTACACATGGATTGATGCTATTGGCCCATAGAAACCTTAATTGGACCATAGTCTAAAGATTTCTGAAAATCTAGACCCTTAGGCTAAGGTTCTTTATACCTATTTCCAATTAATTCCTATTGCACATTGGAAAATTCTTTTTAAATTTCTGTTTCAGGGGAACTCATCTGAATTATAAGAGATATTTTTCTATCCAAAAATATTGAAAATCTAAATATTCTCTCTCTAGAATATTTTCTCTCTCTAGGTTAAAACAGCCACAAACAAGATCTCTTATATTTTAGAAAAGGAATTGATTACAGGGGAATATACTAGACATAAAAAAGGGTTGGGGGAGGAATCTTACATTCTACCCCACTTAAATCAGTTTGGTCAATATTTGACCATTTTTTGGTCAGTTAAGCTAACTTTTTGGAACTAGACTTGAATGAGGAGAGAGGAGAGATGAAATATCTCCATTTTTATGAGTTTAAAACTCATTCAAGCATGTGAAATATGCACCTCCTTTAAAAAAACTCCCCTTCCTTACATATGTGTCATAATGGAATCATTTTAATATTGCTCATAGTTTTTTTTTAAATAAACCTTGTACATTTTCAACTCTTCATCTTATGTGAAATATGCACCTCCTTTAAAGAAATCCCCTTCCTTACATATGTGTCATAATGGAATCATTTTAATATTGCTCATAGTTTTTTACTAATAAACCTTGTACGTTTTCAACTCTTCATCTTATGTGAGCATTTAAGGGACTCCCCTTCCTTACATATGTGTCATAATAAAATCATTATTCCCAAAATATCTCATATTTTTAATATTGCTCATAGTTTTTTACTAATAAACCTTGTACATTTTCAACTCTTCATCTTATGTGAGCATTTAAGGAACTCCCCTTCCTTACATATGTGTCATAATAAAATCATTATTCCCAAAATATCTCATATTTTTAATATTGCTCATAGTTTTTTACTAATAAACCTTGTACATTTTCAACTCTTCATCTTATGTGAGCATTTAAGGGACTCCCCTTCCTTACATATGTGTCATAATAAAATCATTATTCCCAAAATATCTCATATTTTTAATATTGCTCATAGTTTTTTACTAATAAACCTTGTACATTTTCAACTCTTCACCTCATGTGAGCATTTACTCATTTTTGGGTATTTTCTTTTTACAATTTGGATTTATCTCCTCCCTACACATGGATTGATGCTATTGGCCCATAGAAACCTTAATTGGACCATAGTCTAAAGATTTCTGAAATTCTAGACCCTTAGGCTAAGGTTCTTTATACCTATTTCCAATTAATTCCTATTGCACATTGGAAAATTCTTTTTAAATTTCTGTTTCAGGGGAACTCATCTGAATTATAAGAGATATTTTTCTATCCAAAAATATTCAAAATCTGAATATTCTCTCTCTAGAATATTTTCTCTCTCTAGGTTAAAACAGCCACAAACAAGATCTCTTATATTTTAGAAAAGGAATTGATTACAGGGAAATATACTAGACATCAAAAAGGGTTGGGGGAGGAATCTTACATTCTACCCCACTTAAATCAGTTTGGTCAATATTTGACCATTTTTTGGTCAGTTAAGCTAACTTTTTGGAACTAGACTTGAATGAGGAGAGAGGAGAGATGAAATATCTCCATTTTTATGAGTTTAAAACTCATTCAAGCATGTGAAATATGCACCTCCTTTAAAAAAACTCCCCTTCCTTACATATGTGTCATAATGGAATCATTTTAATATTGCTCATAGTTTTTTTATTAATAAATCTTGTACATTTTCAACTCTTCATCTTATGTGAAATATGCACCTCCTTTAAAGAACTCCCCTTCCTTACATATGTGTCATAATGGAATCATTTTAATATTGCTCATAGTTTTTTACTAATAAACCTTGTACGTTTTCAACTCTTCATCTTATGTGAGCATTTAAGGGACTCCCCTTCCTTACATATGTGTCATAATAAAATCATTATTCCCAAAATATCTCATATTTTTAATATTGCTCATAGTTTTTTACTAATAAACCTTGTACATTTTCAACTCTTCATCTTATGTGAGCATTTAAGGGACTCCCCTTCCTTACATATGTGTCATAATAAAATCATTATTCCCAAAATATCTCATATTTTCAACTCTTCATCTTATGTGAGCATTTAAGGGACTCCCCTTCCTTACATATGTGTCATAATAAAATCATTATTTCCAAAATATCTCATATTTTTAATATTGCTCATAGTTTTTTACTAATAAACCTTGTACATTTTCAACTCTTCATCTTATGTGAGCATTTAAGGGACTCCCCTTCCTTACATATGTGTCATAATAAAATCATTATTCCCAAAATATCTCATATTTTTAATATTGCTCATAGTTTTTTACTAATAAACCTTGTACATTTTCAACTCTTCACCTCATGTGAGCATTTACTCATTTTTGGGTATTTTCTTTTTACAATTTGGATTTATCTCCTCCCTACGCATGGATTGATGCTATTGGCCCATAGAAACCTTAATTGGACCATAGTCTAAAGATTTCTGAAAATCTAGACCCTTAGGCTAAGGTTCTTTATACCTATTTCCAATTAATTCCTATTGCACATTGGAAAATTCTTTTTAAATTTCTGTGTCAGGGGAACATATCTGAATTATAAGAGATATTTTTCTATCCAAAAATATTCAAAATCTGAATATTCTCTCTCTAGAATATTTTCTCTCTCTAGGTTAAAACAGCCACAAACAAGATCTCTTATATTTTAGAAAAGGAATTGATTACAGGGGAATATACTAGACATCAAAAAGGGTTGGGGGAGGAATCTTACATTCTACCCCACTTGAAAAACGCGAGATGTCCTCATCTCGCAACTTGGGATAATTTCGCAAGATGCATGAATATGAGACTTAGAGAAAAATTTTAATCATGATTAACCACCAAGAAAAATCTTAAAGAGAGCAAGATTCAAAATAAGAACAAGATTTAAACTTTATTCATTCACAGAACTTATACAGTAAAGATAGAAGAACTCTTTACACTTCCATAAGCCCGTCCATCATATGGTCACAAAAGCAGTCCTCACAAGCTGCACAAGTATAGGGTAACTCATCTATGGGAATGATTCTACTGGTTATTGCCGCACCTATCTCAGTGGTATGAGGTGATCTAACAAAAGGACCTCTGAGAGGCAAGCCAAAAACGGGATAAAGGCATATCTTCTCATGAGGAAGAAAACATGCCAGTAAGAAGACCCGCTCAGAAAACCCAAGATGCCTTGATCTTATGACGCAGTAGTATTGGGGACCCAAACCCAAGGCTTCAATAACCATGGCCAAGCGGACATTGTTACGAAAGTGCTGCTGACCCCAGGGTGTTACCCTAGTTATGTTTTGATAGGTCCGCCATTTGGTCTGCACTACAGAAGTTCCTAGGTGAGGAAAAAGTGAGCGCTCATACTGTTCTATAAAGTCTTTCTTCACAGATTCTCTTGCGTCTTGAAGGTGAGAAATCATCATGGATAAAACTAATTCCTGTTGCCAAGCCATGAAGGAGATTAAGAAGAAGGGAGATCGATGGAAGTAAGATTACTGTGAGCGACAGTTAAAGGTTACGACCTATATAAAGGAAGGAGCTAGCGTAACTTAGAAGCCAACGGTAACTTGCCACTGAAGTTTTACCGTCTTTCCATGATTTGGGTTTGACACATTTTTCTATAGAAGGCATTAAGAATTTTGAGATGAGGAGATAAAAGAAGCTTGTAGGCTAAGTCACCTACTTTCCTTGAATTCAGATATAAGGCTCACAATATCTGGGGGATAACTTCTTATACTTCCCAAGAGATAAAGAACTTCTTTTGGGCCGTAATCGAATGAAAACCAAAACCTTGGTATCCAAAACACCGATTCTCACTTCTAAACTCATTGTTCTGAATCCTTAAAACAGGTGGGACTCCTGAGAGTATTCTAGGGAAAGGATCTTCCTTTTTTTAAACAGAAACTTTCTTTTATTTTAGAGAGGGAATAATTATAAGATCAGAAAGGGAGATTCTTACTACTGTATACCTCGAAGGCTGGGGAGAAATCTTACATTCTACCCCACTTAAAAAGTGCGAGATGTCCTCATCTCGCAAGGTAGAGGACAGCTCTTTTTCTTAAGATCCAATTTTATTCTGGGGTTCCTTATATTCTGGTCAACCCAACAGAACACTGGGATAAATATCCCTTATATACAACTCATCATTAAATAACAATTCATTCAGATCATGTCATTCATATCTTTAACATGATAATGGTCCATTAGACCGAAAAGTTTCCTTCGGAACATTCCTCCACGGAAATTTCAGTCAAGCAAGTTCTCAATTTGACATCCCTTAACTTGATCTACCGCTCAAGTATTAACAGTAGCAATCTAACAGCACAACCCACTAACCTCATAGTGATTTGCTGAATTCATTATCATCATTCTAGTTATGAATATCATCACAGGGACTCGTCCCATTCCCCCTCATTGAGGTTTCATTATATTTCAACTAATTTTTAGAAATCAACATTTTTCAATCAGCATTTTCAATCAGAATCCAAATCAATTCATCAATTCTCAAACAGAATTAAAATCATATCAATCACATTCGAAATCATCATTTAAATAGCATTAACGCTTATAATTTCAAGTCTTAGATTTACTCGTATATACTATCAGTAAAGAGCTGCAGTATACTCTCGGTATATACGGGTAGTCACGGCCCTTGGAATTATAAGGTAAATACTATCATGTCTAGACCTCAAACAAGTCAGGGATTCTATATAATTGCGGTACTTTCATCTGAAGACCCAATTACCAAATTACAAGTTTCAGTTTGAATATCAAATTGTATGAATTATCTCACACAATTATAACCTTTTTGTGTTTCTTGATAAATTTTTGATATATTTGTCTTCTCAGTTGATCTTTATTAACCAAAGGCTCTGATACCAACTGTAAGATCCCTGTTCCCACCGAGCAACAGATTCGGGATACTAGCAACGGAAGTAGCGCTTCTCGCGCGGGACAGGGGTCCCACACTCGAGGCCTCGCCCACGGATATCCGGATAAGAGACTAATCCGTCGGTTGTTCCAAAACCGAACCCGAAAAAACTTCCTTAACCGGAAAGCACGGGCGATTCCACCAGGATAACTTTTTACTCTAACGTAGTCAAGATCATTTTTGATCGAGATGATCCAATTACATCTAT
This sequence comes from Cibotium barometz, assembly GCF_041138505.1. Taxonomy (NCBI): domain Eukaryota; kingdom Viridiplantae; phylum Streptophyta; class Polypodiopsida; order Cyatheales; family Cibotiaceae; genus Cibotium; species Cibotium barometz. The sequence goes on from NC_141070.1 coordinate 10,775,451, forward strand.
AAGATACTTAGTCAGTTCAAGAAAGAAACTTGCACTTGGATCATTGGGATCAACGCTTTTTTCCCCATTCAGAGGCACAGCCGTTAATTCCTATCCATAGAACAGTTACTGTCCGGGATTTATTTTATCTATCGTAAAAATAAAAGTTTGAGTCTCGATTTACGGATCCATCAGTCCAGCCTAACGCCATCCTATCCCATGGGTTAGCCAACCGCCCAACCACTGTAGTAATGGGATCCAAATAAGAATTTGGTTAGGTTTTGTCCCGGGTACCAAGGAAAAGAGTTCCAAGGCCCCCTAGCCGGATGTTCATGCAAAATAAAACTAGTCACACCACTCACACACCCAATATGAAATTGCCTTTTCACAGATTCAACCAGTTTAAAACAATCCTTTAATAAAACCATAGTATCACTGATCACCATCTTCCAATTTATCCAGTTGATTCTTAATTTTTCCATCATTCCTTCATCAGAGTATCTATGGCATCATTGGCAACTAGGACGCTCACCACCTGTCCACTCAGGGGCCGTTTTCTAATCCCTAGCCCATAATACTCGGCAATATAATCACTTATCAAGATGGACTCTCGTTGAAGATCAGCAAGATCAACCAACAGATCCATATAAAGGGCCATGGACTCATCCATTGAAGACCAGCAAGGTCAATCAACCAGATCCATGCCCGATTTTAGAAAACAACTCCAACTCTGTTCCAATATCTTTCTCAACGCACGCGTGGGTATCCTAGGCGACCCAGAGCCCGAGCACCGTATGGTCAGCACCCTCTAGGATCCTTCGCAGGTGACCTAGCGCTTCACTCATACGCCGCTTCCTTGGCCCCTCATCCACCGTACCGGAAGCTCACCATTTTAATCGCACCGAGGCTGGTCAAGACCTCGGCTGACCTTGCTACGCGAGACGTCCTTCATTGACTCTCCGTCAACAGTTGCAACATTATCAGTTAGGTCTCCACGACCTTAATCACAAGATGGTCACAATGCTCCCCCAGCAATCTTGACATAAAACAGTCATTTACAAACAGCATTTACAAACAGTTTACAATACAGTTTCTATTTTAACTTTCATTTTTCCACATTATCCCTCATCAATCCACATTACTTATTCCATATTCCATTTATATGTATACTCATCCCATCACATCATTTTCCATCTCAACACTTCATATTCCTTCACATCACATATCGTATATTCACATCCATACATATATCCACATCTACATCCACATTCACATCCATACATCCACATCTACATCCATATATCTATTTTCACATCCACATCTACATGCACATTCATGCATCCACATCCATACATCCACATCTACATGCACATTCACATCCATACATCCACATCTATATGCGTACATTCTCATCTACATGCATACATCCACATCTCTATGCATACATCCACATCCACATTCAAATTCTCCTCATACATCTATATCTACATGCATACATCCACCTCCACATTCACATCCACATCTATACATCTACATCTACATGCATACATCCACCTCTACATCCACATCCACATCTACATCTACATGCATACATCCACCTCCACCTCCACATCCACATCTATACATCTACATCTACATGCATACATCCACATCCACATCTATACATCTACTTCTACATGCATACATCCACATCTCCATTTATATCCTCATCTAGACATCTACTTCTACATGCATACATCCACATCTCCATTTATATCCTCATCTAGACATCTACTTCTACATGCATACATCCACATCTCCATGCATCATAAAATTCTTTTAATTAATCTAGGATGATAGTTCCTAGAATATGGTAGGAAGTCCTCTTTTTAAGCTTTGAATGAAATTATTTTATGCGTAATTTCTATAAAAATTTTGCCATAGCTCCGCTACTATGACTGATAAATCTCAATTTTTTCTAAGGGATAAAGCTTATCATTAAGGAAATAATTAGAATGGTCTCTAATTGGATCATCAATCCATAATGGATTGAATCATCAATGTGCATAAACTAAAAGCATAGGAAAAAGCCATTAATTTGGCCTCAAGCATAGCTTAATCTTGGATTAAGGAAAAGCTTTATGAAAAGCTTCATTTGGATTGAGAATGGTTCATGAGTATGACCATTTCTTGAGTGAGAGAGAGAAATTACATAAAAACCATTAGAATTTAAACATAAATGAAAATTAACTTCAATAGCATTTATTAAATTATGTAACTCTTCACTACTATTCACCAATTAACTTCAATAGCATTTAAAAAACCATACCAATTAAGCTTCTCAAGCTTGAGAGGGGTTGAGAAGAGAGAATCATTGAGAAATTATAGAAAAGATCAAAATTCAATATACTTACCTTATAATTTGCTTGATTCTTTATTCACGGTAGAGGCCCCCAACCAATCAATTGGTTTGGTATGTTGATGGAGCCACCAATGGGGATTGAAGAAAGAGAGAAGTATCAAAAACTAGTGAATTATTAAAGAATTCACAGTTCTTGGCTTAGGTGGAGTAACAAAGCATCAGACACTATATATTTTGGCTTAGGTGGAGTAGAGTAACAAGCATAAGACACTATATGTTTTGGCTTAGATGGAGTAGAGTAACAAAGCATAAGACTCTATATGTTTTGGCTTAGGTGGAGTAGAGTAACAAAGCATAAGACACTATATGTTTTGCAACAAGGGGGAGGCTTCTATTTATAGGAAAAATTGAGCTCCTAACCAAACAAACTGATTCTAGAGTTTTCTAAATCAGTTTGGTCAATATTTGACCATTTTTTGGTCAGTTAAGCTAACTTTTTGGAACTAGACTTGAATGAGGAGAGAGGAGAGATGAAATATCTCCATTTTTATGAGTTTAAAACTCATTCAAGCATGTGAAATATGCACCTCCTTTAAAAAACTCCCCTTCCTTACATATGTGTCATAATGGAATCATTTTAATATTGCTCATAGTTTTTTATTAATAAACCTTGTACATTTTCAACTCTTCATCTTATGTGAAATATGCACCTCCTTTAAAGAACTCCCCTTCCTTACATATGTGTCATAATGGAATCATTTTAATATTGCTCATAGTTTTTTACTAATAAACCTTGTACGTTTTCAACTCTTCATCTTATGTGAGCATTTAAGGGACTCCCCTTCCTTACATATGTGTCATAATAAAATCATTATTCCCAAAATATCTCATATTTTTAATATTGCTCATAGTTTTTTACTAATAAACCTTGTACATTTTCAACTCTTCATCTTATGTGAGCATTTAAGGGACTCCCCTTCCTTACATATGTGTCATAATAAAATCATTATTTCCAAAATATCTCATATTTTTAATATTGCTCATAGTTTTTTACTAATAAACCTTGTACATTTTCAACTCTTCATCTTATGTGAGCATTTAAGGGACTCCCCTTCCTTACATATGTGTCATAATAAAATCATTATTCCCAAAATATCTCATATTTTTAATATTGCTCATAGTTTTTTACTAATAAACCTTGTACATTTTCAACTCTTCACCTCATGTGAGCATTTACTCATTTTTGGGTATTTTCTTTTTACAATTTGGATTTATCTCCTCCCTACACATGGGTTGATGCTATTGGCCCATAGAAACCTTAATTGGACCATAGTCTAAAGATTTCTGAAAATCTAGACCCTTAGGCTAAGGTTCTTTATACCTATTTCCAATTAATTTCTATTGCACATTGAAAAATTCTTTTTAAATTTCTGTTTTAGGGGAACTCATCTGAATTATAAGAGATATTTTTCTATCCAAAAATATTCAAAATCTGAATATTCTCTCTCTAGAATATTTTCTCTCTCTAGGTTAAAACAGCCACAAACAAGATCTCTTATATTTTAGAAAAGGAATTGATTACAGGGGAATATACTAGACATCAAAAAGGGTTGGGGGAGGAATCTTACAATGAGCGGGTTCAAGGTGTGGTCTATCTAAGGCTTCCCATGTCTCATATGAGATCAAATTTGCTTGTTACATGGCCTTTAGTTGTAGAGAGTTCCACCCTGAGTCGTGCTGGCTCAATGTTTAGTTCCTCTTCATCCGAGAGAGTCAAGGAAGCCATGTTGACGTGTAACATCTTATTTTGGAGTAATTGTTTCACTTTGGCCTCCCTTGCCTTAGCCTCTTCTTGAGCTTGCATGATTTTTTCCTTTGGTGAGCTGTTTTTGTTGTTTTAAGAGATGTTCTTACAAGAGCATCTCTTGGGTTAGTGGTCCATAATATTTTTTGAGTTTACTTCCATTGACGTAACCCTCCATCTGTATGCCGTCAATTGTCTCAATTCTAACCGACCCTTGAGGTGTGATCTCAGACACCCGGATGGGTTCTAGGCCTCTGTATTTGAGTTTCTTTTTCTTGGTGCTTCCTACACCATACATGAGGAGGAAAAGGTCCCCCGTTTATAGTTCTTTTTGTTTCAAATTTTTGTCGAACCAATGCTTCCTGCGTAGTTTCTTGACAATGAGTCCATGCGATGCTATCAACGTGGTCTCACATCAAGCTTCTCTAAGTCAATTGGCCTCAGACATTCTTGCACTGCAATCCTTAGGCTCGGAACTAGGTATTCCATAGGCATTAATGCCTCAACACCATAAGCTAGACGGAAAGGAGTGTATCCCATCTCGCTACCTTATAAGATGTTTGATATGCCCATAGGGCTGCTGTCAGCTTATGTTCCCAGTCCGTCCGACTTACTTCCAAGGTTTTTTCAAGATAGTACACAAAATTTTGTTTGTACTCTCTACATGACCATTAGCCTGTGGATAATAAGGTGATGATTTTTGATGGTGGATCACTAAGAATCCCTCAAGTAAATGATCGATCACCTTAATAAAATGTGAGCTATGATCACTAACTAATTCTAATGGGCAACCGAACCTTGAGATAATCTGCTCATATAAGAATGTTGCTGTTGTTTGTGCATCAGCTCGCTTCGAGGCTCTGGCTTCTGCCCATTTGGTGAAATAGTCCGTGGCCCCACGATCACATATCGGGCTTGTGATGGGTGTGCCGTGGGACTAATAGGTCCAACAAAATCTACTCCCCATTTTTTGAAGGATTGTGTTACAATAATAGGGGTGAGCGGCATCTTGTCTCTTTATTGTGGGATAGCAAAACGCTGACATTCTTTGCACCTTTTGACAAATTCTATGGCATCTCCAAATAACATAAGCCACCCATAATCCTGCTTGAAGTACCTTGCGAGCCGTGATCTCTCCAGTAAAATGCCTGCCTGCTATCCCTGAATGAGCTTCATCCAATATCATACGAACTCATTTTCTTTTACACATCTTCTTAGCACATTATCTTTACCTAGCTTATATAGTTCTCCTGCAATCAGTTGATAAGGTGTAGCAAGCTTGATAAGCCACCACATTTTATCTTTGTTCAAGGGTATTTTCTACAAAAAACCATGAGCTAGATAATCCGATATCTCCTCACTCCATTCGGGTACCATGTCCAGTTTGAATAAAAAAGCATCAGGGAGATCATCTTTGACACTAGTGGTTCCCCATTTGGAATTCTTGACATATGATCGGCTAACACATGCTATGTTCCTTTTCTTACCGTAACTTTAAAGTCAAATTCCAATAGTAATAGCAACCATCGTGTGATTCTTCCCGTGGTGTAAGGCTTATTCACTAAGTACAATAAGGCTTGATGGTCCACGAAGAACACGAATTTGTTGGCCAATAGGTAATGTCGATACTTCTTGACAGTGTAAACCATGGCCAATCCTTCTCTATCTATGGTGGTGGGTGTAGTTCACCTCTGCATCATTTAATTGACAACTAGCAAAGTAGACTAGATAGTCCAATTTGAACTCACCAGGCTGGGCTAGTACACATCCAATAGCAAAGTTTGATGCATCAATATGCACATGAAATATGAGGTCCCAATTGGGGGGTCGTAGAATTGGTGCACTAGCCAATGCCTACTTTAGTAGATCATATGCTTCCTAGCATTCCTCAGTCCATTCAAAGACAATGAGTAGCTTGTACAATGGCCTGGCAATTTCAGCATAGAAAATTATGAAGCGGCGATAATACCCCACGTGGCCCATAAATCTTTGCACACCTTTGTAATTAGTGGGAGGTGGCATCTCCAATATCAACTTAACCTTGCTACCATCCGTGGATATACCGTTCTTTGAGATAATGTGTCCCAATACCACACCATGTTTGACCCAAAATTGACACTTTAAAGGGTTCAAGGATATACAATATAATCGACATCACTCAAACACCTTCCTTAAGCAAGCCAGATGGTCCGCCCATCACTCCATAGCACTTGACAGGTTAGATTGTTCGACAGTATCAAAAGATCTCTCTTCCAAAAGCAAAGAGTGTGCACACAGATCATCAATGAATACCTCCAACCATGTCTTTGAAGGCTGTGCACATCAATCATTGGAATGTTGCTGGGGCATTGGTGAGACCGAAGGGCATAACCTTGTATGCAAATGTCCCCCCCACATTGTATTGAAAGTTGTCTTATGCTGGTCTTCTAGTGCTATGGATACCTGATTGTAGCCGGAGAATTCATCCAAGAAGCTATAAGCTTCTTCACCAGCCACTCTTTCCAAAACATGTTCTGTATAGGATAATGGATAATGGTCCTTCCTCTAGTAGCTGCATTGACCTTTTTAAGATCGACACATACCCTAAGTTTTCCATTATTTTTTGGCACTATTACGATTGGTGACAACTAATCCGTGTGTTCTATTTCAAAGATGAAATCTACAGAAATGAGCTTGTCTATTTCCTCCTTTACAATTGCCGCATACTTAGGATTCATCTGGTATGGTTTCTACCTAGTTGGTCTTGATCCTTCCATGATTGGAATCGTATACTGCACTACCTCAGGCAAAACAGTCCTTAAATTCCTTAAGGAGGGCAATGAGCTCATCTTCTAAAGTTGAAGTAAGTCCTTAGCAATGTATACAGGTCTGGCTTTCTCCCTTGGTCCCGCAATGTCAACTTCCTTGACTTCCGTCGGGCCATCGTATGATGTAGATAGCCCATCCTCTTTAACCTTGTTGCCATTAGTCGGACCACTTTCCGTTTGTCTCAACAGTGTAGGTTTTGAAGTGGTCTCGCATTGAGAGCAAGTCTGGTTTATCCTCATTCTCACTTTTTGTTTTAGCATGACTTTTATAGCCTCACGTTCAGCTTCTGCCAAAGCTTTATTGCATTTTTGATGCCCAGCTTTTGTAAGCTTAGGTGTTTCTGGCTCTTGAAGGGTGACTATCTCCTTGTGTCTTCCTTACAGTGATATCCTACTCAACTCCTCACCCCAATCCTTAGAAAACTCATCGTGTACCTTAGTGGCTTTGAGGTATCTCAGCCACTGGGCATCCGTAGGTTTTCTTCATAAATAGGGCATTTTGTCGGGCAATATATCGTTTGTGTTTTCACCATCTTTTGAGGCATTGAATGTTGGTACGGCCTTGTGTTACGGTCCCTTCTATGCTAGAGGCTTCCTCTTCGATCCTACATCAGTGGTTTGCCACTTAACCATACAAACAGACATCGTTTTAGGGACATTGCCAGATTCCACATACTAGGTTCCCCTAGGTTGCATCACATCTATGGTAGCTAGCACATGCATCCAATTTTCATTGAAGTCCGGAGGAGAAAGTGATGCATACATTTTCATTTCTTCTTCTTCCTTGGAATTTTTTGCTATGGTTTAGCATATTTGTACAGATACGCTCCGCTCTGTTGTGACAGAATCATTACCGAACAATTTCCCTTCCATGGGATGTGCTTTCCATGTTCTCAAATCTATCTTTAAAATTTGTGAATCCCTATGCACATACACATGATCTAATGCCTAATCATGCACCAATTGGGATTCCCTCATGAAGAGTCTCCCCAATATTATGTCATATGAGTCAAGTTGGCACAGGAAGTCCATTACCACAAATGTATGATGGTAGCGAAACATAAAGAGTTTGAGTATCACATTCTCCAAAAGTCCAGTGGGCCTTGAAGATGTTCCGTCGTCAGCCATTTTAACGATTAGATATGCCCTTTTTAGATCGGGTTTTTCCCAGTTCTCCTAGCAATGCTTTGTGATGATGCTAACCCCTACCCCACCATCCAAGATAGCCAGTGCCTGGTATCCACCATGATGAATGGAGATTCACCCCATGTTCTTGCTAGATTATCCTCTTCTTCTAGGGTTACAAACCCTTCCTCAACTCTGGGCTCTTCATTTATGGGTTCTAAGTTTGGAATTTCTCCCTCACTTCTTCCCATGACTAATTCTGGCTCCTTACCCCGTGATTTGAGTAAGTTTAGATCTCCCATCTCCTTTAGTTTAGCTCTCGTCCTTCGAGTGTCGAGCTCTTGTTTCCTTTAGCTCAACTCTCGTAACTGTCGTTCCACCACCTCGATCCTTCTTAGATCTAACTCTACTTCCTCTGAGGTGGGGAAGAATACTTGACCTGTCCTGGCTGCACTTTCCATGTCTCGTCTCATTCGGGGGGTGCCGGTGTTCGACAGCCTTGAATTTGACATTTGGATGGGCACTTCTTATCTTGGACCAAGTGCAGGGTTGGTTGACGGACTCATGCTCGCAGACTGTGCTTCTTTGTCATGACTGGTTTGGAGACCAAATAATCCTCGGGTGATGTCAATGATACAACTAGATCTAGTTGGGGAGGGTGGTTTCTCCTCTTCCCCAAACCCAGAGTACCTCAACCCTTCTTCCATGGAATCTTCACTACTAGTTTCAACGGTGGTCAGGTTCCTTAAGACACTCAAATGAATGCTTACTGAGTGACCTCCTAAACCCACACTTTTTTGATAGGAAGATCCTGTGGGTGATTTGATGCACTATCGTCAGGTGTAAGATCGTCTCCGATGAGCTTTCTAGATCTTAGGTGCATGTATGTATGATTTGATAAGCTACTTTGATGACCCAATTTAGTTTTGATCAGTTTCTATCGATCTATTCTTGAGGCCATGAGATTGCATAGAACAGTTCATGGTATGAAGTGTCAAAAAAAAGTTCACGTCATGAACGTTTTTTTGCTCTTTCACATGTTCAAAAATGTTTGCTCTTGGGGTCAGAATTCCTCATCCTTGTTGTAGGTGTCACTTCTTTCCAGACCTTCGTAGCCTTAGCCTGACTATACCAAACTCGTGCATTGGATTGGATGAAACCATGAGTTTCTAGGAAAAAGTTCATGTTATAAAAAATAATGGGTTCACTCCGTGAAAGTCTTCTAAAATGGTTCACACCGTAAGGAGTTCTAAAAATGTTCACATCGTGAATGAATTTTTGCACCTTCATGATTCTTGATTTTGTTAGACCTCGTGGCGTTAGAGGTGTCAGGATAAGGTTACCTATTTTCGGCAAGGTAATCCCATGATTTGCAATGTTAATCTCGCGACGCTAATGTCGGGAGCGTTTCGCGGGTGTGAAGTTGCAGAAATTGGTTCAGGAATGTGAACATTTTCCTACAGTTTCACGTGGAAACTTTCCGCGTCGACTATTATGATTTTGGGTGCAAAATACTTATCCAACAATTTCCAAAATGATTGTGCCACATCTAAGGAGTGATATAAAAGTTCAAGGCATAGTCAATGGCTCCTTATTTTTTAGATTTTTGTGGATTTTTGGAAAAGAAGAAAAATAGAACACCAACTTACTCATTCACGTTGATGCTTCCAATGATGCAAATATCAAAATTAGCGAGGAAACAACAGTGAAGCTCTATTCCAAGACCACTCCACCACACATATATACAACAAACACAACCAATTTCACACGATCTTTTACTTCCACACAATTCTTATCCATTCATTTCCTACACAATGCACTACCAGAATGCAAAGGCAATTATGAATCTTATGCAATGGGAGCTGAAACTCCAAGAGGAAGGAAGAAACAAAGGTGTTTCCCTAGCAGTGGTGCCAAAAATATTATGGGCTACCACACCTCCAAGAGGGAACTCAATACATTCACCTAAAAGAAGAGCAATAGATCACAACCGTCGTAGGGTACTTACCAATGCTTCAAACTTGAGACCCTTGAGGCCTCCAAGCTCACTTGCTAAGCTCCACCTCCACGTTGTCATCGTAGAGTCGCTCACACCGTCGCATAAGGCAATCACTCTCTCTCACTCTCCCACACAAGCATGAATCATACAAGCATAGAAGAGGTACAATGCTAGAATTCTCTCTCTCTCTCTCTCTCTCTCTCTCTCTCTCTCTCTCTCTCTCTCTCTCTCTCTCAAGACACAAGGAAGAGCTCTTTATAGCACAAAAGGGGATTGTGTCTTTTCATTATGAGAAAATGCCTTATATACATTTGGCCCTTATTCACACTTGGACGCCCAAAACTTACTTAACTAGGCCTTGTGTGGCCAATATCTCATAATGTACAGCTTTTATAGTGCCGTTTCGTGACACTTATTAATGTCCTCAATTGGAGGAGCATTCTTGTTAATCCACAATGGGATTAATATACTACTTCAAAAATTGTAAAAGAGAGATGTGCACAACTGACACCACACAGAGACCTAAATGGGCTGACCCCACCTTGGAGTATTTTATTACCCGAGGAGAACAATATCATGTGCAAGCTTTGAGGGCCTTACTCTCCCTACGGGAGATGCCAGATTATTCATATACAAATTCCATAACACAACCCAACAGGAGGCAACCATAAAATTCAGCCAATACACAGCTGTTGTAGAAATGCTGAGCCAACAATAACAACCATATACCTCCATGATGTGGGTATTGTTGCTTCCCCAAAAACCATAGGTCCGATGCAATAGAGCTGGCACAATAGAGGTATAGTAGGTACAACTCTCTATTTAGCTGGTTGGTGTATAGCCCTCGTTCAGTCAGTATAACAAGTAATGGTACAACGACATAGGGGCTAGTACAAGTATAAGGGCTGGTACAATAGGTATAGTGGGTGGTCCAACAAGTATACCAGCTGGTACAATAAGTATAGTGGTTGTAAATCATAATAAAATGATCAAATACCCTTGCCTTTAGTATTCTTCATGATGCAAGCCTTCAAAATAGTCGCCCCACCAACAGCCGATATACTTTATGGGCACCCTTCAGGGGGGGGGGGAGAGAGAGAGAGAGAGAGAGAGAGAGAGAGAGAGAGAGAGAGAGAGAGAGAGAGAGAGAGAGAGAGAGAGAGAGAGAGAGAGAGAGAGAGAGAGTTCCTAGCTCATAGTAACCGGCAATATATTTACAAATAAAAATGGAATCTCCGTTGAAGATCAACAAGGTCAACCAATGGATCCATATAAAAGAGCCATGGACTCATCCGTTGAGGACTAGCAAGGTCAATCAACCAGATCCATGCCCGAATTCAGAAAACAACTCTTACTCCTTGTTTCAATATCTTCCACAACGCACGTGTGGGTATCGTCGCGGCGGTGACCCAGAGACCGAGCACCATATGGTCAAAGCACCCTCTAGGATCCTTCGCATAGGTGACCTAGCGCTTCACTCATAGGCTGCTTCCTTGGTCCCTCATCCACCGTACCGGCGGAAGCTCACCATCAAGAGTGTCTCCTCTTCACTCAATGCACAACGCCACTGATGATATAGTCGCTTAAGCTTTTCTTGAAAATTCATGACTACATATTGTACTAAATGGATATTCAAGCTTTGTTCCCAGTGGAAAAGACAAGAATGCTCACGTCCTTCCATTACATTCTCTAGCCCATTATTATAGACTGTCTTCACTACCCTCCAATTGGCTCCCGCCCTCATCAGCCCATGAAGTCAAAAAATTCAGGTTTGGAAAAGCCTTTTTTCGCCACATTGTTGATCATTTTCCAGAAAAAAACTTGTGCCATTGTGTCCTTCTCTTTCATTTCGCAAGTGTAAGATTCCTCCCCATCCCCTCAAGATGTCTAGTATCTTCCCGTGTAATCAATCCCCTCTTCAGATTAATAAAAGATCTTGAATCTACCTATTTTGGCTTAGAGAGAGAAATGTTGGAATTAGGGTTGCAGGAAAGCACACAAAGCTTGGAGAAGACAACACAAAGTGTATTAGATTGTATCAATGTACAAAAGATAAGTTAGCCCTAGAGTGATGGGCGTATATACAAGCCGGGGGAAAAAACCTCCTAAAGAGGGAAAAAGTGCCCCGGTGGTCCTAAGTGTGTTCACACACATCACTGCCTATATATATATGGCAACAAATCCCCCCTGGGAGTGATGGTGTGAACAAGAGCTGGCACTCATGTATAGGGGGCCATGCCCGAAGTAGATCAGTCCACAAAGGGGGAGCAAGCCCAAAGCTTTGCGGAAAGCTTCGAACTTCCCACGACGAGGAAGCGCCTTTGTGAAAAGATCGGCGAGGTTGTCCTGTGTTGGCACATAGGCCAAGCTGATCTCTCCTGCTGAGAGTCTCTCCCTGACATAGTGATAATGCACCTCAATGTGCTTTGTGCGAGCATGAAAAACTGGGTTTCTTGCAACTGCCAATGCACTCTGATTGTCAGTGAAGATAGAGGTGGCAGACTCCTATCCAACACACCCAAGTCAGCCATAAGCCGTCTGAGCCACACACACTCAACCGTAGCTGTGAAAGCTGCCCTGTACTCAGCTTCACAACTAGAAGTGGCCACAGTAGGTTGCTTCTTGCTCAACCAAGATATGCATGAGCTACCGAGCATGAAACAAAAACCACTTGTGGACACTCTTGTGTCATAGCAACCAGCCCAATCTGAGTCCGAAAAGGCATGTAAATCTGGTGGCAACGATCCCCCCTTGGGATAAAACAACCCAAGATGTATGGTGCCACTCAAGTAGCTAAAGATGCGTTTAACTGCCTTCCAATGCTGAGACCCTGGGCTATGCATAAACCTGCTCACCTGTGAGACTGCAAACTGAATGTCCGGCCTCGTAATGCATACATAAATGAGGCAACCAACAGCTGTCTGATAGAGTGTGACATCAAAGTGATCTCCAGCATCATGAAGACTCAACTTCAAACCTGTCTCCATTGGAGTAGCAATAGGCTTGCAGTCTTCAAGGCCAAATCTCCGCAACAATGTCTCAATATACTTTGTCTGACACAAAGCAATACCTCCATCACACTGCTTAAATTGTATCCCCAAATAATGATGCAAATGCCCAAATCTGACTCCAAGTGTTTACCAAATGACGAAGTTTGCATAGGCCCACATACATCACTATGTACAAGTTGCAATTTGCGAGTGGCCCGCACAGAACCATCCTTTGGAAACGCAGAACGCTGCATTTTGCCCAAAATATAGCCTTTACAAACATGTTTTAATGGTGCCTCAAGAGGGGGCAATGACGCAACCATATCAAATTTCTGCAAATGCAGCAAACTAGCAAAGTTCAGATGACCAAAACGAGCATGCCATAGTTTTGCATCTGAAACTGCCTTTTCATCAGAAACTGCATTTGCTGAATCTTCCACACACTTGTCATAAGAATTGAGCTTATACAGCCCACGAAACAAGGTGCCAGATGCAATAATCGTATCACCAGAAGTCAAATCATGAATAGTACATCTGTCATCCAAAAATTTGACTACAAATCCAAGTCTAGCAAGTGCAGAGATAGACAATAGATTCTTCTTTATCCCTGGCACATACAAAGCATCTGAAAGTGTGAAAGCGCTGCCATTTGCAGTAGTAAGCATAATTTTACCAATGCCCTTCACTGGGTAAGAAGCATTATTGGCACATGTGACAATATTTCCATTAGAGACAGCCTCAAGATAAGTGAACATATCACGATGTGAGGTAATGTGCTTTGTAGCACCACTGTCAAAATACCAAACATGAGAGTCAACAGAAACTGCCAAACATGCATCATATACAGATGGGTCATACTGGCAATACACGCTAAACGCCCATTCTGTATCCTGCACAACATTTGCAGAATCTGCATTTGTAGAAGCATCCGCTATTGTGGCTACATTTGACTCTTTCTTCTTTGCCTCTTTAGCCTTTAGCTTAGGGCAATTCTTAATGACATGATCATTTGCCTTACAATAGTTGCACCTGGTCTTTTTCTTGCCTTTATCAAGAGCCTTCTCAGACTTATTGTTGCTACCTGTGAAAGGAGAAGCAGTTGCAGACCTACTAATAGGAGAAGAAACAGTGGAAGGGGCTGCCTTACCACTTCTTCTCTGCTGCTGCTGCTGGGCAGCAATAAATGCTTGATCAACTGCACGCTGCCTGGCCCTGTTTTGCTTGGACTGTGCTTCTTGCAAGAGTTTGTTGACTAAAGTATCATACTTGACAGCATCAGGTTTGTCCTCATTAAGAAGTCTCCACGTGGAAGCAAAAGTCTGATATGTCTCAGGTAAAGCATCAAGAATAGTCTGCACAAGAGAATGATCAGGAATAATCTCACCTGCAAAAATCAACTGTTCTTTGAGATCTTTAATCTCAGCAAGGAAAACATTCATGTCATCATCTTCCTGCATAATCTTCAATTCTAGCTCTTTACGCAGGTAAGCGATTTTCACCTCGTTACGACCTGCATACAAACCAGCTAGAATATCCCAAGCCTGTTTTGCTGTTTTAGCTGAACGAATATGTGGGGTGATGTTACGTTTGATAGAAAGTGCAATCAAGGCATGAGCCTGCGCATCTTTACCATCCCAACGAGCTTGTTCACAGCAATGGGTAAAATAGCAGCAACAGTAGAGCTGCTAGATCCTGCAACATCCTCAACAGATTCTACATCCACAGAACCTGGATGTACATCCATACCCTGCACAATGTTCCACACTCCTTTTGCAACCAAAACATGCTGCATCATGTATGCCCAAAGTGGGTAGTTGCTGTCTCCATCCAGTTTGTCTTCAGCAGTCAACATGCGAAATATATCATTGTTGTTATATCAGCCATGGCCACTGACTGAAACTGATGCAAAAGCTACCTGTAATGAAGCAAAGACTGAACAGAAGACAACTTGTGCTATATAGCAGGGTCCATAATAGAACACGTATGCCTGTTTTGCAGAAAACTGCACTGTCGAAATTTCTGCAGAAAATGACAAAAACACCTGTGCAAAACTTGAAATGCAAAAACGGAGCCTGAAACGACCTCAGATGCAAATTTTGAGAACGACCTCAAATGTAGAGTATAGGGACCTGCAAGGGCTTATGAAAACTCACCTCAATCGGAGAACGTGAGTCAGAGGGTGCTGGCGGCGTAGCCCTGGGAGCCGATGCCTGCTCTGATACCAATTGTTGGAATTAGGGTTGCAGGATAGCACACAAAGCTTGGAGAAGAAGAAGCAAGAATGCACACAACACAAAGTGTATTAGATTGTGTCAATGTACAAAAGATAAGTTAGCCCTAGAGTGATGGGCGTATGGAAAAAGTGCCCCGGTGGTCCTAAGTGTGTTCACACACATCAAATCACTGCCTATATATATATGGCAACAAGAAAATATTCTAGAGAGAGGTTATTTAGTTTTTAAATATTTTTGGATGAAAAAATATCTCATCTTATTAAAATAAATTCCCCCGAAGCAGAAGTTCAAAAAGAATTTCAGAAGGTGCATTAGAAATAAATTATAATCTATTTAAAAGGCCTTATCCTAAGGGTCCAGATTTTTTGAAATTTTTAAATTAAGGTTCCTATGGACCAATTAGATTAATCCCAATGTAGGGAGGAGGTAAATTGAAGAAATAAATAAAATTCTCCCAAAAATGAGTAAATACTCACATAAGATGAAGAGTGGACTAAGGACCAAAGGAAATACTAAAAAAATAAAATTTTGACACCTTAGAGTGGGGATTCCCCCTCATAAAGTAGGTGCCTTTTTCCCATCATTGCTTTTGAATTTTAAATCAATAAAATTAGATATTTCATCTCTCCTCTCTCCTAATTCAAAACTGGATCCAAAAAGTGAACTAAACTGACTCAAAAATTGACCAAACTGATCTGAAAAATTCTAGAATCAGTTTGCTTGAGTAGAAGCTCACTTTTTCCTATAAATAGAAGCCTCCCCCTTTGTAGAAGCTTAATAGTGTTTTATGCACTGTTACTCTACTCCTCCCCAAAGCCAAAAACAATGAATTTATTGATAATTCATTAGTTTTTGACCATTTCCTCTTCAAAAGAATTGGTGGCCACTCTTGTTGTAAACAAGAGTAGATCCCTCAAACCATCTAGCCAAAGGAAAGCTCACAAAAATTTATGTAAGCTAGAAATCCTACTTTTTCTTTATTCCATTTAAAGGTTTTCTAATTTTTGTTTTCTTTAAAATGAAAAATGATGTTATGCCTTGTTGAAAAGGCTTTCCCCCTCTCTTCATTTTTGAATTCAACCTTTCTTTATCCTAGATATGTAATCAAATTGTTAGAATTAAACTTTTCATATTGTTTCTCTTTAAAAAGTGGAATTTGATTAGTTTAGAATGCTTTAAACCATTTGGGATAATTTCTAAGTAACTTGAGAATGAAAAAATTTGAAAAATGGTCAGCCATACAAAGGAGGTTATGGCAAAATTTTCTTAAATTTTGTGAAATAAGTTTTATCTTTTATTATTCAAAAAGAGTAATCCCCACCATTTGTGTATTCTAAAAGTGTTATTTTCATTCTATGCATAGAAAAATGCATATTAGAAATATTTTTATTATAAAAGTGTTATTTCCATTAGAGTTAATTTCTATCCATAGAAAGAAGCATATTGGAGAATTTTTTTATTCTAAATTGTTACTTTCATCAAAATTGATTTTTATGCATAAATAGATGCATAAAAGATTTTTTTAATTATAAAAGTGTTATGGATAAAAGAATTTTTTTAATTATAAAAGTGTTACTTTCATCAAAATTGATTTTTATGGATAAAATAGTTTTTTTGATTATAAAAGTGTTACTTTCATCAAAATGCATAAAATAGATGCATTAAAGAAATTTTTTTATTATAAAAGGGTTACTTTCATCAAAATTGATTTTTATGCATAAATAGATGCATAAAAGAATTTTTTTAATTATAAAAGTGTTACTTTCATCAAAATTGATTTTTATGCATAAATAGATGCATAAAAGAATTTTTTTATTATAAAAGTGTTACTTTCATCAAAATTGATTTTTATGCATAAATAGATGCATAAAAGGATTTTCTTTTATATAAAAGTGTTATTTCCATAGAAGTTGGATTTTATGCATAAATAGATGCATACAGAATTTTTATATCAAAATAAGAGTTCTCTTTAATCCTATATTTAAATCCCATGAATATTGGTAAATAAATAAGTAAATACTCTGTGAGAGAAAATTCTACCGTTTCATATTCTCTAGGATGGTAATGAGAAAATTCAGAAAAACTATCGAAGTCGGAATTTTAGATAAATGATTAATTTATTCCTCATAGGAATTCATGATTAGTTTTGAATTCAGTTAAGCAAATACTCAATTAATGAAATTTAGTAAAGTAATAATTAAAATATTACCCTTCGAGAAAGATAGTTCAGGAAGAACCTTTCCAGACTCAAACCTTGAATCAGACTATGACCAAGACATAACTCCTTCGTCAGTTTCAAGAAAAGACGATATGACCAGTTCAAAAAAATTCACTCAAATCACCCACCAAATCTAAAATCAAGTTAAGACTCTTTGATTCTGATATGAAGATCAAGGTTACAGAATTCAGGAAATTCTGTTGGAATTCAGACCTGCGATCTAGAAGTATTGAGATACGGATTTAAGATATACTCATTATATTGAAAAGAAAATCAAAACTGAAAACTTGCATAGAAACCCTGTTTTCTTAAAGGATTGTCTTACACCAGAATACTGGAGGGAGCATTTCGTATATGTGTTTTTCTAAGGGAAGTTCCATTGCAACAGTTGGTGGGGAGTGTTCAAAGGACGGCTCACGTGGCAAAAACCTGCCCAGGACTTGACCAGCCTTGGTATGGTTAAAAATGGTGTGCTTCTAGTATGATGGGCGAGGACCGACGAAGCGGTCCCTGAGTGAAGTGCCAGGATACCTAAGGAGGATCCTGGAGGGTTCTGACCAGGCAATGCACGGGCTCGCAGTGCTTAGGACACCCATGCGTATGTTGTGGAAGATATATATTGTATGACGGACCAATGTTTATTGTAATCTGTTACTGGATCTCATTGCTGACCAGCTGGTCTCAATGGAAAGTCTAGAGTGATACTGTTTTTTGTGAGAAACAAGGATTGAATGAAAATTTTGAGTTATGACATTATCAATGGATTGTTTTAAAAGTTAAAGTTTAAAGAGGAGTGTGTGCGTATATGTATTCTAAAGCAAAAGTTAAGAAAGGCATTCAATTATGGGTGGGTGAGTACTTGTCTGGTTCTACCGATTCCAGTGGTTGGGTGGTGGGTAACCCATGGGCCGGATGGGGTTAGGCTGGAATCAGTAGAGTTTTAATAATAAAATTGATTAATAGGAATACGTTTAGAACTCGAGTAGTTAAATAAAAGCCTGAAGACTTCTCTAATGAATAGATCAACGGCTGTGCCTGATTCAATTAGGAAAAAAGCATTGATCCCTTCAAGTTGAATCTGTAATAGTTTCCCTTTTATCTGGTTTATTTAGATAAAGTTTAGTTCAGTATCTTGACTTCGTTAGAAAAATTTGTTAAGAAAATAAAAATGGTGGAATCGTCCCCGTATTTCAAGCATGGGAAATTTTTCCAGTTTCGGTTTTCGAAATGACCACCAGCTTAGTCTCGTGCCCAGACATTCGAGAGCGAGGCCCCGAGTGGGAAACCCTGCCCCACGCATGAGGGAGCTGCTCTGCTGCTGCCACCTACTACCAGGAATCCGGTGTGCGGAGGGGGCAGTGGGATCTCACAGTTGGTATCAGAGCGCTGTTGTAAATTTACGTAACAGCAACAGAAATTGCTTAAAATTTTAAAGTAAATCTAGGAAATAATGTTTTCGCTTGTTGATATTATGTTGAATGAACTTCAAAAATTGAAAACTCATAAATTGAATTGGAAATTTATAGATGGATACCCCGAATCTATCTGGCATTCCTGAACTCTCCCAGAGTCAGGATATGATAGCCTTTGCATTTGAGCACCTCATCAACTCTGCTATGACGACATGAGTAAGCAGAGTGAGACGACTCGCACGTCATTTTGAGAGTCTTTACTTTCCTGATCCTATAGAGCGATGTCGGTATATGTGGTTCTTTGGAGGACGATGTATTAATATTCGTACCAATCAGCGTCAGAGGCTCAGGCAAAATATTTCCTTAGCCATGATTCTGATAAGGCTAGGGTTTGTTCAGCATGTACAACTCTTTAATCATTCACCCAAGAATTTCAGAATTTCTTGCCGAGTTTTTAGGCTTCTTAGCCGCTTTATCCCTAGGAGTAGAATTACAGCACCTCTTTCATGGCATGTCTCCTTTGCAGTTTTGCTTCTTTATGCATACGCGATTGAGGGAGTGATTTTGGGAGCCATGATGCTCTATGTATATATCAAAAACTTTTGATAATAAATAAGGTTTTACAAAAAAAAAATTCAAATTACTTTCATGATTGTGAATATGGTTAATCTTGTTCAAGAAGTATGATGAAATAATTATCTGTTTATAGATAAATCTCAAAAATTAAATAATCATGAATCTGTTGTCAAAGTTAAGTTGACGAAAATCTCGCTTTGTCAAAATCATGAGGCGCGCGGCCCGTGCAAGGCAACCAGATCCTCTAACCGATACGAAGAGTTAGATCCGGATGTTTGAAAAGCCCTGCACAGATCCCAACCTGGTCCCTTCACAATGGTGAAGGGGAGCAGTTAGGTGAAGTAGTGGAAAAGTGGATTGAGGCGATGGAAGAATACTTTGATGTAACTGGCTATAATGAGAGAAGCAAGATGGCTCTCGCCAGATTAAAGATTGTGGAAACGGCCAGGGTCGCATGGAGGAACCATTGCAGGACAAACCGTCTCGATGACAGAAATACCCAGACACCTGGTCAGATCATCTTAAAGCATACCTCAGGAAAAGGTTCTATCCTCCGGGCTTCCTGGAAACTAAAATAAATGAGTTCTTGGAACTAAAGCAGAATAGCTGGATAATTGAAGAGTACTATCAAGCTTTTTCCCTTCTCCTCAAATATTCCCCACCCACAATTGGATGAAGAGCAGCTGATGGCAAGATTTATTCAAGGAATGAACGAGACATTGGACACCTTAGTGAAGAATGCCAAACCTGTCTCAATGGAGCCGAAGCTGTAAGAATGCCAAAGGACTTTGCCAAAGCCTTTGTTGTTAAGGTCCCGCCAAAGCCTACACCCTCTAACTTTAAAAGATTCTAAACCCCGAGAAGTGCTTCAAACTTTCCTCCCCCAAAGAGGCAGCAAGGCCCAAATCAGAATCAGGATACTGGGAGATTCAGAAGTGAAGAAAGACCCTTCCCACACAGAACACTTTCTCAGGAGCCCCACCTCTTTCAAGGATTCAGAGATATGAGCTCAGAAGTGAGAACCGGTGTTTTGGATGTCAGGGTTTTGGTCACCAGCTGAAAGACTGCCCGACTCCTGCCATGTCAAGGGGACAGGGAAGTCAAGGACCGAGAGTGCAGAGACCAGCCCCTTCCTATCAGTCGAATCAGGGTCCCCATCTCATCAAAATCAAGGAAATCTCAGGAGAACTCCAGCTCAGCCATTTGCCTCTGTCCAAAGTAGCCTCAGAACTCCTTCCCAGAATTGGGGCAACCAAAGAGAAAGAGTTTCGCCTCAAAGACTGCAGTAGCTAGAGCAGTCACAATAGCAGAGGTAGTGGAAGAGGAAAGAGGACAGATTTATGCTACAATTGAAAACCAAGGGCCAAATCGTCAATTCTCAGTCATCCATACTCCAATTGAGTATCAAGGTAAGCCTTTTAAGCTTTTGATTGATTCAAGCAGTACTCATTCTTTCATTTCCCCAGGATGCTTGTGTAAGCTAGTCTTAGAACAGAAATCAAGAAAACCTATGCAAGTTGAATTGGCCAGTGGGAAGATTCTTTTCACTCACCTTGAGACAGATTGTATTCAGTTCAATCTAGATTGTATTCAGTTCAATCTAGATTGTATTCAGTTCAATCTAGATGGGAATTTAACTGACTACTATCAGTTTAGAGTTATACCTTTGGGAGTTTTTGACGGGATCCTTGGAATGGATTGGCTCCACAATAATCAAGCTGACATTCACTGTCGGAACCATTTTCTTTCGTGACCTTCACGGAAATAAAGTTTAAGGAACCAGAATTTCAGGATCCCCAAGTCTACAATTAGTAAAAGCTTCTAAGTTACTAAAAGGACTTAGAAAGAAGCAACTTATTTATGTTGTCAAAATGAATCTAGTAGACACAAAGTTAAAGGCTAAAGAACCAGAATGGTTAAGTGAGTATGATGATTTATTCCCAGCAGAGCTAACTGTTGCTGATGAGATGCCTTCGATTCGGGAAGTAGATCATGTGATAGAATTGACCCCCGGAGCTCAGCCCCAGTAGCCCTGTGCACATACAAAATGCCAATTCCTAAAGCCATTAAACTCAAGGAACAGCTTAGACAGCTGTTAGAACAAGGGTTTGTAAGACCCAGTGTTTCACCTTGGGGTGCGCCACTTCTCTTTTAGAAAACGAAAGATGGAATGCTAAGACTCTGTGTGTGGACTACAGAGGTCTCAATGAGCCTGCAGTTAAGAATAAGTATCATATCCCCAGAATCGATGAGCTTCTGGATAGGCTAAGTGGAGCCCAAATCTTCACAAAGATAGATCTCAAATCAGGGTATTATCAAATTAGGATTAATGAGCAAGATACCCTGAAGACAGCCATCAATACTTGGTATGGGCATTATGAATTCACTGTCATGCCATTTGGATTGACAAATGCCCCAGCTATATTCAATCGCCTAATGCAGGACATTCTCAGAGAATACTTGGATGATTTTGTTCTTGTTTTCTTTGATGATATTCTGATTTACTCAAAGAATGCAGCTGACCATGAAGCTCATGTCAGAAAAGTTCTTGAGATTCTAAGGAAGCACCAACTCTTTGCAAAAAAGAGCAAATGCACTTTCTCTACTGACCATGTTGAATACTTGGGCTTTCTGGTATCCAAAGATGGAATTTCTCCAGATTTCGCAAAAGTCCAAGCAGTCATAGATTGGCCTGAACCAAAAATAGTGAAAGAAGTCATGGGATTCTTGGGATTGGCTGGTTTGGTATAGAATTTTCATACCTAAGTATGCTCTCATAGCTTCCCCCCTGACTAATCTTCTCAAGAAGAATACCCCGTTTCAATGGTCTGCCAGGTGCCAGAGTGCTTTTGATAAGCTGAAGACCACCTTTGTAACCAATCCTGTTCTGAAGTTGCCAGATTTCTCTCTACCCTTTGAGGTAGTAAAACTGATGCGAGTGGTTTTGCCCTGGGAGGTGCACTCATGCAAGAAGGTCATGCAGTGGCCTATGAATCCCGAAAACTTAAAATGCATGAGAAATTATGTTGTCCACCATGACCTGGAACTACTTTCAGTAGTATATGCCCTGAAGTTGTGGAGACATTACCTACTGGGTCAAAGATTCACTTTGATGTGACAAATCATCAGAGCTTAAAGTGGATCTTCACTTAGAAGGATCTCAACATGCGCCAAAGAAGGTGGATGCAGACCCTGCAGGAATTTGATTTTGAAATCAAGTACCACCCAAGCAAAGAAAATGTGGTAGCAGATGCCCTCAGCAGAAAAGCCTCCTTGCTTGCAATTACTATAGTGTCAAATCCTTTGATTATTGAAGCAAGAGAGAAGATCATGCAGGATAGATTCTTTGGCCCTATTGCTACCCTACTTATGCAGGAAAGCAAAACTCCGCAGGAGTTGAACCAAGTTCAAGGATACGGCCTGGATGATGGAATTATGTATTATAATCGTAGGCTATGCATTCCCAATGATGAGGGAACTAAGGGTCAAATTCTGAATGAAGCCCATGACAGCCTTATTGCAGGACATCCAGGCTTCATCAAAACCTACATGTCTATGAAGAAAAGCTTCTTTTGGCCTGGACTAAAAAAGGATGTACTTATTCATGTACGTCAATGTCTGACATGTCAGAAAGTCAAGGCTGAGAGAGTAAAATGCCTGGGAAGTTACATCCATTAGTAGACATCCCCCAGATGAAGTGGGAATGCATCAGTATGGATTTTATTACTGGATTACCTTCAATGCAATCAGGTTACAACTCCATCTTTGTGGTAGTTGATAGACTAACCAAAGTTGCTCATCTGATTCCAGTAAAAGAAACCTACACTGTAGTGGATGTGGCCAGAGTGTTCCTCAAGGAAATCTTCAGATTGCATGGCCTCCCCAGAAGAATAGTAAGTGATCGAGACCCCAAATTCACGTCAAGATTCTGGAGTGCATTTTTCGAAGCAGTAGGAACTTTCTTGGATCTCAGCACAGCTTACCACCCTGAGACCGACGGTCAAACATAAAGGGTAAACCAAGTAATCGAAGATATACTTCGATCATGCTGTGTGTGGCAGGGAACCCAAGTCGAGTTTGCCTACAATGCTTCTTATCACCGAAGTATTGGGATGAGCCCTTTCAAAGCTCTGTATGGATTAACTCCATTAACTTGGTCCGACCCATTGATTAGGGTCGAGATGTCCAGACAGATGCTTGACGACATGAAGCAGCAGATGCAGTCAATTCGTAAAGATATAAAAGCTGCCCAAGATAGATAGAAACAGTATGCAAATACAAAGAGGACAGACAGAAAACTCAAAGAAGCAGATATGGTCTTCATTCGAGTATGCCCCAAAAGAAGTTCTCTATCTCCTGGGAAGTACAAGAAGTTATCCCCCAGATATTGTGGGCCATATCTGATTACAAAGAAAGTAGGTGACTTAGCCTACGAACTTCTTCTGACTCCTCATCTTCTCAAAGTACATAATGTATTTCATGTCAGCCTACTTAAAAAGTATGTACCAAGCCCGAATCATGTGCTTGATGATGAAATCTTAACTTCTTCAACCCAAAGGCAGATGGAACTCCAACATGAAGAAATCCTTGATGTTCAACAGAAGGTTCTTAGGAATAGAATTCTGAGAGAATTATTGGTTAAATGGAAGTTCTATCCTTTTGAAGATGCCACATGGGAGAAAGAAGCCGAACTGTTGTTGCAGGATTACCCCCAGTTTGCGAGATGAGGACATCTCACGTTTTTCAAGTGGGAGAGAATGTAAGATTTCTCCCAAGCCCCTCAAGATGTCCAGTATCTTTCCATGTAATCAATCCCCTCTTCAGATTAATAAAAGATCTTGTTTTTACCTATTTTGGCTTAGAGAGAAAAAATATTCTAGAGAGAGGTTATTCAGTTTTTAAATATTTTTGGATGGAAAAATATCTCATCTTATTAAAATAAATTCCCCTGAAACAGAAGTTCAAAAAGAATTTCAGAAGGTGCATTAGAAATAAATTATAATCTGTTCAAAAGGCCTTATCCTAAGGGTCCAGATTTTTTGAAATTTTTAAATTAAGGTTCCTATGGACCAATTAGATTGATCCAAATGTAGGGAGGAGGTAAATTGAAGAAATAAAGAAAATCCCCCCAAAAATGAGTAAATACTCACATAAGATGAAGA
Organism: Cibotium barometz; assembly: GCF_041138505.1. Taxonomy (NCBI): domain Eukaryota; kingdom Viridiplantae; phylum Streptophyta; class Polypodiopsida; order Cyatheales; family Cibotiaceae; genus Cibotium; species Cibotium barometz. Next base: position 10,800,098 of record NC_141070.1, read on the forward strand.
GTGGACTAAGGACCAAAGAAAATACTTAAAAATAAATTTTTGACACCTCAGAGTGGGGATTCCCCCTCATGAAGTAGGCACCTTTTTCCCATCATTGCTTTTGAATTTCAAATCAATAAAAATTAGATATTTCATCTCTCCTCTCTCCTAATTCAAAATTGGATCCAAAAAGTGAACTAAACCAACCCAAAAATGGTCAAAAATTGACCAAAGTGATCTGGAAAATTCTAGAATCCGTTTGCTTGGTTAGAAGCTCACTATTTCCTATAAATAGAAGCCTCCCCCTTTGTAGTCTAAGCTTAATAGTGTTTTATGCACTGTTACTCTACTCCTCCCCAGAGCCAAAAACAGTGAATTTATTGATAATTCATTAGTTTTTGACCATTTCCTCTTCAAAAGAATTGGTGGCCACTCTTGTTGCAAACAAGAGTAGATCCCTCAAACCATCAAGCCAAAGGAAGGCTCACAAAAATTTATATCAGCTAGAAATCCTACTTTTTCTTTATTCCATTTAATGGTTTTCTAATTTTTGTTTTCTTTAAAATGAAAAATGATGTTATGCCTTGTTGGAAAGGCTTTCCCCCTCTCTTCATTCTTGAATTCAACCTTTCTTTATCCTAGATATGTAAGAATTAAACTTTTCATATTGTTTCTCTTTAAAAAGTGGAACTTGATTAGTTTAGAATGCTTTAAACCATTTGGGATAATTTCTAAGTAACTTGAGAATAAAAAAAATTAAAAAATGGTCAGCCATACAAAGTAGGTTATGGCAAAATTTTCTTAAATTTTGTGAAATAAGTTTTATCTTTTATTATTCAAAAAGAGTAATCCCCACCGTTTGTGTATTCTAAAAGTGTTACTTTCATTCTATGCATAGAAAAATGCATATTAGAAATATTTTTATTATAAAAGTGTTATTTCCATTAGAATTAATTTTTATGCATAGAAAGATGCATATTGGAGAATTTTTTTATTCTAAAAGTGTTACTTTCATCAAAATTGATTTCTATGCATAAAAGATTTTTTTTTAATTATAAAAGTGTTATTTTCATCAAAATTGATTTTTATGCATAAATAGATGCATAAAAGATTTTTTTTAATTATAAAAGTGTTACTTTCATCAAAATTGATTTTTATGGATAAAAGAATTTTTCTTAATTATAAAAGTGTTACATTCATCAAATTTGATTTTTACGCATAAATAGATGCATAAAAAAAATTTAAATTATAAAAGTGTTACTTTCATCAAAATTGATTTTTATGCAAAAGTAGATGCATAAAAGAATTTTTTTTTATTATAAAAGTGTTACTTTCATCAAAATTGATTTTTATGCATAAATAAATGCATAAAAGATTTTTTTTAATTATTAAAGTGTTACTTTCATCAAAATTGATTTTTATGCGTAAATAGATACATAAAAGAATTTTTTTAATTATAAAAGTGTTACTTTCATCAAAATTGATTTTTATGCGTAAATAGATGCATAAAAGAAATTTTTTAATTATAAAAGTGTTGCTTTCATCAAAATTGATTTTTATGCATAAATAGATGCATAAAAGAATTTTTTTATTATAAAAGTGTTACTTTCATCAAAATTGATTTTTATGCATAAATAGATGCATAAAAGGATTTTCTTTTATATAAAAGTGTTATTTGCATAGAAGTTGGATTTTATGCATAAATAGATGCATAAAGAATTTTTATATCAAAATAAGAGTTCTCTTTAATCCTATGTTTAAATCCCATGAATATTGGTAAATGAATAAGCAAATACTCTATGAGAGAAAATTCTACCGTTTCATATTCTCTAGGATGGTAATGAGAAAATTCAAAAAAACTATCGAAGTCAGAATTTTAGATAAATGATTGATTTATTCCTCATAGGAATTCGTGATTAGTTTTGAATTCAGTTAAGCAAATACTCAATGAATGAAATTCAGTAAAGTAGTAATTAAAATATTACCCTTCGAGAAAGATAGTTCAGGGAGAACCTTTCCAGACTCAAACCCTGAATCAGACTATGACCAAGACATAACTCCTTCGTCAGTTTCAAGAAAAGAGGATGTGACCAGTTCAAAAAAATTCACTTAAATCACCCACCAAATTTGAAATCAAGCCAAGACCCTTTGATTCTAATATGAGGATCAAGGTTACAGAATTCAGGAAATTCTGTTGGAATTCAGACTTGCAATCTAGAAGTATTGAGATACAGATTTAAGATATACTCATTGTATTCAAAAGAAAATCAAAACTGAAAACTTGCATAGAAACCCTGTTTTCTTAAAGGACTGTCTTACACTAGAATGCTGGAGGGAGCATTTGGTATATGTGTTTTTCTAAGGGAAGTTTGGTTTGTAACAACTGGCGGGGAGTGTTCAAAGGAGGACGGCTCACACGGCAAAAACCTACCCAGCTCTTGACCAGCCTTGGTATGGTGAAAAATGGTGTGCTTCCAGTATGATTAGCGAGGGCCGACAAAGCGGTCCCTGAGTGAAGTGCCAGGACACCTAAGGAGGATCCTGGAGGGTTCTGACCAGGCGATGCACGGGCTCACGATGCTTAGGACACCCATGCATATGTCGTGGAGGATATATATTATATGATGGACCAATGTTTATTGTAATCTGTTACTAGATCTCGTTTTGCTGACCAGCTGGTCTCAATGGAAAGTCCAGAGTGATACTGTTTTTTGTGAGAAACAAGGATTGAATGGAAATTTTGAGTTATGACATCTGTGACCAATAATTGTTTATCAATGGATTGTTTTAAAAGTTAAAGTTTAAAGAGGAGTGTGTGCATATCTGTATTCTAAAGCAAAAGTTAAGAAAGGCATTCAATTATAGGTGGGTGAGTACTTGTCTGGTTCTACCAATTCCCCAGTGGTTGGGCGGTGGCTAACCCATGGGCCGGATGGCTGGAATCAGTAGAGTTTTAATAATAAAATTGATTAATGGGAATACATTTAAAACTCGAGTAGTTAAATAAAAGCCTGAAGACTTCTCTAATGAATAGATCAACGGCTTCTATTTGGTTTATTCAGATAAAGGTTAGTTCAATATCTTGACTTCGTTAAGAAAAATTCGTTAAGAAAATAAAAATGGTGGAATCGTCCCCCTTTTCCGGGCATGGGAAATTTTCTCGGTTTTGGTTTTCGGAATGACCACCGGCTTAGTCTCATGCCCAGACATTCGAGAGCGAGGCCCCGAGTGGGAAACCCTACCCCGTGCATGAGGGAGCTGCTTTCGCTCTGCCAGCTACTGGGAATCCGCCGATGTGCGGAGGGGGCAATGGGATCTCACAGCAAGTCACAATTGTCCAGCACCGCGGATGTGGCAAACAGCTACGTGCATCAATAGACACCACAAACAAGGTGGCACAGCCATCCACAAGCACAAAGCATAACAACGCACAAGGTGGAAACAACGCGAAGACAATGGTCACAGGAAGAGCAATGTCGACGGTGCATATAGGCTACGAGAAGAGGATGTCTCTCTCTTTCACTTGATAGATGAGGGGCTTGATGGGGGCGGCACACTAAGTCTAGCTGACAGCAACATGCCACTCTTATATACGTTGTGAGTGTGCCGTTAATAGTTCTGCTTCCACACAAGGCATAAGTACACTCAAATAAGCCTCCACAAGAACTCTTTCGTCTACTCCAGGAAACTTCACATGGCTCTCCACAGGTTTCACCCAACAATGGCCATCATGTGCTTGCTCCATTCCTTACATTAGAGAGGCTGAAGGATCACGTACATTCAGTAACTCAAAAGCCACATAGCCATTATATATTTGAGGAATCTCTTCTACCTTCCCAACAATGGCCATCATGTGCTTGCTCCATTCCTTGCATTGGAGAGGCTGAAGGATCACGTACATTCAGTAACTCAAAAGCCACATAGCCATTATATATTTGAGGAATCTCTTCTACCTTCTCAATATGCCTGCTTACTAATAACATGCTATGAAGAACACTTGCATGAGATTCCTCAAATATATAAGTATTTGACCACACTCTTCTGAAGTGGTGTACCTATGGGAGAATATTCCACTGTAAGATCAATTTTGACTTGCTTTGGTGTGCTTGATGTAGTGTTGCTTAACTCTCCTATATTGGAACAACCAGGTATTTAGTTGTTATATCTTTATCAAATATATAACATGGTTCCTCTTCAATGGGTCTAGCTGACTGGATAGATATAAGATGATCTACACCATCATCTTGTGGTTTGATTACAAAAACCTTCAATCCATAATGAGAATATAGCATTCCATCTTGTGGTTTGATTGCAAAAACCTTCAATCCATAATGAGGATATAGCATTCCATCAAAATCATCAGGTTTAGTAATATAAAAACGTCGTTGCATAGTTCTAAATATAGAATCATTGTCCAAACCTCCTATAAAAATGTGAAAAGTTGTGTTCTCCATGTTAATGAAGAAAAAAACAAGCCAAAAGAAGATAGGAAAGAAAAAGATCTCTATTTGTCAAGCATTATAGCTCACAAAATCAACTCACAAACACACAACAAACTAATGAAAATAAATTAGAATTTTAAATACTAAATCTAAACATATTAGACTTAATTTTAATATATATTATTTAAAAAAATTATTTTTGACAAACATAAAAACATTCTTCAATCATTATAAATAGTGTCATTAATGTATAAAAACATTTTTCAATCATTATAAATAGTGTCATTAATGTATGAAATCTCAAATCTATTTTCAAGAATTATATTTAATAATAAATACTTGCATAACTAACTCTCATTAATAATTGCTTTTCTAACTATCTTTAATTTTCATGAATACATATAATGTATACATAATGGTGACATTGTTATGATTAAAATCATGATTTTGAATAACTATCTATTCTATTTAATATATAAATTTTATATAAGAACATCTTCTTTTTTGTAATACTTTTTTATTTTTGTATTATCAAATATATTCTTTTTTTCGTAACCTTGATTAATCTAATAATAATTTCTCTAAGATCTAAGCATAATCAATTCTAATCGTTAGATTCCATAATTAATTCAATTCTCTCTCTCAATTTTAATTCTCTCTCTTAATTCTTTCTTTTCTCTCTCCCTTTTCCTCTCATCTCCTTTTTTAAAAGAAATAAAAAAAGTAGTAAAAGATAAAGTTCTGGGAAAAGTGAAGAGGTGGGGAGAATTAAGCAAAAGAGGTGGAGATATTCTGGGAGAGGTGGAGTAAATCAAGGAGAAATCAGTGGGATTAGATGCTTGGATGTAAACTCTATAAATTGAGGCACATTGGCCTAATGAGAATTTGTTGGTTTTTTATTATCCATGCCTACATTAAGCTATTTACTAATTATTCACTAATTACAACTTAATTATTTGCTAATTACTCACTAATTACAACTTAATTATTTGCTAATCACTTTGTTAATGATGTTGATTCTAGTATTTGATCCACCATAGCTCATCACATTGCCCTAATTTCAACATGGTATCAGAGCCATGCCTAGAATCCATCCGGTTTATGAGCCCATTATCTAATTAATTAGGAATTAGAAAATAATCAAAATTTTAGTTATTTTTCAACTCACCTCTGTACCGCCAACTGGTGGAGGAGCTCTAGCTCCTTCCACACTTCAAAATAGGCCAAACCCTTCTAGCACAAGGTAGCTAACTCACTAATGCTCCAGCTAATCGAATCAACATAGCAAACCGCCAAGAAACGCAGGAGAAATCACGATTTTTGTTGGCGCCAGCTTTCTAAGGAAATTTTGACATTGCTACTTCATCAAATCAAATTGCTCTAATTCCTCATAGCCCCGAGGGTTTTCAAGCATGCTCTACAAGTTGGTGAAGATAGAATTCAATTTCATCAAGTCTACAGTGAGATCCAAGCTCTTCAACAAATCTGCGGTGACTTTGGTAAAATAGAGATTAAGCATTCAATATTTCATCAAATCTTGTGTTTATTAGCTTAATCCTCTACTAGACTCATTGCTATTGATGGCTTTGAAAGCATTTGAACTCATTTGAAGTCTAAAGCACTAGATCTGGACTCCTTGCATACTCTGTTTTTTGCACACAAAACAGTGGATTAATTTGCTAATCAATGATTAATCAATGCTAATCACTATATTTTGGTGTAATTGAGGGTTCAAATTAACCATTAGTATCTGATACAGATCCCTATAACTTCAGATTGCAATTCGGAGTTGGTTTGTATACTAACCATTCTGTACAAATTGGTTACCCTTGATTTAATGTAATTTCTGGTAAAATTATGCTGATAAAATTGTGATAATCATCATTTTGCATTTAACCCTTGGTTAATGCTTGTAAATCTCACTCAAATTCAAGATTACTCATCACAGCCAGAGTTGCATTTGGGAATGTGCATTAGAATGAATGCCATATGCATTATGTATTGGGCACATTGCATCAGTGTAAAAATGGGATCAAACATTGTCCTTGTCCAGAATAAGGCAAGAGGTAAGACCTCCCGCATAGATTTGGGTTTGCATTGCATAATGATACAAGATAAACATCAAAAGCCCAAAGGAACTGTCAGCAAAACATTTGAATGTTGCTCACATGGAGCAAGAAGACCTGTGTGACGGACAAGCTCATGGCCCCAGCCATGAAAGAAGAAGAACATCTCCTTCCAAGAAGAAGATCCACACCAAGAAGATCTAAAGGAAGACATGGACACGAGAAGAGAAGCTGCCCCAAGAAGACTGAAAGAAGAGATGGACGCGTGGAGAGAAGCTGCCACGATAAGAAGACTGAAGAAAAGAGAAGATGTGAGGCTCCAAAGAGTGAGGAGCCATGTGAAAATCTCAGAGAGAGAGAGAGAGAGAGAGAGAGAGAGAGAGAGAGAGAGAGAGAGACCCCACAACCCAATGTAACCTGCCCCAACAAAGTAAAACCACCTCTGAGCCACCGATGATGTAGGCCACGTGGTAGATAGATGTATGTGTGAGCACTTTAGTCAAGGTCGCGACGGGTAACTATAGTAAGCCTTGGACACATAGAGAGAGAGTGTGTCAAAGGACTATGAGTTTAGGGACTTGACGCACTGGTCGCAAGCTATCAAGTAAGAGAGAAACTTGGTACAGGGTCCAGGTGTGCTAAGTTAACTTGAGGGGAGGTGTGCTGGACACTGGTCGCTCGCAGACTATCAAGTAAGAGGGAAACTTGGAGGTGTGCTAGAGAGAATTCACTTGAGGGGAGGTGTTGAAATATACAAGTGAATAGGGTATGTGCGGGAACAAGCCCTTGGTTAGAGGTTGTAAAAGAGAATGTGTAAATGTGAAAGAACGTGTGAAAAGGTGAGAAGAATCTACTGGGAGAGAATAAAGGGTAGCATGAGAAGATTTAGGAAGTGTGGAGATATTCTCGGAGATATTCTGGGAAAAGTGAAGAGGTGGGGAGAATAAAGCAAAAGAGGTGGAGATATTCCGGGGGAGAGGTGGAGTGAATCAAGGAGAAATCAGTGGGATTAGATGCTTAGATGTAAACTCTATAAATTGAGGCATTGGCCTAATGAGAATTTGCTGGTTTTTTATTATCCATGCCTACATTAAGCTATTTGCTAATTACTCACTAATTACATCTTAATTATTTACTAATTAAGCTATTTTCTAATTATATCTTAATTATTTGCTAATTACGTCTTAATTATTTACTAATTAAGCTATTTGCTAATTACTCACTAATTACATCTTGATTATTTGCTAATCACTTTGTTAATGATGTTGATTCTAGTATTTGATCCACCATAGCTCATCACATTGCCCTAATTTCAACAGAAGTACCGCTCTACTGCAACAGTTACAGGAGATACTACTATATTACAAGTTGCATACAGAAGTTGTCTATTTCCAGGTTATTTGATTGCTGCAAGAAAACATGTTTAATGTGAAATTAATCAGATTGTTAGTGAGAAGCTAGATAAGAATAACTTCCATGCCTAGAAGTTCATAATGACCAATTTTCTAATGGTGGATAAAGGATTTTGGGATTATGTAGAAGAAGACAATGAGGAGCCTCCAGAGTTATCTGAGGAGAATGCCACTCCTGCAAATATAAAGGCATTCAAGGATTGGAATCAGGGTACAAGAAAAGTCATGTACTGGCTTTCAATTAGTGTCATAGATACTATGATAGGACACATAAGGATGCAAACACTCTAGCAGTTGCATGGCAGAATCTGGTTCAAATGTTCCAGACTAACACAAAGGCAAGGAAGTTGCAGTTAACCAAGAGTTGCATACTGTGGAAAAGAAAAGCATGTCCACCAATGAATATGCCTTAAGATCAAGGGCATTGTTGAATCCCTTGGGTCTATCAATGTATCAATGGTGGAGGATGATGATTTGGTGAGTGTCTGTCTGAATGGGCTTGGCAAAGAGTACAAGCCATTCAAGACCTCCATTGTAGTTAGGGAGAATATTTCTAACTTTCGGGACTTGATGTCTATGCTCATAATAGAAGAAAAGACTTTAGGTGAGGATTCTTCTTCACAAAGCAAGAACACATCGGAACATGCCTTCTACTCTAATTCAGGTAGAGGCAGAGGTAGAGGCTGTGGTCGAACGAGGCCAAGGTGGTGGCCAACAAGGAAATCATAATTCTGGACAACAACAGTCTAATGATTCATATCAACAACATCATACGTAGGTGGAAGAGGCCAGTCTAGAGGCAGGGGGAGCCAAAGAGGCCAAGGTGGTTGGCAAAGAAATCAAAATGCAAATAGCATAGAGTGCTATTACTGTGGCAAACCAAGACACATGGCAAACGACTGCTATAAAAAGTAGAATGACATTAAAAGTGAAGTTGTAGCAAGGCAACTATGCATCATCTAGCAAACATGGAGGTGATACAGAAGTGAGCAAATGTTTGTTATGCAGCACATGCTTAGTTCCATAATAGGAGATGTGTCAGGATCTCAAGATATATGGTATGTGGATTCTGGCGCCTCTAACCACATGATTAGTCATGCTGAGTGGTTTATAGATATGCAGAAAATAAAAAAACCAGGTTATGTAGAAACAGGTGATGATACTGTGCATCCCATTGCGCATGTTAGTAAAGTGCCATTGTCTATGCTGTAGGATGGCAAAATGAAGTATTTGGTTGATGTACTTCATGTTCCAAAAGTCATTATCCTTTGGAAGGGAGGGGAGGGCCCTCTCAATAAGGGTGACATCATCCTTAATATACCCTCACTAAGGGCAACGTCGCCCTTATTGAGGGGGTTAACCTCAGTAAGTGCGACCTCGGCCATAGTGAGGGCTAAGGCTCCCACCCCCCTCTCACTCTCTCTCTCTTGACATCTCTCTCTCTCTCTCTCTCTCTCTCTCTCTCTCTCTCTCTCTCTCTCTCACGCCCGCCCACCGCCCCCCTCTCTCTCTCTCTCTCTCTCTCTCTCACTCACTCACTCGCTCGCCCTTCTCCATTTAGCATGAGGCAGGGATGAAGAGACACACTTTATCTCTCTCTCTTTCTCTTTTTTTAAAATTCTCTCTTTTAATTCTCTCTCTCTCTTTCTTTTCTCTCTCCCTCTCCCTCTCATGTCCTTTTTATAAAAAAAAAACAATAAGAGATAAAGAGAGTGGATTTTTGTGAGCGAGAGAGAGAGAGAGAGAGAGAGAGAGAGAGAGGGGGGGGGGCAGTGGCATTAAGTGAGGGGAGGGCCCCCTCACTAAGGGTGACGTTGCCCTTAGTGAGGGGGCCCTCCCCTCACTTAAGGCCATCACCCACCACCTCTCTCTCTCTCTCTCTCTCTCTCTCTCTCTCTCTCTCTCTCTCTCTCTCGTGTGCGCACCCATGCCCCCCTCTCTCTCTCACTTTCTCTCTCTTTCCTTGCTCCTCTATCTTTCTCTCTCCCCCTCTCTATTGTTGGAGACTCTCTCTCTCTCTCTCTCTCTCTCTCTCTCTCTCTCTCTCTCTCTCTCTCTCTCTCTCTCTCTCTCTCTCTCTCTCAATTCTTTTATTCTCTCTTATCTCTTATCTTTCTCTCTCTATCTCTCCAACACCTTTCAAACCCTAAAAACCCTAAAACTTTTGAAACCCTAAAATTTGTTTTCTTAATATTTTTACTCTCTATTTTTAGCTCTCTTTATTTTTAGCTTTATCTCTATTTTTTAGCTCTTTCTCTATTTAATCTTTATCTTTATTTATAGCTTTTTTTATATTTTGATCTCTTCTTAGTTTCTTAGTTTCTTTCTTTTTTGCTCATTCTTTTTTCAGTCTCTTTCTCTCCTCTTCCAATCTCCTTTCGAGCTCCTCTTTTTTACTAGCGCCTTCTCAACTTGAACGAGGGACACAAGTGTTCTTAATGCTCAAAGGCACCAAAGTAGCTATTGGGATCGTTTTGCACATAAACCCTACTAGGACCATTTTGCATGTAAACCCTATTGTGGATACCGTCCATGAAATCCCTTTGCATGTAAACCCTACTGTGGATACCATCCATGAATTTCCTTTGCCCGTTAGTCATGTTGGCATGTCGATTATTGAGAATGTTGAAGTGGGAGAAGTACCTCTTCCTTTTCCTCTCGAAGATGGTGATATCAGCATGTTAAATCAAACCATAGAGGCTACATCACTGTATGGCTAGCAAGCAATTACATAAGTGTTGTTATATCTCTCTCACTTTTGCAATTATGCTCTTTTTGTGGTAATTCTAAAAACTATTTGTAGTAAACGATTATGTTAGTGGTTTTATATCTCTCTCCCACCTTTACAAGTACACTCTTTTTTGTAAAGACCACTTCATGGTGACACATGCAACTCATTTACGGCTAGAACTCCTACATGATAACCTAAACAAAGTAAAGGTAATTGTTATGCACTTTTTACCAAATCTTACATAAGGTATTTGTATAGCTCCCAAGCACAACCTATGTGTGTGCATTGCAGATGCATAAATCCACTCCTTTGCTGCATGACCTATTCCCTTGTGTAGACTTGTGCCTAACCCCTCTATAAGAAGAGTGCAATTTAGGTACAAGAAGCTACCAAAAAGGAATTCTATACAAATGACTATGTTGCTGATCGATGATGCAGGTTCATTTGTTCCATCTCCTTATCCCATAATCCTATTAGAGAAGTGATGCAACATGATGTTAGTGCATGGGATGACATATGGCGAATGAGAAACGAGAAGTTTGAGAATGTGATAAAAGGCATAAAGTGGGAATTTTTGAGCAACAAGATGTTCTATGTGGGAAGACAATCATTGCATTGTGGCATGGATGGAAGAGATTAGTAAATGTGAGTCATCTCTTAAATTGCTTACTTTTTCTACGTGGTGTTCAGTTTTTTAAAATAATTTTGGGACTAATTAGATTCACATTGATTGTAGCATTCAAGAATGTTGTGTCAAGACATCCATGTGTTGACGCTATCCTTATTGACTTCAATGAGGATAGTGAGGGGGAGGTCCTTAGAGTCATAGCTTGCTTAAACAAGTAATAGAACGTACACATTATGAGAACATATGTCTTAAGTCTCTTTGACATGGGATGGTCCAAGTGTAACATTTAAATATTATCAACTAATGTTATAACATGTAAATAATAGGATGAGTACATCACAGCAGCCATCCGAGATATTGACCCCCTAGTAGATAGCTTGCCTGCAAATGAGTTCAAAGAGAAATGGAGACCTGCATTTTATAAAAGATGAAAGAAGGTGGAAGCATGCTACAAGGCGACTAGTGGTGATTGGCAAACCATGCTACAAGGCGACTGGTGGTGATTGGCAAACCTTGCACAAGGGGAAGGTTTCTTTGAGTAAGAAAGCCTATACTCTTTCCTCTATCTATTTGGTATGGTTTTAATGTTCGGTTTAATTTTGGTATTATGTTATAAACGACTAGTGCAAGTTAATTGGGATGAGAAACCATATTTTTTAATAGAGGATAGGTTGTATAGCTTGGCATCTAGCTTGTTGCCAAATAACCAGAAAGCCCAGATTTTAGATATTTTGATTGATGGCAATTTGTAGAGGCTAAAGGAATCACAAATCCCTAAAAGTAAGTAATAGTTAGTTTGATTGATGGCAATTTGTAGAGGCTAAAGGAATCACAAATCCCTAAAAGTAAGTAATAGTTAGTTTCCATATCTTCTTGATATATACAAAGCACTCTATTTTGTTTGAATAACAATTTCAATGGCAACACAATAAATGCAAGTATATTCATGGGATTAGCTTCAAAGAGAAGTCATATGAATGGCATGAGATTGGAGCACAAGGTGCAGCCATCCTTGCAAAAATATGAGAAAAGTACAAGATAATTTTTCCATATACATTTTTGGAGGACCTCGCTGATCTTAAGAGATTGTATTTTGGGAAGCTATTCGAGGAAATAGTGAGATCCCTGAAGAAACAAGGCATGGTAGCTTCAAACCCTACTATCGTCAAGGCTACCAAAGCGTGCTATATTTAGATGCGTAACATTCTACAAAGCTTACTTACTACTTAATTGTGCTCTTAAATTGAACAAAAACAATAATGTGTAGATGGATTTGTAAGTTTTATGTTGAGAGATATATTCAGATGTGCCTGCAATCTTAAAAGATTGGCGCAATCCACAACATGACAGCACTATTTATACACACATAGCAGCAACTTCGAGACCTTTGGGATGCAGGGATATACAAGAGATGCCCATTGTTCCTTGACTTTCCAAGTGGTAAATTTCCTAAGAGCGAGAAGGAGATGTATACTCAGGCCTGTAAAGCGAAGTAATTAACCATGGTATGAACTATACAATTAGATATTCAAATTTTTTTTAAATTTTTCTTATATCTTTTTGAATCATGATTTTTGTTGTGAAGCCTAGAAGTCTACATAGCTAATCACATGTTCAAGGTAAGGGCAAAAGTCTTATAAAAGATGAAGGGGATGATGAAGATGAACTTAGAGGATGATGATGATGAAGAGGATAGATGAAGGGGTAAAAGTGCCAAAGAAGGATGCAATGAAGGAAAAGAAAAAAGGAAAGGCACTAGAGGAAGAGGATGACTCTGATATCTCTGCATCAGAATATGGCAAAAGAAATTCTAATGATAGCACTCGTAAGATCGAGGCAACCCCAAAAGTTGAAGAAGTGGTTCATGCACCAACATAGGCAGGGCACTCTTTACTTGTGGCTTACTGGTATTATTGTTACATTGTTTAGATACTAACATAGATTAAGTTATGGATCCAAATAAGCTTGGCAAGAGGTGAATGGTTCTAGATAAGCTTGGCAAGAGAGGTGAAGCACCAAATGCACCATTGCGAGACCATTGCGAGATATAATAATCCACCTAGCCTGGGTGTTCTAACCCCAATCCAAATGAATTTTCTAGGTATGATTTTACTCATTGGTAACGATAATGTAATGTATGTGTGTGGTGCATGAACTTACAAAATGTACACTTTGTCGGAGTGTTTCATCATATAGCCACACGACAATAGTCCTTGGCATTCCGAGAAAATATCAAAGTGTTGCTTTCTCTACCGTTATAGAAGCCGCAGTGCTAACAGGTGTAATAATCAATTAGGACCACATGTGAAAGGATTGTAAAGGTGTGTCTTTCATATCCTGTAATGATAATTAATGTGTAACTCTACTTAACATGGTGTGGCAGGACATGATTCTACAAAGATGAGGGCATTTTTAGGGGATCATTTGAAGGTAGGCCATGCAATTTTGAAAACGAGGAGTGTCCATAGGAGCTAGTACATGTCTTTGATATGTTGCAAAAGGTTAAAGAGGGAGATAGGACGTTTAGTGTTAAAGGTGTCAATACAAGCATAGCATGTGATTGTATTGTAGTGAGGTTGCCTACAAGAGGTTATGTTTATTGCTACCCCAATGACATTGTCCCACCATGAAATCTCTGTACATGTGAGTGATGAGATGTTTTTTCCTTCATTAAGACCTTATGTGTTATTGTGTTTATGTTGCGTGTATGTCATTCTTACGTTTTTTGTGTATGTCATTCTAATGCCACGTAGATAGAGAGGAGCCTTCATTGCTTCAGATTTGTGAGACCATCTTAGACAACAATGGTTCTATTATTATCATCAGTACTATGTATCAAGTGGCAACCATTATAGTGTAGGTCGAGTGCTCTAGCTTCTCCTTAGACACCTTGGTGAATGTGTGATGTACAATGTAGATTTGAAAGGCATTTGGACAAGAGGTAAGCAACAATAACCATAGAGGTTACCATTGAGCATCACTTTTTGCTATAAAAAATCATCTCATACTCTTTTGTAGATACTCTTTTTGCCATTGAGCATCACTTTTTGCTATAAAAAATCATCTCATACTTTTTTGTAGATACATACCCTCGTCGCGCTGCTGCTACCTTCACGAGCATAGTTAGACAAAACCATACATAACCTTTCTCACCTGATTATATCATTGATCCTTGCAAACATAATGCAGTGGGGCAGATGCCCAGATGGAACAACAACATAGAGAGGTATGGAGCAAACATTTTTGTGCTCCAAAATAAGGGCGTTACATTTTTTTGTGGAACTAAGAGAGATTTTTTCTTTGCAGGTGGATGTCAACGTGGATATGACTTTTGGGATAGCCTGTTGAAGCGTCATGTAAAAAAGGGCAAGTGATAGTATAGCTTTATGCTGGATGTGGAGATTATGCTATGGTAGCACAAAAAATTAGGCATGAAAATTGTTTGTATTGATTCGGAAGAGGATGACGTTGTGGAGGGTGTCTTAATGAAGATTTCATTATAGTGCAGTAAACATATTTGTTTAGGAATATTCAAGCGACCAGGTTTAGCAATTGTTTATTGTGTCATGATCTTATTTTTCATATTAAAAAAGAGAAAGAGGGCGAGAGCAACACATGTTGGGGTTTTTCAATAAGATATCATTCACAATTACAACGATGTTTATGTACAACCTGTCGTGCAAAGCAATAAAGAATCGACATTTTCTGTATTGTGTGGATGAATAAGGTAGTGAAGAGTTTGTAGACTCAAGGATCTGTACGCAAAACATGAGTTAAGTGTACTGTGTTGATAAATGAGAAGAAAATATAGAGAGAGTGAGCAAAGAGAAGGACACACACACACACACACACACACACAGAGAGAGAGAGAGAGAGAGAGAGAGAGAGAGAGAGAGAGAGAGAGAGAGAGTGAGAGTGAGGGGGGGAGGATAGAGAGAGTGAGGAAAGAGAAGGAAAGAAAGAGTGAGAGAGATAGAGCAAAGAGAAGGGTCAAGAGAGAGACAGGGAGAGCATAGAGAGAGTGAGAGACAGGGAGAGGATAGAGAGAGTGAGATGATAGGGAGAGGATAGAGAGGGCTACCAAAGAGAGAGAAGGATAGATAGAGAGAGAGAGAGAGAGAGAGAGAGAGAGAGAGAGAGAGAGAGAGAGAGAGAGAGAGAGAGAGAGAGAGGGCTACCAAAGAGAGAGAAGGATAGATAGAGAGAGAGAGAGAGAGAGAGAGAGAGAGAGAGAGAGAGAGAGCCAAGAGAAGGATAGAAACAGAGAGAGGGGGAGGATAGAGAGAGTGAGTAAAGATAAGGATAGAGAGAGTGCGATAAGGAGGATACAGAGAGTGAGAAAAGGTAAGGATAGAGAGAGTGAGAGGGAGAGGATAGACAGAGTTAGCAAAGAGAGAGAAGGATAGAGAGACTGAGCGAGGGAGGATAGAGAGAGCAAGTAAAGAGAAGGATAGAGAGAGTGGCACAGCGATGACAGAGAGTGAGCAAAGAGATGAATAGAGAGAGAGAGGAGGAGGACATAGAGAGCGAGAGAGAGAAGAAGGATAAGAGGTAAGAGAGAGAGAGAGAGAGAGAGAGAGAGAGAGAGTTACAAGACCATGGTACATGGAGATTAGATTATTCCACAAACTAAATAATAAGAGAAATAAACCATAAACATCATAGCATAAATCAAGAGCATGAAAAGACTTGATTGGATTCACTCACAATCAAACTAAGTCTATCTCACTACTGCGTTGTATAAAGAAAGGTGGTCCCCTTGAACCAGCAAGCCAGCTTACATGCTTTGACTCTACCAAGTTTGTCCATGGAATGTGCTCGATTGTTGTGTCATCCACAACCTATGAAACGAGACAAACATAAAAACCAATTTCAAATAGATACATAACTATCACAAACCAACAATGATTCTCTCACCCTAAGAAGTTGTTTTCTCTAATGAGGGTATCGTACATTCCACCAGCTCAGCCACACCAACAATCCATACTAGGAATATTTATGTCTACTACTTTGTCACCCCACCATGCTCTTATATATCTGTATTTAGCTAAGGCATCATCTTTGCTTTCCGCACACCTCCAGTTCCTACACAAAAGCTTATGCTCGTCTTGGTAATTCTTGGCAATGTGCTGTTGTGTATGTATGTGAAGACTTTGTTCCCAATGAAACAAGCATGATCTTTCTCTACCCTCCATTCTCTTATCTGGCCCACCATTGTAAATACACCTCAGAGTCCTCGAATTCACTTGAGCCTCATCTGCCCCATAAAGTCGGCAAAGTTTGGTTTTGGTAGCCTCTTTTGCTCCACTACCTCATTAAGCATCTACTAAAACATTTCTTGTGCATCTGTGTCTTCCTCTTTCATTTCACAAGTGGCAATTTTCATAATCTCCTTCACATTGAAGTATGTACTTCAATGTGTGAGTACATGTAAAATCTTTTTATAGCATGGACATTGTATAAGTTCTATTATCGCTCGTAACATATACCTGATGTCATAAACATGTGCCGCCATCATGGTCCACCCTGCAACCCTGTGTACATGGTCAAACCATACCCATGCCTACCTCAAATATCCATTCCCATAGTGATGCATCCTACTTACAAGGTTAACACCACTTGATGATGGTCTAGTAGGTCTTTTGTCCCTTGTCCTGGGAATTTACTCCCGTGAAAGAATTCAGATGCACATTGCCTTTTCAGCTCCAATATGCTTAACTCTACCCACTTGAGTGACCACCATGCTTTGAAGCTTTAACTAGTCTCTTGAACCTAAGTTGGAGGAGAGAACTAATAGCATTATATGGAAAAAAGTTCAAAGTATATATATTCTAGAAGCCTTTACCTGTGTGCTTGGATGAGAGGTTGTAATTCTTCTATTAAAAGACTTCTAAGATCTACTAGTCCGATTTGATTTTCCATTGTACTTGGTGTTCTCACCACTGCATCCATGATAAGGCGCTTTGCGATATTCATTTGAATTTTGCATGGCCAAAGGATGATAAATCAGATACTGCCTCCTTAAAACTAGCTCCTTAGTCCTATTTGATGGTAGCTCTTAAAGTTCCTTTTTGGACTGCATGTTGATGCACACCTTGGTGTATCATTAGCCTCATTGAATGTGCATGGCCAGGAGAAGTCTCATGGATAGTAACATATTTTTATGTTTGATAGAGTACGAGAGGTCCTAGTGGGTGTATCAAATTAGTAGTGAAACTAAAATCAAAAGGTATTGTGTAATGGTAATTTTGTCTTATACAACATATGAGGTGCACGAGAAACATGTTGTATGAATCATAAATTAATTAAAGGGACCATGATGTAAATAGAGTTGACAGCCCTCGGTAAATTCTTGCTTGTGGTTGCCCATCCGATAGACATAGCCGCTAATTAATGCAAGATAATGGGACCCTTAACTTTCAGGGTAATTATAGGATCATTAGGGTCACTCCACCAATCAAAAATAGGGTATCTCAAGGGGGAGGAGAAAAGCAGCCAGAGGCATGTGACTTGATCGTGGGAAAGACTACCCATTGGAGGTGATGTGTATGGAATGAGGGCTGGATGAAATATTGGAATCAATATACTCTAAGGATGAGGAGTACTTGTTTGACATTGCTAGAGCAGAGTCTTGTGTGACAGTGGGACACTAGTTAGTATAGGAACTATGTATAGTGCAATCCAACATTGCTATGGAAAGGGATTGGCAACTACAATTCATGCAAAACATAAGGTGCAAGATAAAGGTTGGAACGATATGTGGTGCACATGTCAGTTTAATTATCTTTGAGGTTGGTGGCATCTAAGAATACGTGCAATGTATGGTTGGCATTTGTAGAGTGATATTCATTTGTTTTGAGGCTATTTATAGACATGGACACTTGTGATACGGCTTTCATGAGAGCAGGCACTGCACTGCAATATGACACTCCACAAGTTGACCATATCCTCAATGAATGTGAAGAAAATGAATGGATACGAGATAACAATGGGAAACCATGAAGAGGTAAGAGGAATTTCTAAAATGGACCCCATTCATAAGTCCCAAAGTACATATGTTTAAGGCATTTTTTTAATTGTTTATATATGCAAGAGGCTTGTAATGCACTCGACAAAAATGGGAACACATATTGGATTCCATGACAAGACTAGGGGATGTTATCGTTGACTTGTTTGCTATTGGCCAAGGTGTGCAGACATGTTGGGATAAATGTTGTTTGTGTTGAGCTTGATTTTAAAGTGACCGCACATGCCTTGCCACTTTCTCAATTGTTAAAATCTTCTTTGATGAATAAATAAATAACACTTTTGTGAACTATTTTATAGTTAAATGAGTGTTTGTGAGAGAGGGGGAGAGAGTGAGCCATCCAATTGTATGTATTTTCAGCCCGATGTAGGTTTGTGATGAAAGGTTGTGATGCAAGGAACAAGAATGTAATATCTATGTGACAAGAGATATAGAGATAGATGAACCCATCATCCTCCCTCCCGCCCCCACCCCCGCCTTCTGCTCTGACTCTCCCCTTGTAGCTCCCTATCCTCTGACTCTCCCCCCTGCCGACTCCAAGTATATCAGAATTCCTCGTCCCTCCCCTTTCACCTTTACTACGGAGCATTCTCGCTACCCTCTGGGCATGCCAGACTGGAGCAGAGGCAGACAGCTACCTCGATCTGCCATTTGATCCATCATTTTACAGAGCCAGTAGAAATGACCATCTCTCTGGTGCTTTGAGCTCTCCCTCTAGATTTACTTGGGAGCTCCCTAGGATGTTAGGGTAGCTAGTTGACTACATCTTCTTCCAATGCCTTCCCATCCAAGGAGCTTGGATGTTTGAGGAGATGGTGGCTCCCATTCCTACATGTGTGGTGTTATATCACTCCAAACCTTCCATCCTAGAGAGTGCACGATGATCTTCTCCTTCCCCCTGTACAGTGCTAGGGATAGATTGGAGCATGGTGTTGGTGTCCACGCCGTCACTATTCATGGATATGCAATAGATCTCTCACACAATTTGCATGATCTCCGTATCACTGATGTGCTTACCCACCTTTGGCCTTTGGCTTGGATGGAGTTGCTAGTTGACTACAGTGCTAGGGATAGATTGGAGCATGGAGTTGATGTCTACGCCGCCACTATTCATGGGTATGCAATAGAGCTCGCAATAGAGCTCTCACACAATTTGTGTGATCTTTGTATCCCTGATGTGCTTACCCACCTTTGGCCGTTGGCTTGGATGGATTTGCTAGTTGACTACAGCTTCTTCCAATGCCTTCCCATCCAAGGAGCTAGGATGTTTGAGGATATGGTGGCTCCCATTCCTAGATGTGTGTTGTTATATCACTCCAAACCTTCCATCCCAAAGAGTGCACGATGATCTTCTCCTTCCCCCTGAGTACAATGCTAGGGATAGATTAGAGCATGGAGTCAATGTCTACCTGCATCACTATTCATGGGTATGTAATAGAGCTCTCACATGATTTGCATAATCTCCGTATCACTGATGTTCTTACCAGCATTGGCCTTTGGCTTAGATGGAGTTGGGTGGCTCGGGTCATAGAGACCAGGAAGGGGAGATGGTGTCCTCTAGCTTAGAGGTGCTTCTTTTTGTGTTTCTTCATATTTCAATGTAGTACCCCTTCTCCCCTCCTACAAATACATGTATTGTGATAGGTGGAGTTATATTATGCATACTCCATGGCTCAAAAAAAGTGGCTCCACATGGAGGGTAGTGTTCATGCCCATTTGGCGTGGCTTTTCCCCAAGACTGACAATGACTACTCTCCAATGGAAACCCACACCCAAGACTCTTCAAGTGGAGGCTTCAAGTGGAGGGTAGTTTTGACATTTCTGCCTCCCATAGATCTTAGTTATGCAGATTGTCTTACAAAACATCCAAGGTTTGGGGGGTATACAGTGCTTTTAGAGGCGTGGTGTCCTTAGAGAGCAGCTTCATAGAACAACAGTTGGTGGACTCATTGACATTCTCTTAATTCAAAAGCACCATCTTTTAGAGAGGGACGTAACTGCCACTCTATGAGAAGATCCTGTAGGTCAGGAGTCATACCTTATGGTCCGATTCTTTTGGCCCCTCTAAAACACAGCGTGGAATATGAATTTTTATCAAGATTGAGAAGCTATTACTAGCAGTGGCTGACTTAAGCATCACCATTATCACTGGGTGAGCTTAGTGGTGGGTAACCATAAAGATTGGAGAGGATTGGGTGGGCTTTTTGAATGTATATGCGTCAAATGCTGCATATATATAACCTTCTAGAGTAATTTTTTTAGTCCCTAGCCACGTAGGCAGATTTTTGAGGTATGGGTGAGGATTTTACCATGCTCAAGTCGAGACTCAGAGGTGGCATGGCTACAATTTCTAGTAGAGAGTACTCAGCTTGGGAGGAATTGATTTTGGCTCTTAGGGGCAGGACCCTTAGCATCTTCTAGAGTTTAGATATAGCCCTAAGAGTTTGTGTTTCTTGAGATCTGACATGAGGAGTTACCGGCCCTAACCTATCTAGATTAGATTTTTTCTATGTAGATGAGTGGGCTTGTGGTCATGGTGGCATGACACACATTTTGGCAGGCACACCACCTTCTCCAATCATGCACTAGTTATTCTTTCCCTGGAGGTAGAACATACATTTGAGTACCTAGATCCCTGATAGCCTCATCCAAGAGTCTGAGATATGTATGTAGTAGGATAGAGGATATTTGGGAGAGGTTAGATTTTCACTCAAGAGCAGCCCGTAGGCACCTTGGCGGATGTAGGCCTTGGAGAGATTAACACTTTATTAATAGGAGGCAAAGTAGAGCAAATTGGCTGGTTTTTGAGAGTTGAGAGGAGCATTTGCTGGGGCCTAGCTTCCTATAACAGCTTTAGAAGAGTGCATCAGATAGCTCATGGATTGAAGCCAGCGCCCATATAGAGCTTAGATCCATAAAGAAGTGGAGGGTGGAGTATAGATACCATGATAAGGCCTCCTTTTGCGGACATAGGTAAGAGGTAGGGTCAGTGGGGATTTCTTTGAGATTACAGGCCCACACAAGTAGAGAGATGGTATCCATCAGCAGATTGGTGAGCCTAGGATGGATCCAATGTTACCGACCCCCCCCAAATGTGAGAGCCATTTCCATGAGTGATTAGATGGGTCTCTTAACATGGATATTGAGTTTAGAGCTGAATAAGGTGGTTTAGAATTAAACTCAAGGTGGGGAGCTAATTCAGAGAGATCAAAGGAAAACCATAAGACATTTGATGTTAGTCTAGAATGATTACACTTAAATCATTTGATGTTAGTCTAGAATGATTACACTTAAATCTCGACCTTGATACTGGTACGAAGTGCCCATCAATTAACTTGATCATTCTATTGTCAAGCATGGCTTGCTGCATGCACCTGCACTTTCTAGCAATCATCGCCTTCCTTGTCAGAAAGGAGTGTTGATCTAGAGAGCACTATTCCGGGGTGATTATACAAATCTCTTAGGTTATATACTAAGATGGAGTGCTTAGAGGTGGACCCTTCAACCACTTGACCTTGTGTCAAGTGGGGGTGATAAAACCATTTAACCCTTCATAACCATTTGACCTTTTGTCAAATGGGGATGATAAAACTTATTAGGGGAAAAAGTGATAAGTATATTTTAACTAATATTGGGTGTTGACTTCCATTGAGCTCAACTTTTATGGAAAAGTCACATACCTTAGGTGCTTAATATTCTAGATAAAGCCCTGACCTTTCATAGTAAAGGGCCTTGATATTGGGGTTGATTTTCCATTGAGCTCAACTTTTATGAAAAGTCACATACCTTAGGTGCTTGATATTCTAGATAAAGCCCTGACCTTGCACAGTAAAGGGACAACAATTCATTATTCTCTTTGATATGGGCAGATTTGAGAATGCCATTTCTCCTCAATTGGCTCCTACGAAGATGAGTTGTACACTTGTACCCCATCATCTAGATGTAGATGGGTTCACATCTAGTCAACAATTCTCATTTATGGTTCAAAAGGCCACATTTTAGTGAGACTTCATTATCTCACGTCTTTTGGGGTGTGATATGATTCTTGACCTGAAGAAAGCTACCTCTAAGTCTCCACCAGTTCTCAAATTGGCTTCATGGGATGATCCTTTTAAGGGTATTAGTGATTCCAATAATCTAGCCATAGGAGCTATCCTCCAGTAAACAAGAAGGGCACCTAGTGGTCAAAAATTAAATGATGTAGAAAATAATTATTCTATGTATGATAGAGTTATTGGGGGTGATGACAACTCTTAAGCATTGGAAACATTTCCTTTACATGATAGATTTCACAATTAAGACAAATCATCAGAAGCACTCAAATGGTTACAAACCATGCTTTAGAGCCCAATTGAGTGACAGACAAGCCATATGGAGTCAAATCTTCCAATAGTTTGGAGGTATGATTGAATACATTCCTGGCTCGAATAACTTTGTTATTGTATCTCTAAGTCATAAAGGCATACTTTAAAATTTGTAGGAGTCCAGTGTACTTGAAATACATATGGAAACATTCTCCATAGTATAAAGGCACAATACAAGGATGCTTTGGGATTCGGGGCTTAATATAGATTGGCCCTATAGTCAAAACTGGGTCACTATATCATCCATAATGACCGGTTATTTTACAAGAACCGGCTAAGCATACTCAAGGAAAAGCAGGCACTTTCTCATGATGCCCCCATGACTCTTGGAGATCATAGAGATATCAACAGTACATTGCAGTAGCTTGAGCGATCATTCTACTAGCCTAAGATGATATGGAGTGAATGTTTCTCACATGAAAAAGGCAAGGTTACTTCAACCATTGCCAGTTCTCAAAAGCCCTTTTGAAGACATCAGTATGGACATTGTTGGACCTCTTCCCACCACAACATTTGGATCTTAAACACAGTGCATAACCATTGTGGGACTAATTCAGTAAATTTTGCATGTTGATCCTGTGCAAGAAAACGGCCCCATAGCCGAATACATCGCTCACCTATTCATCTGCCCCACCATTGGTACCCCATAGGAGGTTTGCCAAGTACAATAACATTAGACACAGATCCTAAGTTTACTTTCAATTTTTTGAGAGCATTATTCGACAATTTTGGGACCAAGTTACATCTGTTTAGTGTGTTTCATCCACCACAGATAGATGGCTAGATAGAAATTTACATGAGTTGGCTTGTGGGATCCCACAGCCCCCTCTGTGCACCGGGATTCCCAATTGCTAGCAGCTCCCTCTTGTGCGGGGCAGGGTTTCCCACTCGGGGCCTCTCCCTCGAATGTCTGGGCATGAGACCAAGCTGGTGGTCATTCCGAAAACCGAAACCGAGAAAATTTTCCATGCCCGAAAAACGAGGACGATTCCACCATTTTGAATTTCTTAACGAATTTTTCTAACGGTCAAGATACTGAACTAACCTTCATCTGAATAAACTAGATAGAAGGGAAACTATTACAAACTTATCTTAAAGGAATCAACGCTTTTTTCCTAATTGAATCAGGCACAGCTGTTGATCTATTCATTTGAGAAGTCTTCAGGTTAACTATTCGAGTTCTAAGCGTATTCCTATTGATCAATTTTATTATTAAAACTCTACTGATTCCAGCCTAACCCCATCCGACCCATGGGTTAGCCATCGCCCAACCACTGGAATTGGTAGAACCAGACAAGTACTCACCCACCCATAATTGAATGTCTTTCTTAACTTTTGCTTTAGAATACAGATACGCACACACTCCTCTTTAAACTTTAATTTATAAAACAATCCCTTGACAAACAATTATTGGTTACAGATGTCATAACTCAAAATTTCCATTCAACAGTATCACTCTGGACTCTCCATTGAGACCAGCAGGTCAGCAACAAGATCCAGTAAACAGATTACAATAATTTTCTCATCATCATACATATATATATCTTCCACGACATACGTATGGGTGTCCTAAGCACCGCAAGCCTGTGCATTGTGCCTGATCAGAACCCTCCAGGATCCACCTTAGGTGTCCTGCCACTCTGGACTCTCTGTTGAGACTAGCAGGTCAGCAACAAGATCCAGTAACAGATTACAATAATTTTCTCATCATCATACATATATATATCTTCCATGACATACGCATGGGTATCCTAAGCACCGTGAGCCCGTGCAACATCGCCTGATCAGAACCCTCTAGGATCCGCCTTAGGTGTCCTGGCACTTCACTCAGGGGACCGCTTCATCGGCCCTCGCCCATCGTACTGGAAGCACACCATTTTTCACCATACCCATGCTGGTCAAGACTTGGGCACGTTTTTGCCACGTGTGCCGTCCTTTGAATACTCCCCCGCCAGCAGCTATTGCAACCGAACTTCCCTTAAAAAACACATATACCAAATGCTCCCTCCAGCATTCTGGCGTAAGACAGTCCTTTAAGAAAACAGGGTTTCTATGCAAGTTTTCAGTTTTGATTTTCTTTTGAATACAATGAGTATATCTTAATTCCGTATCCCAAGACTTCCAGATCACAGGTCTGGATTCCCAAGCAGAATTCCTCGAATTCCGAATTCTTGATCCTCAGATCAAAATCAAAGGTGTCAACTTAGTTTCAGATTCCGTGGGTGATTTGAGTGTAGACAAAATAGGGAAAAAAATTCTTTTATGCATCATTTTATGCATAAAAATTAATATTGGTGAAAGTAACACTTTTATGATTAAAAAATAATCAATATGCATCTTTCTATGCATAGAATTTAAATCTAATGAAAATCACTCTTTTATAATAATAATAATTAATTAATATGCATCTTTCTATGCATAGAATTTAAATCTAATGAAAATCACTCTTTTATAATTAAAAATAATAATCAATATGCATCTTTCTATGCATACAATTTAAATCTAATGAAAATCATTCTTTTATAATTAAAGTAATAATAATCAATATGCATCTTTCTATGCAGAGAATTTAAATCTAATGAAAATCACTCTTTTATTTAAAAATAATAATCAATATACATCTTTCTATGCATAGAATTTAATTTTAATGGAAATAACACTTTTATAATAAAAATATTTCTACTATGCATTTTTCTATGCCTAGAATGAAAATAACACTTTTAGAATACACAAACGATGGGGATTACTCTTTTTGAATAATAAAAGATAAAACATATTTCACAAAATTTAAGAAAATTTTACCATAATCTCCTTTGTATGGCTGACCATTTTTCAATTTTTCCTAACCTTAAATTACTTAAAAATTATCCCCAAATGGTTTAAAGCATTCTAAATTAATCAATTTTCACTTTTAAAAGAGAAACAATATGAAAAGTTTCATTCCAATAATTAGATTACTTATCTAGGATAAAGAAAGGCTGATTTTAAGAATGAGAGAGGGGAAAAGCCTTTCTAACAAGGCATAGCATCAATCTATCATTTTAAAGATAACAAAAATTAGAAAACCATTAAAAGAATAAAGAAAAAGTAGGATTTCTAACTTACATGAATTTCTGAGAGCTTTCCTTTGGCTTGATGGTTTGAGGGATCTACTCTTGTTTGCAACAAGAGTGGCCACCAATTCTTTAGAAGAGGGAATGGTCAAAAACTAATGAATTATTTTTAAATTCACAATTTTTGGCTCTAGGGAGGAGTAGAGTAACAGTGCATAACCAAGCAAACTGATTCTAGAATTTTCCAGATTAGTTTAGTCAATTTTTAACCATTTTTGGGTCAGTTTAGCTTACTTTTTAGAACTAGACTTGAATTAGGAGAGAGGAGAGATGAAATATCTCAATTTTTGGGAATTTGAAACTCCACCACACATGTGAAATAGGCACCTCCTTCATGAGGGGGAATCCCCACGCTGAGAGGTGTCAAAATTTCATTTTTTTAGTGTTTCCTTTGGTCCTTAGTCCACTCTTTATCTTATGTGAGTATTTACTCATTTTTGGGGGGATTTTCTTTATTTATTCTATTTATCTCCTCCACACATTTGGATGAATTTGATTGGCCCCTCAAAACCTTAATTTAAAATTTTCAAAAAATCTGGACCCCTAGGATAAGGCCTTTTTTATTTCTAATGCACCTTCTGAAAATCTTTTTGAACTTCTGTTTTGGGAAAATTTATTTTAATAAGAAGAGATATTTTTCCATCCAAAATATCTAAAATCTGAATAACCTCTCTCAAGAACATTTTCTCTCTTTAAGCCAAAATAGGTAGAAACAAGATCTTTTATATATCTGAAGAGGGATTTGATTACAGGGCAAGATACTGGACATCTTGAGAGGCTGGGGAGGAATCTTACATGGATTTTGATTTTCTCAAATTGTATTGCCATGAAAGGCAATCATAGTGGGAGCATTATCTTCCTTTTGTTTAGTCCATCCTCAAACAATAGTCATTCATCTAGCTCATTGGTCGGGCTCTATGTACAAGGCAGCATTTGGTCTTCATTTCTTGTCGCTTCTTTATGAGAATGGTGTTACCTTCCTTGGAGGCCAACAAGACCACTAAAACTTTTTCAAAGATCATTAAGTCTGTCAATGAGTGCCTTGCCAGAGAATAAGAAGCATACACCAGGCAAACCAACAAATCAAGCTAATATGCCAACTTTAAAGAAGGGGCTTGGGTATATCTTCAAATAATGAAGTAGAGATTGAAG
Organism: Cibotium barometz; assembly: GCF_041138505.1. Taxonomy (NCBI): domain Eukaryota; kingdom Viridiplantae; phylum Streptophyta; class Polypodiopsida; order Cyatheales; family Cibotiaceae; genus Cibotium; species Cibotium barometz. The sequence continues at coordinate 10,827,012 of NC_141070.1, forward strand.
TAAGTGGGCAAACATTGTCCCAAACTCTCCTTTCATAGTTTTGGAAACTTTCCTATCATTAAAAAGATAAATGATGTCTCTATGAAGGTTAAGCTTCCAGATAGTTGGACTAGCATAATGTTTTCCATGTTTCTTAGTTGACACCTTACATTGGTCCAACTTTACAGGATATTGTAAATGAGAAACAATTGGACGTGGTAGACAAAGTTGAATTAACATATTCTCCTCCACAAATGGAAGCATGGATCTGATTCAAGACAAAGACAATCCTACACGGAGTTCAAGGATCGAGGTACCCATGAAGCAGTCTTTCTTGACAAAGAGTTCTTTCAAAAGTACCCCCAACTTCTGGCGGACTACTTCTTGGAAGCAATGAACCTGTTGCTAAGTAGGAAGGAATGTCACATGCACCTTGCACCAGCAGAGTGCTATATGATACACTTAGTGCAATACTCATATAGTAGGATTACCTTTTTTAGGAATATTTATCGTATTCCGTGACCCCATTGTGAGTCCCAATCCGAGACATGTCAAGCATGAGCTACATAGGTCAGTCTCCACATAACCATGGAGAGTCTGCATGTGTGATTCATTTTACCCACTTGGAGAATTCATCAAATAAAGTCATATAAAAGCCTACGCTAGCATTGGGTGTCAGTACATAGATGCATCCAACATGTACAGAGTATGTAGAGGCTAGATACATGCTTATTGGCCAGGCGGGCCAAGCGAAGGCTAATCCATGGCCATCGCCTCAATAGGCATCTTGTTTGGGGACTGTTTATAGCCTTGGATAGTAGAAAGGACTAGCCAACAATATTAGGAACAACCATGCTCCAATCAGACAGCCTAAATAGGATTCAACACTAGGATTCTTTCTTATTGTCTTTACTATGCAAGGCAGCCAGCCCAATAGAAAAAGGCGGTCAACACCAATGAGCAAGAGGCGCCTAGATAATATGAATACTTAGGTTGTTGGAGAACAAAAAGCAAGCCAACCCCTGTTGGAACCAATGAGCAAGAGGCACCTAGATAATATGAATATTTAGGTCGTTGGAGAATAAAAAGCAAGCCAACCCCTGTTGGAACCAACTGACAAGCATAAAAAGGACTATAAAAGAAAAGCTAGGTATTTATTTAAGGCATCTTACAATTCATAAAGGGCTAGAGAATTCCAAGGGCCAAGATAGCCAAAGGGGACTCTAAAGCCAAGGTGAAGATGGAAGGTCAAGGGCCATAAGATTTATAGATTTGCATCATTATAAAAAAACAAATACACCATCCGTGGTGGGGGGCCTACAAAGGGTATTCAAGACCCAATACTATGTTTGACTCACTCTCTATCCCTCTCTCTATTTGTGCACATATCTCTCTATCTTGTGCATTATCTTCGTCACAAAAGATTGTTGAATTATGTCCATTGAAGTACCGATTCTATTCATCAAGCTTCCGCATGTTACAGTGGTATAAGAGCCTTCTTCTTGAAGTGAAGATTCAGTTAGAAAACCAGAATATTTTTTCACTTATGTGGTTGGTTTCTAAACTCCGGAGGACCACCCCTTTTGGTGTGTCTCCCATATCTCAAAGGACGGTTGGTTTTTAGTCTCTGGAAGTCTCTGAAAAGTCTTTCACAATTTGTGGTTGGTTTTTAAACTCCGGAGGATCACCCCTTTTGGTGTGTCTCCCATCTCTCAAAGGACGGTTGGTTTTTAGTCTCCTAAAGTCTCTGAAAAGTCTTTCACAATTTGAAGCTTATTTTGCTACATCAATTTGAAGCTTATTTTGCTGTTATTAGGAAAAATGATAGTGATAGAGTGATCTTGGCTAGTTGGTATTTAAAGGGCGAGGCCATCCCCTGGTGGACTCAATCGGCTAATGCCCACACCAGATTTGGTGTGGCAACTTATGTCTAGGACGAATTCATGTTAGATCTTAAGTGACAGTTTCTATCACCCCATTACCTTGAGCGACTCGAAGACGAGTTTAAGGGAGCATGTCAAAAACACGTAACTAGTCCTATAGTATGCCAATAAAATTTCAAACTTATGTTTGCAATTGGACATCCGTGATGATAAGGATAAGAAAGGGGAGTTACTCTATGGCCTTGACATGCAAATCTGTTAAGCGCACACTAATGTGTCGTGGGAAGTTACCTATCCACCACCGAGCTCGAGTTATGCTCAAGAGCTCCACAGTAGCCGCTCGTCGCTCCACAGTAGCCGCTCGTCGCTCGCTATCCTTTCACACTCGTTGTTGTCATACCAAGGTGGTTGTTAGTCCAACAGGTGGTGCAACCTCTCTTGTGAAGATCGTGTGGGATCTCCACGGAAGAGGAACGTGGTGTTAGCCTAATCACTTTAGCAAGAGGGAGAGAAGAAGTAAGAGGGAAGTGATTACCTGCCTAGGCCGCCTATGAGGCTAGCCGCCTGTTGGGCTGACCCTCATGGCTAGTTGGCAAGCCCATAAGGACTAACTGACAAGCTGCCCAGGTCCCCAAGGCATGACGGACCAAAGCCTATCCTCTTCTTAGGTTGTTGGGCCAATGGCCATGGGCCTCTAGGACCCTTTAGGTGGCCTAAGGCCTACCCCGTTTCTTAGGAAAGGGTATCAAACCCTATTCTAGGGTGGCCCTCAGGGGGGTTTCCCCCTTGTGCAACTACATGCTTCCTACTCAACAGACACCTCATATCTGGTTACAAGCCGAACACCCGAAACACCTAACATCATTCCAAAAGGTGACTCACAGTATGGACTAGCACTACTTCATGTGCGGGACTTGCACACTTGACTTAGACCACGTACAAGACTTTTACACCTTTGATGCTCAGAGTGGAACCTTGGCTGACTCGTTTTGATTGGGGCTTACAAGGGACTAGTTTCCACTCCAAATCCTGCACCTGGGTGCTGTACAGATATGTCCACGTGGCATCCAAGTGCGGGATGCAAGGAGGAAGCGAGCGAAAACACAGAATGGAAAGAGGGATAAGGCAACGCACTCAGGTGGAGGAAGAGGAGGAAGGGCAAGGAGGGGACAGCTCACAGCCTGGCGAGCTACACAGAAGGATGCAAGGATAACAAACAGCACAAGGAGGAGAAAGTAAAGCGGCTTAGGTGAGGGATGGATGAGGCAGATAAAGAGGAGCAAAGGTGGGGGCTGAGGCGAGGGAGGGATAACAACGTGAAGGAGGGGAAAAGCGGGAGGGGGAGGTGGGAGGGGGAGGCGAAAGAGAAAGGTGATGAGGGAGGGGAGGTAGAGGAGAGGCAAAAGCGAGGGGGTCACTAGCGTGAGATGAGGGAGGGGGAGCATTGGGGTGGGAGGCAATGGGGGGCGAAGGAGGGGGGCTGCACACAGAAACATGGGGTGCAAGAGCAAAGGTGGGGGGCTTTGCACAAGAACAGGGAGTAAAGAGCGATGGCAAAATAGATGCAATCACGTGCAGGGGAAGCTCCAGCATCCTCTCTTCTCTCTTTCTCTCTCTCTCTCTCTCTCTCTCTCTCTCTCTCTCTCTCTCTCTCTCTTTCTCTCACATGTGCTAGGGTTTTTAGAGATGAGAAACCCTAAAGCTTAAAATCACACAACCTACTTTGCTAGGATTTAGAAATGATTTACTACAAGAATCCCAAGGGCTACAAGAAAGCAACGATGGGGAGCCTTTGACTGCTAGAGAACAATCCAGCAAGCAAGGGGCTACATATGAGCCTAGAAGAAGTGGAGATACATTGTGAGACAAAGAGGGAGGAGTGAAGTAAGGGGGTGCACTTCTCCCTGCTTTCTTTGCTTGTCTCTGTGGTACAACTAAGTTGAACTACCACTTCCTCTCTTTCTTTGCTCTCTTTTTCTCTTTTGCCTTTGCAATTTCATCCTTCTTCTTTGTTTTCATGCTCTCAATGTTAATTCGGATGTAAGAATTAGGCTATTGGTGTAATCCACATGAGCCTAAAGAAGTGGAGATGCATTGTGAGACAAAGAGGGAGGAGTGAAGTAAGGGATTGCATTTCTCCCTGCTTTCTTTGCTTGTCTCTATGGTAGAGCTCGGTTTGAACCACCACTTCCTCTCTTTCTTTGCTCTCTTTTTCTCTTTTGCCTTTGCAATTTCATCCTTCTTCTTTGTTTTCATTCTCTCATTATTGATTCGGACGTAAGAATTAGGCTATTGGTGTAATCCACAAACCCCTCACCTGAAGTCGAGAACTATGACCTTTGTTGTACACACCCGTAAGAGATCTAGCACTCTACCACGCTTAGTTATATCTCTCATAATAGCCTCTTTATTAGGGTCCCCATATATTGGAGGCTGGTCCATCCCCATTGTAATTAATACTTCTATGGTTGCACCTTCAAGTTCAAGGCTAAGTGTGAAGGCTAAGTGGGGTATATCTTTAATGTGCCATTGAGCTTGGTCGCTCTATTCCTCTACTTGATTGTCTTGAGGCTACAGGATATTCAAAAAAATTCAAGCATTCCCTCAAAGTGAATTACATTTCCATTGAGTGGCCATATCCCAATTACTCTAAATATAGCTTGGATATTCTCCTCTCTATGCTCTCTATGCATGATATCTTGAATGTCCTTGTTGATATAATAATCCCTGCTAGCTCTGACTTGCTTGCTTGGATATTTTTTGTTCTATGTTGCCATGTTACCCTGTCGTGTCTTCAATGACTTAAAGATGAACACATCCAATGGTTCCAATTTGTGAGATGTGTGACCTAAAAATGTGAGTATATCAATGCCCCATTCATAGGCATTCTCCACCACACTCAAGGACACATGACTACCAAACCATCTAGCATAAGTAAGTAGCTATTACCAAAGCCCACACCCTTTTTGATAGTGTTGCAAAAATGGTCTAACCATGCATTGAATAGATCTCTGATCATCATTGCTTTGTTTTGCATAGCCATTACAACACTCTTTTTCACATTCACCCACATAATTTGCCCTCCAACTCTTTTCCCCTTGAAAATCTAGTACTCGGAAGGAATAGCTTGACATTTAGCATTCACACCAACATAAACCACTCTCTAGAATTTATGGTTGGCCCATAAACAACCCTGGACCCTTTTCTTGCAAGAACCTTCATTCCCTTGTCTCTTAATCCTTGGAACATTATTTTGTGTGTGTTTTAAATGTTGGTGGGAATCCCAAGTTTTCGTGTAAAGACCACACAATGTGGGGCCAAAAATTTAACAGCCCTAGATTTCTCCAAGCCCTCATGCACATGAAAGACCAATTATGGGTAACGCTTGTGAAACCTATCCCACCAACTTTTCCATGGAATCCCTTGGGTGAACAATATGTGGTGCAAATGTTGACCACATTGGTTAACATGACCTCTTGATGTTTGGTGGCACCTTTTTTGTAATCCTTTGTAACCACACTAATGCTTCATATTTTTATGATTCTCGGGTCTAGCCAAGCCTACGACTTGCATATTGTCGGCTAGTATTGCTGACTATGATGGTTTTTGTATATGTAGAGAGTCTAGGTTAACTAGATTCTTGCTCTTATGGTTGATAGATCGCATGCTTTCCTTTTCTGCTTGGTGCATGTTATGGATTACGTGTGTTTGCTTGATGGGTTGCTTATTGGTGTATGCTCTCTCTCTCTCTCTCTCTCTCTCTCTCTCTCTCTCTCTCTCTCTCTCTCTCTCTCTCTCTCTCCATTTTACAAGCACACATGACATTGAGGTTTAAGTGAGCACTTCTGTAGCTCCTTGATCCCTACCCACTTTACCAAGGCACCATTGTATTGACAACCTTGGTGTGCAAGGTGAGGTTCCTAGCTTCCCCATAAGAGGGGGTTATCATCAAAGCCCCGTAATCGACCATGAATTCTTCCCTTCCCTCCCATTGTACAAGACACTAGATTATTCCCGTTTTCGTGAACATATTTGGCACCACCCCCTAGGGATGTTGCCCTAGCTTAGGGTTCCCTTTCATTCACTTTGCTTAGGGGAGTCTTATGTAACTCCACAAATTGTTTAATTTGGTTATTTATGTTGTTTTTGTTGATTCTTGGAGCATATCTTCTCTATATCTCTATATTATCTTCTACTATATCTTTACAGGGCTAATTCTTCTATGTACATGCAGTCACCGCCAACTTCATTGCAGGAGGCGGACCGTTCACTGCGCCAAACTTTATTGCCGGAGGCGGAGGAGGCAGATGCAAAGGAGCGAGGCGGCGGCCGCCAATTGAAGGAGGCAGCCAGAGACGTTTTGTAATCGTATTTCTTTGTCTATCTCGCTCAACCTCGCGTCCACCTCTCGCTCTTCTCTTGCTCCTTCTTCGTCTACAGAGGTAAGTCTCTCTCAACCTGCAATAAAACATGCATCTCATTAATCATCAAAACATGCTATTTAGTCAATTTAATCATCAAAACATGCAGCAAATTTAGTCAATTTAATCATCAAAACATGCAGCAGATTAGCAGATTAGTAGACGAGAGAGAGAGAGAGAGAGAGAGAGAGAGAGAGAGAGAGAGAGAGAGAGAGAGAGAGAGAGAGAGAGAGAGAGAGAGAGAGCAGCATGCACCTCCCCTTAGTCCGCCTTTCTCGCTCTGTCTTCATTTGCCGGGGCTCTCTCTCAACCTGTAAAACATGCATGGTTAATTAAACATGCATCTAATTAAACAGCACTGAGAGAGAGAGAGAGAGAGAGAGAGAGAGAGATCTATGGTTTTTCTTCTTAGGTGCTCCCCCCGAGTTTTGCACCGTCTGCTCCCCCCGAGTTCGGCTCCGTCTGCTCCCGCAAGTTGTGCACGCGTCTGAGGAAGCCCGGCTGTTTCTACGCATGTGTGGGTGGTGCACATGCAGTCCCGGGTGCGCATGCAGATATATATATCATATATATCCTTTATATATTATATATAATATATATAATATATATATAAAGGATATATATATCATTTTTGTGTAATAATGATATATATCATTTGTGTGTGTGTTTTAAAATTGATTTTTTTAAATTTTGAGAGAGAGTGTATGTGTGTGTGTGAGAGAGAGAGTGTGTGTGTATTGAATAGTTTTTTTAATTTTAAAAGTTAGTGAAATGACACTGAATTTGGCAAAGTCACCCCGTATCATAATGGCAACGCTTTTACAGGCATAGCAGAAGGCCTACATTGGTACTCTTACGGCAGCAAACCATAGCACAGAGCAACACAAGAGGGCGAATTTGTGGGCTATTGGTACTGGCAAGCTAGCAACACCTCTGTAAGCTTCCTAGGAAGTGCATGCAACGTCCATTCGAGATTAGATGAGTAAAAATGACTCTACTTCGCATCATCTATGATGGTTGTGTGAACGGAGCAGCTATGCTAGCCAACAAGCAAGCAAGAAGAAGATGTAGATATGGGTCGGAGCCTCCTTGAGAATCACATAAAGAAGCCGATCATCATTAACTTCTAATATTATAAATTTTTTTTTTTTTTTAAAGAGTTTCATCGCCTTGTTGTAGCAAAAAGCAAAGCTGAACTGAACAAGAGAGGCGCTAATAAGAAAGGTCTCCGGAGAGATTTATGTGGTTTCACTAAAGGGGATGATAATTACTACTCCATGAATGAAGATCTTCTTCAGCAGAAAAACTTAAACTTTGGAGATCAGGGAAAGCCTATTGACATTCTTATGAAAGACCTCCAGGTTTTGCAGCATCCTTCAACGAGGAGATCACGCAGCTTCTGACTTTCATGAAAGAGAACGAGTAGGATTGCTTACAACAAGCACTGAAACACACCAGGCTATTGTGTAAAATTATATACTCAAAAAACTTCTGCCTGGATCAGACGACGTGGAGTTTGAGACTGAGTTGAGTGCATCATTTGCAGGCGTGGCAACTCTATCGAGATAACCTTCTTGGATGGATCATGGTGCAGAAGACATGAAGCACCACAACCAAATAGTCTGGTTACAAGCTCGGCTTCCTCTTTTCTTCTTCGCTTTTTCACCTAAGCAAAATAGACTCGCCTTCTTCACCTCAGTAATAGAAGCCTACCCCCCACCACCAACACTCTCTGCAATCATGTTTGCAAACAAGTTATTGTGGTGTGGTGAGGTCAGCAGCGCTATAAATTAAAAAGTCATCACAGAGCTGCTGTTCTGCAGGGCATAAGCAGTATGCACAACAGACTTAAGCAAAGTTAAACACAAGCATCATCGAGCTCTGCCAAAAGCTCTCCTGAAAATTTGGATCAAATCGACACAAGTGATTTGCTTGTGCATGCCATCTTGTGCACCTTCAGCACTCAGTTCATCACCCACAATCCTCATGGTTGAGGATTGTTCATGCTTGAGGTGTTCACACGCCTTGCATTTTGTGGAGGTTTCGCACATGTGCTTCACATTCTAAAGTTTTTAGCATTTGACTTGAGCACTTTGGGTGTGTTCACATGCTTTGAGTGTATTGGACGGTGTTCACACATAGCCACCATGATTTACTAGTACTATCCTTCATTGGATGATTTACTACTACTATCCTTCATTGGATGATCGACATGTTACATGCCATCGTCATCATCAATATCACTTTGTTTCCATTTCAAATCCCAATTGTAGGAGATTTTCTCATGCTTTGTCATCATGGCTCTAGGCTCGTTATCTCGCTGGTTGCCATTTTGTGTCTTGGATCACATTTCTTTTGCCGAGTTCACACATACCTTTGGCACTTCAAGGCTTAGACCTCTAGATCCTCATTCGCTGGCTTCGTGTTATGACGAGCTGGTGCCATGGTTGGATGTTCGAGCTTGAGGGTTTGATGCCTAGCCATTTTAGGCAGTTATTTGATGAGAGGGATATGTGCTTGATGGTCCAGATGGTGTGTAAATGGTAACTTTGTTGATTCATTACTTGGCTACCTCGACATGGATAGTTTAGCATTGTTTGCGTGGGATGATTCTTATTTTGGATACTTGCATGAGTGTCCTACACTCTTGAGTCATCATCATCATTATATTGTTGAGGATGTAGACTACTCCGATCATAGATTCATATGATTGTGATAATGCATTGCACACACATACACATGATCTTGTATTGCGCACACATACTCCTGATGATATTGATACACGTGCACATGATGATATTGATACACATGCACATGATGATGACATTGACACATGCACATGGTGCACATGATGATGATCTACATGGTATTGCTGTGTGTGAGCTAGATCATGTGGACATGATCTTGAGGGCAAGTATAGCATCAAGTAGTACATGAGTACACATATGTCTATCTACCTTCCTAGGGATTATGGGGATGCATTAGACATTTATGAGGGTCTATTAGAGGATCATGAGCATTTGACTAGTGATGCATCCATTATTACACACGAGGTTAGTGATACTTCACATGTGGGATCATGGGATACCTATGAGGAGCATAGACCTTAGTTTCTTGCGTTAGATATGTTAGACTATTCTTATAGGGCTTATGCATGTGGGTTCATTCTTGATTTGACCACTACTCCTAGATCTCATAGCTTTCCTAGAAGTGTTCGTGTGGATAGAGTTCATGTATTTGAGCAATCATGCATAGTGCATGAGAGTAGTGATGACTTTATTGAGATGAGACCTCATAAGAGAGGCATGACTATGCACATTGATCAGATCTTCAATGGATCATATGATTTGGATTAACATAAAGGTTGTGTGAGGATGAGCTTGTTGGTCTTCCCTTTGACCTAGGAGTCATTGTAAGATTGTATGATTGGACATCGCTTTATCATTACCATCATAGTAGATATTTTGGCCATCGATTTGATGGCATCTCTAGTGGCTATTTCACCTTGGATGAGTAGGGATACTATGTTTCGATCTAGGTGGTCACACATTTGTTCCATAAATGGGTGATATGTTCTACATTATCCATTCAACCCTAGAGGATTTATGAATAGCCTCATCATCGACATTGACTTTCTACATTTACCATTTGACCCAGGTGGCTGGAGAGCCATGCTCTTGGAGTTTGCATGGCTCGGATTCCCATTGGATTTAGGTGGTTACATGATTAGCCTCATCTTAGATAGCATACCACCTTCCTTTCCATTTGATCTTGGGGGTCATGCGATTTCAGTGTCAACAAATCGTGTGACTCATGTTTTAGCATCCATTTTCTTCGTGTGCGACACCTAGTTATGGTCAACTTTTAGATTTTTTTATATAACCTATTGTATATTCTTTGTTTATGCATGACCACCCTTTGATTTTGAGGACGAAATCAGTGTAGGAGAGGGGATGGTTTGTAATGAAGTAGTAGCTTTACTAGTTAGGTCTACGTACTATGGTTTTGTAATGAAGTTGGTGCACATACTGTTAGAATTTATGCGTCTCTTTATGTGGGAACTTGCCTTTTTATTGGCAATTATATGTTTTTCCCAACTCATTTACAGTCATGGGATGATTTATGGGTCGTGGGTATTTTGTCATGTGAGTAGGCAATCCTGCCCATTGCCTATATAAAGCCCCCTTTCCCTCACTTGTAATTATCCATTCATAGGCGCATTGCTTAACACCTATCTGATGGTTGGTATTGCCATTGTAAAGCCTTATGCTACATAATCTATGATGTTCATTGTCTGATGTCTCTCTTTCTCTCTACTTTTGTCCCTCTCTCCTATGTGTTGCCTTTCTAGTGCTATTTTATCATGGTATCAGTCATCTAAGTACCTAGCTGCCCACAACTGGGTTTTTCTACCTTGTGGAGTTGTGTGTCAGGTGGCTGCATTTCTTCTCTATTGGATCATCACTTTTTGTAGTGGCACCCATTCTTCATCAGCGGTCGGTTTCATCTTTTGGTGCTCCTGCCCTGCGGTTTCGTCTCGTAGCATCATGGTGCAACCTGAAAGGGGCTACATTTTTTGCTTTCTTGAGCCAATTTACAGCATTTGTTGATAAGATTAGTGGGCTATTTTTACAGCTTGGATAGCCGTTCATCTTCTTCCTTGGCTTCCCTCCTCTCTCAGTGGTGGGTGATTCTAACAGGATTTTTTGTGGACTATTTTGATGCTATCCAGGAGCTCTTTACCTCACATTTTTTAGGGGGATAATGATTGGTCCTTGTGGTTCATATTGCTATAGAAGTGCTAGAGATTGGTGGTGGAATGTTGGGATCATCGGTGGCACAAAGGCTTACTTGCAGAGGATTGCTATTGTTGTGGATATGGGTCCCCCTTGTACAAATAAAGAGGTATTAGTCCTTGTTTCTCAGGAAAGATAAGGTTCACTCCTAGTGGATGTGATCAAGCACTTGCTACAGTGCAAAAGAAAGAACGACATCATTGCTACTCTTGTGGAAAGAAGGGTCACTTGGACAAGGTTTGCAAGACCAAAGGTAAAGCCAATGCTACTACTCTTGTGGAAAGAAGGGTCACTTGGACAAGGTTTGCAAGATCAAAGGTAAAGCCAATGCCAAGGTCACGTTTTCAAAGAAGGGATCATATACAAGATGATGACTCTGATAGTCCCAATGATCGTCCAATGCCCCTAAGAGTGCAAATAGCCAGGGAGGACTTGGATGGTTAGCTTCTATAGTTATACAGATAGTTTCCCCCCGTGTGCTTCTAGCCCAGAGGAGGCTTGTGTGGGTGGGAGAGGGAGTTATCACTAGCCCCGAATTCTGGTGCATGGGACCAGTGTGTCAGAGTTCCAAGCAAGTAAAATATCTGTCAAGACAAGTTCATGTTGGATTTATGGGGACTGGATGTGTTCCAAGTCTATTGCTTGGTGTAGCAGAGATTATGGACTGGATGAGTTACAAGTTCATTGTTCGAGGTCTTTTGAGACATGATATGTTCATCGTGTGTACTGTTGGGGGATGATGGGAGTGATGTTTTCTATAGACTCATAAATCTATGCTTGAAGCCAAGCGGATTACTTTGTTGTTCATGGTGGCATTTTATCTTTTAAGAGACAGGTTGGCAGGTACATTTCCAAGGTGTATCTAGTAATCTGGATGCTAGAGGCTCCATGGTGGCATCTTCATCAACTCTTCTTCTTTCAACCTTTGCACACTATGAGCTACAAAGGGGGTGTTAGAATTTGTGCATCTATTTGTGTGGGAAATGGCCTTTTTAGAGGTGCTTATTCCAAGGTGTATCCAATAATCCGAATGTTAGAGTCTCCATGGTTGCATCTTCATCAGCTTTTCTTCTTCCAACATTTGCAGAATATGAGCTGCAAGGGGGGTGATCGAATTTGTGCATCTCTTTTGGTGGAAATTGGGCTTTTCGTTAGCGCTTATATGTTTTTTCCCAATTGATTTACAGTCATGGGCTGATTTATGGGTCGTGGGTATTTTGTCATGTAAGTAGGTAATCCTACCCATTGCTTATAAATCCCCCTTTCCCTCACTTGTAATTATCCATTCATAAGCACATTGCTTAAGACCTATCTAATGGTTGGTATTACCATTGTAAAGCCTCATGCTACATAATCTATGATGTTTATTTTCTGATGTCTCTCTTTCTCTCTCCCTCTCTCTTCTCTGTTGCTTCCGCTAGTGCTATTCTATCATATACACATGGGCATGGGCTTAGGCACATGGACCAAGGGCATCTTTATGCATGTGGGATTTGGGCACACGTGGCCTTGGGACTAAAAGGCACATGGCCTATGTACTTTGTACCTTTGGATGACCTTTTTCTATCTTTTGACCTTTTGGTCTGTTGGGCATCATGGATTTGTATGTGATTATCATCTTAAATACATGCACGATTTCACAGTGATTTTCCATATCTTGGTTGCATGTTTTGCACAAGTGACTGCTCCATTTCACTCTCTCTCTCTCTCTCTCTCTCTCTCTCTCTCTCTCTCTCTCTCTCTCTCTCTCTCTCTCTCTCTCTCTCTCTCTCTCTCTCTCTCTCTCTCTCTCTCTCATACTCGCTCCCTCTCTATCTATCTAACCTACTCTCTTTACCTTTTTGGTGGGTTACTAGCGGTTAGTGTATATATTACAAGATTGCTTGGATTTAATATGTGATTTGACATCAGAATGAAATGACCTTAAGGAAAACTTATCATAGTATAGGATTAATTAAACTTTATGTTAGACTAATCTCACTTAAAAATTTTGATTAGACTTTCCACAAGGACTCCAATCAAAACCAATAATTCAAACAATTTTAAACTTGTTGGTGATACAAACACGAGACACGAGAGGATTGACATTCTGCCATGTAAATGCAAGAGGCATTACAATTTAATATAAGATCAATCGCCATTGACTTGCTTTGTGTTACTTGACTATCTTGAGTTATTATCTCTTTTTTTCATCTTTTATTTATACATATTGGCTTGCTTGATTCTTCAATTATAAGACTAGCGGCAATGATTCTTTCATCTTTTATTGATACATATTGGCTTGCTTAATTCTTCAATTATGAGACTAGCAGTAATGATGGTGTAAAATAGTATCAAATAAAATGAGTTACAACATGTGGATGTTTAAAGAAGAGGAAGAGCTTAAGTAGTTAACCGTGATTCAAGCGAACCTAATAGGAAACAATAGCTATGGTAAAAAAATTTAGTGATCCAAGAAGGCTCAGGAATGGAAGTGAACACAAGGCAACCAAATTTCTCGTGTTCACAACACTTGTTCAACAACCAATTCAAGAAAGAAATAAGAAATATCTTTTCTCTTTCTTTCTTTCATTAACTTAAAAATGTTTTTTATAGCATTAATTTTACCATTATAGAGGAAAAAATTACAATCAAGCACACTATCCTAGTACTAGTCACACTCTAATAGTAAAGCAAGAACAAGACCAAAAAAACTCGAATAGAGTAGGTAGTAACACATGATACTGAAGTTGAAATACCACCGTTAATGCGTAAAAGAGAAAAGTATAGCCACAACTCTCTTGCCGTGCAAGAGGGAGAAACCATCATATGGTAAAACGAAAAAAAAAATCATTAGTGACACTACACATGAATGATCGTTTTAAGTACAGACTTAGAATGACTATAGTAAATGACCTTTAGATTTATATTATATATATGTATGTATGTATGTATGTATGTATGTATATACATATACATGTATATGTATATGTATATGTATATGTATATGTATATGCATACATACATAAACTCCCGAGGTGAGAAAACCCTCTTCTGGAGACTTGAGAAAACACTTGAAACAATTATGGTGAAGTATTCTCTAGCCATGGAAGAAAATACATAATAAAACATTATTTGCTACCAAGACTTGAGAAGCCATAACTTTAAAGTGTAAATGGACAATAATGCTCATATGTTTCATGGATGGACCATTGAATATATGTTACTTATTACCTTTCTATATAGAAAGAGAAACTTTCAGAACATTGAGCTTTGTTATTGTGTTTATTCTTGATGTCATATTGGTATGGGGGGCAATATAGATAGCAAGAACTTTGACAAAAATAATGACAGACCAACTAGACACTTGCCCATAGCCCTAGAATAGATTTATTTGTGGACTCTTTGACTTCCATGATGCCTAAGTGGTTCTTTCAAGCTTGTGCTAACCTCATAAACAATTGAGGATAGCTACAAGCCAAGCAAGAGGATCTTTTATGGATTGTCCATCCGAGGCACCAATTGAGGTATCTGAGGGGGATAATGATGATTGGTTCATAGTGGGGATGCCCAATTGAATTGAAGGGGGTTGGGGGGGGAGAGAGAGAGAGAGAGGAGGAGGAGGAGGGATTTTTGTTGAATTTTTTGAAAGGAGAGGAGGCCGATGTGCATGCAATCGTGTGGACAGACGGGTGTGCATGCAAAAGTGTGTGCGAGAGTGATTGTGGGGGAGTGTGTACGCATTGGGGATGCGTGCCGATGAAAAAGTGAAAATGCAGGTGCACATGCTTGTATGTGAGTGCACGTGGATGAGTGTGGGATGCATGCGCGTGCAAGTGCAAAGGTAGGTGTACGCACGTGTGAATGGTGTGTGCATGCACGAGTAGTGTAGATGGGAGTCCGTGTGCGCGCGAGGAATGCGTGTGCAGGCATGTGTAAATGTACCTACACATGCACGAGTGGATGGTGTGTGCCCGAGGTGCAAATGGGCGAAGGTGTGTGCACATATGAGCGCAAATGTGTATATATGTGTGCACATACGTGTGCATGTGAATGAATATGCACATACACAAATAGGGTGTGCGCATGTGGGTGAATGTGCTTGCATGTGTGCAAATACGTGAATGTAAGTGCATGCGCACAAGTGTGTGTGCAGGTGAGTACGCACGTGGTGAATGTGTAGGTGTGGATGTGTGTGCACGAACGCATGGGAAAGGATAAGAGGGTGTGCACATGGGGGTGGTGCCTATGGGGGTGTGGTACATGTAGGGGTGATGTGCACATGCGAAGCGTTCGTCCGAAGTGCGAATGAAGGGTATGTGCACTTGCAAATGGGAATGCGAGTGTGCGCGTACACATTTAAGTGTAAATGTGGGTGCATGTGCAGAGAGTGTGTGTGTGTGTGCACGCGCAAGTGAAATTGAGCGCAGAGTGGCCGCTCAATGTGAAATTGAGCGTAGAATGGGTGCATACGCGAGCGAGTGTAAGTGAATGTGCACATGTGCGGTGCAAAAATGTATAAGTACACGCGCATGCAAGTGTATGCACGTGCAATGTGTATGTACACAGGGCATGTACACGTACAAGATGTGCAAAGGTGTGTGCACGTGCAAGTGGAAATGTGAGTGTACATATGCACATGTAAATATAAATGTGGGTACACAGGCGAAGTGTGTGCGTGTGCATATGCAAGTTAATGTGCAAGTGAGTGGACACGTGAATGTGCACACATGGGATGTGGGAATATATACGTGTACAAGTGTAACTAAATGTGCACATGTGCGATGTGAAAATGTGTGGGTGCCAATGCATGTGGGTGTATGCACATACAAATGTGTGTACGAATGGGAATGTGAGTGTGCATGTGTGTGTAAATATAAATGTGGACGCACGCACGGAGTGTGTGTGCACATGCAAGTGAATGGGCATGTGAATGTGCACATACACATGTGAGCAAGTGTACATACACATGCGAGCGAGTGTAAGTGAATGTGCACATGCATGGTGTGAAAATATGTGGGAGCACATGCATGCGGGTGTATGCACTAAAAAAGGCGTGTGCACACATGCGTGTATACAAAAGTTGTAAATGGATGCACAATATACAAATGTGCACAAATGGAAAAGTATGGGGAGTACATGTGTGTAAATGAATGTGCACGTGCACGGGGGGATGTAAGTGTATATACACGTGCATGCGAATGATTGGGGGTGGTGCACGTGCATGTGGAAATGCAAGTGTTGTAAATGTGTGAATGGATGTGTGCACGTGGCCATGTAGATTATACACATGCATGTTTTTAGTTGTGTTTTGATGATTCTTGATATGTTCTTGGGTTTTTATGTTTCTTCTCATTCCTAGTGAAGGTAATCACGGTACACTTACGTGACACACTGAAAATGTGTGCACATGGTACCATGGACGACTCTTCTTTGATGGGAATAAGGACAAATAGGGCCATTGCACATGAGCAAGGTGTTGCCTCTTGTTGCTCCGAGTGCACGAGTTCTTTTGACTTTTTTGAAGGTGGTGTCGGCACAAGAGTCAAGGTGGAAGCATGTGTTGTTAGGTCTTGCCTTCAAGCCGCAAACACAACTTTCCATTGTGGGTGCGCTAGCTCATCCGTCATGTCCTCACTCCATGGTCACACTAGAATGCTCCTTGCCAAAGGGATGAAGAGTGAGCTCTCAATTCCTAGCTAAAGACAAGAAGAGAATCGTGGTCCTTCGCAATGGTTCTCTCTCTCATAGAAGACGAAAGAAGAAAATCCCCAATCAAACCTATCTAGCATGCATCCATCAAGCAAGCAAGATTCAAAAGCATGAAAGTAAGCAAGAAGAGGAAAGAAAGAAAGCTCACAAGTAAAATATTGCAAGGGAATGATTGTGTATTGCTTATTGCAAAAAATGACTTACATACAAATGACTACTTTTCACAGTAGGCCAACCAGCTTAAAAATGGTCCGACTCTATTACTAGTTTTAAGTAACTATGTGCACTAAGTCTATAGATTTTCCCTATTTAACATTAAACGCATGGTAAGACTGCTTTGTATATTCCAACCCTGTCTTGCAAGGATTAAGTGCACGTTTGCACATGTAAGATGACAAAGCGCCTAACCTTAGATCAAGCGAATGAAACCATGTTAAGCTACGAAGTGGCTAACAATCGACTTGGTGGTTTAATAAGTTTCTTTGCAACCTTACAAGAAGAAGTTCACACTGAGCCTTGACAATAGACTCAAGAGACCTCCACCATAGGGGATCATAATCACACTTACCACAACTAGCTACTAAGTATCTTGAATTTAAAGCACATCCATTTAGAAAAGATATCACGAGACCAACCCAAAGAGAAACCAAAGATATGTTCCTTGGATGCACCAAGGGATCAACCCAATCCTGAGATTCTCACGCTTCCTTGTAACCTCGTTGCATTGACCGAAAGTGAGGAAAAGTAGCATATTCAAAAACATTTAACGATGTGCGATATCCATATTCACATGCTCACCTCACCTCACATTTCCATTTCATTATCTTGTTATTAAAGATCTAGAAGATGTGATAGGCATCCTCCATTTTGTACAATTTTGTAGACATTCAAAACCACTTTGGCATCAAAGGCTATCGTAACCTTCCATAGACATTGATAAAGTCTCTCTCTCAACACTCACGTGATAAATTTATTCAAGTAGCTAGTTTACTTTTTGTTTTGCATACGGCATGGATTTATTGTAGCACTTTTGGTCTCAAACCCATAGTTTTTTGTAGACGTCCATCACACATCATAAAAGCACCATGCAAGGTGAGATGTCTCAGATGATTGACAATCATTGTGCAAGCCTTCAAGTTTGGTAAAAGATAAAGTCAAACATAAGCCAATTTTTTCAAATGATCATGCCCTATTCAACAGTCAAATAGAAGTGAATATGCTTTCAGCCTACTGAACGAGTACCATGGTTAGGGGCACTTTCTTCATAAGGTTTGCGAAACATTTTTGATTGCTAATCGCCCATTTGTATACATGTTGGTTAAGATCTTTCAGATGCAATCTCATTTATCCTTTCTGGCAAAAAAAAAAATTTTAATTCTCATCAACATTGGCACTACCTACGGGGGCAAAAGGACGAAAAGACCATATGTATGAGAGATCAGAGCAAAACAACACAGCATGAAATATGTGAGTGAGTATATATAATGGTGAGTGAACATATGTACAAGAGCCCTCTGATGTGAGGTGATAAGGAGCAAAGAGGGCTGCCATCCCGAGTGGTGCAAGCTCTAGTGACACGGGTGCTGCGTACCTAAAGTGAGAGGGCTGCCGTCCCGAGTGGTGCAAGCTCTGGTGACACGGGTGCTGCGTACTTGATCTGATGTCGATGGTGCAAATAAGCAGAGAATGGGCTGCCGTCCCGATGGTGTGATGTAGCAGAGAGTGGGCTGCTATCCCGATGGTGAGAGCTAAGGCAATAAGCAGAGAGTGGGCTGCCGTCCTGATGGTGTGATGTGGCAGAGAGTGGGCTGCCCTCCTGAGTGGTGCAAGCTCTAGTGACACGGGTGCTGCGTACCTGATCTGGTGTTGATGGTGCAGATAAGCAGAGAATGGGCTGCTGTCCCGATGGTGCGATGTAGCAAAGAGTGGGCTGCTGTCCCGATGGTGAGAGCTAAGGCAATAAGCAGAGAGTGGGCTGCCGTTTCCCGATGGTGTGATGTAGCAGAGAGTGGGCTGCTGTCCCGATGGTGAGAGCTGAGGCAAAAATGCTGAAGTGCTCTATGTATAGCGCAGAGGGGGCTGCTGTCCCATGAGCTGTGGGGCTGCTGTCCCATGAGCTGTGGAGAAAACACTGATGTGCTGATGTAAGCACTGACGTAAACGCAGACGCAAAACCCTGATGTAAGCGCTGATGATAGGCTGATGTAAAAGCTGATGTAAGGCCTGATGTAAGCGCTGATGATAGGCTGATGTAAAGGATGATGTAAGCGCTGAATGTAGGCTGATGTAAACGCAGATGTAAAGCGCTGATGTAAAACACTGATGATAAACGCTGATGTCAGTGCTGATGTAAACGCTGAAGGTAGCAGAGAGGGCTGCTGTCCCGTGTAGTGGCCAGATAAGAAATGCTGATGTGTTGAATATCAGGCGAGGATGATGAAGCTGTGTTGTGTAGAGCCCGGCAGAAGCAGCAGCAGCAGCAGCAGCAGCAGCATATGGTACCAGATATGTGCAATGAAGTGGTACACTGATGATGAATGATAGGCAAAGCTATATATACTGAGGGGGGCTGCTGGTCGGTTAGCCTAAAGGCTGTCGGTCAGCAGCAAAGACACAAAATCCCCGAATACTACCAAAAAACCCAGAAAAATCCCCTTTTTAGGGCTGGGTAAAATGCTGTTTTTAAAGACCACCATCCCCAAAATTCCAAGATGTCGCACAATGTCCTCTCACATTGAATTTCAACAACTGGAACAACTACCTCTTTAACCAGTGTCGCATTTAGTTGATTTATTAAAAGGTCAAGACAGTGAGGTGCACACTCAATCAGCTGGTGATGATGACAGGAGGATCAGTGTTTGGAATTGTTACAATACCTTTTTGGTTGTGTTTTCTGCCTTGCTCAACTGAACACATAAAGCAGTCCGCTAAAGTTGGTTGCATGCCATAGAAGCTCATTTTGTGCTAAAAAGCAGACAACCTTAACGATCAAGTGCTCCAGTTTGTGGTTAATTAAGCCTCATGTAGCTTGGCTGACTCTAGGGGCTTGTTTTTCATGTCCATAGGCCTCACCCCTTGATTTGATGATCCTTGAGACAAGCTTCTTCTCATTCTTCCGACGGTTTTGTGCTTGGACTTCTTGCATGCTTGACAAAGCTGGTTTGACAAACATAGAATCAACTTTGTAATATTTAGTGAGGATGGATCCACAGTTGGCCTTTCTCACCTTTTCTTTCGAGCATGCATGTCATTGAGAGCATACGAAGTACCATGTACATTTAGTTAAACTCTGTATTAACTTATCATTCAGAGAGTGGCTTAAAACCTTGAACAAATTCTACTTCACATAACCATGTGCAGCATCAAAGCCATTGTGATTGGAGAACCTCTGTAGTCTGTATGCGCCCCCCCACATGTTATCAGCCGCATAAAGGTTTGACATTAACAGGTATCCAGCAGGATTTCCAGAATCCAATTGTAGAAGATGATCAAAAGCCCACCTTCCAATCACAACATCGTCACATCTTGCACATGAACCTAGCAAAGCCATCCATACAATTAGATCAGGTTGAAGGGGCATTCTCAAAAGCAAACCCACTGTCTCATTCAAGCATCCTGCACGGCCAAGAGCATCCACCATGCAGACATAGTGCTGCCTTGTAGGAGTCAGACCGAAGACTTCCCTCATGGAGTTGAAAAAATGATGGCCCTCTTGAATTAAGCCTGCATGGCTACATGCAGACAGCACACACACAAAAGTCACACCATCTGGGTGAATCCCATCTTGTTGCATGGTCTCAAAGCATTGCAGCACTAAATCACAATGTCCATGCTCACCATATCCTTCCATAAGAGCATTCCATGAGACCACAGTTCGTACTTGCATCATTTGAAACACCTTGCAAGCATCCTGTAGGCTGCCACATTTGGCATACATGTCAATCAGTGTGTTTTCCACCATAAGACGTGATTCGAATTCCTGAGTCGCTATGTCGACATGCATCAATCTCCCTGCATTTAGAGCTGCTATACCAGAGCACAATTTGAGAACACCTACAAAGGTGACTTCATCTGGTTTTGCACCTTGAACATGCATGTCTTGGAAGAGTTGGAGGGCCTTCTCAGTCTCACCAGACTCCACAAATCCCCCAATCACTGTGTTCCATGCAACCACATCTCTTACTGCCAAGCTCTCAAACACCTTACATGCAGTGTCTAGACTGCCCCACTTGACATACATGTCAACCAAGGCATTCCCAAGATACAAATCTGACTCAAGCCCTCGTTTCATGATTTCACCATAAGCAAGCTCTCCATGATCTACCACTGCTGTACTGGCACATACTTTTAATATGCATGCCAATGTCACATCATCTGGCTCTGAACCCTCTTCTTGCATCTTATTGAACAATTTAAGGGCTTCCTGACATTGCCCGTGCTCTACATGGCCAGCAATCATGGCACTCCAAGACACCACATCTCGTATTGGCAACCTGTCAAATACTGCACATGCATTGTCTATGCTTGCACATTTGCCATACATATCCACCAAGGCATTTCCAATCATCAAATCTGATTCAAGCCCATGTTTCATAACATAAGTATGGAATAGCTTGCCCTGGTCAAGAGCTCCTACGCTGGAACATGCTTTGAAAACACCACCAATTGTGGTATTGTCAAACTGTATACCATCCTGTTGCATTTTCTTAAACAATTGTAGGGCCTCCTCACCATGCCCATTATCAGAAAATCCTGAAATAAATATTTTCCAGCATGCACTGTCATGTTCTGGCAATCGTTCGAACACCTTCCGAGCATCATCTAAGCTGCCACATTTTGCATACATGTCAATCAAGGCAGTTCCGACACGTAGATCTGACTGAAGCCCTTGTTTCAAGATGTCAGCATGAATGAGCTTGCCCTGTTCCATGGCTACTATGTTTGCACATGCTTTGATTATGCAGACAAAAATGACCTGATCTGGCTCAGTACCTGCTTGTTTCATGTTCTGGAACAGTTGAAGAGACTCCTTTCCATACCCGTTATTTGTGTATGCCATGATCATTACAGACCATGACACTCTGTCATGCTTTGGCAACATACCAAAAACTTTCCGTGCATCAACCAGCCTGCCAGATTTAGCATACAATTCTATCAAAGAGCTTCCAATAAAGCAATCGAATTCAAGTCCAACAGTTACAACAGTTGTATGTACAAGTCCCACCTCATCTAAATCTCCTATGCTAGCACACGCTTTTAGTAGATACACATAAGTGATGTTGTCCGGTAGTGTCCCCTCCTGTCGCATTGTTTTGAAAAGTTCTAGGGCTTCCTGACTACGACCATGCTGCACGTATCCTGCAATCATTGCAGACCATAAAACCACACTCCGTAAAGGCAATCCATCAAAGACCCTGCATGCATCATGAAGGCTGCCACACTTGGAATAGGTGTCCACCAGGGCATTTCCAATGAACAAATCTAACTCAAGCCCTACTTTTAAAACCTCAACATGAATCAATCTGCCCTGGTCAAGATTGGAGGTGCATGCACATGCTTTGAGGGCGCTAAGAAAAGTTGCCTTGTTGGCTTCCAAGCCTTCCTGCCACATACTTCTAAAATATTGGAGAGCTTCCAGATTGTGCCCGTGCTGGGCACACCCTGCGATCATTGCAGACCATGAAACGGCATCTCGAGCAGCAAGTTTGTCAAAAACCTTCCGTGCATCAATCAAAGAACCACATTTAGCGTACATGTCAACTAATGTGCTTCCCACAAAAGGGTGTAACTCAAGCCCTTGTTTTATGCTGTCAGCATGGATTAGCTTGCCCTGAGGCAGTGCTGCTGCACTGGTGCATGCTTTAAGGACTGCAACAAAAGTGTATGAGCTTGGTTCTAAGGCTGAAGCCTGCATTTGTACATAGAGGTGTATAGCCTGTTCACAATGGCCATGCTGCATATGTGCCAAGATGATAGCTGTCCATGCGTAAGCATTTTGTTCAGGCAAGCTGCCAAAAGCTTGGTTTGCTTCTGACATGCTTCCACAAGAGGCAAACATTTCAATGAGGCAACACCTGAGCTTTATGTTATGTTGCAGATTACTTTCCATGATCAGAGACTGCACTTGCCTGCCTGTCGCCAAGTCATTTTTTCTGATGCATACTTTGAGAAGACAAGTAAAAATGTCAATGGAGACCTGCCCCCCTTGTTTAAGCAAGAAATTTAAACTTTGGACTGCCTTGTGCAGCCGTCCCTCAGTGCATAACTTGTACAAGCTTGCATGAGAGCTAGAATGGGGCATTGATATCTATGGCCATGCATAGCTGGAAACATCAACAATGGGATCTTAATCTGAGTGAAAAAGTCACTATGTATAATATTATTTTTACTCAAGTAGCCCTGAGCGTGCTGGGGACCACTCATGATTTTCCAACACATCAACTAGTACAGACCAGCAAAGTGAAGAAGTGGAGTCCGAAAATTCAACACTGGCATTAATAACGCATTCAAAAAGGTCTTGTAAGAAGTAAATCAGTACCATAAGATGCAAAGAGCTTCACCACTAGTCAATGTATGAGTCATGGGTTCTCTGCCCGGGAAGTCCCCCAAAATCTGAATATTTTGTAGTCATGGGTTCTCTGCCCAAAAAGTCCCCCAAAATTTGAATATTTTAGATGTCTTTTTGTAAGCCTTGTTTCTATAAAAGGCTTGGCTCCTTTTTATCTTACTTTACCTACTTAGAGTCAGTCTATGGATAGATTGATGTGGGCATTATGTATGGTCAAGCTCTTGTATCAAGCTTGACATTGGCGTTTCATGTGTTCTTTTGTATCACATGATTGCAGTCTAATCATACTGAAGGTCTTTCTCTTAGATGATCTGTCTCTTAGATGACACCTCCTCCTCTTCGAAAGGGGGTTTGTTGGATATTTTAGAGAAAGGTCCCCCTCTTATTAAGAGAACGTAAGATAGGGCCTTGGTGCCTATATAAAGCATTGTACATGGTGGAAGTATTATCAAAATACAATCATTGTTGTGTTGTGCAACAACCCTCTCTCTCTTGTGTGTGTGTTATATCACATCTCTCTCTCTCTCTCCTTGCACCTAGATGTTTTCCCTTTGCCTTTCCCCTTTATGAACATGGCATTCTCTGGCTAGAATGCAGCTTTTTCTTGTTCTGTAAGGTGGATGTCTTCATCTACAAGGATGGCTATAGTCTTCATCTATCAGGGAAGCTATCATTTCACCATATGAGATTCCTTGAGCCGCCCTCAGTGCAGCCAAGGTTTCGGAGTATTTTTTTCTATGATGGGGATAGAAGCTGCTTTCATATCATCTTCATCAACGTTTGCCTTCAGATTGGCAAGTTGTTGAAGGATTGATCCTATATCGCTCAAGTATTCTTCTAGGGTACTACTTTCATTCATTTTCAAATTGAAAAACTTTGGCTTGAGAATAGTAAATTTTTTTGTTACCAAATAAATTCTCAAGTTTGTCCCTTACCTCCTTGGCGGATTTGTCAAAATCTATGTGGCGGATGGCCAAGACCAATTAGTGCAAGTGTTCTGTCATTCTTCTCGTTCTGTCATTCTTCTCTTGCCAGATTTGGACTTTATCAGCACCTTCACCTTCTTCTGGTTCCTTGTCGGTGCACATTCCATACTCCATCCCTCATCGGGAGAAGCTGAATCTTCGTCTGCCACGTGGGAAAATTGAAGCTATTGAATTTCTCCAACTTCTCTCGATCTCCATGCCAATATGATGCAGGATCAATTTTGGAAAAGCTCCAAACTACTGCCTTTAATTTGGCAACTTTTGAAAAGCCCTAAATTTTGGTGGAAGAGCATAGACTTCAATTAGACATTTTTCAAGCCCCAAATCAGTAAAAAAATGTATCACTATGGGCTGGTGCAGGAGGTGACGATGTACACGCACAGCAGATGGTGGTGAAATTGAGCGTCGGCTGGCGAAGAGGACGCAGAGCCGCCGTCAATTGGTTCTGCTGGGGATCTGCGCACTAGCGGCGCCGCCTGGAAGCTGAGACTGGCGATAGCAGCGGGTGCAGACAGTGCAGCATCTGAAGAGGCGACACTGTACGTGGGTAGGCACAAAGGTTGAAGTGAAAGCTAAGAACCAATCGACGAGAAGAAGGTCGACGCCATGGCTATGGTGTTAATGATTAGGGTTTTCTTTACGCCAAAAACTTAAAAATTAACTAATCAATTTGATGCACCACTCAGTTGGGAACCCTTGCTTTGCAAGTCTTTTGAGGCTTCTAAAATCAAATGCTACCTAAATGTCCTCCTCCCTCTACCTAACCTCCAAATTCTTGCCACGTGGCAGTTTTTATGAAACTCTTCCTTACTAGTGTCGCAACCCATCTCCGACGATCAAGAAGCATTTTGCATTTAGGTACATGCAAAAAAAATATGTGTAAAATCACCCTTCCTTTCTTTTTAGAAGCTAGGCACGTCGAGTTACACACAAACACGCATAAAGATGTACGTATGTATGTACATGTACGTATGAGTACGTGTACATAAAATCCATTGAAACCATACATGCCACAACTGGAAGATATGTGTAAGTGTGTGTGTGCCTATGAATGCATGTGCATGTCACATACACATGTAAATATGTGTCTGTGTATGCATACGCACCTATAATATCCATAGATACTGGTCACACTCATACATATATGTATACATCGCCTTCAATTTGCCAAACTAATATATAAAAACATCGTGATTGCCATATATATCCATATAGAAGCGTCTAGCATTACAAACCCATAAAATGATGAGTATCTTAACACACCTGAACACAATCTCAAAACAATCTTCGGACAACTGGATTATCTCTCCTTGGTAGCCTATATACCGTGCCTTCATCTGGCAAAATGTATGCCATCAAAAATATTAGTATTGAAAATATAACTCTCGTAGAAAAAAGTTGGATACGGATAAAAGCTTACAAAACTCATTTGGTGGATCAATATTTGAGGCGAACGGCGTTTAAGCAGGCTTATAAACAGCAAATCGAAAAATTCTGTATTGTCCAGTGCCTATGCACTAAAAATCTAACTTATTAGGCTTTTCATAATCCACAAACATTACACGTACATGAAGCTGATCTACAACCTTCCACAATCGTAGATTGTAAATTCCTAGGAGCCCAAAGCTCTCATCGTAACTGTCTCGAGACAACCATACAAACCCAACAATAATCTGGGTTCTAAAAAGTGAAGATATTCCCTGTTTTGCAAATGAATGTTTTAATAAAAATATAAATTAATCAAACAAAACACAAAAGTTACATAAAAAGAAAGTTTCTATATATATCATAAAACACCAGTGCTCTCTAACAGTTCGATAATCAGAGAAGCTGTTGCTTGGCCTTCCCAAAATGGACTAAAACCATTCAAAATTCTCTCTCTCTCTCTCTCCCTCCCACACACACACACACACACACACACACAAAAACACGCACACTCAAACTATTCAAGATACACTCTCTCTCTCTCTCTCTCTCTCTCTCTCTCTCTCTCTCTCTCTCACACACACACACACACACATGCCATTTCAAAATTTTAAAAATTAATTTTTTATTTTATACAAAATACACTCTCTCACTGTCACACACACACACACACACACACACACTTCACTAACTTTTAAAATGAGTAAAACCATTCAAAACTCTCTCTCTCTCTCTCTCTCTCTCTCTCTCTCTCTCTCTCTCTCTCTCTCTCTCTCTCTCCCCCGCACACACATACACACATATAAAAAAACACGCACACTCAAACTATTTCAAAGCTAAATCATTCAACATATTTAAAAACACTTTTAACATATTTAAAAACACACATGCACACCCACAAAATACACATACTCTCTCTCTCTCTCTCTCTCTCTCTCTCTCTCTCTCTCTCTCTCTCTCACACACACACACACACACACACTATTCACTAACTTTTAAAATTAAAAAAACTATTCAGAATACTCTCTCTCTCTCTATCTGCATTGGCCTACTACAAATCCTTATGGATGCCAGTCAATCAATGATTAGCTACCCTTCCTCCCCAATAGCATTCCCCAACAGGCTAACAAGTCTTGTTGTGTAAGGTGCCAACTAGCTTGCTATTGGTTTGGGTTCAGTTCGGTTCCCAACAAGATCTTTTTGGTTGGCCTTGACAACAAAATAGGCCTCAATCAAACTTAAAGATCTCTGGTCAAGCTGTTGCAAAACTATACTAATCTAGTAGAGGTTTCAATAACTTAATTTGTTGTTAACTATGTAGATTGTTGTAAGCTACTTGGATTTTGCCAAGATTTATCATCGTACTACTTCTTGACCTTCCATGAGAGTAGAATGTGTTGTCCCTTACGTGCTCATCGCCGCTACTAGTAGATGTACCAAGCCCAAGCTTCAATTCTTCAACAATAAGCAATGGGAATAACTCCTCAAAATCTAGGGGATTGCCACCTCTGAATCATAATAGAGGTATCAAATAACTTATACTTTTTTTCCAAGCCATTCAATGTGATTGCTGCCACAAGATCATTATCATCCATAGGTGCACTTATGGATGTAAGTGCATCTACACATCCCTTTATCTCTTGCACATAATCATGTATGCTTTTGTTATTCAAGGTTATGTTATGAATATTTTGCTTCAATTGAATCTTCCTTGCTTGTGTATTGGTGTCATACGATTTCACCAAAGCATCCCATCTATATCTTTCATATATGACATAGCATAGAATCTATCACACATATAGAGAAGTTTCATATTGGAAGTCATTCCGGTCAAAATTTTCACCCATAATTTGCACCAAACCATCACGTATGCTTACCAAATACAATGCTTTAATGAGCACACTAAACCAACCACCAATGTAACCAATGTGGTACAATGCCAGGCACCCCACTACTAATACATGTACATGCATAAATCTCGTTAATGTTATGTCAACCCTACTTGTACATTCACTTGCTCAATACAAAAGCATTTCAAAAACCATAATCAAACAATGTACATGTCTACATTTCACTTCCACATTGTAATTTTCTCCATACATACACATAGCTGCATTAGACATCAAGTAGAAGCTCAAAAACTATCCTATGGAATTTTTCTAAGCTCAAAAACTATCCAGTAGAATTTTTGTAGGCTCCAAATCAGTCCCCTCTTATAGCAACATGAAAATTAGCTTCTCAAGAGCCTTCTAAAACCATTTAGCAACAGCAAATGCTTTTACTAATCAACTGCATGCATTCCAATTATCAAGTTCAATTTGTAACATCAAGCTTCAACCAAGCTTGTGGGCAAAATTCACATACATCAACCTTCAACTAAATGTTATAGGTAGGCATCCCTATTTTGCACTCTTATCTTTTTCCATTCATAACTTGAGCTGTAGAACTCTAAGCATGTCCCTAACCCCATCCCAGTTTCATTAGGGAAGAGCATTCCACAAGCAAGCACGCATAATGTAAGGTGGAGTCTCATCTTCTCAAGGAGCCCATTATGGAAGCTTCTTCCCACCATGGAATCAAGTTCTAGTTCTCTCCATTAGGATGAGGAACATGGAACATGGGGAAAGGTAAAGAGCTAATGACAAGAACTACTTCAAACCATGCATCCTGAAATGGGGAAAGGTAAAGAGCCAATGATAAGAACTACTTCAAACCCAAGTGTTCCATAAGGGATCCTCAAATGGGGAAATGTAAAGAGCCAATGATAAGAAATACTTCAAACCCAAGTGTTCCATAAGGGTAATATGTGTCCTCAAATGGGGAAAGGTAAAGAGCCAATGATAAGAACTATTTCAATAGGTGTTCTCCAAAAGAGTAATATGTGTCCTCAACTACCGCAAGGACCCTGGGACATTGGGTTTTGAGAAACCATTCGCTTATGTTCCATCACCACATAAATATGCCATGTGAATATAGAAAACACATGATAAGAGTGGTGTTCAAAATGGGAAGGGGGGTTACCACACAAACATAGCACCTAGAGGCCCATAGTTGGGTAAAACAAATCTAATCCACATATCAAGAGAGTGCCGAGGTTGTATCCCTTGGAAAAATATTGAGCGATCTCTCACTTAAACTAGCTCTTCCCAAAAGAGAAGAAACACATTGATTATGCAAACCTTCTCAAGAAGCTCAAAGAGTACCCCAACCCTGTGTGGGAAAAGAGTGAATGAAAAAAGACTAAGAACTTGTGAGGAAAGTGTAGCTAAATTAGAGCCTATTCTTGAGCAAGTGGTTGAGTATGAACCACTAATCCTACCTGAGCATATCCCAGACGCTCCTGTTACAAAGCCAAGAATAGAACTAGTGAGGGAGCCTCAAAACGTGCAAAAAGCCTTGACCAAACCTGTAAGCATTCTCAAGAGTCCATAGAAACTGCTAGTTCTCATTCTCAAGCCTCTACGTCCTCTGGAACCGATTCACCCACACCCACATTGCTAGATGATTCGATGAAGGAGGACTTAGTAGAGTGGCAAGCAAAACTTGGCCTTCCATAGGGTATCATAATCACCATAATATTTTTCTCCAAGATGATTTGTAATGAGTTCATACCATCCCCTTCAAAGGTATTACCTTCAATACATAAAACATCCCTTACATGTTGGTAGGGACCATGCCCACCCATGAGTGTAAGCCAAGTGATGAGTATGAATATCACCCATGGGACATAACATAAAAATATCAACCTTGGAGAGACTTATCTAATTGGATGAATAGGAATCTAAAAGCCCACACAGTTGAACTTAAAGAGGAGGAGGATGAGCCATGGCACATTGTGCACTATCTCCTTCCATACCCAAAACCAAAGGAGGAGGATGAGCCATGGCACATTGTGCATGCTCTCCTTCCATACCCAAAACCAAAGGACAACCAAAAGTTCCCCTGAACAAGCTAGGGTACTATTTTGAAATCTATGTTACCTATTGTCTATAAAGGAATGATAGTCTCAATGTGATCTTTTTAAATAAAGGGATGCTATCCTAAATGAAGATTTTTTATTTAGTGCGTCGATGCATGAACACAAACATAGAGGAACACAACTAGGATAATACAATAAAGTTAGTGCAAAAGCTATGTATCTGTTGTATTAAAAATACTCGCAGGCATTTGTTCCATGTATCATAGTGTAGCCATATGGAAGCGTGTCATGCAAAACAACCTGGCTTTCAACCTCCTAGACTTGAACATGAACATAGCACTTCACATGGAAGCTTATCATGCAAAACAACTTGCCTTTCAACCTCCAAGCCTTGGACATGACCATAGCACTTCACATGGAAGCTTATCATGCAAAACAACCTACCTTTCAACCTCTAAGCCTTGAACATGAACATAGCACTTCACATGGAAACTTATCATACAAAACAACCCGCATTTCCACCTCCAAGCCTTGAACTTAAAGCTAGTACAAGGATAGTACATGGACCTTGCATTCCATAAGGTCAAGGGCAAAAATAGACGCAAAAGATATTTTTTCGCATACAAAATATTACATCATAGAAAGCCCACTCCAACACCAAATTAAATTCAAAAGTTGTGTGCATTCCATAATATACTAAAATAGGTAGGCAAGCTTATCATCTAGAAAAGGACAAATAATAGCCAACTAACCCACTATCCCACTAACTAAGCTAGCAGTAGCAACTGCTAGCCTCTACCTCAAGCGATCCCTCAAATAATGTGTTCTAGGTAGGAACTCCTTCATCGCTTTCCAACTCATAACTAGTCGGTAAATCAAGTGATCACTCAAATAATGTGTTCTAGGTATCCATCACTCTCCAACTCATGACTAGTCAAAAAAATCAAATAGAATATAGTTTACATCCCACTTGACCTTCTTATCCATCGCTCTCAAACTCATGACCAGTCAAAAAATCAAGTAGAATAAAGTAGAATACAGTCAAGTAGAATACAGTTTACATCCCACTTGACTTTCTTATCCATCGCTCTCAAACTCATGACCAGTCAAAAAATCAAGTAGAATAAAGTTTACAGCCCACTTGAACTTCTTACCCATCCTCATATAAACTCACTCATTTACAACCATAGATAAGAAGAGCCTTTGCAATTTTAGATACTCTGAATACTTCTTGCCGAATGCAAAGTCACTCCCATATTGATGTAATCACCCATGAGATAACTTTGCATACTTGTTTCCCCATGAATTGCTAAGGTGCCAAAGTATTTTTCACTATTTGAAGACAATGCAAAGCAAAGGATAGTTAATTTATTATCAATCAAAAAAACATGACTTCAAGGATAGGCACACCATCATGATGTTTGTCTCCAATGTTCTTCATAGTCATGTCAAGATCTTCATGTGGTGAACTATCCACAATCTTTGACACATAGTCACATAGTACATAGACTTCATCATAGTCAGAGGTTATTGTGGACTATCCATAGTAACCTCTTCCACACAGTCACATAGTCACATAGTACATATACTTCATCATAGTCAGAGGTTATTGTGGACTATCCAGAATAACGTTTTCCACACATAGTCACATAGTACATATAATTCATCATAGTCATAGGTTATTGTGGACTATCCACAATAACCTCTTCCACACATAGTCACATAGCACATATACTTCATCACTTTATTTTCCTCTATCAAGGATAAAAACATAAGCTTCTTCTCCATCCTCAATTCTTCCATGGCTAGAGACTTCAATTTTTATAATGTCATGGAGGATTATAAACTATGGAATTGTAATGCAAATAATCTAGACTTCCATACATCCCTATGCCTTGGATTTGTATAGTGCAAGAAACATGCACAATACTCTCACTCAAAAGAAAGAAACATAAGCTTCTCCTCCATCCTAAATTCTTCCATGGCTAGAGACTTTAATTTTTATAATGTCATGAAGGATTCTAAATTATCAAAGTGCAATGCAAATAATCTAGACTTCCATACATCCCATGCCTAGGATCAATACAGTGCAATACCTAAGTAGGACACGTGCACAACACCCTCACTCAAAAGGAAGAAACTTTATCCACTTATAAAATTCCAACATATATTACATATAAAGGATTGTTACCTTGCCCACTCTATCTAAGATTTTCTTGAGGATAGTAAGTTGTTGTTTCTTTGTAGCCTCACATCTTTGTTCCTCAGGTACTTTACTTTTGCCACACTATCCATTTCTCTCTTCAATTCTACAACATTATATTCCTTTAAACAATAGTTAAGAAAAATGTTATAACTTCCCATATCCAATAAAGTCCACACACTTGAAACACAAAATGAGCCAAGTAAACCCAAGTCAAGGGAAAAAAGTGTTTAAACCTTCTCACCTAAAACACAAGATGAGCCAAGTAAGCTCACGAGTCAAGGGAAACCATGGCTTCTTTCTTTAGCCTCCTTTGCTTTCCACTTTTTTATCACAACGACCTCCTCACATGGAAAATATATCATGAAGACTTGGGTCTCACTCATAAATTTGTTTTACATTATGAGAGTGCCTCTCAAGCTTGCTTTAATAATTGCATGTTCATTTAGGCTATCAATAGTAGAAAGTAACATGCAATTTTATAACTCCATTTATCTTCTAGAAATCAATGTTATCAAATAGTAGAAGGTAGCATATAATTACAATCAAATTATCATCTAGAAATCAAATATATTAAATAGTAGAAAGTAACATGCAATGACAACTCGAATTGTCTTCTAGAAATCAAAGCTATCAAGAGACTTAAAGGGAAACTTTCAAGTAAAAAAAGAGATACTTATAAGTTTATTCGCTAAAGCCATACTAATAAGGCAATTACACTAGTCCTTCTAGGGTCTACAACATGCACACATCACCCTTATATGCCTTGCTTTTATCTCCATGTAGATCTTCTCAACTAAAGCTATACATGCCATGGTGCAGGTGTTGCCTTCCCAAACATAAAACATTTTCTTCAACATGAACTTGAATTATCTCTTTCTTGTGATCTTCTTTTCAAATTCTA
The DNA here is from genome assembly GCF_041138505.1 of Cibotium barometz. Classification (NCBI taxonomy): domain Eukaryota; kingdom Viridiplantae; phylum Streptophyta; class Polypodiopsida; order Cyatheales; family Cibotiaceae; genus Cibotium; species Cibotium barometz. The sequence continues at coordinate 10,859,787 of NC_141070.1, forward strand.
CATCCACTTCTCTCTATGGTAGTGTGAGCCACGATCTCTTGATTTCATCAGTCACCTCTATCTCGTCACCATCACATTCACACAATGAGGTAATGAATACTCCTTTCTTAGGTATGTAACCCTCACACTAGAAGGCACACTTGAGCTATAATGAGAAAATGAACTCTCCTTTGTCAAGTAGGTTACCCTCATTCTCCAGAAGGCACACTTGAGTGATGCTACATCACTTCTTAACCCTCTAACTCTTGATCAACGTCCATAAAGCGATATGTGGATCCTAAAAACCTACCTCTCCCAATACTTTAATTTCATGTCTAGAAAGGATTAGTGTAGAAATGGATTAGAATCAACATCTTGAAATAGTGAAAATGCAAGAAATAAATTAGGACTAATGACAAAGCTAATGATAAAAGTAGAGCATAATGACAAGAGGCAAGAGATTTAGCAAAAAGCTCATACGGTAACCCATTAGATTGAGGGCCTTTTTATAGGCTTGAGTACATCTTCATGGGCCACAAATTGTTGCCCATAATCTTGATTAAGCTACCCTTAACCTTTCCTAGATTTTTACACCATCTCACACCCACTTGACCTCTATTCCCCACCTTCTTCTAGTAGGTGCATACTTTTAGCCTCCACATGGGCTGGACATTCCACATATTCCATCATATTTAGGTTTTCTTTGAGCCTTTGAACCATAGTCTATGACTTATGCAACTCATAAAATTGATTAAGGCTACATATCACTCTCCCTTACTCCTAACCTTTATCCAACATCACTTACTATTTCAACACTCCCCCTCAAGTGATGGACTACTACCACCATACATACAATGGATCTACACTCTTAGTCATTTGCTAGAGTGGTCTATCACTCATAGGTTCCTTATAGGCTACAATGTTGGCCTAGGGCTTGAAGTTTTAAACAAGATTAGGAAATTAATGAGATGTTCTAATGATTAGACTCCTTCTTATAGGAAGCCCCTCCATTTGTCTCTTTTTTTTATCATTATGTATGGGTGAGTATTGTTTGGAGTCTTCTTTTCGCCCCAAAAGTTGGACTTCACTCTCTATATGGCCTAATCTACCACAAAAGTTGGACTTCACTCTATATGGCCTAATCTACCACAAAAGTTGGACTTCACTCTTGCTTGGTCCTTTAGTGAAGACTACTTTCTCCTCATAGTGTGATGAAGGTCGACCCACTTTGACTTTGAGTCTTTTCTCCTCTTTGATCAAGATTGCTTTAACAATGCCAATGAAGGTTGGTTTGGGTAGATTCTTCATGGTAGCCACCAACGGGCCGAATGCTTCTAAGGTCATGCTTTTGAGAAGGATTGCTATGGCATCCTCCTCCCACTAGAGATCCAACACGTGCAAGTTGTTGCATAACACTTTTCATTTTATTTAATTGAGCATGGAGTGACTCTCTCTTTAATGTCTAACCCCAAAAAATACATTTTTAGACTAATTTTAGAGTTCTTTTGTTTGGCACCAAATAGCTTCTCTAGTTTATCCCATGCTCCTTTAGATTTTTCTTTCAATGCAATATGATGGATGAACTTATTTCCTAGGCCTAATGCAATAATGGCTAGGGCTCTCTCATCTCTTCCAAGCCAAAACTTTTTTCCTTCTCCTTCTAATCTAGGATTCCACTTAGTATTCTTTCATGAGTACAAAATTAAGATTTACTTGCCATGTATAGAAACCATTACCATTAAATTTATCAACTATGAGAGGAGCTGTCATGATTTCCTTATGGGGATGGGAAGGTCTTCGCAATGGAATGACCCGATGCCAATGTCTAGTCCCTCACAAAGATGCATTTCATTTGATTAATACTTCTCAATTTCAAAAATTGTGAAACTAGAGAATACCCATATTTTGGGAGAAAATTGGAGTACCAAACCATGGGAAAAAGTGATTTTGATGATGTATAAGAGCACCACCCTAATGGTAAAGTAAAACCCTTAATGTCTCAATTGGCTATAATTAGTGTTAATACATAGGTAATTTTTTGCTAATAGAGCAAAGAATGATTTGAAGATTAAAGTCAAGTGTTTATTGTTCAAGCTTTCATCAAATAAACTAATGTGTACACTCTCCACGCCATATATGATAAACCCTGAGTCAAATTTTAGCAAAAATGATGAGAAATTTGAGCTTTTTACCCCCTTCCACTAGCTAGATTTCATCGCTGCCTATGCGGGGATGGTCAAAAAGCGAGCCAAGAGCAGCGAGCACAAAGCAATGAGTAGAGCTCATGTTCTTGTGAAAGTGAGCAGGTAGGGGCATGGTATGATGTTAAGCGAGCATGAAATGTTAAAGAGAAGAGTGGAACCACAGTGCAATTCTGTAGCAATCAAACAAAGAAGACATGAAATGTTCTAAAATGACCATTGCAATAATTTTTTTTCGAACCAATGGTGCAGATACAAAAAATCACTATTAAACCCATATTGCTTGGCTCGCTAAAAAGATGTTGAATCTATAGTATTCACAATGTTGGAGAGCCATTAGCAAACAAAAGACAATAGACAGGAAAATTTATAAAATAACCAAAACATTTCCAAAACAATATCTAATAAACTCGGACTACGGTTCAGCTGGTATGACATGACCCCCATACATATTTCAACTAAAGTGGGTTGCAGGTTCCTAAAGCTGTTGAGGATGACTTCTAATAGACTTAGTTAGCATGTCTTTTACAATTCTCTCAGAAATACAAACTTGATGAATATGCATATTGTTGTTCACATCCTGTCCAAGAATCATTAAGAACACAAAGTATATGTGCTTGCATGCAAGATATGGTCTTTTCTTGGCCACTCTATCTCTGAACTCCACACATGAACACATTGGATTCTTCTGAATAGTGACCTCTATCAGAGGTGTGTCTTAGCTCCCATTGGTCAATGGATTAATACTAAATGTTTCCTTTACCCCTTCTATATGTATATGGCTGCCTACAACTTCTGCATGCATATCTAAGGCCGCAGTGATTTGACAAAATGCAGCCTTTGAAATTCCTCGTCGATATGGAAATTGTTTCACCTCCTTGTTTGTCTCGCTAGTGCCTTTTGCAAGCTCCTTTTCTAGAAAAAACTCAAGAGGAATACCAATGTCATATCCTGCTCTAATAAGCTTGCAGGCTTCTTTCACTTGTAACTTGGTACCTTTAGCAATGGGCCAAACACAAGGGACATCCTCTGGTGGATGTAATATTGTCTTTGTAATTTTCCAAGTGTGCCTAACATCTGTATTACAAAAATAGCAATACTTCTCCTTTTTCCAGGAGGATAGTTGACAATCACTCCAAAAACAAGGACTGACATCACCCCCTCGCAACCTTGAGCTACACTTTTTCCCCGATGCCCAGTGGTTGCACTCAACTCGATTCACTGCTGGTATCCTCCGCAAGGCCCACTTTGTATCATGCACATCACTTTCAAGGCTCTCTAAAACTTTGCATTGCTCATCGACCTCTATTGCAGGCTCTAACCTCTCTCTTGTCACATAGTTAAACTCAGGCCTATGGCTAGAGTTGCCAAAGTTTTCTTCTGTCGAGTCGTGTAGTGGCCTTTTGGCTCGAATAGTTTTATTCTCACCCTTGAATTTTACCCTATTTGAAAACATAGGGGTCCCCGCCCCACTGCATCATCCACTGCTCGTGAGGTAGCTATTGGGGATGGACTTGCTTTCTGTCGAGAAAGAGCTCTCTCAACCAAAAGCTCCAATGTAGGCCCACAACCTGTGTATTTTCCTTCCAAGAAAGCCAGTTGTCTGGCACATTGGAAGTAAGCATTGATTAGATCTGTCACACAAGCATCATAAAGACTAATCTTTTGCCTATACCCCTCCCCTGCTAGCTTGCATGCTTGGTCTCTAACATATTTGTCCTTGGGACAAGAGCATTGACAATAGGCTCTCCATCCTACAAGAGTGGTAGAAATTGATTAAAAACAATGCAGGAGGCACACAATAATACAATGAATAATCTCTTACAAACATTACCTTTAAAATGAAATGACCCCATCGACTAACCCTATAGTGCCACCAACTTAACCAGCTAAGAAGCTTAGGGATGTTTCTATCAGCTGCCTTCCCAGTTGCCCACCATGCTCGTATCCTGCGAAATTGCTGAAGGGCACTTTCTTTGTTTGGGGCAGTCCTCCACTTCTCACACATCTCCCTGTGCTTTTCTTGATGTGGGCTATAGATGTACCTCTGCGTGTGGACACAAAGGTTGTCTTCCCAATGCCATAAACATGACCTTTCCCTTTCAATCATCTCCTTTCCGTCGTTGAAGACACGTCTCACTGCATTCCAGTTAGCGCCAGCCTCATCCGCCATAAACCCAAAAAAATTTGCTACCTTCCCTGTGTGCTCCACCATTACCAAATTCATATTTTCCCAAAACATGACTTGAGCATCCTCATCCTCTTCTCTAAATTCACAAGTTGCTATTGTCAATAGCTCACCAATCCTGCATGCCACAAATGGAAACAGAGTTATATTAAAGACACAAATTAAGCAATGCTCTCTACCGCTTGTAACTTACATGTGGTCATAAACATGTGCTCCCATTGTATGCCATCCAGTATCCAGTATCCACTCGATGCACATGATCAAAGCAGACCCATGCTTGATTAAGATCCCCATTACCATCCTTGTCCATTCGCCGAACAATGTCAATCCCAGAACCAGGTCCAGTAGTAGACATCTTAAAGATAAAGCAACGCTCAGTAGTAGTGGTGGCTTGCAATGGAAATCGAGAACCATGGAAGAACTCAAAATGGCATGTTCTTTTTAGATTAAGAATGGCTTCATATCCTTCACCCAGAGGCCGTGTTGTTTTTCGTGTTTGCATTACCATCTGCTTCACCCTACATTCATAAAAGCATACTTAGTGTATTAAAGATGATAATTGCATACTATTCTTTGCTAAATTGCACTTCCTACGTACTTTTTGACATTTATCAAACTTTGCAACTCTTGCGACATCTCCTGTAGCTCCCTCTCTGTCATGAATTCTCCCTGTGCCTTGTCATCATCAGTGAATGCTCTTAGAACCACCTCCCTTGCCACAATCATTTGTATCTTTCTGGGCCCAGCGTTGTGGTCGATGCCCACTGCACGTGCTACGAAGGCCTTGATATTTCGTATCGATGCTCGGCACATTCCCTTGGAAACCATGTGTGTATGTTTGCCATAATGAATAAATAGTCTGCTGTGCATTGATTCTTTTGGCATAAAATAATAGACACAAGCAGGACATTCTTTAAGACACATTGGCACATGCTTGCAGAAAAAACACTCAAGGTTCCCGAAGCTCCCAATTGCTAAATTCCCATATTTTGGAGATTTTATCAGCTGCCCATTCCAATGGAGTTTGTTTGGTTGATTCATACGTGTCCTAAAGGAGCAGTGCTCATTCATGCACTGGAAGGTTCCCCCGCAGAAGCTCTTCCTAAGAACAAAAGTTTTATTGGCCCTAGTTTGCGTTTGTGGCTTTGTCCAAATGTTGCCCTCGTATTTTTGCTCCATCCCTTCCATACCTTTCCCACCTTCAAGCTCATATGTACTGAACTCTGGGTACACCTTGGGAAGCTCTTTTACCTTGCCTTTGTAATCACAATCATGGATTAAAGTGTGCAAGACATCAGTAGGAGGTAACATGCGGATTATTTGAAAGCAAGAGACCGCATTATCAAACTGAACATCTTCCTCTTCCAAATGTTGAAAGCACTTTTCCACAGGAGAGACCTCTATCTCCTCTTGCAATGACCCATGTGCTTGGACATTGATTTCTTCTATCTCTTCAGTGTCCAAGTCACTGCAAAGCACAATGCTCTCTAATTCAATGCACAATGCAAAACAAAAAATGTCAAAGTCAAAGTTAATGCCACTTACATTGGAGTACTCTTTCGAGAACCGGGAGGAAATATAGTTGAGGGGCCTTGTTCTGGGGTCTCAAAATAATTCTCTGATTTGGCAATATATACAGAGGACAATGAATGCTCCAGGATAAAATATGCCTCGTCTCCAATCCCTGCATACAAGTGTAAAGGACAAATGGGCTCATACTCTCCTCCAATTTCAAGTAAGGCCTCCACATTTATCCCACCAATAGTTCCAAGCTTCCCCCGGATCATGTTGATTGACACAAGACATTTGCCATTCGAGAAGGGGACTCGGATGCATGCACCCATTGTAGAATGGAGGAAAACACGAGCCTCCCTGCATAATGCAATCACAACAACAATTAAGGAATTTACATTGAATATTAGCCAAAAATATTTTAATACTAGATGTTCTTGCTCTAATCAATAGCATATACTAGCCATAATACAATTTTACCAGGCTCATTTTAAGACTATGGGTAGAAGCAAATAAAAATATTTATTGCAAAAACAGTCATAATGAAGGGTATTAAAAAGAGTACATGTATATATGTATATATGTTTGTGTGTGTGTGTGTATGTATACACACACACACGCGTACACACACACACACACACACACACACACACACATATTTGCTTTGTGTTAGTTCTTGCGCTTTTTCATAATCTCCTGTTAGATTTCAAAAACTCTACCAGTTGGATGCCGTAGCATAACTGTGCTATAGATTTAAAAAAATCGAAAAAATATTGACCAAACCCTTAAATTTTAGTGTTGAAATTCATTAGTGTTAGGATAAAGAAATTTGTCCAGTGCCTAAGTTAGGGTTTTTAGTAGTCGGCTACTTCTTATGAAGCAATTACTTAAGGCTTTTAGTCGTCCTCTGCACAGAAGCATCTTCCCTCGAACACACACGCAGAGAAGCGATCATGAAGCATCATACGTCCAGCAAAGAAACGCTGATCTCATGCGCAGGGCCCTCTCCCCACTCCAATCTTTCTCCCCAACAAAGAGACACAGAAAGGTATCATCATCCATGAATTTGTGCTATTTTGCCTGAATGAATTTGTGCGCTCAGCGCACAAAATAATAGGATGTTTTGCTGCCGCCACACTCCACACACAGTAGTATGAGATGTGCGGCGTTACTTCTTGCTATTTTTCTTGAATGAATTTGTGCGCTCAGCGCACAAAATAATAGGATGTTTTGCTGCCGCCACACTCCACACACAGTATGAGATGTGCGGCGTTACTTCATGCTATTTTTCTTGAATTAATTTGTGCGCTCAGCGCACAAAATAATAGGATGTTTTGCTGCTGAGCATTGAAAAAATCATCACGATTTTGAGTTCGTTTCAATCCGGCCCCCCTTGGATCCCCCCGGCAGCAGAAATTTGGAGAGAGTAGTGTAAGAACATGCTATCTATATGGTGCTGTCTCAAACACATTGCATAGACTGTCTCTCTTACTACTGTCTATATTATGCAGACTCTGAGTATACAAGAAGCTCAAAAAACTCACATTTGATGTCTTCTTGGTTGAGAAACGGCTCACACAGACGAGAGAGGAGACCAGCAAACATGTGCATCTAAAGAACAATAGCACAAAAAGAAAAAAGTTTGTCCTTAAAAAAGTGTTGGATTGCGAAATATCACTTCTAAAGTTTATTAGTACTCAATATTGAATGCCTTCAGATTTGGGCTATCGAATCTTTATATATTTTCCAATAAATTTGAATGCCTTGAATTGAACACCTGAAAAGGGCTCCGTAAATATTTTCCAATGAATATTTTTTTAAAATATTCAATACGGCTTTGAATGCCTTGGAATTTGGGCCAAAGCACTCCATATGATAATCTCAGAGATATTCTGTTCGTTAATGAGTTGGCCGTTTTGTTGGATAGTGAATGTGCTACCTTTGTTTGATGATTGTGTTGCAGTACTGAATTTAATCTCTTTAGTGAATGTGCCACCTTTTCTTTAAGTTTGTGTCGTATTACTGAATTTGCTGTTAAAATAATCAATTAATTATACAATACGAGTAGAATACTATTTGAAGATTTGTTCTTGTATTTTTGCATGGCTATCTGGTTTTCAAATGAGTTCGAGTCATTTCACTAGAGCATCTTGCTTGAAAGGTTCTTGTTGTGCAAAAATGGATGAGTTACCTCTTGCTAAGCGGAAAAAGAGTGTGCAGGTTGGCCCAGGTGAGAGCTCATCGAGACACACAAGGAGGCAAGCTGATTTTTCCAGCACTTTGGAGCAAGCCGCCTCCTCAAACCCTACTACGGAGCATGCGGTACATATCATAGATGACACTAACCTGGAGGTGGATATGGATAGGCAGCATCTACATAGTGATGAAAGAAATGAGGAGGATGGACAAAATGTAGTGGGGGCAATTGAGGAAAATAAAGGTGATCAAAATGAGGGTGAGAATACTCAAGGTGGTGATAATGAGGATGAAGGTGAGAATACTGAGGATACTGGGAGAGAGATAGAGGGGGAAGAGAACACACATCCACTAGAGGATCAAGAAGAAACAGTTGTCACAACCCAAACTGTGAAGGAAGCAAGCAGAAAAAAAATAAGGTTGATATTTTTGGGAAGATTCTTGAGACATCTACTCCACAAGCCTTTTTAGATAGGATAGGAGTCAAATTTAGGTCTCCACCTCCACGTGTTCCTCTCTGTAGGATGATCCAGACGGAGGCAATCCGAAAGGTTTCTCCCTCAATAGATAAGTCTCTTACTCGAAGCTTCAAAAAACTAGGTGGGTACATTGAGAGCATGGGAGCTTTCACAGTATCAATTATGGACTTGGAAGGGGAGGAGACACCATTGACACAAGAGAGGGAGGAATCTTGGGATGAGCATTGGAGGACTGTGAATCAACAGTTTGAGGAAACTCTTGCACTTGACCCTGATTGGGGTCCGTACTTGAGCCGAAAAATGGTGCATATTCTTGATGGTAATAATCGACACAATGCTTGGATGGACTGCATTTCTACAGGTGAGTTCTCATTGGGATGTTATAGTTTCTTATGCTTCTTTGTCCTTCCTAATTTTGTGTTTTATTACAGGGTTTCAAGGGGATTTGTCCATGCATTGTTCTGTTCTCTATAAATTTTATGTGTTCGAGCGGAGGGATGTGGGTGAGCTTTTGTTTTCATTGTCCAGGTTGAACAAGTAAGTTAATTTGTTATCAGAGTCTCCTTCTATGTCAAGTAAGTTGTTTGTACTCAAGAATATTAACATATTTTTTCTTTGTTTTGTAGGACGCATGATTATGCATTTGTGCCAACCACATTTGGTGATCGTCTATTTCAACTAAGAAGATTGGGAGAGTCCGACCTAACAACTCTCATGGCACATTTGGACAATGAGGACAAGCTGTGGGTTGAGAGAGAGATGCAGAGTGCATCTGCCAGAGGAAGGCCTAGTTGGCTTCATTTGCCAATCCAGATTATGACTTGGCTCTTGTTCAAGGACGAGATGGAGCAAAAAATTGATGAGGCATCAAATGGACCACTTGCCGAGTCTGCTAGGGAGAATGTGACTCGAAAGGTAGAAGTTCTCTACAGAGGAAAAACATCAAAATATGCAAGGATTGCTGATCCCTCCAATGGTGAGGCCTTTTGGTGTGCAGTGCTCTCCCTCCCATGGCACGCGTCAACCAATCATGTGGCCACAGAGGAAAAGCTCAATATGATAGGTTCTGCTTGCATCAGAGACACAGATAAGGCTCACATTGTCAAGCTATTGGACAACTCTCAGGCTGCAGTGCGATCACTTGAGGGTATGCCAAATGATAAGACAAAGGTTAGGGAATGGCTGCACATGTACTCCTACTGGCTTCAGATCACGGAGCTGGGTTTGAGAATCCAAAATGATATTAAAAATGCCGATCGAGTCAGGTTGCCAGGTGAGAGCCGATTCACCTCTTTTGTTGTTCTATGCAGAAGAAAGTACTTCAAAAGGGCTTTCAAAGTGCACGAAGGAGGCATAAAATTTAGCCATGATATTGACCATCAACCAGGCCTACAAAGTGCTGCACGGTGAGTCGTTTATAGGTTTTCCTACAACATAACCCAGATATTCCTTGTTAAAAAACATGCATGCTTCTTTCTGTGTGTTGTTTTATCATTTGGGCTTTGGCTTGCAGATGGTTGCTTTCTGAAATTGAGGAGCACCAATTGGATATTTTACCCCCTCTCGCTAGTGTGTGGCTTTGTGTTGACAATCAATCTTATATGTATGCCGATTTGAAGCTTGGAAGAGTAAGTGATTGAATTTGTCATTTTGAATCCATGATTGAGAAACATGTTCATATTGAGGGTGAGTTGTGTTTACCCATGTTTGTCATTGAACAGGCCATGTCAAGCATAGAGTCTCGTTTCTGCCCGTGGTGGTTGGACCTTGAAAGAAACCATGTGCCTGAGGAGGAGCTTGATCTGTATCGCCAACATAAGTCTATATTGGAGCTTCGTAGCCAGCAAATTGATCATAATGAGGCCACATCCACATCACATGCAACATCGATTGCATCGGCTTCTTTTCGTAAGTCATTGCCAGTGAATTTAGGAAGGGAAATAGTGAATCGTGCATTGGAGGTGAATCGAGCAATGGAAGCAAATAAGGAGCAGAGTCAACAACAGACATCCAATAATAGTACAGGTGGGATACAACCAACTGACATCATAACCAAGACATTGCAAGCTCCAGGTATGTGAGCTTCCTACCTCATCTCTATCGTGATCCGATTGTTTTGACTTAAGACTATGTGTGTTAAATGTCAAAAACCTGTCTATAGGAACCATTTATGCCTTCAATGTCAGTATTGAGGACCTTGCAGCTACTTTTGTGAACATGGAGGATGCATCCTCATTGGGAAAGCAAGTGCGTGATGCCATGAATGTTATTTGCACAGTAGGGAATGTCAAGAGTAGAGGGTCCGATTACTGTGTGGAGTTGATATTTGCAGACTTCCCCTCAAATATCATCATTGGAGGTTGTGTTGCAAACAAGGTTCCATATTGGAATAAGATTGGGGATGGCATGTACGACTCTACTTTTAAAGTTGTTGATTCTTGTCTCTTGGATCGAGGCTTCTTTACATGCCTTTACACTATGGAAGAAGGAGTGACCATTGAGCAGGTTGCACAGAGCGTTGGGTTTGGCATTTATCATAGACAGGTTGTGAGGTGTACTCCACCTATTGGGAAGAAGATGGGGCAAATGATTACTACCCAGGTATTGGTGTTGTTCTCTTTGGGGCTGTCATTTGTGCAAATCTTCTTTGTCCCATTTAAGGTGAAAATGCATGAACAACCAATGTGTCTTTGCTTGTAGGTCACTTGTCTAATATTGGCTGTTTTTGTTCGCTCAACATCTCCTGCTACAAGCTTTGTGATGCATGGGGATCAACTAAGGGATTTGGCACTAGGTGATGATCTTGATGTAGGGCAAGATCTTATCTTTGACATGTATGTATATGCATTCAAATCAAGATAGAATTTAAAATGATTTTCGGTGATCTTTATGGCATATGGTTAATGGTTTGTGTGCGTTTTCAAGAGTGCCATCGGAGGATCTGGTGAAGAGAAAGGGTAGACCATGGCGGGGCGGTTGTCAGAGAGGTCAGCGGCTTAGCAAATACATCGTCTCCATCTTCAGTCGTCCTGGGGACACGATTTTGGATTTGTTTACTGGCACTGGAACTCTTGGGCTAGTGGCAGCATTTATGGATCGCAATGTCATAATGTTAGACAAGGATGAGCGGATCTATGATCACCTGTTAGAACCATACTCAGCAAAGGTATGCATGTTGAAAAGATAAATATGTTAGTAGAGAATAATTTTGTATTGATAAAGCTTATTTTCTTTTCTTTGTGTCTCTTGCAGTTATGAGGATCACATGTCTACATCAAAATGCCATTAGAGATAGTCTTTTTTTTAATTGAGACAATCATTTTTTTGGGACTATGGAAGTAATGTTTTGATGGATGTTATGCTTCTGAATGTTTTTTACAATAGCATGTAGCTGATTGTTGGACAATTTTTATTTGGATTATAAAATTTTTAAATCCTATGGTTATGGTTTCTAAAGAGTATTATATTGTTGTGTCAGTGGTATGGCTATTAAAATTGGTGTGCATCTTAATGGCTTGATTTATATGCTCTCTGGTCGCTGTGGTTTCCATGTGGTTGCAACAATAGTTTGTTTCTATTAGTAGCTCAATGACCAATTCAATGTCTTTTTAGCGAGCCAAGTAGTATGAGTTTTGTAGTGATTTTTTATATCCGCACCATTCATTTGAAAATGCTTTATTGGCAATAGTCATTTTTAAACTTTTTTAGTCTTCTTTGTTCTATTCATTATAGAGTTGCACTATGGTTTCACTCTTCTCTTTAACATTACATGCTCGCTTAACATCATACCATGCCCCTACTTGCTCACTTTCACAAGGACTTTATTTCTACTCACTGCTCAGTGCTCACTGCTCTTGGCTCGCTAAATAGACGCACCCTGCCTATGCTAGAGCCTTTTTGAAGCTGTGGGTTGATCACACTTATCCCCCTTTAATGTCTTGTAGCTTCTTGAATTGAAAAATATAATCCAAATAGTGCCTTCTTTCAATAGATGAGCCAAGAACTTTTGATTCTTGATGATTTTGGAGCTTGGGAAAATAGGGGAAAATAGCTTAGTAGCTAATTAGTGAAGCTAATGATTTTGTTAAGTAGGATGCATATTTAGTCAAGAGATAATGAGTGGATTTGATACCAACTTGAATTTCATGTCTAGAAAGGATTAGGGTGTGTAGAAACGGATTAGAATCAACATCTTGACATAGTAGAAGGATTAGGGTATATAGAATGGATTAGCATCAACTTGAATTTCATGTTTAGGTTTGTAGAAATGGATTAGAATCAACATCTTGACATAGTAGAAATGTAGGAAAGAGATTAGGACTAATGACAAAACTAGTGATAAAAGTAGAGCATAATGACAAAGGTAAAAGATTTAGCAAAAAGCTCATATGATAATCCATTAAATAGATGACCTTTTATAGGCTTGAATACATCTCCATTAGCCACTAAGTGTGGCCCATAATCTTGAATGGGTTGCCACTATTCTTTCCTAGATTTGAGCACCAACTCTCTTGGTGAGCACCCACTTGGCCTCTTTCCCACCTTCTTCTAGGCTCCTACTTTTGGCCTCCACATGGACATGACGTTCCATCATATTTGGGCTCCCTTTGAGCCTTTGAAAAATATTCTATGACTTATGCAACTCATACAATTGATTCAAGGTCACATAACACTCCCTTACACTCCTAACATCTACCCAACATCACTTGCTATTTCAACACCAATAGTAGCATATTAAGTGCAAATTAGTCCTATTAGTGCTACTTAATTATATTCTTGTTATTGCTACTTAATTATAGTTTGGTTAATGCTACTTAATTGGTTAGTCTAGTTATCTAGTTCTACTACTACTTTATGCACCATGTAGACCCCCATCGTATATGTACCACATAGCCCATGTGTGACCTACTTTGTTGTGTATGATATCACCCACCACATTCAAGGTGCCCAAAAAGGTGGCCCCATGCATGGCCCTAAGCAGTGGCCATTGAACAATGGCTTTATGCACCATGTAGGCCCGCATGTATGCACCACATAGCCCATGTGTGTAACCTGCCTTCTTGTGCGCAATATCATGCACCACATTGAAGGTGCTCATGACTTATAAATCAACTCTCCTTGGCCCCCATACATGGCCCTAAGCCATGACCATAGTCCCATGCAAGATTGGCTTTCTTGTGTTCAATATCATACACCATATTCACCATTTTGAGAACACTTCAGCCTTGCAAGATAGAGAGAAGGAGAGGAAGAATGCAAGGGTCTTACCGATTTGCACCACTAGCCAACTCTTGGTAAAGTATCCCTCTCTTGTGGGAGAGCTAGGGTCCTCAACGTTACCTGCTTTTTTGTCATTTACGAAGGAGCTTACAATCGTAGAGAGAGAGAGAGACGAAAATCTCAACCTCCTCTACTTCAATACCATGATGAGTGAGAGAATGAGGGGGAAGGGAAGAGAAAGGGAGGAAGAAGGAGAGAACATGCATCAACCCAATCATTCACTTTCCAATCACTCCGAGTTGACGAACCATGTTTTTGGTTTGAGGTTGGGGTTCAATGTTTTGCTATGTGGTCTAGTCGGTGGAATGGCTTTTATTGGTCTATGTTGGATCTTCCTCTTGGGTACCTAGATTTTCTTTTTCCCTTCATAGTAACCTTATGCTTGGAGCATTACTTTCGTACCAACCACTTATCGCCCTTATCATGGAAACATTAGGGTTGTTGGGAATGGATGGTTGACACCGACAGTCCTAATTCTACAAGGTTAGAAATGTTAGTAGTACTAGTGTTACTTGTGTTACTTTTGTACCAACCACGTATCGCCCTTATCATGGAAACATTAGGGTTGTTGGGAATGGATGGTTGACACCGACAATCCTAATTCTATAAGGTTAGAAATGTTAGTAGTAGTGTTAGTTGTGATAGTTCTTGGAGAGGCCACTTATGTGAGAGAGATACTCGATGGTACAGGTGGATCCTACTTAGGCGAGGCTTTTAATGGACTTACCCCTACGGGGTCAAGTATAGAATGGGCCTCTTTTTAAGCGACATGGCTAGAGTGTGGAAAATTTTTGGATGTTCAATGGGTTGGAGACATCTTGAATGGTTTTCTCTTGTTTAACTTTGACAAGAAATGGGCTCCTCATCAATCATTAGGACAATTACCTGTCTAAGCAAACAAGTTACAAGGTAGTAGTTTGCACCTCCCACTCTATCTAGCATCGATTGTGCCATGGATACTACTTTAACTCTCACATTTGTGGGTGTCAAACAGTTGTTTGCAATGCACACCAAGTTGCATGGGACATTAGGTTATGGCTAGCTCATGTTAACGAGTGCAAACTTGTGTTCTAGGCCACTTCTTGTGGTCATGCCTAGCTAGAGGCTGGTGGGCTTCACCTCCCAATCCCTCTCTTCTCTTCTAGGGCAATGACCTAGGCCATGTTAACAGAAATGAGGCGGTTGCGCAAACTTTCTTGTCTAGCCTTAGCTTCTCATTGGGCTTCATGTTTTAGTATGGGTTTTTTATTTTCACCTCTTTCTTCTAATGAATGGCCTTTAGGCATTCACACTTAAAGGGGCATATTAGTATCTATTTTTTCTAATGTTGAAGAATCCTTGCATTTCCACACTACTAAGAGTTTGGATGCATGTTGATCCTTGCAGGGTGAGTTTGTACATAAGGAATGGTCCCATCCCTTTATACTTTACTTTATGCTTTTAGATTTTTGTGTTGTACATGAGAACCAT
The DNA here is from genome assembly GCF_041138505.1 of Cibotium barometz. Lineage (NCBI taxonomy): Eukaryota > Viridiplantae > Streptophyta > Polypodiopsida > Cyatheales > Cibotiaceae > Cibotium > Cibotium barometz. The sequence goes on from NC_141070.1 coordinate 10,875,092, forward strand.
GTCTTTGACTGTGATATCATTATCTTTGAGCTTTTCATCAAACCATGTCTTCAACTTTGATATCTTTGTCTTTAAGCTTTTCATCGAACCATTCCTTGCGCCTCAACTTTTTGACTATCATCCTGTAGACGGTGTGTAGTCTAGCTTCATCTAAGCATTCAAGTTCAAACAATTAGTCGATCAGTACATTTCCTACTATCAACCTTTCGTTGATGGTAATTCTTAGGCTTAGTATTAAGAATTTCATTGGCATGGTAGAGTTTGTTTCGTATGTTAAGTTGAAAGGTGTCATGTATATGGCTACCGTATAGACTGTTTTGTAAACCCAAAGCGGAACTAGTAATTTATGTTTTCATCACTATCTTGGTCAAGATAGCATAGATAATCTTATTGGTACTCTTAGCCTGGCCATTGCCTTCGAAATACTAGGGTAAGGATTTTCAATGCACTACCACGAATTTCAGTAGAAACTTGATTAGATCATTAATGAAGTGGATCCGTCTATCGCTTTACTAGTTCAAATGGGCAACCAAATATAGTAATTATATTTTCGTAAAGGAATTTGGCTATTGCTTTGGCATCAACCTTTGTGGTAACATGGGCCTCAAACTCATTTGTTATAGTAAATTTATGGTAGAATGATAAATCGTGCTTGAGTTCCTTGAGCTGCTAGACAGCCCAATAAAGTCAATGCCCCATTTCTCAAATTTTTGTAGAGACACTACAGGGTACATGGGCATTTTATCACAGTTGTGAACCCCAATAAATTGTTGACATTCATCACAACATTTTATAAATTTAGTTGTATCTCTGAACAAAGTGGGCCACCACAAGCTTGTTAATAGAAACTTTTTTGGTGGTGGTGGTGTCTGTCAAAGAAATGCCCCCCCAGCAATGCCAAAGTGGGCTTACTCAAGGACATTGACATATTCAAACTATTGAGGATAGCACCTTATGATCCTATCTTGGCCGCCTAGCTTGTATAATTGCCCCCCAGACTGATGTTTCTTCATTGGAGATGCACGACAATTGATCTGCATGCACATGCCACAAGCCTTTTTGCACAGTCACACTGTGAGATCCCACTGCCCCCTCCGCGCAGCGGTGGATTCCTGATTGCTGGCAGCTCCCTCTTGCACGGGGCAGGGTTTCCCACTTGGGGCCTCGCCCTCGAATGTCTGGGCACGAGACTAAGCTGGTGGTCATTCCGAAAATCGAAACCGGGAAAATTTCCCATGCCCGAAAAACGGGGACGATTCCACCATTTTGAATTTCTTAACGAATTTTTCTAATGAGATCAAGATACTGAACTAACCTTCATTTGAATAAACCAGATAGAAGGGAAACTATTACAGACTTAACTTGAAGAAATCAATGCTTTTTTCCTAATAATTAAATCAGGCACAGCCGTTGATCTATTCATTTGAGAAGTCTTCAGGTTATTATTTAACTATTCGAGTTCTAAGTGTATTCCTATTGATCAATTTTATTATCAAAACTCTACTGATTCCAGCCTAACCCCATCCGGCCCATGGGTTAGCCACCGCCCACTGGAATTGGTAGAACCAGACAAGTACTCACCCACCCATAATTGAATGCCTTTCTTAAATTTTGCTTTTTTAGAATACAGATACGCACACACTCCTCTTTAAACTTTAATTTATAAAACAATCCATTGATAAACAATTATTGATTACAGATGTCATAACTCAAAATTTCCATTCAATCCTTATTTCTCACAAAAACAGTATCACTATGGACTCTCCGTTAAGACCAGCAGGTCAACAACGAGATCCAGTAACAGATTACAATAAGTTTCTCGTCATCATACATATATATATCTTCCACGACATACGCATGGGTGTCCTAAGCACCGCGAGCCCGTGCATCGCCTGGTCAGAACCCTCCAGGATCCGCCGCCTTAGGTGTCCTGGCACTTCACTCCAGGACCGCTTCGTCGGCCCTCGCCCATCGTACCGGAAGCAAACCATTTTACACCATACCTAGGCTGGTCAAGACCTGGGTAGGTTTTTGCCGCGTGAGCCGTGCTTTGAACACTCCCCGCCAGCTGTTGCAACTGAACTTCCCTTGGAAAACACATATACCAAATGCTCCCTCCCCAACATTCTGGCGTAAGACAGTCCTTTAAGAAAACAGCGTTTCTATGCAAGTTTTCAGTTTTGATTTTCTTTTGAATACAATGAGTATATCTTAATTCCATATCCCAAGACTTCTAGATCACTGGTCTGGATTCCCAAGCAGAATTCCTCGAATTCCGAATTCTTGATCCTCAGATCAAAATCAAAGGTCCCAACTTAGTTTCAGATTCGGTGGGTGATTTAAGTGTAGATTACTGAACTGGTCACATCGTCTTTTCTTGAAATTGAAGAAGGAGTTACGTCTTGTTCATAGTCTGATTATTCAGGGTTTGAGTTTGGAAAGGTTCTCCCTGAACTATCTTTCTCGAAGGGTAATATTTCAATTACTACTTTACTGAATTTCATTCATTAAGTATTTTGCTTAACTGAATTCAAAACTAGTCATTCATTCATTAAGTATTTTGCTTAACTGAATTCAAAACTAGTCACGAATTCCTATGAGGAATAAATTAATCATTTATCTAAAATTCCAACTTCGATAGTTTTTCTGAACTTTCTCATTACCATCCTAGAGAATATGAAACGGTATAATTTTCCTTCACTGGGTATTTACATATTTATTTTCCAATATTCATGGGATTTAAACATAGGATTAAAGAGAACTCTTATTTTGATATAAAAATTCTGTATGCATCTATTTATGCATAAAATCCAACTTCTATGGAAATAACACTTTTATATAAAAGAAAAGTCCTTTTATGCATCTATTTATGCATTAAAAAATCAATTTTGATAAAAGTAACACTTTTATGCATAAAAATCAATATAGGTGAAAGCAACACTTTTGCAATTTTAAAAAAAAATTATGCATAAAAATCAATATTGATGAAAGTAACACTTTTATAATTAAAAAAATTCTTTTATGCGTCATTTTATGCATAAAAATCAATATTGATGAAAGTAACACTTTTATAATTAAAAAATCTTTTATGCATCATTTTATGCATAAAAATCAATATTGATGAAAGTAACACTTTTATAATTTAAAAAAAAATATGCATCTATTTATGCATAAAAATTAATATTGATGAAAGTAACACTTTTATAATTAAAAAATTCTTTTATGCATCATTTTATGCATAAAAATCAATATTGATGAAAGTAACACTTTTATAATAATAAAAAATTATCCAATATTTTTTTTTATATATAGAATTTAAATCTAATGAAAATCACTCTTTTATAATAAAAAAATAATCAATATGCATCTTTCTATGCATAGAATTTAAATCTAATGAAAATCACTCTTTCATAATAAAAAAATAATCAATATGCATCTTTCTATGCATAGAATTTAAATCTAATGAAAATCACTCTTTTATAATAATAAAAAATAATCAATATGCATCTTTCTATGCATAGAATTTAAATCTAATGAGAAACACTCTTTTATAATAAAAATAATAATCAATATGCATCTTTCTATGCATAGAATTTAAATTTAATGGAAATAACACTTTTATAATAAAATATTTCTACTATGCATTTTTCTATGCCTAAAATGACACTTTTAGAATACTTAAAGGATGGGGATTACTCTTTTTGAATAATAAAAGATAAAACTTATTTCACAAAATTTTAGAAAATTTTGCCACAACCTCCTTTGTATGGCTGACCATTTTTCAATTTTTCCTAACCTTAAATTACTTAAAAATTATCCCCAAATGGTTCGAAGCATTCTAAACTAATCAAATTCCACTTTTAAAAGAGAAACAATATGAAAAGTTTAATTCCAACAATTAGATTACTTATCTAGGATAAAGAAAGGCTGATTTTAAGAATGAGTGAGGGGGAAAGCCTTTCCAACAAGGCATAGCATCAATTTATCATTTTAAAGATAACAAAAATTAGAAAACCATTAAAAGAATAAAGAAAAAGTATGATTTCTAACTTACATGAATTTCTAGGAGTTTTCCTTTGGCTTGATGGTTTGAGAGATCTACTCTTATTTGCAATAAGAGTGGCCACCAATTCTTTAGAAGAGGGAATGGTCAAAAACTAATGAATTATTAATAAATTCACAGTTTTTGGCTCTGGGGAGAGTAGAGTAACAGTGCATACAACACCATTAAGCTTCAACAAAGGGGGAGGCTTCAACAAAGGGGGAGGCTTCTATTTATAGGAAAAAGTGAGCTTCTAAACAAGCAAACTGATTCTAGATTTTCCAAATCATTTTGGTCATTTTTTGACCAGTTTTAGGTCAGTTTGGCTTACTTTTTGGAACTAGACTTGAATTAGGAGAGAGGAGAAATGAAATATCTCAATTTTTGGGAGTTTAAAACTCCACCACACATGTGAAATAGGCGCCTCCTTCATGAGGGGGAATCCCCACTGAGGTGTCAAAATTTCATTTTTTTAGTATTTCCTTTGGTCCTTAGTCCACTCTTGATCTTATGTGAGTATTTACTCATTTTTGGGCGGATTTTCTTCTATTTATCTCCTCCACACATTTGGATGAATCTGATTGGCCCCTCAAAACCTTAATTTAAAATTTTCAAAAAATCTGGACCCCTTGGATAAGGCCTTTTGAACAGATTATAATCAATTTCTAATGCACCTTCTGAAAATCTTTTTGAACTTCTGGGAATTTATTTTAATAAGAGGAGATATTTTTCCATCCAAAAATATCTAAAATCTGAATAACCTCTCTCTAGAATATTTTCTCTCTCTAAGCCAAAATAGGTAAAAACAAGATCTTTTATATATCTGAAGAGGGATTTGATTACAGGGGAAGATACTGGACATCTTGAGAGGCTGGGGAGGAATCTTACATTCTCTCCCACTTGAAAAATGCGAGATGTCCTCATCTAACAAAGTGGAGGTAATCTCGTAACAGTTTGGCTTCTTTCTCCAAGGTGGCATCTTCAAAAGGATAGAACTTCCATTTGACCAATAATTCTCTCAGAATTCTATTCCTGAGAATCTTTTCTCGAACATCAAGGATTTCTTCAGGTTGGAGTTCCATTTGCCCTTGGATTAAAGAAGTTAAGATTTCATCTAAGAAGGCTGACATGAAATACATTATGTACTTTGAAATGAGGAGGTAGAAGAAGCTCGTAGGCTAAGTCACCTACTTTCTTTGTAATCAGATATGGTCTACAATATCTAGGGGATAACTTCTTGTACTTCCCAAGAGATAGAGAACTTCTTTTGGGGCGTACTCAAATGAAGACCATATCTGCTTCTTTGAATTTTTTGCCTAACCTCTTCTTATCTACATACTGCTTCTATCTATCCTGGTGGGCAGCTTTTATATCTTTACGAATTGACTGCATCTGTTACTCCATGTCATCAAGCATTTGTCTGGACATCTTAACCCTAATCAATGGGTCGGACCAAGTTAATGGAGTTAAGCAATCTTGTCTATATACAAAGCTTTAAAAGGGCTCATCCCAATACTTCTATGATAAGAAGCATTGTAGGCGAACTCGACTAGGTGCAGATAGCTTAGCCACTTCTTGGGTTCCCTGCCCCACAGCATGACCGAAGTATATCTTTGATTACTTGGTTCACCCTTTCAGTTTGACCATCAGTCTCAGGGTGGTAAGCTGTGCTGAGATCCAAGAAAGTTCCTACTGCTTCAAAAAATGCAGTCCAGAATCTTGACCTGAATTTGGGATCTCGATCACTTACTATTCTTCTAGGTAGGCCATCCAATCTGAAGATTTCTTTGAGAAACACTCTGGCCACATCCATTGCAGTGTAAATTTCTTTTACTGGAATCAGATGGGCAACTTTGGTTAGTCTATCAACAACTACCACGAAGATGGAGTTGTAACCTGATTGCACTGAGGGTAATCCAGTAATAAAATCCATACTGATGCATTCCCACTTCATCTGGGGGATGTCTAATGGATATAACTTCCCAGGCATTTTTACTCTCTTGGCCTTGACTTTCTGACACAGGTCAGACATTGACGTACATGATTAAGCACATCCTTTTTTAGACCAAGCCAAAAGAAGCTTTTCTTCACAGACCTGTAGGTTTTGATGAAACCTGGATGTCCTGCAATAAGGCTATCATGGGATTCATTCAGAATTTGACCCTTAGTTCCCCCATCATTTGGGAATGCATAGTCTGCGATTATAATACATAATTCCATCATCCAGGCTGTACCCTTAAACTCGATTCAACTCCTGTGGAGTTGCTTTCCTGCATAAGTAGGGTAGCAATAGGGCCAAAGAATCTATCCTGCATGATCTTCTCACTTGCTTCAATAATCAAAGGATTTGACACTACAGTAATTGCAAGCAGGGAAGCTTTTCTGCTAAGGGCATCTGCTACCACATTTTCTTTGCCTGGGCGGTACTTGATTTCAAAATCAAATTCTTGCAGGATCTACATCCACCATCTTTGGCCCATGTTGAGATCCTTCTGAGTGAAGATCCACTTTAAGCTCATTTTTGGGTCAGTTTAGCTTACTTTTTGGAACTAGACTTGAATTAGAAGAGAGGAGAGATGAAATATCTCAATTTTTGGGAATTTAAAACTCCACCACACGTGAAATAGGCGCCTCCTTCATGAGGGGGAATCCCCACTCTGAGGTGTCAAAAATTTATTTTTTTAGTATTTCCTTCGATCCTTAGTCCACTCTTCATCTTATGTGAGTATTTACTCATTTTTGGGCGGATTTTCTTCTATTTATCTCCTCCACACATTTGGATGAATCTGATTGGCCCCTCAAAACCTTAATTTAAAATTTTCAAAGGCCTTTTGAACAGATTATAATTAATTTCTAATGCACCTTCTGAATATCTTTTTGAACTTCTCTTTCGGGAGAATTTATTTTAATAAGAAAAGATATTTTTCCATCCAACAATATCTAAAATCTGAATAACCTCTCTCTAGAACATTTTCTCTCTCTAAGCCAAAATAGGTGGAAACAAAATCTTTTATATATCTGAAGAGGGATTTGATTACAGGGGAAGATACTGGACATCTTGAGAGGCTGGGGAGGAATCTTATAGTCACACCATGAAATCAAACTCTAGAAGAATCATAATCCATCAAGTTATCCTTCCCCCTTCCTGTAGCACATGGCTTATTGACTAATGCCTAATGGTCTATAAAAAATACAAATTTGTTTGTACATAATGGCAATACGTCTATACAATATAGACCATTAAGAGTCCACTTTCTATTGTGGTGTAGTTTTGTTCAACATCATTAAACTAACAGCTAGCAAAGCTATCAGGAAAATCCAAGTTATGCTCCTCTTGGTTGAGCTAAAATGCAGCCAATTACAAAAGCCGAGCCATCTATATGCACATAAAAAATAATATCCCAGTTGGGAGACCTTAGGATTAGTGCACTTTCTAAGGTTTTCTTGAGAGTGTCATGTTACCTATCATATACATAGGAATGATAATCTCTATGATCTTGGATGGTGGTGAAGGTGTCAACATAATCAACAAGGATTGTTAGGAGACCTCCAAAACCCCACCAATAATAGGCATGAGCCTTGTGGTCAAGCTTGTCAATGAGAACAAGATGCCCTTAGGCATTTACAAGATATAAAGTTTAAGCCACCTAAGGGTTTGACTAAGATAGATCTTAATTGGCTTTGCTATGTTCAGGCCAATGAAATGACACCTAAGGGTTTGACTAAGGGTTTGACAGATAGATCTTAATTGGCTTTGCTATGCTCAGGCCAATGAAATGACATGAGATTCATTGGCTTTGCTATGTTCAGGCCATGGATTGACATGAGACCTACTCCAATGGAATGCTAACCTAAACAAACGCATCCTTTAGGCCAAGATAGTGACCACTAAAGATGACAAGGAGACCATAAGCTCCAAATCAAGCCAAAATCTACCAAACCACTAGAGACAAGCTCAATACAGTCAAGGTTAAGGTAGAGAAGGATGAAATTGGAGATTTCATTTAGTACACCTAGAGAAGTTTAATCAAGTTTGCAAAACCATGGGAGGATAGACGATCCCACCAAGATCTATTCATTTGGATTTTTCCTTGAAGAAGGCAAAGTAGGCAAGTGGTTTAAGGCACTAAACCCACTTGATAACTACAAGGTCTTAAAATGTGCTTTCATTATGGGATTCTCACTCAATGGGGCAAAATGGAAACCCAATACTCAAATCTACAACCTCAAGTAAGAGGAAGGTGAGACCAAGAGGAACTACATTACTAAAGCCAAGTATTTCCAAGTGAGATGATGATGTAGGCCCCAGAGAAAGGCTAGATGACTTATCGCTCATCGATCAATTCATGATTGGCCTTAAGAGCAAGAGGCTTCACAACCATCTCTATAGGTCCACATCTTTGATGAGGCGTCACAAGCATCTCTATAGGTCCACATCTTCGATGAGTGTTACCTGAGAGGTAGTGTACCTAGTGGGGACAATCTTAATGTAGAAGTCATCCATGCAAACTAAGACTCTAGGGATATATCGTCCAAAACCTCTCCACATTAGATGTAGTCCCAGAGAAAGGCTAGATGACTTATCACTCATTACTCGATAAGTCATCAGATGTAGTCCCAAAGAAAGCCTAGGTGACTTTCACTCATCATCGATGATTGATAAGTCATTAGATGTAGTCCTAGAGAAAGGCTAGATAACTTATCGCTCTAGTCATTAGACATAGTCCCAGAGAAAGGCTAGATGACTTATCGCTCATTGATCGATCCATGATTGGTCTTAAGAGAAAGAGGATTCATGACTATCTCGATGAGTCCACATCTTTGATGAGTGTTGCTACAAGGTAGAGTGAGGCGGTGTACCGACAATCTACAAGATAAGGATGTAGAAGTCATCCCCACCCAAATATAGAGATAAGGGATGTATCATCCAAAGCCTCTAGCTAAGGGGTCCACCACCAAAATGATTCCTAGTTACATGATCATGGATAAGTTGTCAAACAATCTACTAAACTGATTAGGCCAGCATTGGCAAGGGCAGCCTGAAGGACTACCCCAACCGATTTCTTATGCTAAACACCCACATCTATTTCCATCAAGAGCTATCGTCTGGTACATAATTTAGCACCAAAAGTATATAAGCATGAAGCATTATTAAGGCTTGTACAACATTATGCTCAAATGTTGCCAGTGCCATGTGAACCTCATGTGCTATTAAGGAAACCCAGTAAAGTGGACTTTGGCACCACAATAGATGCTCCTCATGCCAAGGTAGCCATTAGCCCCACTAACCACTCTTCACATCTGGTAGTATAGGTTACACAAGCTATAGTGTCTGCCTACTTAATCCCCATTACTATAAGAGGTATGTATAGAGCTCCATAGTTACCATATCCACCTTCAATCCACCTTCAATCCTACCACCTTTACCAATTCCTCTAAGGACCTCACCAATACAATAGTACTGGTGAATCTACCAATAGGGTGGAAACTCGTGGATAGGAGAGCTACGCATCTTATGAGAAACAAGTCTTATATGAGCAGTGTGATTCTTATGGGTATCCAAAATAGGCTCTAATCAAAGACTATGTATTACCACATTGGGCTAACATTACTCCAAAACATGCGATAACTTCTTCAAGCCATTTTTTTGTACCACGTGATGTGCTTCATGTAAAATAATTATGGGAAATGTCCAAGCTTACAAGTTATGTAATGCCAGAAGAGATAGTCAAACCCATGGATACTATACCGAACAAAAAAAACTTTGGCTACCTAAGGCAACACAGTCAAAGCTGACTCATCAAACACGACAACCCCAACAAAAATGCACTAACCAAAGATGACGGGTAGGGTATTTATGAAGGTAATAGAAGCATTTGGGTCCCTAAGGTCACACCATCGATTCACGTGACCTCTTCAAATACGATAAAAAGAACAAAGGAGAGATGGCAATGGTAACACAAGGCTGCCAAAAACACAAAAACCCTACCTGTAACCCTAGTAAAGGGTAAGGCAAAATTTGACCAATTCATGAAGCCCCATGGCTGTCTCCAAACATACCTCGAGGACATGATATTCCTTCCACCTTGAACTCAGTAACCTATGATGTAATCAAAGGCCTTGCACCACCCATTTTCCTGTTACAATTGACACCTTTTAAGCCTCGCTAAGTGGGCCAAAAATAGGTACCTCACCCATGCCAGATGAAGAGGAACCCAATTAGAAAAACAATGAAAAATGTCAAAGAATAAGCCCCCAAAAAAAAAAGTTAAGAAAGCAGTGATAAGGAGAAAAGAAGAAAGCAAAGAAAAGGAGACTGGTGAAGGAGGGTCTTTGTCAATTGGTTCTCTAATCAGTGGCCTTCTAGGTACATCTCAGGATGGGGGGCCATGCTGGGTGAGAACCTAGTCCATGGTATGGCCCATCACCTTGATTGCTCATTATCAAAACATCATTAACTAAGGCACAAAAAAACCATGTGAAAGATGCACGTGCATGTTCACATCTACATATCCCACTTTCTACGCACGCACATGCACATCTATGCATGCACGTTTCCACTTTCTATGCACATACATTACCATATTAGCATGCATGTTCAGAGTTCTAAACGTGTGTACATTGTTTTGTGTATGCATGTTCTTAAGAATTGTCTACAAATGTACGTACCCACCACTACATACATATGTTCCTAAGTAAAATACTATAAAAATAGAGGGCTCCCCTCTCATTTTTCACTATTCCCTCTCCAACCAACTCTTGCTAGTTTTATCCAAAATCCTCTCTACCTTTGAGTCCTCAGTTAAAAATCATGAGTACCATGTGCATGATTATGGTGATTAGTCCTAATCTTACATTAAGGTGATAATTAAGCTAATCTAAGGTGGATGATGCCTATGCTTAAACATGATGATTAATACTAAACTAATTAAGCTTGCCTCAAGCACAATTAGGTTATAAGATTGAGACTTGTACTCATAAACAAGCTTGAGAGCTTACTTCATATTTCATTCTTGAAATGGCCACCTTTTAAATGAGGAGGTACACTCTTGGGATTGTACATCAATGTGGGATAATTCTCAACTCTTATCACATTCTCTCTGGCTCTCATGTCACCTCAAATCTCAACACCCCCCCTTGATATGGTGACTTGACCTATCTTTGAGGCCTAGAGGTCATCTGTAAGAGTGAGGTCCCCCTTGATAAAGACTCAACCTATCTTTGAGGTCTAGAGGTCTCTTCTAAGAATAGGATTACAAATTTTGGCTATTTCTTCTACCTTGGCTACATCATTGGTGCCAAAGGATAGGACATACAATGATTTTAGAGGACAGCTTTGGAGCTAAAGGCATCTTGAATTGCATTTTCTACCACAAAGTGATCTTCTTCCATATATCTATTTTCTTGATTCTGTTTGGAGTAGCAATGTTCTTCCAGGTGCCCAATCCTTTCACAAGCATTACAAGTTCTTTTTGGCTTATTTTTTAAATGACAATTTATAAAGATGTGACCAAGCTTGCCCCACAATGATTACATCTGATAGTTTTTCCTTTTCCAACAAGCAAAGCATTGTGACTGATTCCTTAAGTGACATTTGATGTGTTTTTGGGTTTAGATTCACGCTCAAGTAGTGAAGACTCAACTTCACTTAGAGTTTTCTCGACATTTTTTAGTGTGGACACAAGAACATCAGAGGACATTTTGTCGATGTTGTTGAGGAGAACTGCAACCACTTCATCGTCGTCTTCAATCTTATTCTTGATTCCCGCTAGTTGTTGCTTGAGTGCCTTGATGTTAGTTGCCATTGTGTCAGATTCTTCTTTGTCCAATCTGTAAAACTGCATTAAAAGGTTAATCTTGGAGCTCTTAGTTTCACTTCCAAAGACTTTCTTGAGTTCCTCCCACTCCTTAATGCAATCTTTTATCCATGCAATGTGATGTCTAACTTCATCTCCCAAGCTCTGAGCTATTATGCCAAGTGCTTTGTGATTGTTGAATGTGTTAACTGACGTGCTATCACTATCTTCACTAGGCTCAATTAGATCCCATAGCCCTTTTCTCATCAATGTGTACATGGTTTTCATTTGCCAAGTGTAAAAGTTATCCCCATTAAACTTATTTTGCTCTAATATGAGTTTATTCATCATGTACAACAAGGGGATCTTACTGATAGTATCGACAATGTCTATCCCTTTTTACAATATGCAATGAGAAGTCGGGAAGGTCTTTGCACATGTGATAATGATTCACGCGGCCAGTGTCTAGTCTCAGTACAATTGGCGATAAAAACTCACTCCAATTGAGTAATGCAAGTGGATAAGATAGATTTTGATGCAAGAGAGGGTTTCCCACAGTGGAATAGTACTCTAATTTTCCAATTTTGACTTTAATTAAGCCTAATTTTTTCCTACTTGACTACTAATGATAGTGATTAAGTGCTAATCCATAGTGATTAACAAGGTTGAAACTTGGAGCCTTCAATTGACCTGGTGGAAAGTTAATTTGATGGGGCTTTTTGCATAGGCTTCTTGTCCTTGATGAGAAAAAATGGCACATTAAAAATCCTCCTCAAACCACCAAAAATTAGGTTTAAAATGGCACAAATCCACGACTGTGTTTCTGCTTGTTGTAGCTCACACAATGGATGAAATGGCTCAAGATTTGAGACGTAGATAACTTATAGCATTTCTAAACTACCTCTAAGAGAAATTAGGCCAATTGAAAGTGTGGATCGAGAATGGATCAAAAAACCAATCAGCGTAGAAGCACCGTTTTCTGGACGTAGACGTCAATTTGTGGCAATTCCTCCGAGCTATAGATTCGCCTAGGGTTAAGCAATCCTAAAATGTCTTGGCTAATGGTTAAGAGAATAAGAAATGCCAAGCGCTTCAAATTGGGACCACAAGGGGGAAGAATGGATAAGATTATGATTAGTGGCTAATTAGTTAATTAGTAAAGAGGTTAAGCTGATATGAGTTGAGATTAGTGATGTGGGGATAAGGAAGGCTTTGATACCAAGTTGAAAATCATGGATACCATGTGCATGATTATGGTGATTAGTCCTAATCTTACATTATGTTATTATTAAGCTAATCTAAGGTGGATGATGCCTATGCTTAAACATAATGATTAACTACTAAACTAATTAAGGTTAGACTCAAGCACAATTAGGTTACAAGATTGAGACTTGTACTCATAAAGAGGCTTGAGAGCTCGCTTCATATTTCATTGCTTCAAATGGCCCCCTTTATATGAAGAGGTACACTTTTGGGCTTGTACATCAATGTGGAATAATTCTCAACTCTTATCACATTCTCTCTAGCTCTCATGTCACCTCAAATCTCATGTCACCTCAAATCTCAACACCCTCAGCATCCTCCCACTATCCTCATGATGATGAGGCTGCTATTGGTGCCTCAGAGACTTGTTCAGATATTGTGCTCCTTAGGAGAAAGTCCACCAAAGTCGCCAAGCTCCCCACTAGGAGAGTGAAGCTGCTCCGTGAAGTCGGCGGCCACATGATCCATAGCCACATCTAGTCTAATAAGAAGGTGGAGCACAAGCTCACTTACCACACCCATGAGTGCTACCAGATCACTAGAAAACCAAAGGACGTAGAGCACCTCCCAGACTTGAAGTTGGTGGGGGCTGGCAGCTCTTCCCACTCGGAGCCTCGACCTCACCACCTATTTTTGATTCATCTTATCTTATGATACCCTCCTCACCTCAACACTGGCACACTTCGTAACACCACAGGTGTCGACTTGACCCTAGCCCTCATCATCAACGTGGTTCATGATGAGGCTTTACACCTGCCTCAAACTATAGATTTTGACCAGAAGCTGGGTAAAGCACTTGGCCTGGTCCAAGACAAGATCAAGGGGCCCAATGATCAATAAGGATGGAGTCGAATGGGAGGATATCACTTGCCCGAACCTACACACCCTAGTGTGCATCCTCACCATGCTGACCAATCTCTAATGGATGGACAGGTACATTAGATGCAACCTCTCCCTCCTTGCCCATCTTAAGAAAGGTTTACCACATGAGTTCCATGGCATCTAGGTGAACCCGGCTAGTGGGGTACCCATGATCCTCACCAAAGTTCTTTACTATGTCGTCACGGGCTGGGAAGAGCTACCCAAACCTTATAGCTGCCAACACACTACCACCCCGACGAGTAGGCCTCCTCCCCAATCAACTCTTTGAATCCTAAGAAGTAGAGGTTAGACCAAGAGGCCACTACTAGCAAAACTTTTACCATTTTTTTTAAAACCAACTTGATGGATACCCCCAAAGGGCTGATAGGCAATAGTAGGCCCAACTTTCAGCTAGGACCATGCAAAACCAACTCAGTTCAATGGCCCCTCCCACAACTCAGACCCTCTCATTGAGAATGTACCTAGAAGTGCCAGGAGGGCGGTCCATTTCAAAAGCCCCTTTTTTAGTTCTCATGAGGCACAGAACATTACTAAGACCCACCGCCGCTGGATATAGGAAGGACACCTCTCCTTAGCAAAAAGCTTCTCGCAAGCCCTCTTCCACTCAAGGATGCCTTCTAGACTTCCTGGTCACCTTTTCCTCGCTTGTCTAGAACCTTGCTAGAAACATGACCACCTACATGGCTTGCCAATAAAAAGCAATGCAACAAGCTCTTCCCTCTCGCATGCCAACATCGCCTGCTAGCATGAGACTTAAAAGAACACAAGCTGAAGGTTCTTCACATAGAGGTGTGATGAATGGGGCTAGAGCTGCCAGAGCAGAGGACCTCACCCAAGCTACTACAGCACTCCAAAGAGCTAGGACAATGGCATGCAACTGACAGCAGCTCATGGACAATGTCCACAAAACCACATGTCTGAGCACCACAAAGGAATTTTGAAGGGCCGTCAATGTAAGGACACGACCATTGCTCAACTCAAAAAACACTTATTAGAGCTCAAAGCTGGACCCCAACAGGAGCATGTCACCTTTGCCTCACTGAGAAAAAGGTGGATAACCTAATGGATATACGGCTACTATCCACCTACCTAGCCTTGCCACTGAGAAAAAGGTGGATAACCTAATGGATATATGGCTACTATCCACCTACCTAGCCTTGCCATCCCTCCCCAAACACCCTCTAGCCTCCTTGAGTTGCACCCTCTAACTCAACCTCCTCCAACACAACATCTTCATCAATGAGGAGATCTCCAGAACCACCTTTTCCACCATCCTCTCCAAAATCCCTTATGCCTCCCACACCACCCTCACCGTGCTCTTCTTTTAGAACACCATCTCCCTTAGCAAGCTCTCCAAAATCCCTTATGCCTCCCACACCACCCTCACCGTGCTCTTCTTTTAGAACACCATCTCCCTTAGCAAGCCCTCCACCATCTTTCGCTTCTCTCAGCATGTCCTCTACATCAATCTCCAATCTTGGTGCAGATTCCTCACCTTCTCTAATCACCTAGACGAAGGGGACTTCATTGACCTCTTTGTTCCCACTGTGTTATTCCTATCCTTCTCTAATCACCTAGACGAAGGGGACTTCATTGACCTCTTTGTTCCCACTGTGTTATTCCTATCCCTCGTTTCCACCGACATCATCAGTGGGTGCACACACAAGGCTGCCATGCCGTGTGATAAAGCCTATCACCATCTCATCGGCATAAGCCAACACTTCATATGACCCCATTAGCATCCTTGTATTATACCATCGAATCTGGAAGCAACTACAAAATTGATGCGCACTAACAAGTGCCATCTCTTTGACTTGGTCCACGTGGCTTACCCCCGAGACATCTCTAACAAAGAATACAAGGAGGACCTCAAGTTTTACCAATCCATGAAACCAACACTCGAAGTCAAGGAGGAAGAAGAGGACACCACAAACATTGTCGGGGACAAAAATGAGGATGATGCATTCAGTAGTAGCAAAGACATGTCCAAAGAAGGCCCCCCAATAGGAACAATAAGTGGTCTCAACAAAGCTTCACATGGCCCTTCAACATTGGGAAGCCCCTCAAGATCTTCCATCAAAGGCAAGGAGAAGGAACATTCCTTAACACACTTCCCCCTAGACCAACCCTCTATACATCTCCCCCTTTCCTCGTCTTCACCTCACTACCTACCACTCCTCCCTGGATTTCCCCACATGTATCTCCACCAGCACCTCTATCACCCCGTCATCTTCCAAGCCACTCCCACCACCAACCTCTCTTAGGGACATCAACTCCCCCTTCCCTCGTCTTCACCTCACCCCGTCATCTCCTAAACCACCCCCAGCCCCACCTGTATCTCCAACGCCTCTATCACACCATCATCTCCCAAGCCACCCCCACCACCAACCTCTCTCGGGAACATCAACTCCCCCTCTCCTCATCTTCACCTCAATACCTACCAGTCCTCCCTGGCTTTACCCACTTGTATCTCTAGCACCTCTATCACCCCCTCATCTCCCAAGCCACGCCCACCACCACCAACATCTCTTGGGGACATCCTCAATGGACTCACCAAGGCCTCAACCTTGCAAGCTAACCACCCCTCTCTCCCACCATGGTCTTGGAAGAAGGTGAGATCTTAGAACTCCCCATCAAAGAATAGCAGTAGATGCACTCCCCTGACTACTCATTCAATTGGCATGATCCTCTTGAGAGACAAGATTGATATTGATAGAGTCCTCCGAATATACTAGACTAATGGTAATGCCCGAACCCTACCCTTGACACTAACAAGATCACTGATCATCTCGATGTACACCTTATCAAGTTTTATCTAGTATAAAATTTCAATCAATGGTTAAGATCACCTCGATATAAATGACCATAGGCCAACACAACCCCTATCACATACAATCTCATGGGAAAATAATATGTTTAGTGGCACCTTTATCTTCTCAAGGCCAAGTGTTGAAAAGAGTAATGCTATGCCCTGAGGTATCTTAAGATTATCCCTATTTATTTCTCAATAGAATGTAGATGAGCTTGGGACCTCTTCAAGTAGAAGCTGGAAAAGAACCCCAAGCTGCAGTTTAACTTCCCATGGATACCTCCACCTCAACCACCCCTCATCCTACATGAATAATGGATTCTTTGCGCCATGCACAAGTTTATCTAGGATTTTGATGCTATGCTAGACCGTGATCTCGTCTCGCCAACCATCTGCTTTTTCATGCTCATCATTATCCTTTTGGTGGTAGAATTTCCTGACTAGCATGCATTTGAAGATCAACAGGCCATGGCGTTTGACATTAACAAGGGTCCAACTCTTCACTAAATACTCAGCTACTGTAAGCGAGTATAGTGGATGCAAGGCTAGCATATGCTCACTTTCAAAGATATGTTCGAAACTGCCTTCTAAACATCCTACAAAGCCTCCCATACACAAAGTCTCACTTTAACTTTTATTAAAACTTTAACAACTTCTACCACTATCCTCCGAGAGACGGAGCTTCACTGTAGATTCCAAGGACAAAATCGTGATTAGGGAGGGGGTATGTTAACCAAATTTGTTAACATTACTCCAAAATGTGTGGCAACCTCTTTAAGCCATGTTTTTTCACGCAATGCGTTTCATGTAAAACGATTATGGGAAATCTCCAAACTTACGACTTGTGTAATGTTGGAAGATAGTCAATCACTGAGCTTGTGACTTGTGTAATGCCAATGATGTACATTTAGACTAGGAAATTAGCCTAGACCATCTCATTGGACCCCCATACATTACTTGGGCAAATGTGCATTATAAGATGAGTAGTATTGTATATAAGATATTTTGACTAATGAGAAAATACATTTTATCTAATGACAAAAGACATAATCCCAGTCTCCAGATAGAGTTTGAGTCTTCTTGCTCTTATGATTGAAATTGCTTATATGCCTTTCTCTTCTTCCTTGTTGTATGCATGCTTAGGGATTATGTGGCTAAGCGATGGTGTTGATGTATGCTCTCTTCTCCCTTTCTCATTCTCTTGTCTACTCTCTCGTGTGTTCACTCATTGTGGCATCGAAGTACAGGTTGATATTTCCACAGCCCTCACTCTCTTTTCTTCTCCCCACCCATTTATAAAGCTCCTTTGTGGTAACAACAAAGGAGGCAAGGTTGAGGACCCTAGCTCTCCACAAGAGAGAGTTACTCTACCAAGAATGCCTCGAGGTGCAAAGTGGTAAGACCCTTGCATTCTCCCCTCCTTCTCTCTATCCTGCAAGGCTCAAGTGTTCTCTACCATAAACACTATGCCTCCTTGTTCGAAGCTATGGTGAAACAAAAATCAAGAGACCTAAACAATATGGTACGTAGGGCCAATAAGGATGTACTGCTTTTAATGCAAAGGCCCACACCATATTGTGGATTGTCCTCACAAGTATCTTGCACCCAATCCCCCCTAGTGCTCCAAGCACTCTAAATCATGTGCTGACCCCCGATGTCATTGAAAATCAAGCTTCATATATTTTTTATCGAGGTTGAAATCAAATCCCTTAATAAAGTTAATACTAAGTACTCCAACTCTTGAGTGGCTAATTACAACCTTCCAAGTTTTTGTGACCAAGCTCCTTTGGTGCTATAGTCCCTTACTTTTTGTAATACACAATCTTGTTCACCCTCCTTTTCCTCTTCTTTCATGGCTAGAAATTGCTCTAACAATTCCTTGTTTGTAACTACTTCTTTGCCAGGAAAGTATTCATCCTCATCCACATTCTTTTTACAATCTTGACATTTTTTAACCCCCAAATTAATGTGTGTGCACAAAACAGAGAAGCACTGCCCATTTGGACTCCCTCTATATCCCCCTCTTTTGTGGGAAAACTAGGTATTCTCACCCATTTACCTCTATATTTTCTTCTTATATCTTTGGTAGAGCATCTTTTTTGAACTTTAAATCCATCTCCATGTCTACCTTGATCAATTGAAAATGAAGGTCATTGGCAACATGTCCATGCAAATGGGTGTTATATTAGTAACTACCTTAGTTGTTCTACCCTTGGTTAAATTTGTCGTGCTGAGTTCTTATAAAGTTAAGCACTGTGATCAACTCCAAGAGGTTAGGTGGTAAGAGCAATGGTACTTCTTGTCAAGCTAGTTCTAAATCTATTGACAAAGAAGACACCAATGAAGTATATCCTACTTCTTCTACCCATGATAATATGTGTGTGTGTGTGTGTGTGCGCACGCGCTATCCATTACCACTAGCTTGTGCATCCAATTAATTTGTTGGTCACTATACAAGACATCTTTATCATCTACTAATCTAGGAATTATATTCATGGTGTTAGAGGTTATGCCGAAATCCCTAGCCACTAGCTTTATCCTCACGTGTGAATTGATCCTTGCTCCCCCTTACATGTACCCAAGTCATGTATCACTATTGCTAAGTTATGCTAAGTTTACCAACGATTACATCAAAGGTTGATGGAAGTGAACCTAATAACTTCTATCCTCATATGAAGACATCCCTCATCAATCCCATAGGCTCCACCCTTGCTTGGTTCACAATCTTGATGATTAAGTATGTTCTTTCCAAAGGTAATTGTCTTAATATCATGTATAAGGATTTATTGATTACATCTAGTCATGAACCGCCATCCATAATTATACATTCCTTACAACTTGTTTATACTCTTCTACATTTGTTGCAACACAAAGGTTTACTTGTTCGAGGTCTTGTCAAAGTTTTACTTGTTCCATGTCTTGTCATTTTCTTGTAGAATGTTAACTTTAAGTTCTCAATAAATTAAGCACTTTCGCCTCTTCTTATGATGGAGGTGTGTCTCTATCTATTCGATGATCTAGCAAACTCCATAGCTCAAGACTATTTCTCAAGAAAATACTTAAGGAAATAATCACGAGCAAACAAACGAGTGAGAAGAAGGTTGTTGGACTCTTGGTCTATGTCTCTATCCCTTCCCATGGTGAAAAAATACCACTTGTGCAAATTAATATATAGTTCTTAATCAAAGTTGTTAGCAAGGGCCATCTCATGACCTTCCCCTACCTTCATCAACTCCTTGAGAATATCATCTCTCACCTTGACATAATTATTTTTCTTAATGTTTGGCCTTGGGCAGGCTCCATGACTTGATCCCAACTCTTAAACTCTCCATAGTTATTTAAACAAATTAAAAGCTTTATTTCCCCTATTTTAGTCTTTAATTTCTTCTCAGCACACCTTTTTAGCTTATATGCTTTCTTTGTAGCTTTATGTTTATTTCCTTGGTCAAAGCTTCGCCCAAGTATTTATCCTCCTTGGTCTGAGTATTTCTCCTCCTTGCAGCTTAGTCAAAGCTTGGCCCAACTATTTCTCCTCTTCCTCCTTGTCAATCCCTACATGTGCCTAAGAGTGAGGCCATCCTACCTGTTGCTTAGGCTTCTCTATTTGAGGTGGTATTATTGCTTATACTTTGAGGATTTAAAGAGAGATTGATGGTCTTGGTCTTTGACTTGGTATTTGTAAAGCTCTATCCAAGTTGGATGCTCTCATGGGACAATCCCTAAAGGGATATCCTACTCCACATTCCTTGTTGCAAAAAAGTTGAAACTACAGTTTTTAATCTTGTTTGGGTATTTGGTAGCCCTTTCCACCATAACCAAAGCACTCCATTTTCTTTCTTGTGTCATATTGAGCAGCTATATACATAGGGATGCAATTGTCTCTTATAGTACATAGTGTTATGTTTGCTCTTCATGTTTGTCACCATCAATTCCTCTCAAAAGCAAGGGAATTTGGGGTACTCTCAAGCTTGTTGTCAAAATAAACAAAAATATGCATGATTGTATCGGGTTAGACACTGACTTTGCTGATGGATATAAAGCAAATGTTAAGACCTCCCGCTTTTCTTTTTCTTAGTGGCGTTGAGGCACATTGATGATGGAGATGGTGGAGACACACTCTAGTTCATTGATGCGGGCATCAATTTCACAAGGAGGGGGTGTATGTGAGGTTGGGATTTCTATCCAAGCCCCTTGGGACTTTGGGAGTGTATGCTAGCCTGCGCCAAGCCCATGCATCTACATGGGGATGAAGTGCAAAGGAGAGGTGTAGCATGAACTCATACTACTTAGGCACACTTAGAAACACACCCACACACTGACTAGGCACGTTTGGGGTGAAGGAAACATGGTGGAAACGGCGGAGCCGCACAACCACAAGCCATGCCGAGCCAATGAGGCTAGGTTGACAGAATCATGGAACCGAGATGGAGGGAATGACACTAGCCTACAGAGGCCATGGAGCTGGGTTGGGAAGACATGAGATGGGTGTGACCTGACAAGGTGAAACATGCAGTGACATGCTTGACGGGTCACTCGAGCCAGGTATCATGGTGAGATGGAAGGTTGGGTCACCCTATGACCTAATGCCCGGGACTCTGGTGTTGGGGCCCATGACATAGTTGTGTAGTTGTTAAGTAGAATGCACAAGTAGCGAAGATGTGCCTTTGCTTGGATAGCTATGTATGCGGACTCTTGTGTGCATTTAAAATGCCCAATACTAAGAAGATGCACAAATTCGAAAGCATGTTAACATGAATGTACAAGCAACAAGGATGTTTTTTTGCTTGGGCAGTTATGCCTATGGACTCTTTGTAACAAATGTACAATCCTAAGGAGATCGTAAGGAGATGCACAAATTTAAAAGCATGTTCACGTGCTTATTGAACAATGACTTACCTAGCCTAGTCAATGAAATCACACGTATTATGTTTGAAAATAGTGCAATTCTTTACTAATCAATCCATATTCACAAAGCACTAATAGGTTGATGATTCATTCTTAGCTAGCCTAGTTAATAAAATCATATGTTAATATTATGTTTGAAAATGACACAAATCTTTGTTAATTGATTTATATTCACAAGACATTGACAGGTTGATGACTCATTCTTAGTGTTAGTATATAGAAGTAAGACAGCTTTATGGAATGACCAAAGACTATAGTAAGAGAGATTGATTCCAAATACTCATCTCAATACAAGAACAAGAATAGTATTAGAACCGTACCCATTATAATTTAGAGACCAATTGTCACAAGAACAAGACAAATGTCTAATCATTGAATAGAGAAGACGTCTCTTACACAATCCTTGCACACAGCATGTTAACCAACATTAGTCCTTGATTAAGCTTTTTCGTTTTTAAAATAACACCACTCTTTAGTGCATATGCGCGTGAGTGAGATAAAAAAAAGAAAAAGACCATACACAAGGTATGACCAAGAGGTTGGATAGTTCTCTCCAAATTTTATAATCATAGAGGGGCGTGCTCTTCCCTTGTTTAGAGAACACTTTCAGTGTTGAAGTGCAGAGAGTGAATCATTTACAATGCTACATAAGAAGCAGCATTGAACTTACTTGTCATAAGAATGTTAAAAGTGCGGAGAATGAATAATTTACAATGCCACATATACAAGAATGAGGATTTAGAGTTACAATTTGACCTTTATACTTGGCTCATAGTGTTCACACTTGGCCAGCCAATGTAAAAAATGAGGTCCTATTACATCCAAGATGGCCTACACTAGTGCAAACACCTTGTCCTAGCTAGTAACTCTAAACTTATTATCCCACGGCGTGCCTTTCATATACGAGTAGCGATTGCACATATGAATTCTCTAGTGCCTAGGCTAGTAAAAATATGTGGTGGCCGACCGTGGTATCATGGTAGTCTTCGATAGAGTCTTCGATTGCACTTAACTGCTTCTGACCTACCTCTTCGTCAAGTACATCGGGTAGCTCGAGCTTGAGGGGTGAAGATGAAGCCTTACTCATCCACGATCAAATTGTTTCCCCTTGTCGGGTCACACCTATCTCATGTCTCTCTGGCCTGGCTCCATGGCCTTGGTAGGCTCAGGTCATTCCCTCCGTCTCAGTTCCATGATCCGATCGGCCTGGCCTTATCAGCTTGTTGGCTCGGTACGACTCACTATCCTGTGGCTTTGCTGTTTCTACCGTTTTTCTTTTCATCGGTACCGTTTATCGGCACTCATGCCTGACAAGGTGGGGAAGGCTACCCCCTGAGGCCGCGGCACCACTTAACCCCGACGCCACTTCAGGAGGCTTAATGTGCCTACCTGGTGTGTGGATAAGTGTGTCTAGGTCCCAAGGGGCTTGGATAGAAACAAACTACAGCATGTTTTATATATAAACTCTCCCATGGGACTTGCCAATAATAATAATAATAATTATTAATCCAAAATACTTCTAACGGGCCTTAGGGTTCGTGAAGGTCAATGGGATCGGACTATGACACGTGGCATGCGGATTTTTTAAAAAGATTATGCCACCTAGTACATGCTTAGCAGACGGAATCAGGATTAAGGTTAGTATTAGCATTTTTGTTTCATGAAAAAGGGGAAAAATACAAGCGGTGTTCTGCTGCGCCTCCATCTTCGAGCTCCTCTAACGCCATAGCTATCTTCTTAACATGCGCTCTGTTTGTGGATTCTCCGTAGGTGGCGTTTTTCCTGTTGATCAATGGAGATTTGTTTCTCCATCGGCGTCTGCAACCCTAGCTTTTTACGGGAGGCGACAAAAAGCGATTTCAGCGGAGCAATCCGAGTCTGTTTTCACGTAAGCGTTTGAATCTTGATTGCGAAGACAGAAAGAACGCCGATTTCCAAGCAGATCAGCCCCAAAGAAACATCCATGCAGTCACTCACGTTCTTCTGTGCCTCATTTTTAGGGGTTATGTGATCTGGAGGCTCCCGTCCTAAGGAGATTGCTATAAGGAGACGCAGTTGGGAAAGCAGGAGGGTTTTTCACTCGTTATGTCCCTGCCAGGGGTTTCTTTCATAAACATCCAGGCAGAACACCCCTATTTTGCCCTGTGAAACCCCACCTTGGAATATTGCAGTAAGAACTTCTCCGGGGCTTTACAGGAGAACAGAGATGGCAGGTTTTACAGAAAGAATATCGTTTGGGTTTGGAAGAAGAATGCTGCAGGGCAGGAAGGCATTTTTGCAGGCAGACGATTCTAGGAACTGGAAAGCTCAAGCAGAAATTCAGAAAAGCTGATAACATAGATAGACTTTATTGTGGTGCTTGAAGGTGGGAATGGTTCGCGTAAGAGTTCCCTATTTAGCATCCCATGCCATTGCGCCCATTGGTGTTGTGTACACTGCCACTTTTTTTCACATGCATCTGGAAATTGGAGTGGAAGGATGATCGTCCTTTTCCGTTTCTATGTAGGAATGTGGGTTTGAGGGATGTTTTGCCGATTAACCTTGGAATTAAGGTTCTCTCGCTAAGAAAGCATGGAAGGCTTGAACAGGACTGCAGTTGACATTCCCAGAAAATTGCTCGAAGGGGAGCGTGTAGAGGTATGCCCACGTTGTTCATACTTGTTTTTCAAGCTTCCTGAAGAAAGACTCCAGCCTAAGATTGGTTAAGAGACAACCCCTTGGAACTGCACGGATACTAGCAATGTTTTCACCATGTGGTCGAGGGGCCTGTCATTGATATATGTTGCAGTCATTCAGATTAAGCAAGATGTTTTGTGAGGAGCATGTGGTGTCTAAAAGAAAGATTAAGCAAGATGTTTTGTGAGGAGCATGTGGTGTCTCAAAGAAGCCATAATTGTTTGCTTAGATTATGGGGTTAACATTTTCTTAAAAGACAAGACAATTAATGTAATTTCTGGGGCTTTTTTGCAGGTGCGGCAGAAAGAGGTAGGCCTCCGAGGATCTTGGCATTTGGGTGTGGTAGTGAAAGTCAAGTATGGTCGCAGAGTGGTGGAATATGATGACTTATTCACTTTAGACGGTAGTAAAAAGTTACAAGAATCGATTCCTCTTTTGGAGGATGTAAAGCTCCCATCTTCTGCCCTGCGGGGGAAAAATGGAACTGTCGGTGAGCCAAACAAACGTGGCTTTATCAGGCCTAGACCGCCTCCTTGCCTTATATCTGCTCCTCAAAACTGGAAAAAAGGTCTTTTGGTAGATGCCTTCTATGATGATGCTTGGTGGGAAGGCATTCTCTTGGATGATGTGCTCTTTGGTTATGATGAGGCCAAGGTTAAAGTTTTTTTCCCGGAGGAAGGTGATAAACTACGAGTTTTTGTGAAAGACATAAGGGTTTCTCAGGAGTGGGATGAGGCATCTGGACAGTGGGCAGTGCGAGGCTCTTGGTCATTTGATAGTGGAAATGGAAAAATTGACCTTGGTCCTCTGAAGCAAATGTGCATGAAACCCAGGAGTTCTTTGAAAGAGTTATGGAGACAAAGAAGATTTTGTGGTTCACAGGGTTCACTGGTGGAAGAGCAGAGAATCTCATGCCCATCATTCACCCCAGTTTTACATAAGCAGTTGGATATGTCTGTGAGAGTTTGTCAGAATGCAGTTCAGGAGAAGCCAGCTCCACTTCACGAAGATACCTCTGCTGTGCTATCAAATGGCGTAACAACAATTTCACCAGAATTTCAACAGCCCTTAGTTAGGATTCTAAAAATCTCAGCTCACCCACAGGCACATACTTTTTTGGACGAAGGGCAGCTTGTGGTCAATGGAGAGCATTGCCAAAACACCATATGCCAGAAAGAATTGGATCAATCCACAAGCATGACAACAGGGGTGAAAAGAGAGAGTGATTTTTTAGCCCCAACATGTACATCTGGAGCTGGAGAAAAGGTTTCTTCAGGCCCTGGATTTACCTTGACAGGCTGTATGACAGAGAGTTTCAGAGAAGAAGCAGATGCTTTGGCTACTCTTTCGCAGTCTCCTCTCTTGGGTGCTAATATGTTGGGGACCTTAGGGGAGGGTTTTCCTGCTGGTCAGTCCTTAAATCAGAAGTCCAAACGAAGAAAGTCTGATGCCAACAGAACTTTAAAGGACAGGCTCACAGGGAAAAGCGGAGCGAGTTCTAGGATTACAAGAAGTACATTTGCTTTGGAAATGAAAAGGAATGGCGAGCATCCATTAACTAGATCAAGTGAGTTGCATGGCCGAGACTTAAAGCAGGCCACAGTATATGACAAGCTTCTAGACAAAGGGAAGGTGCTGTCTAGCAGTTTAGATAGAACGCTGCCCAAACTAGACTTGCGACATACAATATTGAATGCCTCAATGATTGAAGGAGATGGCATTGAGATTCGTAGTGATGGGAAGCAGACTGAAACCGGTTTTTGCTCTGGCACGATGATTGATCCATTGTCATCTGAGTGCAGACCTTGCCACCAAGGCAGCCTTGGGGTGTGGGAAAACCATTTCAGAGGCATGCAGGACATTGACTCCAGGGATAATGGAGCGGTTTTCCTTGAGAGTCCTTTACCTCAAAAAATAAGGATGAAGCAGGCCCGTCTTGCAGCAAAAAGATTTCTTCTGGATGCTGGATGGAAGATTGATGCACGAACTCGTTCTCGTGGTCTCACCTTGAGGCAAGAAGCTGTGTACGTATCGCCCAATGGATCTAGGTTTTTTTCTTTGGCAGCAGCTTGCAGAGGATGGAAAACCCGTAGAAACGTTTCTAACTCTTTGGGGGAGGGCATAAATAAGGAATTCAAGCTTTTGAATGCATACAACATGGCTGAAGGTTTCAGGTGCTTTCGTAAGCCGTACACGAGACAAGCAAAGGCAGAGCGGATGATGTTATCTGATGGGTCAACAAAAGCCAAAAGTGATGCTGCTTCTCTATCCGTGGCAGAGGTCAGAGACCCTGAGATTTCTAGTAACTCAGCAGAAATTCCTAAGGATGGAATTGGCACTCTTCAACAGAAGAATGTGGAACTTGCAAGCTCTCCAAGTATACATGCACAAGAAGAAGTCAGGCTTAAGAGGAGCAAGCTAACCCCTATGGCAGAGAAGTCAAAGAAAAGGAAGAGTGAAGGGCATGGTGGCCTTTTACCTGCAGAACCAAGGCGCAAAAGAGGCAGGCCGTCTCTTAAGAAGGGAAGCACAAGCCTGTTGCAGGAAAGCAAGGGTTATCATGTTCGAGGAGGTTGTCGGATGCAGGTCTTGCTCTCATTTCCTGAAAGAGAGAAGGATTCAAAATCTTCTCAAGACATCGGAGAACCATCTCATTTCAAGAAGTCAACTGTTCTTTCTTGGCTGATAGACAAGGGCATCTTGAAAGAGAACGAGTCTGTCTGCTATATTAATAGAAAAGATGGACATGTGATGAAGAAGGGGCAGGTAACTCGAGAGGGGGTTATCTGTAATTGCTGCGAGGATGTTTTTACGCTATCAAACTTCGAAGCGCATGCTGGAAGTAAGCTTCACAGGCCGAGTGCCAACATCTTTTTGGATGATGGGAGATCTATTTCAGACTGCCAACTTGAAGCTTGTGCCCTCCAGGATGCCAAAGAGAAGAAGGAAGGCTTTATGGATATTAGTGATGATACTTGTGGTGTGTGCGGGGATGGTGGAGAGTTGGTCTTGTGTGATCATTGTCCATCAACATTTCATGCTGACTGCATTGGTTTGGAGGTAAGGCTGCTTCAAATCTTTGACGATTTTGTTTCATTTGATCAGTTTGGGTTCCTTTCGTTTATAGTGGAGTCAACATACCGTTTTTCATAGATCCAAAGATATTTCCCTATTCATAATGTGGTTTTTTTGGATAATGGCCTTGTATCTAAATGTCTTCACTTGTTTAATGCAGGTCATTCCTGAGGGTGACTGGTACTGCCCTAGATGTTCCTGTGGCATATGTGGGAGTAACGAGCTTGCTTGTGATGCAGACAACACAATGCTTCGATGTTTGCAATGCGAACTTGAATGTATGTACTTGCTTGGTTGCCAAACAATCATAATTCAAGTTGCTTTGTTTCAAACATGGTTTAAGTAAGATTTAAGGTTTCTGCAGATCATCTGGCTTGTGTACCTACACATGTCATGGTTACACCGGATCCGGCTGCACAAAAGACCTGGTTTTGTGATCGGCATTGTGAAGAGGTATGTTTATAAAACACATAAGAAGTTTCCACTAATGCAATCCTTTCTTGACTAGATCATGGGCTTTCTTATTGATGTATACTTTTCTTTGCAGATATTCGTAGGTTTGCGCGGGCTGGTGGGAATAGCGAATCCTATGGATAATGGTTTTTCGTGGATGCTATTAAGATCTATGAAAAAAGATCAGGGGCTCTCCCCATCAAGTCTTGAAGTCATGGCTGAGCATCATAGCAAACTTTCAGTGGCACATGGTGTGATGCAGGAGTGCTTTGTTCCTATGATAGACCCTCGCACAAAAATCAATCTTATTTCTCAAGCATTGTATAATAGAAGGTGAGTCTAATGGAGCTATTAAGCAAGGTGCTTGAAGGTGGGGCAGTTTGTGTTGTTGGCTCTAATAGTGGCCCTACCAAATACATAAATGCACATGTTTTATTGTCAGCAAATGACCTTTTATGTGACACACCTCCATGTACAGTGTAGCGAGGTGTACAGGCTTCTAGACAGCATACACAGGTGGTTTGGCCAGGTGGGCAGCTGCCAATGCCACGTGGCAGCCAGGTCAGCATGGGTCAGACAGGTCTGAACTAGTCGTGGGTGTCCTCTGAGTAGGCTGACAGCACGGGCCAACCAGCATATATGATGCATATAAATACGTGCATAGGAATTTGTCATTTTCCATTTGCATTTCTGAGCGCTAGTCTCTCTACAGAGCGTTTCTCTTAGAGCGTGGGCTTGTCAGGGAGATGTTCAGCAGCGTTGAGCTACGAGTTGCTGTGTGTAATCTCAGCTATATTTTGTACTTGAGATTCAGCTGTAACACTTTATTCTTGTACATAATAAAAACATCTCGTGTGTGCTGTATGTGTTGATTCCACTGGACTCTTTTCTACCTTAGAAAACCCTAGCACATAGGCACAAGTGTTCTACAGTTGGTATTAGAGCCTAGTGAACCTGCAAATTTTTTTCTTTTCTGGCACATGTGTGCTTTGACTGCTTGGATAGGATAGAGCCCTCAGGTTCCTGGAGCGCACAAGACTGGGTTTGGGAAAAGTCACTATTTGGTTTTTTTTTGGTGTATTGGTATCCCCCTTATCCTGCTCACCCTTCCTCAAAGGGCTGCAACCCTCGCCATCTCTCTCATTGGTCACTAGTTCTAGCTCTTCATCATGGATTCAATGGCACTTATGGAAGGTATGGCGGCCATGTCTACTCGTCTTGGCATGATAGAGTTGGCATCCCGAGCGCCTAGTGTTCCAGATTTGGTGTCTACAGAGACTCGTGGTTCTCAGCAAGGGCATGACGATTGCAAGGACGAAGTGGCGAAACTTCTTGGAGGAGCGTTTTGCACTCCTTTGGATGCAAGTAAGGATGTACCGGATGAGCTTTGCTCCCGGTCCGGCAGTTGTCATTCTACACCTGCATGTAGTCGGCACGAGAGACGTCGTTTGCGTCACCGACGGTCTCCTTCGTTGAGTCCCTCTCCATCATATTCTTCAGTCCCAGGGGTTTGGTTATACCTCCGTTCATTGGGGAAAGAGGAGCTTCTATGTCCCCTACAGTTTCCCAAGTTGTCACGTGCACCCTGCACGGGAGTGCTATGTGACACACTGGCTCTACATTAGTGCAACATTCATACAATAGGAATACCTTTTTTAGGAATATTTTGTCGTATGCCGTGACCCCATTGTGAACCCCAGTCCGGGACATGTTAGGCATGAGCTATGTAGGTCAGTCTCCACAGCCATAGAGAGTCTGCATGTGTCAGTCCTCTCTTGGAGTCTCACCCACTTGTAGAATTCATCAGAGAGGTTCATGTAGAGGTCAACCTCAGCACTAGTCATTGCTCATTGCATTAGCAAGCATGTAGATGCATGCCTATGGGCCAGCCAAAGGCCAGCCCAATGGCCCATGCCCATGGGGCACAATAGGCTGCCTGACCACCCCATAGAAGGGGCTAAGGTCAAGTCCAACCCTCAGTCGGCTAGCATAAAATGCCTATAGGCATGAGTCGGCCAGCATAAGAACCAGCATAAGCAGAGGTCGGGTGTGCTCAGTCGGCCAACATTAAAAAGGCAATAAGTGATATTATGCACAGCATTAAATGCTAGCAAGAAGACATAATTTTTGTCCAGCAAACAGGCCGACAGCACATAAACAGGTCGACCAGCAGCATAAGTCCGTATATAAGCAAACGCATCAGCCACAGCATAAATCATTCTCATCAAATTAGTTTGCAAGCAGTCCAAGCAATGATGTGTGCCTAGAGCCTCTGGCCTTGTGCATACATTCAGCAAAGCAGCACCTTATTGTGCTTCAGCCGGCTAGCATAAAATGCCTATAGGCATGAGTCGGCCAGCATAAGAACCAGCATAAGCAGAGGTCGGGTGTGCTCAGTCGGCCAACATTAAAAAGGCAATAAGTGATATTATGCACAGCATTAAATGCTAGCAAAAAGACATAATTTTTGTGCAGCAAACAGGCCGACAGCACATAAACAGGTTGACCAGCAGCATAAGTCCATATATAAGCAAACGCATCAGCCACAACATAAATCATTCTCATCAAATTAGTTTGCAAGCAGTCCAAGCAATGATGTGTGCCTAGAGCCTTTGGCCTTGTGCATACATTCAGCAAAGCAGCACCTTATTGTGCTTCAGCCCCCAAGTCCTCCGCGAAGAGCTTCTTAGCATTTAGCCAGCATATGTGCATCCTGCAGTTCTGGGTTTGCATAGTGGTCATCGAAGAGCTATTCCAAGGAGCTTGGACAGCATATGGTTCAGCCTTGCGTTTGGTCTACTTTGTGCTTGCGTTGGGCAATCCTAAGTCATCTTTCATACTCATTGTACAAAGTTCTCCAAAGAAATATAAGCAAATACTCTTGCTTACTCATTGTACAAAGTTCTCCAAAGAAATATAAGCAAATACTCTTGCTTGCAGGGGGTCCTTCGGTGGGTAATTGGGACCCAATACTGTGTCGACTCTATCTTCTCTCTCTTCTCTTCTCTCTCAAGTAAAGTGGAATTGCATAAACTTACGGGTATAAAGAAGGCCTTGTTGCGTGATCAACCTATTGCATGCTACATTGGCATTAGAGCTGTAGGTTGTGACCCAACTTGGCTACCCAAAAGTGAGAGCATTCTGTCGCTGGTAAAACTGCGGTTAGGAAAAACCATCGAGGCCTCCACAATGTTAGGAGTGACATTGTCAAAAAGCTACAAAGAAGATATGGAAGGAGAAATCTGCAAAGATGACACCACTACTTTAAAAACACTTCCGAAAAGCAATGAAGACTTCATCAAATTACTCTTGAAACAAAACAGATTGCTAAGGCAATAGATAGAGGCTAAAGAAGAAGCAGTAGCCAAAGAAAGAAAAGCTAAGGAGGAGGTTGAAAAAGTGAAGGAAGCAGTGGAAAACCCAAAAGAGCTCTCAAAATTGGTAAGATTGTTCTGTCAGAATATGCAGCGGAAATGATAACCAAACTTGGGTAGACGAGCAAGTAGACTGCAGAAAATAAACAGCACAAGAAACACAGAGAGATAGGTGTGTAAACTCTTCTCTATACACAAGATCCCGAGACAACTGAATGAATGAGTGGTGGGGGCAAGGGGCCTATATATATGCCCCTGGGAGAGCAGTCGGCCAGCATTAAAAGTGCCCACGACTGCTGAAAAGGTGCCCACGACTGCATAAATGCAGTTGGCCAGCAGAGAAGTGCCCACGACTGAGAAAATGCAGTCGGCCAGCAGTCCAGTAGCCCACTACTCATCTGTATGCAGTCGGCCAGCACTGGAGTGCTCCTGCCACCCTCTGGCAACCCTCCCCACCACTAGAAAAAATGGGAAAAAATAGGAAAAAATACGGGGAGTGTGGAAAAATGATAAAACACCTTATACAGGGCGGGCACACCCACAACAGAGGCCCTGGTGTATAAATATAGACAGGAGATGACTTCTAACACCCCCTCTCAGCTCCTGGCTGTGTAACCAACCCAAGGGAGCTGGAGTGCCGCCTGAGCGTAGCCCGAGGTAGAGACTTCGTGAAGAGGTCCGCCACATTGTCCTCCGTCGAACAATAAAGTAGCAAGATGTCACCAGCCAAGATCTTCTCACGTACAAAGTGATACTGTATCTCTATATGCTTGGTCCGGGCATGGAAAACCGGGTTTCGAGCAATAGCTATACAACTCTGGTTATCGCACTGGATGACTGTGGACTCCCTCTGTGGAAACCCAATCTCGCCTAGCAGCCTCCGCAGCCATACAACCTCACAAGCAGCACCACAAGCAGCCCGGTACTCTGCCTCTGTCGAAGAAAGGGCAATAGTTGGCTACCTCTTGCTGCTCCAAGAAACTGCTCTTGAGCCGAGGGTAAAACTGTATCCTGAAGTAGATCTCCTCGTGTCTGGATCTCCTCCCCAATCTGAGTCACTTCAACCTTGGAGCTTGACTCCATTCCCTCCTGTGTAAAAGAGTCCCAGATCCTTCGTACTTTGCAGATACCGCAAGATCCGCAATCCTGCGTCCCAATGAGACTTCAATGGCGTCTGCATAAAAGAGCTCAACAGCCCCACGGAGAAGCTCAAGTCCAATCTGGTGTTTAGCAACCAGATCAATGAACCAACCAACTTCCGATACTGCGAGGCATCAACTGGCTCACAAGGATCTGCAACGGTTAACTTTGTGTTTGGGTCCATCGGCGAGGTAATAGGCTTGCAGTTCTCCATCCCAAAGGCCTCAAGCAACTCATGAACATACCGTTGCTGAGAGACGAAAAACCCCCTCTGGGTCTGCCAGATCTCCAATCCCAAAAAGAAGTGGAGTAAGTATAAGTCGGTCATCTCAAACTCCTGTGACAAGGCAGCCTTCGTCACTCCAATGTGCTCCACATGACCGCCGGTGAGAATGAGATCATCCACATAAAGGATGATAAGCGTGACCATGCCGCGTTCCCGAAAGAGATACAGGTTCGGATCTGCAACCGATCTCTGAAATCCAGTCCGAATAAAGAAGGAATCAATCTTCTGATTCCAAGCCATGGGAGCCTGCTTAAGACCATACAAGGCCTTACGTAACTTGTAAACCATCCCTTCCGAACCTGGAACAATAAAGCTTGGAGGCTGCTCAACGTACACCTCCTCCTGCAGGTCACCATTAAGGAACGCAGATTTTACATCCATTTGATACACGGGCCACCTCTGAGAAGAAGCAAGGGCAAGAATGGTCCGAATCGTTGACATCCGCGCTGTCGGTGCAAAGGTATCCTCGTAGTCGATCCCTGGCCTCTGAGCATAACCTTTAGCCACAAGCCTGGCTTTGTGTTTGTCCACCGACCCATCAGACGCATATTTGGTCTTAAAGACCCATTTGACACCAATGACTGACTGCTTCGATGGCCTCGGTACCAACTCCCAAATGTTCTTCTTCTCGATGGCATCAAGTTCCACCTGCATGGCTTTCCTCCAAGTATCCTGTGAAAGGGCTTCCTTTACGGAAGTGGGCTCTTCATCCCGCATGATACGAGACATCAAAGCATAGTTCACCTGAAGAAGCTCCGCCGTGTTGCTTTTATCACGGACTCTATGTGATCTTCGAGGGTCGTCCTCTGTGGTCCACTCGGAGGGTAGCTCCGTGACACCTGACCCCCGAAGGGTGTCTTACAACCACCTAGGTACTCGAACAGATCGTGGAGCCTCCTGTGGTCGCGGGGGCTCTACTCCAGCTGTGGGCTCAACCTCCTGTGATGACTGAGGTGGATCAACTGGAATGATAGACTGGGAATCATCATCAGACTCCTCTGGATCTCCAAGAAGTGGCGGCTCCTCGACAGTGGATGGTGGAACATGCTCGTCAAAGACCACATCCCGGCTGACAACAATCTCGTTCCTTTCTGGATCATACAACCTGTATCCCTTGGAAAGAGAGTTATACCCCACAAATACCAGCTTGCGGGACTTGGAGTCAAGCTTCCCCCTCTGCTTCTTCGTAATATGTACATACGCATCACTCCCAAAGACACGGAAGTGCGAGACATCGGGTTTCCTGCCAAAATATGCCTCAAATGGAGTCATATGGGGTACTGAAGTCGTCGGAGAGTGGTTGATGGTATGGACAGCCGTTGCCACAGCCTCACCCCAAAGTGGACGAGGAAGATCACGATGCTCCAGCATGGTCCTCGCCATCTCCACCACGGTCCTGTTCTTCCGTTCAACAACTCCATTCTCCGAAGGCGATCCAGTATTGGCCAGTTCCCTTTTGATGCCATGACCTGCACAAGATCTGAAAAATACAGTCGAGGAGAATTCACCTATCAGCCCTGAGAGTCTTAACCTGATATCCATACTCTTTCTCCACCATCACGTGCCAATCCTTGAACCGAGCAAAAGCCTGGTCCTTCTGGGAAAGAAAGTAGAACCACGTGAATCTGGTACAATCATCAACAAGCAGCATGAAATAGAGAGATCCTCCCAAAGATGGTATCTGCTGAGGTCCACACAAGTCAGTGTGAATCAACTCCAATGGTTTCGAAGCCCGCCTGGAAGCTTGCTTCGGAAAGGATTCCCTGTGCTGCTTACCACGTATGCAAGAGCTGCAACGTCCTTGCCTACTACCAACATCTGGCAAGCCAACCACCATCTGGCCCCGGAAGGCGCGCCTCAAAGCATCCACATTTAAGTGGCCAAAACGAAAGTGCCACAAATCACCGACCTGAGAACCTGTCAAAGTGGAGAGTGCAGAGAGCTTGTAGATGCCATTCTCCACACCGCCTTTCCAAACAACCTGGCCAGTCTCACGGTCCCTTAAAGCAACTGAATGCTCCTCAAATTCCACCCGAAAGCCAGTCTTGCATACCTCATGCACTCACAGAAGATGAAAACCCAGAGCAGGGACATAAAGAACACGGGAAGCATGCTTGCCCCCCTTGCCGTCGGGAATAATCTCCATCTGGCCCTCACTATGTATCGGAATAGTGGAGTTATTGCCAATAAAGATGCGACCTGACTGCCGTTTTAGATCCAGAAAGAAGTCACGGGATGGAGTCATGTGCCTGGAAGCACCACTGTCGAGAATCCATTCCCGGCTATCCTTCGCGGTGAAGCCAACTGCCTCCTCGCTCGAAGATGATGAAGCATCGGAGTCCACCATCTCTAAGTGCACAAATGCCGGAGTCTTCGCAGCTGAGGCTGAGGAATCAGCACTCTTCCCTGTCTGCTTAGGGCACTTCCTCCAGTAGTGGCCTTTCTCGCCACAATCATTACAAGATCTTTCGACCTTCAGCTTCTCTCGTTCTGAATCAGGCTTCTTCTTAGAAGACTTCTCTGGTGAAGCCTTCCCTTTGCCCTTGTTGGTATTCCGGCCTTTCGACTGTTGGCCAGTTAGCACCTTCTCTTCCTGTTCAGCCCAAAACAGTCCACCAATCAACAGCCTAACGCTCCCCCTCTTGCTCAGAAAAAACTCCCAAGATCTATCTCGAGCCTAGGGCTATGATACCATGTCAGAATATGCAGCGGAAATGATAACCAAACTTGGGTAGACAAGAGCAAGTAGACTGCAGAAAATAAACAGCACAAGAAACACAGAGAGAGAGGTGTGTAAACTCTTCTCTATACACAAGATCCCGAGAAAACTGAATGAATATGAGTGGTGGGGGCAAGGGGCCTATATATATGCCCCTGGGAGAGCAGTCGGCCAGCATTAAAAGTGCCCACGACTGCTGAATAGGTGCCCACGACCGCAGAAATGCAGTCGGCCAGCAGAGAAGTGCCCACGACTGAGAAAATGCAGTCGGCCAGCAGTCCAGTAGCCCACGACTCATCTGTATGTAGTCAGCTAGCACTGGAGTGCTCCTGCCACCCTCTGGCAACCCTCCCCACCACTAGAAAAAATGGGAAAAAATAGGGAAAAATACGGGGAGTGTGGAAAAATGATAAAACACCTTATACAGGGCGGGCACACCCACAACAGAGGCCCTGGTGTATAAATATAGACAGGAGATGACTTCTAACATGTTCCTCATCATGGAGCTATGAAGGTAAAAAGAAGACGCTACAAAGGTGGAAGAATGACGGGCCACAGAAGCTCAATGTGAGGATGAAGGATAGCCGGAGGACGCCAAACGTAGGGCTGAAGAAGACCAAAGACGGGCTGACCAAGCAATCCGAGAAAGGCTTGAACGTGAAGCTATGCAAACCCCAGAACCAACAGTTGATAGCCGCTATGTCGGCAAACATGCTGTCTGTTCTCCCTACCCTGGTGCACCAAGAAATGAGTTTCTCCACCACCCCAACCACCACCATCATACGAGCACAACTGAATTCTAGTAAGTATGATGGGAAGCGTGATCATGCTACAATCATGCAATTCATTCATCAATTTGTAGCATATTTTTTGTTGGCTAAGCTTTCAGATGCCCAAGATTGCGTCCACCTAGCGGCACCCCACAGTCTAGTTCTTCTGATTTGAAGATTTATGCAGCCTAATTTCGCGTCAATGGATTACTTTATGAGGATTGCATTTGTCCCTTATAACTTAAGTGGTAAAGGAACATCATGAGGTTCCTTATGCAGTTTATCTTAGTAACAAGACTTATAGATTGCTAAGAGCTTCCTATTATTGGCCTCAAATGAAGCAAGATGTTATAAAGTTTGTTATAGCATGTTTCTCTTGTCCGCAAATGAAAGCCAATAGACAAGTTCCAGCTGGTCTCTTCAACCACTTCTTGTACCGAATGAAGAGTGGGAAAGTAGCAATATGGACTTCATTACATCTTAAACTCGTTCTTCGAAAGATAATACACAGATAATGGTGGTAGTTGAGAGTTTTTTTAAAATGGCACATTTTATAACAGCTCAAGCCTTGAATATTGCTTCATTATTTCTTCAGTATATTTTCAAGATAGATGGATTACCAAAGCCCATTATTATTTCAGATCAAGATTTTATTTGTCAAGAGAATCTGATTGGGCTTAGAGTTAGATGCACATAGCCAAGTAGGATTTGTGGGTGTTGGTAGTTGTGCTCCGACAGCAAAAAGAAGCTCTTTGCCTCTAGAAACTAGAAACTCACTCGAGAGCAAGCATTCAAAAGCAAACAATAAGAGGCAACTAGGGAATTGACAAGGCTGTTCACAATGCGCTTTGTCTTTTAACATTGTGCGTACCCCTGTGATGGAGAAGGGCCATGAAGGCAATTAGCGCATTGGGACGGTAACGGGGGACAGGGACAGGGACGGGACGGGACGGGGGGCGGCCATAAGTAGGGAACGGGGAGTGGGGAGGGAATGACACCTAAAAAATACTTTTTTAAAAGTTTTTCTACTCTACACTTATTCTACTTTGGAAGTACATCAAAATGAGCACAAATTTACACTAAAATGGTAAGCTTTTGTGTGTGTGTGTGTGTGTGATGAGCAATGAGACTTGAACTTCCTCGACTCTAGAGGCTTGAAGGCTTGAAGGTGTGTGTGCACTTTTTCTTATATAGATAGGCAAGAGGGGGAGGCAAGAGTCTTGAAGAGGCAAGGCAAGAGGGAGAGGCTAGAGGCAAGAGGGAGGTGGCATAAGGGACACGTGGCATGGGCATTGGAGTTTGAGGCAAGAGGGAGGTGAGGATAGGTCCTAGGATAAGGGCCCCCAAGACTCAAGAGGGAGGTGAGGATAGGTTGAGGCCCAAGTGGCAAGAGGGGCAAGAGGGGAAAAAGGGGCGAGAGGGGTAAAAGGGCCAAGAGGGCCCCTTTGGCCCTTGTGACTATGGGCCAAGGCCCAAAGGCCTTGAACTATGGCCCAAAAAGGTCCCCAAGAGGATGTCGCCCAATGGTCATAAAAGTGACCGTTTTGCTGCCCAACGGTCACTTGACTGTCCCCCAGGATCCGTCCCCGTCCCCTTGTCCCTTGTGAGAGACGCCTCTAGGGGGGACGTCCCCGACCGTCCCTGTTCCTACCACGTCCCCACACGGCATCTCCACGTCCCATCCTCCCGTCCCCTACTTCCCCTGTGACTATGATGTGTCCAGTGCAGGGTGCATGTGACATTCCCTCTTGCTTAGCTTGGCGGTAGGTTCATTGCTTCCAAGTAGTCCACTGGGAGTTGGGGGTATTGTAGAAAGAACTCTTTGTCGAGCCAAACTGCTGTTAGAAGTTATCTCCTGTCTATTTTTATACACCAGGGCCTTTGTTGTGGGTGTGCCCGCCCTTATGAGGTGTTTTCTCATTTTTCCCCACTCTCAGTATTTTTCCCCTATTTTTTCCATTTTTCTGTGGCTTGGGAGGCAGCCCTGAGTTGGCAGGAGGAACCAGTTGCTAGCCGACTACATCAACATGTGTGTGTTCCCATTCTGGAGCTGGCCGACTGAACTGGACAGGTCGTGGATGTCCAGTCGGCTGCCTCACAAACTGGCCGACTGGCTGCATATGCTGGTCATGGAGATTCAGGACCAGTCGGCTGCCTGTAGCACAGGCCGACTGGTATATGGGGCCGTATAAAAAGGCCCCTAGCCCTCCATTCCATTTTGTATCAACCCCGGGATCTTCTTGTGTATATAGAGCAGAGTTACACGCCTCTATCTCTCTCTCTCTTGTGTTGTGATTTTCCACATTGCGTTTTGCTCTTGTGTTCCCAGATCTGGTCATCATCTCCGCTGCGTATTCTGACATGGTATCAGAGCCTAGGCTCTAGATAGTTCTTGGGATTTGTGTGAGCAAGAAGGGGACTGCTGTGTTGCTGATTGGTGGACCATACGGGACTGTTCGGGAAGAGGAGAAGCAAGAGGACGGCGGGCTGATTTGCTGGACAGCCACTTGCAGGTATTAGTTCTTCTTTGTTCCCACCCACCCACCCTTTTCAGAGTATATCCCCGCAATGGCAGATTTGTTTGAGATGGCCGAGAGGCATGTGAAGATCCCGACACTTCCCACGTTCCCGGTGGACCGTCGCAGTTGGACGGGAGCAACTACGACATATGGAAGGTTATGATGGAATCTGTTGTGGAGTCTTACGACCTCGTTGATTTCGTCGTTGTTGGGGTTTCACGGCCGGAAGTAGAGGAAGGGGAGTTACCGTCAATCCGAAAGGACCGGGAGGCTCAGACACAGATGTGGGATCGTGTCAACGCCAGGGTCTGTTCGTTTATCTTTCTCAACTGCACACCGTAGGTAATCAATCATGTAAAGCATATGACGCTGGGGTAATCAATCCTGCCTCCCAAAGAGTCATCCCTAAACCCTAAACCCTAAACCGATGTTTCATTTTCTTCAGGCAGGGAGGAGATTGGAGGATTCTCTGCAACGGATACTCGAGAGTGGATTCTAGATAGTGGTGCTTCCAGGCACATGACTTCTTCCCGTTCCGGTTTACAGGATCTTTGCAGGTTTTGTGGTCACATTCTTACTGGGGATACATCCACTATCCCAGCTCACAGTGAGGGTAGGATGGAGATAGTTCGCGATGCAGAGGGGGGAAGCATTCCTCCCGGGTGTTGTATGTTCCGTCACTTGGTTTTCATCTGTTGTCAGTGCATCAGGTTTGCAAGACTGGCGTACGGGTGGAGTTTGATGAGCATTTTGTTGCTCTCCGGGACAAAGCAACATGCCAAGTGGTTTGGGAAGGCAGAGTGGAGAATGAAGTTTACAAGCTTTCAGCACTCTCTCTCCCAGGTCCTCAGGTTTGTGATGAGTGGCAGTCTGGTAATGGCCACTTAACTGTGGATACGCTGCAGGTGCAGGCTTTCCGGGACCAGATGGTGGATAGCTTGCCAGTAGATGGCAGCAGTTGGCAGGAACTCTCCAGTACTGATGTTGGTAGTTCTTGTGTTCGTCAGGCAGAGAAAACTGAACAGGTAACTTATGCTCTGATGTCTCGTAGTATTCGGGACAAAGAACCTTCAGTAGATGAGGATGTTCTTTCCACGGGGACCTTTCGGAAAGCCAGGCAGGTGGCAGTTGATTACTTGCAGAAGGAGGTGCATACTCCAGGCTTTGTGGTTCCGGATTCAGAGGGGGTGGTTGACAGGTTTCAGAAGGCCTTGCTTGGTCTTCATCAGGTTTCCAGGACTTGTTTTTGCATCGTAACAGGTGTTGATCCTTGTGAGCAGTGTGATGCCTCTTTGACTCAGAAGCAGAATGGTTCATTGATCTGGTTGATGGACACCAGATTGGACGGGAGCTTCCTGATGAGGCAGTTGAGCTCATGGTTGGGGATGACTCTTTGGGAGGCAGGATTGCTTTTCCTGTGGTTTCTGCGGCTTGCGAAGGATCATGGACTCTTGTACACAGGAGGGGGATTGTTGGATGGAGTCGGACTCCACAGTTGGAGTGACTCAGTTTGGGGAGGAGATCCGGACACGAGGAGATCTACTTCAGGCCCAGGAGCAGTTTTACGGAGCAGTAAGAGGTAGTCATCTTTTGCCTTGTCGCAGACAGAGGCAGAGTACCGGGCCGCTTGTGATGATGCATGTGAGGTGGTGAGAATGCAGAGGTTGCATTGCAGGTTTGGGCTTCCACTGGTGGAACCCATGGTCATCCAGAGGCACTTTGTTTATGAATAGATTGTTGCTGATGACATCTTGCTAGAGTTCTGTTCGACGGAGGACAGTACGGTGGACCTCTTCACGAAGTCGCTATGCACCCCAGCTCCCTGTGGTTGGTTTCACAGCCAGGAGTTGAGAGGGGGTGTTAGAAGTCATCTCCTGTCTATTTTTATACAGCAGGGCTTTTGTTGTGGGTGTGTCCGCCCTTATGAGGTGTTTTCTCATTTTTCCCCACTCTCCCATTCGCAAAGCTTGTACTTTCCAAATATTTAGACATCCTGGAGTCCACCAGACCCCTTTCATACTAGGAAATGTCCAGGCTGGTGACACCTTACCATAAACAATCTCAAACGGGGCCTTTCCCGTAGATGCATGCACCGCATTGTTGTATGCAAATTCCACAAGCGGTAAGTACTTCTCCCAAGAAGACTTCTGATCCGCCACATAACATTTCAAGAGATCCAACACGGCTGAATATGCAGCCTCACTTTGCCCATCCTTTTGAGGGTGATAAGCTGATGAGAAGTCTAATTTGGTGCCCATATTATCAAATAAGGTCCGCCAAAAGAGACTTGTAGTTCTGGGATCTCTATCCCCCACGTACAAGATATATTTTAACCATATGCTCAGCTTTGATGGTCTTTTTGACTGGCAAGAAATGAGCTTGCTTGCTAAACCTGTCCACAATTGTCCAAACTGCATCATTACTCTTTTGGGTCCGTGGCAAGTCCATAATGAAATCCATTGTAATACTTTCCCATGGTTGCGTGGGAACTTATGCATAAAATTAGGCCATGTGGAGGGTGCACCACTTCCATTCACCAAGATATGGAGGACAGCCCCACCCAAGGACCCCACCCAAAGTAAAGCCCTAGTGCTACAATTCGCAGACGAAGTGAGCAGGCAAACCTTCATGAGACAGAGAGTTATTCTGAGAAACCTACCAGGGGACCCCATCTACTTTGATGATGACCTAACTTGGATGCAGAGACAACATAGGAAATCATGCATGCCACAAATTAAAGCAGCACGTGCTGAAGGGAAAAAGGCACATTACAGAGACGGCCATGTATACATAGAGGGCAAGATGGTGGCATAGCGCCATATGGCCTATGGGACACAGGAAATTATCAAGAAGCACAAGGAGATATATGCAGCAGTTTGGAACTGCAATGGGGCACTATGGACACAGCCAGGCAGACTAGAGGAGGTTATGGAGAACCGGGACATCATGTTTCTGACAGAGACACATGAAAGCCCAGAGAGAGGCCTACCACGGGTAGCAGGGTACCAGTGGGAATCAGTGTATAGACAAGGGATGCGACAGGGCACTTCCAGAGGCTCAGGTGGGATCGCTATACTATTCAGACGAGCACTGCACCAGCGTATCAGGGTGGTGTCAAGAGACCTAGAGGCACGCTACATGTGGATTAGCCTACAGCTCTCAGAGGTGAGAACAGTTTACTTGGCAATATGCTACTTCCCGCCGAAGGGGTCGAGATTCAATACATGTCACATGGAGGACCAGATTGGAGGAGAGGAGAGAGGGGCCCTTCCTAGTGAGTCTCCATACGCCACTCTATCCGCAGATATCCTACACTATTCGACCATGTGGGAGGTTCTCGTGATGGGGGACTTCAATGCACGCACACAGAATCGACAGTGTGAATCATTGGACTTCAGAGATCCCCTCATCCTATCGGCACTAGACGAT
Organism: Cibotium barometz; assembly: GCF_041138505.1. Taxonomy (NCBI): domain Eukaryota; kingdom Viridiplantae; phylum Streptophyta; class Polypodiopsida; order Cyatheales; family Cibotiaceae; genus Cibotium; species Cibotium barometz. The sequence goes on from NC_141070.1 coordinate 10,917,230, forward strand.
GTAGATGCAGGGACCACGAGGATGTCAGAGGACAGTGGGCCATACAGTACAGGTTATGGGCAACACCTTCTGGACCTGGGAGCTAGACAGCATCTCGTTATTTATAACGGGATGTCACAATGGCCAGAATCGGGAAGACTCACATGTTTCCCATCAGCAGGAGGCAGCAGCACTGTGGACTACATATTGGGCTCGCGGGAGAGCATAGACCTGATAGACTCTTTCACTATCCCTACATGCCCCATTGGTGCGGACCATACTTATTTGGCTTTTTCTCTTAGGAGCTCTCTTGATCTGCCACCCCCGACCACTTAGGCATCTCGTACCATCTTCCACTTTACCCGGGAGCTTGCAGACGTTTATGATTCAAAAGTACATGATGGCCTCTTTGGTATGGACCCTACAGCACCCATCGATGTATTGACGGCCCAGCTTTCACACATACTGCACACAGTAGCTAGCCACAACTTTCCACACCATCTCCAGATAGGGAAGCCACCTAGATCCAGGGACATGCCCTAGAATAGATGGTATGATAATGAGTGTAGAGAGCTTCATCGACATCTCCGAGCCCAGATAGCGAAAGGGGAAATAACACAGCAGCAGGCAAGTAGACAGATGCGGTCTCTTACACGCCGTAAGCGACGCACATATGAGGAGGCTCAATACTGGGACATCTACCACATGCTCATGAGCAAAGATGCAGCCACTGCTTGGCGACGACTCAGAGAGCCACGCCCCCCCCACCCCGATTACTGATCCTCAACGCTGGCAGAAGGGCTTTATGATACTCCGCACCAGCCACTCATCCCTCGCCCCACCGAGACTCCACCGACCTCATCGGTTTTCTTTACTACCGATATGGTATCTCGAGCTATACATAGATTCCAACATGGGAGAGCTAAGGATCACACTGGCTTACAGGGTGAGCATTTCATTTATGCAACTGATACACTCTCTCCTTTTATTGCTTACCTCTTTAACAGGGCTCTGGTAGAAGGTTTCCCGGCTGAGTGGACGATGCACACTATTGTACCGATCCACAAAGCTGGGGACATGTTGGACCCCGGTAATTAAAGGACTATCATGATTGGTCATACCTTGGCCAAAACTCTATGGGGCTATCCTGGAGGCAGAATTGAGCACACACGCTGAGAGGGAGGGGCTTCGTGCCCCTGGTCAGACAGGTTTTCGGCGAGCCTTCTCTACTATTGATCACATTTTCACCCTGAGATGCCTGATTGACCAAACTCGGGCACGGAGACAAAGACTCTATTGCTGTTTTGTGGACTTCCGCAAAGCCTTCGACACAGTCACGAGAGAGCGCCTCTTCCACCGCTTACAGACACTGGGCATACCCCCTGACATGATGTGGGGGATTTACAGATTATATGAGCAAGTGTTTGGATGAGTTAGATGCCCAGGGGGACTATCAGATATGATTGCCAGCACCATTGGTGTGAAGCAGGGCTGCCCTCTCTCCCCGACACTCTTTGGTTTATACATCGATGAGGTAGCAGACTACATCATACACGGAGGAGGCTCTGGGATTGACATCTCAGGTACGACTGTACACATTCTATTATATGCTGATGATATCATTCTTGTGTCGGATACTCGGACAGGGCTACAAAGGCATCTACAGCCTCTGGATACTTTATGTGCGGAGCGAGGACTCACAGTGAACCTTGGGAAAACCAAGGTTATGGTCTTTCATACATCAGCAGCAGTCAGATGCCAGACTATCCTTACACTAGCCTGGGGACATGTATACCTTGGGGTCATATTTACCAGCTCATCAGGGAGATTCTCTATGGCACAGGCAGCCAGAGACAGAGTGACACGAGGGTACGCAGCACTAGCAATTTTGGAACGCCAGTGTCACCAGGCACACTTCCAGGAGCCCCGTACTAAGGGGTGGCTATTTGATACACTAGCTACTCCAGCATTGATGTATGCAGCAACAGTATGGGCACGAGGTTTGGCTACATCCTCATGGACACAGATAGAGCGCCCTCAGATTTTGATGCTCTCACGGATGATCCGCAGCAAACCTTCGGTACCACATGATATCCTTCGAGCGGAGTTTGCTGTACCACCTATGTTAGTAGAGGCCATGTTCCAGACTATATCTTTTATACACAGGATGCGAGAGCTCTCACTAAATCGGGTATCTCGGGTTGCTTTTGAGGCATCCAGACAGCTTGCTGAGGAGGGACATACCTGGTCATGGTACTCCCAGGTGGTACAGTGGATATCATCACACAGGATTGATATTGACAGATTACCACCCTTACAGTATGACCTAGCTGCACCACACAGACGCCTCTCTCAGACAGAGAGGAACAGAGTCATGAGACATGACATTTGGCAGGGCCACATACAGGAGACTTGGCTATCTCCCAGTCAGCCACTCCCGACGAAGATGCTCTACTACAGAGACCACTTCTTGAGCACCTCCACAGACGGCTTCATGCAGTGACCACGATACTTGGAGGTCCACTTATCACATGGAGCCAGAGTAGCCATTGGACGACTAAGGGTCTCATCACACCAACTAGAGATTGAGACTGGGAGAGCAGCACGCATCCCTTGAGCAGAGCGCATTTGCAGATTATGCCAGACGGGGGTAGAGACAGAGGAGCATTTTGTTTGCCAGTGTGGTGCTTTGCAGGAGATCAGGGCATGCTATCCTGAGGTTTTTAGAGGGACCACATCACTTAGACAGATCTGGGAGAGATCGGACCAGAGACAGCTAGGCAGACTACTACTAGCACTACAGAGACACAGGGAGATCTTACTTCAGACACCCGCACATCATAGCGGAGGAAGACAGTCCTAGTTGACTGACTTCTTCCAGAGATTGGCACCAGTAGCCCAGCCACATACATTGGGAGTGACATCTCAGCGAGCGGAGGAGATTCGAGCTAGGCGACGACCCAGACTAGCTGGCTACCAGACACCACAGCTACACCACAGAGAGATCACGGCCATCCGGTCTTGACACCAGCAGGAGGTCGAGGAGCAGCTGGCACATTTTCGCTCTGATCCAGGATGCATGTTCCAGACATTTACGGCATCCTCAGATCGGATGTATGACATATTGTACCCAGACTATGGGACTGGATGGAGTTAGGAGTAGATAACATATCGTACTTGTATCACCCCTTCAACATATAGAGATGCATTAGTAGCCCTAGTACTCCATCCATACCCTCTCGTTTGTACACCACCATTGAGTCCCCTATGGTCGTGTTGTCATACTTGTACATTTTATTCTCACTCCACATTTTCCTCTTGATGACTGGAGGAACATCATTGTAGTACTTGTTTGTCTCATAGGCCAATTTTGGCCTTTTGCAGACGTTAATCTCTCTCTCTCTCTCTCTCTCTCTCTCTCTCTCTCTTTTACAAAAACACAGTCGACTGGCTTTTTTTTTTTTCTCTCTTTCTTAAACTGTTCATACAGTAGAAAAACACATCCAGCCCTTCTTCTTTGCAAAGCAACAACCCATACAAGACCAAACCTTCATCACGGGTTCCCATGATGCAAAACAAACATAGTGAATCTGAAAAAACAGCAGTATGAACAGAAAAACAGCAAGCTTCTCGAACTCATACCTTTTCTTTGACCTCTTTTTCTCTACCTACCGACTTGCTTGTTCACGAGGTTTGCTCTGATACCACTGTCAAATCCCCATAGGATCTCCTCATAGAACGCTCCTGGTACAAGACTCGAAACCTGCAAACAAACCAAACAAACGTGAAAGGGGTGTAGGCCTGACTCACCTCCAAACCTTGACAGCCGTGGGCAAGCTCACAAGTCTCGGCTGTCCCCACCGAGCCACGAGCTGAGCTAACTAGATGGATGTACCGACCAATCTCTACCTCGTGACGTCCCATACCGCCACGAAGATACCCTCGCGGGCCTCGAGACTGCTACCGGCCTCGGCTGCATAAAGCAGGTGCACGTCTGCACTAGATCTAGGCTCTTGACCATAGAGCTCTCAGAAAGACACGCGACTCTCTGAACTAATGACTAACCTTGGCCACTCTTTTATAGGCTCTTGGCCGGTCATCGGGCGTCCACACTTGGGCGCCCGCTCGTTAGTCTGTCCGTAACTCAGCTTGCGAATCAGCCTGCATAGCTCCAAGCTTCCCCAAACCTTGAAGCTAGTCTTTTGTGCATGTAGCACATGGTAGATACACATTGTGCACATGACATGCCAAGAGCCTATAAAAGGGTGGCCAAGGTTAGTCATTAGTTCAGAGAGTCTCGCGTGTCTTTGTGAGAGCTCTATGGTCAGGAGCCTGGATCTAGCGCAGACGCGCACCTGCTTTATGCAGCGGAGGCCGGCAGCAGTCTCGAGGCCCACGAGGGTAGCTTCGTGGCGGTATGGGACGTCACGAGGTAGAGATTGGTCGGTCATCGGGCGTCCACACTTGGGCGCCCGCCCGTTAGTCTATCCCTAACTCAGCTCGCCAATCAGCCTGCCTAGCTTCAAGCTTTCCCAAACCTCGAAGCTAGTCTTGTGTGCGTGTAGCACACGGTAGATACACATTGTGCACATGACAATACCATCCATTATGGGGTTGGGATCCCACTGGCAAACTTGCTGTGGAGCATGTGGTGTAGGGGAAGCTGGCGTGGGCTGAGTCATGGATGATGGAGGAAAGTTGGGATGTGATGGTGGAGATAGGGAGGGATAAGTCGAGAGCTGAAATGTGGCAGGACAGGTGGTCCTCATAGATGTGGTCAAGATCATGATGGAAATGAATCTGGGTGAAGGTGGTGACAGGGGGTGTGGGTGTGGGCGGTACGATGGGGCATGAGATCATGAAAGAAAGTAATGTGTGGTCAGCTAGTGGTGAAGTTTGAGATGTGGTATAAGAGCGGGAGATCCCATGAGGTAATCCACCCTACTAGTGTCTCCCCCATGCGGAAAAGATGTAAGGGTGCCCGACTGCGGGCATCTGGACAACCCATTATATATAACCAGCTCATGCATAGCCCCCATCTCCAAGAAGTGTCTACCATATGATGTTGCATTCCCCATATCCTGGTTGGCTATACCTGTGACTCGAATGTTGAGGCGGTGGGCATGCCTCATCTTCTCCTCCTCAATGGTGGTGTGAATGATTTGGTGTTCTTCCCTTTGAGTCTCCTCCCTCACTTCTTTACGGATGTTCTTCTTCACCACCTCGACCCATCCTGATTGCTTGGCTTCGAGCTTTCCCTCCATGTCCTTTGTGATCTCCTTGGAGATCTCTTCTTTGATGGCCGTGAGAGAGTTGTCATTGATCTCCCCTTCTTCCTTCTCAGTATTCTTGATGGCTACCATTTCCACTTTCAATGCACTCACCTCCTCCTTGAGTGCCGTGTTCTCTTGTTCGAGGTTCGTGACCCGTGCTTCGAACAAGAGAGAGAGAGAGAGAGAGAGAGAGAGAGAGAGTTATATTTATGTCTTACAAGAGGCCCGATGGGCCTATGAGACAAAAGATGATTACAAGTATCTGTGGAATATTATCGTCATGGAATATCATTGCCCGATGGGCATACATGAGAAAGAAAAGAAAGATAGAAAAGATATATTGATGCCTACGGAAGGCCAGATTGGCCTATGAGACAAATCTGTATACAACAAGTCCATGTCCTGAGTAACATGGAAAGAAAAACTGAAATGGAGAGAGAGAGAGAGAGAGATGTTGTGCTCATGTAAGTTGTCGCCTGGTTTCAGATCCAAGGTCACTAGGCTTAACTACTGTGGATTTTATACTATGCTTTTGGAGAGAGGGGATGAGATTATTTCAGTGGCAACAATAAGGTGTGAGTTTTCTTTACAGTATGAAAAGTCTTTATACGTTCTTTTCATATGTCAACATCTTGTGCCTCAACAGTTCTATATTATATACTGAAGGTGAGGGCACTTTATTTTTTTTTTGTAATCTTGCAGAGTACATGGGGCCAGGCTTGCTGAGATGCCTCTCGTCGGTACCCGTTATCAATACCGCCGTCAGGGCATGTGCCGTCGCTTGATGCATGCTCTTGAAGAGGTCTAGTTGCCTGTTAAAAGTTGCCACGAATTTGATGCAACAGGCCATTTGTGTTGCAAAATTTTGTTGGACTTAAATTTATATGCTAGCAGTAAATTGACATACTGAATTTCTGAAACCAATGGTCTTCTTTTCACTGCCAGATGCTGAAAAACATAGGCGTAAAGAAACTAATTCTACCTGCAGTCCCTGAGCTGCTAGAGACCTGGATAGGCGCGTTCAACTTCCAGCATATGAATCTTCCAGAGACACGAGAACTCAGTAAATTGAGCTTGATGACATTTCCTGGAACCACTCTTCTTCAAAAGCATTTGCTAGCAGCTGCTCCTGTCAGCAAACCTATTTGTCAGCCTCTTATCTCTGATGGGGTTGATAATCTTGAGAGCCCTTCATGCAAATCTGTGGAAGAGTTTTTCACCATGGCCCGTGCATCATTGGATAGTGGTGTTTTAGAATGCCAGGAAGCGTACTTAGGAAGAATAATGGAGAGTGACATTCCTTTGATGGATCCTTCTGGCCAGAACCTTTGTGCCAATGCTGATATGCTCAATCACGTGCAAGAGGCGATGCAAGATGAACCACATACTCCAGTGACAGTTATAGCCAGTGGGGGTCACCTGGATACATCTTCAAAAGGGGCAAGATCAAAGAATCGAATCAGGTGCAAAGCTGAAGTTGAAAGGTATCCTCTGACCTTTTCAAGCTCTGCAAAACTCCAGGGTTGACAAGTAAATTTCAAGGGGATATTGGGAGGATGCTAGTGTAGTTGACCTGTATCAAAGAGCATCCTTTTCTTGGTAGTTGCATTTCAAATTTCAATAGCTTTGTCTGGAGACTTCGCTAGTCTCAAGGGCTTTCATGTGTAGACTCTGTGGATCATTTTCTTTATGCTGACCACTGAATTTGGAGTTTTGATAGGTTCAAGTTTAGCAACACCAGGGCTGTTATGACTAAGCCTAGCCTGTGGCTTCTTCAGGATCCCTTCTCTTTCAGTTCAGACAGGGTTTATTTTTAACTGTAGCCACCAATGGTGCCCACATGGACTGTCCACCAAGATGCCCACATGGTGGACTGTCCACCGCAGCAACGGACCATCCACCTCAACAGACCGTCCACCGCAACGTGACTGTGATGCAGTGAGTCAGCAGAGGCGCTAAGCATTGAGATCATCAAGTGGAGACGCACCACCACAACAGACACAAGGAGGTGCATTGAAGGCTCCAACAGCAATGATGGCACCGACTGACACTCCACCGCATCTCCACCGCATCTTCAGAGATAGAAGATTCCACCAAAGGCTACGTTGCCACCCAAAGCATCCACCAAAGATAGGAGATGCCACCGACTCGACCTCTAGCATGTATGGCCCTTGTTCCATCTTGGAGGACATCCTTATCCCGCAGCCTTATCTCGATTGGAGGACATTCTTATGCTCATCCTTCATACCACTTTGTACCCTTGGTCTATCATCAGCTTGAGCTGTGTTGTCCTCTTCACTGTGACCTATGCTGAGTGTGCACCGTACAGTGAAGGACATGGATGAGTGTTCTCTTCTCTGAGTAGTGCAAGTGTTTTCGTTCCTTCCACAGTCTTTGTCTCTCCTTGTGTTGTGTCCCGTTGCATAGTGTCTTCTGTGTTGCGCTGTGAGCATCGAGGACTCTGGAGATACTGTCCAGAGAAGAGCCACCACGTAGTGTGCCGGATAGCCAGCCCTGCTACAGGTACACTAAAATTTGGCACGCCCAGTGAGACTCTCGAAATTGGGAGTCCTGATAGCTCACCCTTTCCTCTGCATTGCGTCCTCTTGCTGTGTTTTGTCCTCTCTGCATGTCCAATACACGCTCCTGTGGTAGTCCGGTGAGCCCATCCAAAAATCCTCTCTCAATACGCTGCTATAGTCGGAAGAAGTTTAGCTACTTGCCACCCAGGGAACCTCATCCACCCCTTCCTATGGAGGCTAACCTTGGTAACCCCATCCTTGGCAACACGGGAGGCCAAGCCAACCCTCCTGGTCCAGCCAATCCTCTTGGCGCAGAACCCCTTTCCACGGTGCTGGGCCGAGTCAACGTCAAGCTTCCCACCTTCAAAGGATCATCCATAGAGGATGTGGATGACCGCATCCGACGGTTCATCTCCATTTGCAAGAGCCGAGGTCTTGAGCGGGAGGATGCCTTCTTGGTGCTCTTTCCGTCCACTCTCCAAGGTTCTGCAGACAAGTGGTTCAGTCAGTTTCCAATCAGCCACTTTACAGACTGGACCACTCTGAAGGACACATTCCTCTGGACCTTCCGTCTTGGTAACCATGATGACCGCATTCTCCAAGAGCTAGGGAAGCTCCAACTGCTACGAGGGGAGAGTGTTGGAACTCATGACTTGGACCACAGTGCTGGTGGCCCGCTTAATGACCTACCTTGGTGACTTCATGGTGCGTCAGTGGGTGACACAAGCCTTACCCAAATCCACCCAGCAGAAGATTCGGGAGAGTCAGCCCACACCAACAACATTGTTGGAATTCCAGGAGCTAGCCTCCCAACTTGAAAATGCACGACTCATGTTTGAGCGTGATGTCGGCTCTGCACATCCAACAGTGACACAATCGAATGACCAAGTGGCTCAGCTGAAGCAGGCTCTAGAGGCAGAGCGAGAAACCTCCTAGCGAGGAAAGTACCTTGCTCCAGCTCAAAAGGGAGATTGAAGATTTGATGACCTGGCACGAAGCCAAGAAGGGGCTATGGTGTGCTATATGCCAGTCATTTGGACACACCGTCCAAGAATGCCCAAAAAGGAAGTACTGCTCCTTTTGTGAAAAAGGAGGAGGACATGGAGATAAAGAGTGCTACTACCTCAAGGGGTTTTGTCACAATCCTTCCATGCTGCTACACCTCCTCCTTGCTCACCCACTCTCCAGGTGACTTACCTTCCACCACTCATCCCAAATCCTCTTGCCCCAACCACCATGGCAGCAACTCCCGTGAACCGTCCTATTCACCCTCCCCAACCTTGCAAGGTCGTTGCTCACACGTTGCACATTGAGAATGGCATGTACATTGACCCTTGGTTGCTTCCCGTCATCATCCTTGAGTCATCCAAACCTGGGCCTCTTGTTCAGGATGTCCTTGGTAGAGGATCGTCCCATCCTTTGCTATAGATGTGGGGAATACGGTCATTACCAAAGCCGCTGTCTCCTTCCTGAAGGTCCTCCGCCCTGCCAGCACTGTCCAGAATCCAAGGATCATTATACTCGGGATTACCCCAAGCAAAGGGCATCCACATCCTTTGACTTCACATTTCCAATCCCAACCACCCACTTAGTTTGTAGGACATCCTCCATCTCAAGGACATCCTTCTTCCATAGGACATCCTTTGTCCACTTGCTAACCTTCCTCTCCCACTATTGGGGTGTCCGTCATAACCCCAACACCTACCCATGAGGATCAACCACCCATCGCAGTGGTCACCAGATCCTAAAGGAAAGCCATGCCTCAAGAGCAACAAGGGGATGAACCAGATAATGAAGCTCTGCCGGTTCCCCACACAGTCATAGATCAATCCTTCTTGCAGGCTTTCAAGGACCTTCCACAACCAGCCTTTTGTGTCGGACAATCCACCTACCACACATTCCAAACCACAGCTTACACCTTTCTCTGTGGAGGATCTACTCAAGGGACATACCATGTTAGTGAACCTCTTTGATCTGCTCCGGATTAGCTCAAATGTCCAACAATGTCTCAGTAGACTGCTATGGTACGACAATGAACTCTAGTGGTGGGCAGTCCGGTGGGTTTCGACTTCCCTCTCGTGTTGTCGGTTGCATGGGTATAAGCTGTACCAATCCCTCACTTACAGACTACCGGAGCCCCCGCCTCTTTGCGGAGATTCCTCAATTTCTGGGGTGATTGTTGACGGTGGTTCCGGGGTGAACTTCATGCTGGAATTCACACTCCATGGCACATGCAGTAGGCCTCAAGGTGACGCGGCCAGCCAACTTTTGTGTTCGGATGGCCAACCAATGGGAGGTGACCTCTATCGGCCTAGTAGTAGGTGTCATTGTAGAAATCCAGGGGATAACATTCCTACTGAACTTTGGATACCATTCCTATTGGACTTTGTGGTAATCGGGCTACTTGAAGTCAAAGGGGCCTACTCTTTACTCATTGGTCGTCCATGGCTTAGGAGTACAGGTGTTCTACATGATTGGGGTTCCGATCGATTGTGGATTCTTCAAGAGTGTGGCCCACAGGAACTCAAATTGAAGGAAGGTATGGACCAAGGGATCCGTGGTGCAACAGTAGCCCCCATTTCTTCTTCCAACTCTCCGACACCCACTTCTTGGCCAACGACAGAAGAAGGTCTTGTTCCGCATGGTGAGGCTCTGGGCCTAGGACAACTAGTCGTGGATCGGCACCGAGGACGTAAGATGGCCAAATCTCTCCTCAAGGCGGAACAACTCCCTACAAGAACTCCAGCCACTGTTCCACGGACTCAACAGAGAGCCCTACCACAGGTGTTTGAGGACACACCAACCTTCCCGGTGGGGGAGTTTCCCAAGTCTTGAATGGAAGACCACTATGGCACCTTCCCAATTTACCACCAGCCCACCCACAACCTCGACCTCCTCTTCAAAGCAGCGGAGTCAGGGGAACCACTAAACCTTCCATCTGCCAGGACCCTGTCTAGGAATTCAATCTCGGCACTTCTGAGGAGCCCCATCCCATCCTCGTAGCTTCTCGGCTGTGGGACCATCCCACTCTTCTCGACCAAGCTGTTGCTTTCTTTCAATCCTATAAGGATGTCTTTGCATGGACATACAAGGACTTGGAAAAGGTGTTCCCACTACCATTGGTGTTCACACCATTCCTCTCTAGGAGGGCACTCCACCTGTACGTGGGCCTACTGTGCTCATCTCAAAGTACGTAGAGGCTGTCAATGTAGAGCTAAAAAAGATGGAAGACGCTCACATCATTTCCCCAGTAGAGCACTCGGAATGGCTTTCCCCCATGGTTATTTCGCCCTAGAAGAAGACCAACAAGATCCGTGTCTGTGTGGACTTCTGGTCCCTCAACAAAGCAACAATCAAGGATGGATTTCCCCTTCCGTTCATGGATCTGTCTTAGAGGATGTGGCTGGGCATGCCCTCTACAGCTTTATGGATGGGTTTAGTGGATATAACCAAGGCTTTTGTCACCCAATGGGGTACCTACGTCTACAACTAGATGCCATTCGGGGTGTGTAACACCCCGGCCACTTTCCAAGGGCTGGTCACCAATATCTTCAGGGAGTACCTCAGCTTTCTTCGCACTTTCATAGATGACTTTTCTAATTTCATGGGCACTCAACTTGTTTTTAGACCAGAGGCCTTTTCAGAACATCTCTCTTAGTTAGCTTTGGTCTTTGCCAAGTGTCGCTCCTCCCGGCTTCACCTTAACCCCTTTAAATGTCATTTGTCAGTGGTCTAGGGTACCCTTCTAGGTCACATCATCTCTTCTGATGGCATGGCTCCCGACCTTGACAAAATAGTTGTCATCCTTCGCCTTCCTCCCCCAATCAGCCCCGAAGTCACCCAGGTTTTCGTCGGACATACCGGCGACTGTCGTGGTTTCATTGACATGTATGCCGATGTGGCCCTTCCCCTCACCCGCCTAGTCAAGCCCTCCACCATCTTCCAGTGGTTTGACCCGGCTTCTACTGCATTGTCATATCTTAAAAAGTGACTGACGGAATCCCCCATTCTCATTCCACTCGATTGGACGATCATTTTCCGTGTCCATACAGATGCAAGTTTGACTGTTGTGGGCGCGGTTCTTAATACAAGATGGGCAGACCCATCTATTATGCTAGCCATCTCCTCACACCCGTTGACCAGAACTACACCACTACTGAGAGGGAAGTTTGGCTATTGTTTATGCTTGTAAGAAGTTTCGTCACTATCTCTTGGGCTCCCACTTCATTGTCATCTTGGGCCACCATGCTCTAAAGTATCTTTGAAATAAACCATAGGTGGATGGTCGGGTGTGGCGGTGGCTACTGCTCCTCTTCCGAGAATTCGACTTTGAGATCCTCCTCCGACCGAGCAAAGATCATGTCATGGCGGACCACCTATCCCGCATCGACACAGGGGAGCTTGCACAACAGGTACTGAGGATGACCTTCTTGATAGTGTTCTTTTCAAAGTTGATGCTGCCTCGGACTGGTATGGGGATATCCTTGCTTTGCTTTCCACCAGACACTTTCCGGTGGGTGCTAGCCCCAAGGACAAGCGACGGCTTTTGGTAAAAACCCGCCCCTTCCAAATCATAGCTAGCCAACTCTACAAGGCTGCTCATGATGGTGTTTTACGCATGTGCGTTAGTTCTCATGAAGTGCCACACCTGGTCGAAGATGCACAGTTCGGCCCTAGTGGTGGTCACTTTCCTGGTCACATCTCAGGCGTTCTTCTATTCCTGCATGGCCTATGGTGGTCCACCATGTTCAAAGATTCTATTCAGTTTGCAAAATCTTGTGACACTAGCCAAAGGTGTGGGCCCAAACCCACCCGTTAAAACCACCGACCCCTCTAGATTTCCGTAGCCTGGTCTGCATTTGAGAAATGGGGTCTTGATTTCGTGGGGCCCATTGACCGAGTGGCACACCCTAGCAGATGTAGATACATTCTTGTCGCCCCACCAATTACGTGACCAAGTGGGCAGAAGCCCAAGCCACCAAGGATTGCATGGCCAACACAGTGGCTCGTTTCTTATATGAGCACATCCTTGTCCGCTTTAGTTTCCCCTTGGAAATCACCTGTGACAGAGGTTCCGACTTTTGTCAATGAAATCATCATCAACTTACTGAGCAACTATAAGATCTTGCATGCCTCCAATTTTCCGACCCCCCCAGAGTAGAGAGTAGCTCTCAGTGCCACATCCTAGTCGAACTTGTCGTATTGATCGGGGCCTCGACAACCTCTTGACGGATCTTCGCATCTACTCGGCATATCTCAGCAACTTTATTTTTGAGCTATCTAGTGATCGCCGCTGTCAGCAGGATCACACCCGCCACACTGCGGATACCATCCGCAGTCTCCAAGCTCAGGTCTCCACCTCAGAGCAGTGCCTGTAGGATACAGAGTCCGAGTCCACCCACCTCCGCTCTTCATCTTCCCACAGCACTGACGAGTTGGTCGGATTACGTGATCTCGTGGAGCAGGAGAATCGGGAGCTGGTCTCCTTACGAGCCCATGCTACCGAGTTGGATACCCTCTGTGCATCTCTCCGCCTTCTCGAGTTCCTTCTCACCGGTCTTGCCACTTCTTCATCGACTGGTGCTAGCAATTCTTCTGGTGCAGCTAGCACTACTTCTGGTAGTATTTAGATACTCTATTTCATGATGGACATTTTCAGTTGTATATACCATCTTTTTATGATGTTATTTTTGTTTGCACTCTTTTCATCATTGTACTCAGCATAATGTAATTGGTGCTCTGCACTCTTTCATCATTGTAATACGCATAATATAATCAGTACCTGCATCTTTGCATCATGTAATAACCTCTCATGCATACTTTCCATATGTAACCCTCAAGGCAACTAACTTCTATCTTTCTCTACGGGGACGGTGAGCACTCTAGTGGTGGGTGACTTGTAGCCACCAAGGGTGCCCACATGGACTGTCCAGCAAGGGTGCCCACATGGATCGTCCCCACCAAGATGCCCACACGGTGGATTGTCCACCGTAGCAATGGACCATCCACCGCAATGGACCATCCACTGCACCGTGATTGTAATTTGTGTGGCAGTAAGTCAACGAAGGCGCCAAGCATTGGGATCAGCAAGTGGAGACGCACCACCACAACAACGGACACAAGGAGGTGCATTGAAGGCTCCAATGGCACTGACGGCACCAATTGACACTCCACCGCATCTCCAGAGATAGGAGATTCCACCAAAGGCTACGCTGCCACCCAAGGCATTCACCAAAGATAGGAGATGCCACCAACTCGACCTCAGGCATATATTATGGCCCTCGTCCCATCTTGGAGGACATCCTTATCCTGGAGCCTTATCTCACTTGGAGGATATCCTTATGCTCATCCTTCATACCACTTGGCACCCTTGTTCTGTCATTGGCTTGAGCTGTGTCGTCCTCTTCACTATGACCTTTGTTGAGTGTGCACAGTACAGAGAAGGACATGTATGAGTGTTCTCTGAGTAGGGCAAGTGTTTTCGTTCCTTCCACAGTCTCGTCTCTCCTTGTGTTGTGTCCCGTTGCATAGTGTCTTCTGTGTTGCGCCGTGAGCATTGAGGACTTCGGACATACTCTCCAGAGAAAAGCCACCACAGTGTGTGCCGGGCAGCCAGCCTTGCTACATTAACTTGGCCCTTGGTTGTTATCTTTGTCTAGAGTATTGCATTGGTCTTTCAGCATAGTTGCTGAGCTTAAATTTGTAGCAGAGTTGTATTGGCTAAACTCAAGCTTGTAGCTTGGCTCTCTACAGTAGTTAAGAAATGCCCAACCCTAACTTTTATGGAGACCTTTAAACCAGCCAAAAGTACACATATGTTTTGCTTGGCAAGACCCTACAGTTAATTCAATTGGTTTTAGTGCTGATTCTCCTTGAAGTTGAACAACATTGCTCATTTAGAGCGGACGAATTGTTGGTCTTATGAGTGCTGCTTTCACTGAGTCGTCAACCCTAACTTTCCATTTGTGGACATAATTTTATTTGGTTGATGAGATTTTTTTTTTCCGGGAAAAAGATCCTTCTCAGTTAATGAAAGACAGCTACAAAGGGCTAGATACAACCACGAAGGGCTAGATACAAACCCGCCTCATGTACGGGACGGGAATCAAATGATCCTAAGTGGAAGAGACACTTCTCCTCCGACTGGCCGCTCTCTATGGAGCAGGCTATCTCATACCGGGGTGGGGGGACAACCACACAAGTGGTCTGTAGTGCCAAGTGGGGTCACCACCTGTATCGGTGAGAAAAGGGTTAGGCCTCTAGAGCCTCAAGAAAGCTTCCCACCGCTTTCGCATGCGGTCGGAACCTCGCTGTAACATCCCCCAGTGACCGCGGAGGGTGTGAATGATGTCAAGCCAAATGCTCCTGATGGACTCAGCAGTTCGGAGTGTGGGTACCCTCTATGGCCTCGTTGCATCTAGCTCGCGAAATGTGCCAGGTTGCAATGCTAGTGCAAATCTCCCATTTCTTCGATGAACTTGGTCGCCAGTGGACTGTAGGTGGGGCTGTGACTAGTACTGCCCAAATACGATGGTGAGAGACCTGAAGAGCAACCCTCCCCCATCCTTCTCATAAGCCCTGACAACCTCAGCCCCTATGGCCCAAGTGACAGTGCCCCATGTAATGATCCGGGTCGAGGCCGCGTCCAGAGTGAGGATGCAGGGAATCCGTTGCCAAATCTGTTGAGCCTTGAGGCAATCCCAAAGACAATGTCGTTGAGACTCCTGAGGGTGGCCGCACCGTGGGCAAATTGCTAGCCGACCTCCAACTGCCAGCCAAGTGCCGACTGCCAAGCTCATGTGTGCCATCAGCCAAAGAAAGAGGGTGATCTTTCTAGGCCGAAAACTGTCCCAAAGCCTCTTCCAAAAATCTGAAAGGAAATGTTGTACGAGTCCCTGTGTGAGTGCCAATGTACTACTGTTGCTGGGGTGCCATCAATCTCTGGCATCTCGATCTTGCGGCCTAGCCGTGCTGTATATGCAAAGAAGGGGGCATCCAAAGTCTCCTCCCGATTAGCGGGGTCATGCCAAGCCCACTCTCTCGGGTCCCACTGTAGTTGTGTGAGAGGTCGCCACTCCCGTATCCATAGCCGCCAAAATCTCTCCTTGGCCACCTTGGGCGGTGGCGGATCTATGTGCTACTCCACTCCTTGAAAACCAATCACCCTCACCCTCTGCAAGGTGCAGCCACTGAAATCCTCTAAGGGAAGCTGGGATCTCTCTAATCTGCCGTGGGTTCCAATAGAAAAAGTGAGCAAACCACTACCGTCGTCTGCTCCGTGGACCGCCATGAGAATATCATGTCTGGTAAACACACCTAGCCACACTGGGGGAGTTGGGTCTGGGATAGCGGTCAGCCACTCTTGAGACATAGCTAAGTCGATGTCGATGTCGATGTTGATGCTGAGCCTGTTTTTGCCCCGGACCCCTATCAAGCCTCTCTCATGCACCTTTGGGGGTAATTGCTTGTGTGCGATCTAATCTGCGAGGGACCTGGCTGGTCCTATGCTCAAGGCTCCCCATGATACATGCGGTCGGGCCCCCAACATGTGGCCACTGGGTAAACGGACCAGGGGGTTCCAGACCAAAGGCTGCCGGAACTATCTGCCTAAGGGCCAGCCTGAGGTGATTCCAAGCTCGAAGTAAGCTGGCTGCAAATCTGTCCTCAAAAGCTGGACTTAAACCGTGGGCTCGCATCTTTGTGTGAATCCATCTGGTACTCTACGGCCAAGGGCCGCTGAGACTCGGGGGGTGGGCTGAAATCTGGGCCAAGAAGTCGTCCTTCTAGGGCTCACCATCGGGAAGGAGTCGTCTAACGATCAGCTTGCCCGGCAGGGCACGGCTCTGAATAGTAGGGTCAATGAGGCCTAGCCCCTTCTACGACGTGGCTGAATGATCACTCTCCATGCCACCTTGGCCCTGGTTGGGCTCCTGTCACTGCCGGCCCATAAGAAGTTCCGGATCAAACGCTATGTCACGGCCCTATGTATTTTTGGCAGTTCGTCATGTACAATGTATCCCTGGTTGGAGGTGTGTAGGACATTTTGTTAAACATTCACTCTTGGGGCCAAATTATTAAAGTCCCTTTTCATAACCCCATGTGGGCTCGTGGTTGTCTCGAGGAAAGTCGCTGCTGTAAATTTCAGCAAGATGTCTGATCAAGAGGAAGACTATGACTATGAGGGAGAGGAAGAGGAGGAAACCACTCATGAGAGGACTGAATTTGAGGATATACATGCAAAAGAACTAGCTGCAGCAGATGCACGTTATGAGGATGTAATGCAGGTAGAAGAGATGCCAAGTAAAGAGGAAGAGGATGCCCAATTCAAAGCCCGATTGGCAGGTGTAGTGGATGTGCTCATGCAGCTCACGCAGAGTGAGAAATTTGCTGAATTTATGAGAAAAAGTGTCTAGCTCTCATATCACCCTAAAATATCCGGCATAGGACGCTGCAACATGGCACCCAATGTAGTAAAGCTGGGCCAGCGGGAGAAAGTCCTGTGGTGGTGGGAGATGATGGTTGTGATCCTCCTGTAGTGATGCGGGCGTCGGTGGGGACCACGAGATTGAGGGCGCTGGGCTCTGCATAGCTCAATGGCTCTGTCTAGAGTCACTCCTCTCGGCCGAGCTCGTGCATTAGCCTGAAGGTCGGGTGTGAATCTGCCCTCGTCAGTCTGGTCTGGAAGAAGTCGGTGAGAGCTTTTTGTATGTGTCCCCTGACAGGTAACGTTGATCTAGGCTGCAAAAGGGATTCCCTATGTTTGTGAAGCTCCAAGAGGAAAAGTCCCAAGCATTTCTAGTCTAGGAAATCCATGATCCTGGAAAGTGGTCCAAATCCAGCTCGGAAGTGCCAGTGGAACCTCCCCCTAATCTCATAGTATATTGGGCATCTGCATACATAGTGGGCCTTTGTCTCAGCCTCTGTGTGACAAAGCTGACATATCCCGTCCTCTGGTGCAACTGCCCTCGGCACATATTTGGCTGTCTCCACTCAACTGATGGGATGAGGTGCGGTTCTGTCCAATCGCACATCGCACCCCAATTGACAGATGTGTGTCCATGTAGTGCGGGCGTGTGATGACGCCGTCCTTTGTCAGGCGAAGAGAATGGTCCCTGTAAAAGGCCATCTTTGGCCCGAGGGGTTGGACGGGTGGGTGCCAAGTCCTCCGAGTATCCAATCTCGCGATGTCGTTCCTGATGACCCTATTCAGCGCTGTGCGGCTGAGAGCAAAGGAGGGCGCCTCTATGCTACACTGGAACGGAGGGAGTGCCTCCATCTGGACGCCATGCATACCAGACCAAGTGCTCACCTGGGCATACCAACATTGCGTGTCTCCGTCTAATGCCAGCTGTGTCAAGGACTCTAGGGCGAGCCTGGGGTATCTGTTTGGTGGGAGCTCCCATAATCTGTGCCAGTATGTCACTGTCTGGAAAATAGCCTCTGTCACAATTGGTGCAGCCCCCATCTCCGCCCACACAATCTCGTGTGGCACTGATGGCTTACTTCTAATCATGCATGTGATCATCATCACTAACGGCCTCTCCATTGGCTTCCACCCGTCGTATACATCCTCCGTGTCTGTCTCAGCTGGCTCCTCCCTGTGTCTCTTCCTGTGGTGTAAACTAGGACCCCAGATGGGAGCTCCATATAGTAGTGCGGGTGTGACTAGTGTGTCAAATAGCGAGAGCTTTGTCCTCGGCTCCTGAAACTATATCTGTGAGTATTGCCGCTCAGGTGAGCCCAAGGCTGCATAGCTGCGAATCAATCTGGTTTTGGCTGCCATCCGCATAGAGAAACATGGTCTGGTAGAGTATTGCATGACTCAATGATTACTTGATTCATTGATGTGTTAACCTTCACCAAGTACAATGCTTTTATAGGCATGTATCCTTACTTTTGACCCAAAGAAATCTCTCTCTCTCTCTCTCTCACACACACACACACACTACATGAGTGACTCATGGCACATATCCTATTCACACGTAAGGGTGGGTTCACACACACAAACACTCGTAGGGAGTGTTCACACACACACACTTGTATGTGTGTGTGTGTGTGTGTGTGTGTGCACACACACACACACACACACACAGATATATATGTATGTATGTATTTATGTATGTGTACACACACATACACACATATATTGTTGGGTATTTTGGAGTCTGTGTGTGTACCCATCGTGTTCGTATACCCTTGTTTGTTTACCCACATGTCTGCGTGTGAACACTGAACAGCCTCCAAAAGAGCTAAGTGTGTTAGTATGTGTGAACACACCCTTAGGTGTGGATAAGTCTGCCATGTGTCAATTGTCTAGTATATGTGTGTGATTCCCTTGAGTCAAAAGGCTTACAACCTAGCATGTACTTGTGTTATAAAAGGCTTTACTTCAATTTATCCTTGTTTAGGTCCGGGGGGGGGGGGGGGGGGGGACGGGGGGTTGATTTTTGAGAGACTGGTGTACGTGAAAGTTATGAGTGGTCAAGCTCTTTTGGCACCTGTTCCTTAGACATCTGAGTCTCTATGCGTCCATGCTTGTTAAGCCTCTAAGCCATGCTTGTTGAGCCTTTGAGCCTTTTGTGCCAAGCTCACTAGCCTGTGGACAACGGTTACTAGCCTCTGAGTCTGTAGCATGTAGCAGGGAACATGTGTTTGATGGAGCATTAGAGTGCAATGTTGAGTCTAAATCACTATGACTATTGAATGTTGTCTCAAGTCACTCCACCATCGCTCCGAAGGGGGTTTTGGTGAGTATTTCGGAGTCTCTGTCTGTGTACCCATCATGTATGTGCACCCCTAAGCCCTTGTTGGTTTACCCACACGTGTCTATGTGTGTATACACACACACATATAGGTACACATGTATATACACACATATATATATACACACACGCGCGCGCGCGCACACACACACACCGCACACGTGCACACACACATGTACACACACACACATACCTTTGTGTGTATGTGTATATATATATATATGTGTGTGTGTGTGTGTGTGTATGTATGTCTCTCTCTCTCTCTCACACACACACACACACACACACACACACACATATATATATACACATACATATACATATGTATGTATGTATGTATGTACACACACACACACACACACACACACACACACACACACACACACACACACACACACACACACACACATAGATACATGTATTAGCGGACATGGAGATATCACATTGTGAAGTTTTCGTCCGAGTTGCAGCCTGTTGATATTGTGCTAATTATTTCTATCTTTAGCGGTGCATTTATCCTATCAACTACTTATTTTTTGTACTCATTCTTTCTATTTGCTACTTCCCTTAATGCTAGGCTTCATTATGGCTGAGTCTTCCTTGCATCTCCGGAGGTTTGACTGAAACTCAGTACGAAGGGCTTTGTGTGAATATATGCTCTTATGTGTGTGTGTGTGTGTGCGCGTGTGGGTAAGAGTATATCTTGATACAGAGTTCTATACCCACTATTGGGCACTGATGACGTTAGTGGGGATGTCGTAGTATCTAGTCCATACTATGCATAATGGGGAGTTGATAGTTATATAGTCTTGTGGGTTGACTACCATTAGTATATAACATGCATGTTTCTAAGAGGTGAATTTGGGCATGTTCTTGGATTCATCTAGGTATATATATATATATATATATATATATATATATATATATATAGAGAGAGAGAGAGAGAGAGAGAGAGAGAGAGAGAGAGAGAGAGAGAGAGAGAGAGAGAGAGAGAGATGAAATGAAATGAAATGATATATTAACGTCTCTAAGAGGCCATAGTGGCCTATGAGACCAAAACTGAGAGTACATCTGAAGTTGGTGTCTCATCAAAGAGAACAACTAAACGAGACTAAAAAGTACAATAAACTGATTGTCCTACAGTTATAAGAACAGAACTGTAAGACTCCGAGATGATAGTGAGTAGAAAATACTGGAAAATACTGAAAAATGTATATCAGGTAGATCCATGTATGCTGATCAGTTTAAGTGTTGCCCTCCCTTAGATCAAGTATCTCCGCCATGGGGCTGTCTAGAATGGAGAGGTCGTAGAAGCGAGGTAGGCGCCTGCGATGCTGAGCAATAATGGCTCTGATCTGGCGATGGTGAGGATGCCGTGGTCGGGATCCTAGTGGGTGTGGCCGAGGAGCATGACATAAGATAACTGCTCTATCAGTGGTGACTCCCTGGGACTCGGGAGCGTGGTCGGTGCCCTGATGGCCCAATGGAGGAGGTATCAGGAGGCGTGTGGACTGGGTTGCTGGTGTTGGTGCCGAAGGAATCTGTCTGGGTCCTCTGTGTAGGTACATCATGGCTCGGCCTCCTGTCTGCCTAACGTCGTCTTATTGATCGAGAGAGAGAGAGAGAGAGAGAGAGAGAGAGAGAGAGAGAGAGAGAGGGAGCTGCTTAACGTCGACTTATTGATCTAGAGAGACCAATCGATAGAGAGCTTGAACCCAGGTGGGTACATGTCATCCCAAGGGCACTTACACTAGCCAATCTACCACACTTGGGTGATAGAAAGGTAGTGCAAATTGTCCTCTTTTACCCACACACCCACAGGAGACGAGAGCTGCTTAACGTCGACTTATTGATCTAGAGAGACCAATCGACGGAGAGACTTGAACCCAGGTGGGTACATGTCATCCCAAGGGCAATTACACTAGCCAATCTACCACACTTGGGTGATAGAAAGGTAGTGCAAATTGTCCTCTTTTACCCACACCCCCACAAGAGACGAGAGTTGATGAAATGATATCTTAACTTCTCTAAGAGGCCATAATGGCCAATGAGACCAAAACTGAGAGTACATCTGAAATTGGTGTCTCAACAAAGAGAACGAGCAAATGAAACTCAAAAGTACAATAAATTGACTTACTCCTAGATGATATTGAGTAGAAAATACTGGAAAATGTATATCAAGTAGATCCATGTATGCTGATCAGTTGAAGTCCTGCCCTCTCCTCAGATCCAATATCTCCGCCATGGGTGTCTAGAATGGAGAGGTCGTAGAAGCCAGGTAGGTGCCTCTGATGCCGAGCAATAATGGCTCTGATCTGGTGATGGTGAGGATGCCGTGGTCGGGATTCTAGTGGGCGTGGCCGACGAGCACGACATAAGACGACTGCTCTATCAATGGTGACTCCCTGGAAGCGTGGCTGGTGTCTTGATGGCCTGATGGAGGAGGTATCACGAGCTGTGTGGGCTGGGCTGCTGGTGCTGAAGAAATTTGTTAGGATCCTCTATCTAGGTTCATCATGGCTCAGTCCCCTGTCTGCCAAGAGGGTCTCTCTGTGTCTTCTCCGCTCAAGTAGGAACAATCCCAGGCATCTTTGATCCTCAAACTTCATGACCCTGTGTAACGGCCCAAAACCCTCTCAGAAGAGGCAGTGATATCTCCCTCGGATCTCATAATAGAGTGTACATCGGCAAATGTAGTGCTCCTTTATCTCTGCCTCCTAGTAGCATAGCTGACAAATGCGGTCATCCGAGATCTGATGCACATATCGCCCTGTCTCAATCCGCAACTGGTGTGATGAGGTCCGGATCTGTCCAATGGCACAACGTATCCCATGTGATAGGTGTACATCCATGTATGCCGGGCGTGTGATGAAACCATCTGGTGAGAGGTGCAGAAAATGACTCTTGTAATGAGCCATTCTCGTGCCTGAGAGCCTGAGAGAGAGAGAGAGAGAGAGAGAGAGAGAGAGAGAGAGAGAGAGAGAGAGAGAGAGAGAGAGAGAGAGAGAGAGATGAATGAAATGAAATGAGATGATATATTAACGTCTTCAGAAGGCCAAAATGACCTATGAGACCAAAAAGGTTACATCAATTGGTGGATCTGATACAATGACTATGTAAGAAAAGCTAAAAAACAACTAAACAACTAACTGAAACTGAAACAACTATGAGGAAAAGTACGGTACTAGGAGCTCCTAATGGATAACATGTGAGAGAGAGAGAGAGAGAGAGAGAGAGAGAGAGAGAGAGAGAGAGAGAGAGAGGGTACACACACAGACACATATATATGTAGACACACACACACACACACACACACACACACACACACACACACAAACACACACACTCTCACTGGGGCAGTGACACTTGGGTATACCTAGTGACATCACTGCTTACACACTCACTGGGGCAATGACACTTGGGTATACCTAGTGACATCACTGCTTACACACTCACTGGGGCAGTGACACTTGGGTATACCTAGTGACATCACTGCTTACACACAGACACATATATATGTACACACACACAGACACATATATATGTACACACACACACACACACACACACACACAAACACACTGCTTGGGTATACCTAGTGACATCACTGCTTACACACAGACACATATATATGTACACACACACACACACACACACACAAACACACACACTCACTGGGGCAGTGACACTTGGGTATACCTAGTGACATCACTGCTTACACACTCAAACACTTAAGTGGCTATAAGTCGTTCACACACATTTCCACACATTCACACACATTTGCACCCACCCACCCACCCACCCACCCACACACATATATCAGTCTACTCGAAGATGCATAATGGGGTTGCCCCGAAGGTTGGGAAAGGATATCATGTGAGTCATAGAATCCGGCGAGGCAACACAGATGCGGAGAGACGGAATCACGGCTCCTCGTGTGAGGGCCGACGCAGCGGTTTGGGGGGGGATTCCATCACTCTCCCGACGGCACCACCAATCATCGGAAGAAGAGGAAGGTATTCCTTTCTGAGGCCGGGAAAGCAGACTGTCACGGGAAAGCCTAAAACTCTAGCTAGAGGGTCAGATGCTGGGTCGAAGCCGTGCTGCCGCCGTGCAAACGAGGCCTACAATGCAATGGGGCTGAGTTGCATGACGACAAGATCAGACGTTGTTGGTGAATTGAACTCAACCTGGTAGTAGCCACGCCCCAATGGATGAATATCTACGATCTTTGCAGGTGCACCTAGGAGGCTACCTTGAAGGAGATCTCTGAGTTGGCCACGTGGTACTAACAATCTTGCATACCAGAGTGGAGGCCTCTAGGGATGCTACAGTCGTAGCGAGAACTTGCAGGTCCGCTTCAAAAACGAAAGGCAGGTAATGGCGACCTCGGTCGGGGTCCTCCTGGGGGGGGGGGGGGGGGGGGGGGGGGGGGGGGGGGGGGCAAAGATCAAAAGAGGCTGAAACTTGTTGAAAATAGAGAAATAGCCCACAAGCTGAGGGTATTGCCGATGACGATGGAAGTAGGGGAGGCGACAGGACAAGAGGCACGAGTCCCGCGGGGGGGGGGGGGGGGGGGGGGGGGGGGGGGGGGGGGGGGGGGGGAGGCTGGCGGGTGGGAGCAAGGGGGGGCGTAGGTGTGAGTAGGGGGCGAAGGTGGGGGTAGGGGAGAGAAAAGGTGCAGAGGCGGGTAGGAGCGCAAGTGGGAGCAGGAGGGGTTGAAAGGCGGGAGCGGGGGGAGTGAAGGGAGGTGTAGGTGGGCAGGACAGAGGGGAGGGGGCAGACGCGAGGCAAGGAAGGGGGTGCAGGCGCGAGCAGGATGGTGAAGGGGGGAAGTGAGGGGGGGCGCGCGCAGGCAACAAGGACGAGCAGGTGGGGGGAGCACAGCCTCGCGATGTGGTTTTAGCAACATTGTACCAAGCTGAATTAGATTATTGCACAGTACAATGTGATGCTTGTATTGATCGATTTGAAGTTTACAAGGTACAATGCTTTTATAGGTAAAACGCCATATCTCTCAACACTCTACTCATTGAGGTAGTGACACTCGGCTATAGCCAGTGACATCAGTGCTTACACACACAAATACTTAAGTAGCTATAAGCCCTTATTCATACACATTTGCACACATTCACCTTTAAAAGGTGTTCACACACACACACACACACACACACACACACACGCACACACACACACTCATTGGGAGCTTTCACACACTGAGGCTCCGAATATCCAATAGGAGGGCCTTTGGCTTTTCATTGAAGGGGAAGAGAAGATACCCGAGATTGATGATGTAGCTCAGAAAGCATGGAAGCTTAGAGATCAAAGAGCCTCTGGCCTCATAGCTCTTGGCCCCTTTGATAGTTTTATACATCATGTTGCTGATCTCTCAACCTCCAAAGAGGCCTATGAGAAGGTGGACAAGCTTTTTGGTGCTCAGGTAAGGAACTCTAAAGTGTCTTTGCAATGCTACCACATGAGAGCTTTGATGCTCATGTGAACAAGATGAAGTGCTTAATGAACCAACTTTCAAGACTAAAAGTAAATATTGAAGATGATATAGCCCTAGCAGTACTCATAAAGTCCATGCCTAAAGACCTGCATGGGAACCTCATCACCACATCGAAGAACCTTTCAAATCTCAAGATTTATACATCATGTTGTTGATCTCCCAACCTCCAAAGAAGCCTATGAGAAGGTGGACAAGCTTTTTGGGACTCAGGGAAGGAACTCTAAAGGGTCTTTGCAAATAGAGTTCTATGGTCTTACAATGCTACCACATGAGAGCTTTGGTGCTCATGTGAACAAGATGGAGTCCTTAATGAACCAACTTAAGTCAAAGTAAATATTGAAGATGATGTAGCCTTAGCAAGACTCATAGAGTCCATGCCTAAAGACCTCTATGGGAACATCATCACCACATTGAAGAACCTTTCAAATCCCACCTTGGAAGGGGTCATAACGTCCTACAAGAAAGAAGAAAAGAAGAACTTCAAAGCTAAAAAGTGTTGCATTTGTGGAAGAAACAATAGACTGCTATGCTAAGAAGCCTTGTAAACATTGTGGGAAAAACAACCACAATGAGAAGGATTGCTTTCACAAGAAAGCACATGCCAATGTTACGTAGGAAGAAGAAGAAGAAGATGCAAACTTTGATGAGTATGAAGACTCATGGGCCTTGTAAAAGTCTACTACAAAAAAGGTGGCTTGACTACCATCAACTCTACTCCAAGGACATAACTGGACATAAGTCCTAGTTAAACCTTGGTTGCAGGAAGCGTGGGCTGGAAGCGGGGAATCACCATTTCCCCGTTTCCTGGCTGGTGTGCACTTTTTCCACCTTGGAAACATGAGGGAAACATCGTTTTTTTCGAAAGTCCGCTCCCCCCCTTAAAAAATCCTACCTTACCTTATAAAAACATCCAAAAATTGGCCACGTGGTAAAGATTTGGGGAAAAGAATACCGAGCTATGTTTTTTTTTTTGCTTTGCAGCGCACATTCTCTATGTTTTTTACTTCCCACGCACCTGTACTCCTGCACTCTCCCGTGTGCACTTGCACGCCTACAGGTTCATGCAGGAAGAGTAGATTGGTTCAACAAACCAAACGAAACCTCTCTGGTGCTTGTGCTTTCATTGTGCCCCGAGAACCGTGCTTTTCTCATAGTGCTTTCATTGTGCTCCGAGAACCGTGATTTTCTCATCTTGCAGGTGTCCCCTTGACCTCAAAAACTCTCTCACTACTTGATGCTATTCGAAAAAGTCCTCAATTGCAAATGCATTGAGCTTGTGCTAGTTCCAGAGTGGCTGTGCACCAAGACTCTTGAGTCTGAGCGAAAAAACCCACCTCAAACAAGAAGAGCCCCTGCATTTAGGTGACTCCAACAATGTTTTTCTCACCATTGACTTCCGCAGTGCCTCTTGTGAACCCATTCAAGCCCAAACCATCAGTCACCCTTGAGCCCCTTTGGAAGTATGTCACTCCTATAGTTGCATTTAGTAAATGGGGAAGCAAGAAATGGAAGTGTAGCTTCTGCAAGATTGAGTTTGCTGGCTCCTATCCTCGAGTGCGAGCCCATTTGCTTGGCATAACAAGGGAAGGTATTAAGGTTTGCTGCAAGGTTACTCTTGAAGATTGGGTAAATATGGTTTGGGAGGACCATGAGAGTGCTCTCAAGAAGCAAAAGACTCAGTATGGTGCAACCAAGAAGACATTGGTGCCACAAGTTACACAACCCTCTTTTCAAGGCATGTTTAAGGAGCAGTCTAGAGAAGTGGTGGATGAGGCGGTGGCCTGTTTCTTCTACACGTGTGGTCTTGCTTTTGCATTGGCTCGCTCCCTGTATTTCCATGGGATGGTGTCAGTGATAGCATCTTTTGGCAAAGGATACAAGCCTCCCAACTATGAGAAGTTGCGGACCACACTTCTAGACAACAAAAGATCAAGGGTATGTTCTTGTCTCTCTATCGTTGAGTCTACTTGGGCTCATTATGGTTACTCCATAGTCTTTGATGGATGGACAGACATAGCTAAGAGGCTACTCGGTACTTTTGTGGTCTCAAGTGCAAGGGGTGGTGTTTAAGAAATCTGTTGACACTAGCGGGAGTTAGAAAACATGACAGTTTATTGTAGAGGCTTTGAAGGATATCATCAGGGAAGTAGGCGTTGAGAATGTGGTGCAGGTTATCACGGACAATACAACAAATTGCAAGCTTGCGGGACAGTTGGTGGACGACGAGCTCCCTCGTATTTTTTGGACTCCTTGTGCAACTCACTGCTTGCATTTGTTGTTGAAGGTTCTAGTTGCTATCACTTGGATGGAGGAGGCAATCACAAGCGGCAAGGAGGTTCAACAGTTTATTGCAAATCATGATGCCTCAAGAGCCATGTTTGGTAAGCTCTCCAAACTCAAGCTAATTAGGTGAGGGGATATACACGGTTTGCCTCTAACTTCATTCTGCTGCATCGACTAGTGAAGGTGAAGAGTTCACTCAAGCATCTTGTTACAAGTGATGAGTAGGATTCTTGGAAGGCCCGTAATGAGCCAGCAAAGGTAATTGAAAACAGGATCTTGTCAGATGCATTTTGGGCTAATGTGGAGAAGTATGTGAACGTTTTGTAGCTAGTTATGGCCATGCTTCGCATGGTCGACAAAGATTAGCCATGCATGGGTGTTGTGTATGAGGGCATTGATCATATGCTGGAGAAGATCAGGGAGCTATTGAAAGAAGAGAAAGAGGGGGACTCTTATTATGAGGAGATTTGAGCACTTGTGCATGAAAGGTTTGAAATGTTGCATTCACCTCTTCATGCAATTGCTTTCCTTCTCAATGCAAGATGGTTTTTGAAGAAGCGACATACTGATAAGGATGTGATGAGAGGGTGGAGGAATACATAGGATAGGGTGGGCAAAGATCTTGCCGAGAAGTCAAAATACAAGGAGCAGTTGTCCGATTACATTGGATTGAAGGGGGACTTTGGTGACGGTGATGCACAAACTATGCAGACAATGTCTCCTATTGCATGGTGGGAGAATCATGGCACAGACGCTCCACATTTGCAAAGATTGGCCATCCAGTGCCTCAGCTTGTGAGCGCAATTGGTCTATTTATGGGTCTATTCATTCGGTTAATCGCAAACGACTAGGTCATAAGAAAATTGAGGGCGTGGTGTATTTGCATAGCACCTTAGGCTAATATCTAGGAAAGAGGCTTCCTATGTCTCAGGGCCATGCCAACAATGGGATGTATTGGAGGAGGATGCTTTAGAAGCATGTATTGAGGATCTACTTGATGATGAAATTGTGGAATCTATGTAATTGTATCATGTCATTGATATGTCACCTATGTTTTTGTCACTTATGTATTTGTCTCCCAATGTTTGATTCATGAGAAACTCGGAGCAAGTCTTTCTTTTAAATGTGGTTTTGATGTTTCGTTTATGTTTTGCACTTTATATTGGCTTTGAAACTCAACCTACCCTCGGCGTTTCCATCCACATAGGTTTGCCGTTTCCTCACGTTTCTTGTCCTGTGACGTTTCCCTAAGAGAAACGTTTCATGCAACCTAGATTGAAACTATGTCATAGGCATAGATTAATCCAAATGCAGTGTGTACTAGGATAATGAGTGTTGGAGAACAAGCCTTATCCAAGACACAAAAAGCATAAGGAATGTGCACACACAGAGAGGATAAAATCTATGAAGTAACCACAAGGCAAAAGTCAAAGGGGCATCTGTCTCTGCAAGAATGAAGGAGTTGATTTAGGGGGACCTAGAATTTAGGTAAAGGTGGAGAGAATCATGGACACCTAACACACCTAATCTAGCTCATTAAGCACAAACGGAGCTGTATTAGCAACATGTATGGACTGGACCCTATTTAAAGGCAGTCTTTTCTACGGAAATTACACAAGCATTTTGAATCATTTTGCCTTACTGTTTTTTTGAGTTGTGTTCTATCTCTCTCTCTCTCCCTTACTCATCAAATGCTATAGCCATGTTCCTGTTCAAACCACCATAGCTCTCGTATTGTTAAACTAATAGCTTCTAACCTCCATGTTGGGGGGTGAGCCTGATTGGCTTTATGGCTGGGCGGTGAGCTAGATGCTAGTGTCTATGTCTTCCTTTATTTTGCTTGACCGCAGGTATTTTCTAGACATGGGTCTTACAAGTTGGGTGGTGATGAAGAGAAGAAGCCCACTGTTAGTTGAATTAGGGTTTTTATTTGATCATTGCTAATCTGCAATGAGGATTGCATATTTGTTAATAGGCTGAGTACTTGCTTTAGGTGTAAAATTAAGCTATACATGCTTCTTGTTGATTTTTGCATATAATAAATATATATTTTGTTTTGTTCAGTTTTTATTTTTGGGATTGATACTTTTAATTGGGCAAGCTTTTTTTTTAAAAATCAAGCATAGCTGTAATAGCATATATAGCTTTTTAATAAAACACTACAACAGTACACTACCTAACAATTTTTTTTTGGGGGGGAAACTCTAATAAATTTTCCTTGCCACATAATAACCACTAACAAAATATAAAGGAAAATTATGCAAGCTTCTTCAAAGGCTACTTTTGTGGCACAAGAAAGCAGCAGGTTGCAAAAGCACAAGCATTCTGGCCATTTTCGAAGTATGTCTGGACTGATCAATCAAGTAATTTTGGCAATGAGGCTGTGTTATTAATAAGCTACAATGATCAAGTTTTTCTTTGTGGATGGACTGATCAATCAAGTATTTTGTTTTTGTTATCCAAAGTTAGAATTAGTATACATCGAACTATTTAGCCTTTAATTATAAATTTTGGCTTCTCTGGAAGATGTCATTTGAGTTACCTTGTGATCAAATGGTGGACTTCACCACATCTTCTAAACTTTGTTTCTCAAACATGCCAGAACAGTTTGTTAAGCTGCTTGCCTTCTATGGTTAAGTTAATCAGAATTGGTTCATTATTATGCTGTCTAGGGATTTTGTGCTCATGCTACTTTCTGGATTATAAAAGATCCCTTTGTTTCTTGGGAGTTTTATTGCAGTTCAGGTGATAATGCTTTATATGGGGGCAAAGAACGAGAGGATGATGATATATACACCAGAGTGGTTATTGCAACCACCAGATCAAAACGACTGGTAATAAACGAAAAACTCAATCTAATTTCCTGAGAAAGAGATACATTATAATTAACATGTGTTATTTATGGAAATTTCTCAATATACAACTTTCGTAGCCATGCAACATACTGAGTAGCATTTCAGCATACTGGTAAGTAGTATTTCATTGAAGCAGAAGAACATTGCAGTAAGTGATGGATATTCTTTTTATTAGTGTTTCATGATGATTTTTTTTGCCATTCTTGATTTTTTGAGGTTAAGGCCAAAGTTCAAACTTTCATGGGATGAGAGTATGTGCACTTTAGAGTTACCCTTTCTATGTGTAGCATCTCTACAGTTTGTCTTTGTGTCTTGTGCATTGTTTTCACCAATTAATGATCGGCTATTTTTTACAGTGTTTCATCATGGGGATTTTTCTTTTTGTCTCAGCTCCGTTGAAGGATCCTGCACCTTAGTTGCAGTACATTGATCTCTCAACGAGTCCTGCACCTTAGTTGCAGTACATTGATCTCTCAACGAGTCCTGCACCTTAGTTTCTGTACATTGAGCTCTCAATTTAGGTGCACCTTTGTAAGGTTCGTCAGTGTGACACCAAAAAAATTGGGGCAGTATCACTCTAGAGCTTTGATACCAAATGTTGAATATCCTAAGTTATGGAGGCTTGAAGAGCTTCATGGCTATGGCTGTGTGAGCAGCAAGAGAGAGAGAGAGAGAGAGAGAGAGAGAGAGAGAGAGAGAGAGAGAGAGAGAAATGAAATGAAATGTTATATTAACGTCTTCAAAAGGCCATAATGACCTATGAGACCAAAAAGTTACATCATGGTGGATCTGATACAATGTCTGGATAAAAAAGCAGAAAATGAAAAAAGACTGCTCAAGAGAGAGTGTACTACCTGACTGAATGATGTGATTGTTATGTATTTGATTCAATGAAGTACATGAATCTTTAAAGGTTACAAAGGTTGCCTTAGCGATATCAGTGCTTATGTCATAACACGCAAATATCTAGATATTATTGTCATGATTTCTTTAAGAGGTGGTTCACACACAAAGGTACTGCTCAACACATGAGTGGGTTCACACTGGTAAGACCTTGATTCCCAACACTTGTAATCCAGCTCCTCAAGAATGAAATTTTGCCTAGAATGTTGGATATCAATGCTCCACCCTGATATTGTATTTCTGTCATGAGAGCGAAATTCGCACGATTCTCTGGAGCCTTGCTTTACTTCTCTATCTTGCCGGGCTCATCTTGGATCCGGTTTGGGCCTCACAATTTTAGGACAGGGTATCCACCAAGAGTAAACTCTTATCTACTCCATGTGTGGACCATAATGAGATAACGGTCTAGTGTAGCATGTAGCCTATTTGGCAATGTGCCAAATCTAATCCAAGCCATCTCTAAACCATTTGGCCTCCTAGGCCACCTTCCTGTGTGAATACGAGGATGCTGGGCGCCCGGGCTGCTCAACCATGGCTACTCCTCATAATGGGGCCCATACAAACATGAGCTAGCTGGTGCGTGGGCGGTACTCAAGATTCAAGAGTCTACCATCTTTGTTGAAGCACAAGGGGATCCCAAGTGGATAGCAACCATGTAAGCAAAAATGATTCCATCATGAAGAACCACACCTTGGAACCTTGTAGATCCTCCTACAACACGTGAGGTAATTGGCACTAAGTTGGTTTACAACTTAAAATATAGATCTGATGGTAGTTTGGAAAAGTACACGGCACGATTGGTGTCCAAAGGTTTTGCACATGTTGAAGTTTTGACTTTCAAGAGACTTTTGCTCTTGCATCCAGGTTAGCCACAATTTGCAGCGTTCTTGCATTGGTAGTGCAAGGAGGGTGGCGTGTTCTCCGAATTGATATAAAATTTGCTGTCCTCCTCCGAAACCTCGAGGGAAGGTATATGTGTAGCAGCCACCAAGGTTCGTGGCTCCGATTCGGAAAGCAAAGTTTGCAAGTTACGAAAGGCACTCTACGAGCTGAAATTGGTCCCAAGAGCATGGTATGAAAGGATTGATGCTTAATTTGCGAGTATCGGTCTTATATGCAGCGCTTCACATGCAAATTTGCATGTCTTTTGTGATTAGGGAATTTTATATAGTCATTGTTTTTATGTAGATGAACTCATCTTTTTTTTTTCTTTTTCGAGAAACAAGATCCTTCTATTAGTTAATAGAAAACAGCCTTAAACGGCTAGGTACATACTTGCCTCCATGTACGGAGTGAGGATCAAAGAACAAAAAAGGGGGGAGGGTGGGACAAGGATGGATGCACTTCTCCTCTGGTTGTCGAGTCTATGAGGAGAGGGCTATCTCTTTGTGAGGACTTCCTAGTCTACTAATACTTTAAGAGACATAACTAAGATTGAGTACAAGAACTAAAGACAATTAGAGAGTGGAAAGTTGAGTGTTGTTTGAATTGAGACACAAGGCCTTGTTAAATAGGGCCTGAAGAGGTACAAATGAAGAGGCACATCCTTGACGAAAGGGTGTGACTCTTGAATGAATAGTTATGTTCTTTGGACGTAGAGATGCGTCTTTTGATCAATAGATGTGTCCTTTTTGAAGAGACGTGTCCTTTGATGATGACCCATGTGACAAGGTGTGACCCTTCAACGTTGGTATTATTCTTGAACTCAAATCATCCGATCTCGAACTTGAAGAAGAACATCTTGCATTTCAAGAGATACGTCCAAAGACGCATCTCTTGAATGAATAGTTATGTTCTTTGGACGTAGAGATGCGTCTTTTGATCAATAGATGTGTCCTTTTTGAAGAGACGTGTCCTTTGATGATGACCCATGTGACAAGGTGTGACCCTTCAACGTTGGTATTATTCTTGAACTCAAATCATCCGATCTCGAACTTGAAGAAGAACATCTTGCATTTCTTGAACTAACTGATCCGCTAATGCCACCTTGTGTTGAAGAACAAAGGTCGATATCACAACTGGTGTATGACCATAAGCGGCCTGAAAAGGACTCATGCCTATTATTGTGTGATCAGAGTTATTGTAAGCAAATTCCATCAATGGTAGATAATCTTCCCAAGATGCTACGTGAGACTGAATATAATGTTTGTGCATCTCTTTGAGAATTTGATTAACTCTTTCAGTTTGGCCATTTGTCTGTGGATGATATGCTGAATTGAACAATAAATTTGTGCCAAGTGACTTGAAAAGTGAAGTCCAGAAATGTCATGTAAACTTAGGATCTCGATCTAAAATAATGAACTTTGGCAATCCATGTATCTTGAAAACATATTGAAGAAATAACGAAGCAATATCCGAAGCTTGAGCTGTCTTCTTGCATGGTATAAAATGTGTCATTTTGGATAATGTGTCGACCACCGCAATTATCTATGTAGTACCTTTTGAAGAACGAGGAAAAGATGTAATGAAATCCATACTGATACTTTTCCAAGGTTCATTTGGTACTGGAAGTGGTTGAAGAAGACCGGTTGGAGCTTGTCTATTTGCTTTCATTTGTTGACAACAGAAATATGTTGTAACAAACTTTATAACATCTTGTTTCATTTGAGGCCAATAATAAGTTGTCAGCAACCGATAAGTCTTATTGATACCAGGATCAGCTGCAACATAAGGAACCTCATGATTCCTTTACCAAGAGTTTATGCATACTTGTGTTATGCGACACACAAATGCGATCTTGATAATATAATTATCCATTGACGAGAGAATAAGCTGCATAAATCTTCAAATCAGGAGGAGTAGACTGCGGAGTCGTAATCACTTGAAAAGCATTTGCAAAATCTTGATCGTCTGCATAATGATCCACAAAAGATAGTGTAATGTCGATTTGAACTATAGAAATCGCCATTGCTAAGGCTTGAGGCATTTTGCTAAGGGCATCGGCAACCACATTAGAAAGACCAGGAACATGTTCAATAGCCATGTGGAAGTTTGCCAAATGCTCCACTCATCTGCCTTGCCGTGCATTCATAATTGGTTGAGTGAAGATATACTTCAAGGAATGATGATCTGTCTTCACAACAAAATCTGTTCCTAGAAGATAGTGTTTCCAAACTCCATAAGCATGAACAATTGCCAAGAATTCCTTATCGTATACTGGATAACATGTTTGAATTGCTGAATGTTTATGACTGTCAAAGGCAATAGCACGGCCTTGTTGCATAAGAACTGTTGGGAAAATTCAATGTAAAGAAAAGTGTGTGTGAGTAGGGGCATGTGAACCACCCCTTGTATGGATTATGTAAGCAGGGATGTCATCTAGTGTGACTGGTCATCCTTATCTTATCATGTACTTTGGGCTATATAATAGCCACCCCTATGTGTATATGAATATCACATTAAGTAGGATGTAGCCCTTGCGGATCTAGCGTTTTAGCTTAGGGTTTATTCTTTTAATTAATCTTGCTTATGATTAATCTTGTCTCGTGTCCCATCCTTTGTCTACTCCCTGTGCAACCCTAAATCCCCCCAACCCTAATCCTACAGTGGTATCAGAGTTGGGCTGCATCCCTCTTGACGTACAGTTCCCAGTGCCCAGCTTCCGGCAAGCTCTTGCGTTCTTCCGTCACTACACAGTCCGTCCGCTAGCTGCAGGTTCCATCCGTCACCTCCGAATGTCCGGCAGTGTTCTCTGCCGCCGTTGCTCCGCCCCCTTGGCCATTCGCAGCCACTAGCCTAGGCGGCGCTAGTGGGAAGGGCTCCACCACCGCCCAGCCACTAGGCGGCGCTGTTATCATAGTGGGTGTCCCCTGACTGAGCTCTGCCCTACTTGGATAGCGATTCAGCCCAAAAGGATGCGATCAAGACCTCCAGGGAAATATAGGGCAGCCCGCTAGCACATGGATGCAACCCTGGTGCGAGTCTCTGCGAGAAAAGGACCAGGTTGCCAGAGCCTCAAGAAGGCTTCTCGACTTTTTTGCATACGATCAAAACCACCTTGAAGCTACCCCCACTGGCCGCGGAGGGTATGAATGATGTCGAGCTAGATGCTTGTGATGGAGTCTGCAGGTTGGGTGTGGGTGCCTTCGATGGCTTCATTGCATCGAGCTCTCCAGATGTGCCGTGTGGCAATGCTGCTACAAATCTCCCATGTGTGGCTCAAACTAGGAGTCCAATGACGAGTAGATGGGGTTGGGATTGGCACTATCGAGATGCGAAGGTGAGAGACTTGAAAGGCTAGCCCCCCATCTTCCTCCTCATAAGCCTGTGGATGTACTCTCTCTCCGCTGTGGGGGCTTGCAATCTCAAAGAAATCCCCAGTGACCCTATCTCCCGCATGTATCCAGAAGGAAGCTCTGGCATGGTATCTGTGCTCCCACCTCTACTCCTCTATGGATTTGAGCTCTGTACCAGTAGCCAACTGACCCTCAATCCACGGGCCATGTGGGGAGCTCTCCTGAAGTCGTTGAATAAAAGCAAGGCCTTAGCGAATGTTCCTCTCCTGCTCACGAAATCCAGCCAATCTGCTATGTGCTGCCTCCTGCAGTAAATTATTGGTCTCACCTAGGCCAGCATCCAAGGTGCCTGTGGGCAGATCCTGAGAGAAAATCTAGCCCCTTCCAAAGCTACTCTATCGGATATCTCAAGAGTCCTGGATGGGGCTGGCAAGGATCCGAGTGCTCAAAGTGTTTGTCCTGCCTCTAGGGATCCTCCAGAGACAAAATAATCGGAGCGTGATCGGGGAAAGTAGTGCCGTCCAAAATACTGATCATGTCCCCATGACCACAAGCCCACTCATCCTGTAACTTGGTTGAACACAATGCTAATCAATACACTTAAATACACTAAGATTTGAAGGACACTTGCTCAAATACAAGAAGTAAATTGCTGAATTGACAAGAGGCACACAATGAGCCGGAACGGCCGACCCCTCCCTTGAGTAAATTGTATTACTATTGGAGAAATTCAATACATAGCTTCACGGGCATCCATTGCCAAATCCTCCATGCCAATGCATATGAAATTCAGCATTTAGAAAACAATGGTATGTCGATGTAGATCACCAAGGAGCTGCCTTGATGCCCGGCCCGACTTCAGTGCCCATATTCTCTACCATTGGCTCTATGTTCTACCAAGCAAGGTAGCAACATCTTCAAGAGCACATAGGACAAGAGAAATACTACACAGGGCGGCTAAACAAGGAGTCCTGCCCTTCTACTGAGTAAGTAATGACAACACATTGTCCAATTAGCTTACCAGTCTTCATAGAAGTTGTTGCAAGCGGAAGCCTTCGCGTTGGAAGCTTTAGAAGTGTTGATATCTTCGATTTGCCGCAATCCTTCGCGACAAAAGTCTTCAAGAGGATGAAGGGAACCTTGGGAAAGCTTCCCCTATGGCTCAACTTGAGAAAGGAAGGCTGAAATTAGGGTTTTCAGCAAAAAGACCAGAAATTACAGCAAAAATGAGAGCTGTTTTGCTGAATTTCAGTCATTGGGAGTGAGTAGGAGAGTGATTAGCACTTGGAAACACTCTTGGAAGCTTGGAAAACACCCTAGCAAGTTGGGTATGGCTATGGAGAGCTTGGAAATGGAGAGAAATGGTGGAAAAACAGAGTTTTCAGCCTCCAAAAATCCTCATGAAGAGAAAACACGAATTTCTCTTAATAAGTAAGTGAATTGGGGTCCAATCAGGTGAAGGGACATGGGGAGATGCCCATTTATGAGTAAAAAGGGAGGATCAAGTCCTGGACATTGAGTCTTGTCCGCCTCGGGACTTCAGTGAGTGTGAACTTGGAAGCGGTCATAATTTATAAGTGACTTTTGGGCGCCCAAACTTTAATGAAGTGGGAACGCACTCACTTATAAATATTGGCCAAGTCCTAAGGGCTATTTGAGCCTAGATTGGGTAATACTTACCACCTGTTCACATGCCACACAACCATGTCAGCAGACAGTTTCACACGCACGGTTCACGGGCGGGCGTCCCCTAGCCCGGAACTACACATAGGTCATGCAGGCATGAAAACAGCATGCAATTTCATTTGCAGGCAAGCACATAAAGATGCTATGCAATGCAGCATTGGCATGAGCGATTTCCGTTCATGAAACCATATAATACCAGGCGTTTCCAGGCAAGTATATGCGATACCAGACCCAGTGGAAAGCCAATCCTCCAGGCGTTTCCGGGCATGTACACAAAGTCACAAGTCCCAGCGGAAAGCCAAGTCCTCCGGGCGTTTCCGGGCATGTACACAAAGGCACAAGTCCCAGCGGAAAGCCAAGTCCTCCAGATATTCCGGGCATGATAACATCAAGTCCCAGCGGAATATCATATCCAACTATACAACATGACACGTGTCAATCACCTGCATAGGCGTATTCCATAAGCCATGGACACCAATCCAATATGTACAGAGTGAACCATTTGGGTGGCCAAATGGTGACATTCGCCCCCGCTTCTAAACAGTTGTCCGCACCTGAAATGCATCCAAATATGTCTGAAGCACATGCGGGCAATCTTTGAAGAACTCTTCATCTACCCATTTAGCATCAATGGGAAGATAGTTCTTAAACTTCACAAGGTAACGCCTCACAACTTTGCCTGCAGCAAGCTTGCGTTCCTTGTGATACACAATCTGCTCTGGCTGCAAGATCTCCTCAAGCTCATCCACTTCTGGTGGATCCTCAATGACCATTTCACTGGGCTCCGGCCCTACATACTTGCGAAGGAGACTCACATGAAAAGCATTGTGTATGTGCCAATGACTAGGTAATGCCAATCTGAAAGCCACTTCATTGATCTTCTCCATTACTTGAAAAGGTCCATAGTACCTAGTTGCAAGCTTAGGATATGCACCTTCTTTGCCAGGCCTCTTTGCAAGTCTTGCTTTCTCAAATTTCAGCAATACCCAATCATTCTCTTTAACATCCAATTGCCTTCTATGCTTGTCGGCAGCCTTTTTATGCTTGTCTTGTGACCTTGCAATGGCTGTCCGCACCTGAGCAAAAGCAATATCCAAGTCTCTTACATACTCATCAGCTGTAAATATCTCATCCTTTGTGCGAAGGATGGGTGGCAAAACCACCTTACCATAAACAATCTCAAAAGGAGCCTTTCCCGTGGATGCATGCACCGTGTTGTTGTATGCAAATTCCACAAGCGGTAAGTACTTCTCCCAAGAAGACTTCTGATCCGCCACATAACATTTCAAGAGATCCAACACGGCTGAATTTGCAGCCTCACTTTGCCCATCCGTTTGAGGGTGATAAGCTGATGAGAAGTCCAATTTGGTACCCATATTATCAAATAAGGCCCGCCAAAAGAGACTTGTAGTCCTGGGATCTTTATCCCCCACAATGGACTTCGGCATTCCATGATGTTTGAACACTTGTGCAAGATATATTTTAACCCTATGCTCAGCTTTGATGGTCTTTTTGACCGGCAAGAAATGAGCTTGCTTGCTAAACCTGTCCACAATTGTCCAAATTGCATTATTACCCTGTTGGGTACGTGGCAAGTCCATAATGAAATCCATTGTAATACTTTCCCATGGCTGCGTGGGAATAGGCAATGGTTGAAGCAAACCTGGTGCCTTTTGCCTATCAAATTTGACCTTTTGACAGGTGATACATGCACGTATATGTGCCTCTATGTCCTTCCGCATACTTGGCCAAAAGAAATACCGCTCAATCATGTGCGTAGTAGGCATTATGCCTCTATGACCAGCATATGGAGGAGCATGGCACTCATCCAAAACCTTTTGCCTCATGTCAGACACCACACATAGGCAATTATGTTTCATGAGATAACCCTCTTTGATCACATATGAGGCATGTGCATGACCAGCCATCAAATCAGCCAAATAGTGGCAAAATCAGCATCCGTATGATACAAATCACGCATGGTAGACAAGTCCCCATGAGAGGCAACCGAGATAGCTGCTACATACGGCTTTCGTGACAATGCATCGGCCACTACATTCTTCTTTTCCGGGGTGTGCAAGATCTGAAAATGAAACATAGAGAGAAAATTGGCCATCCTCATATGCTTCTCTGACAATTTAGTTTGAGTAAGAAAATATCTCAAACTCTGGTGATCTGTCTTTACAGTGAAATCAGCCCCAAGAAGATAATGTTTCCATATAGTAAGTGCATGAATTACAGCCAAGAGCTCTTTCTCATAAATGCCGAGAGATAGCTCTGCATCATGCAATCTACGACTCTCATAAGCCACGGCATGTCTCTCTTGATTAAGGACAGCCCCTATGCAATTTCCAGATGCATCACATTCCACACAAAAAGATTTTTGCAAATCCGGAACGATCAATACTGGACCATGAGTAGTTGCATCTTTCAATTTGAGGAATGCATCTCTCTCTACATTAGTCCATTTGAACACGGCCTTCTTCTTTGTCAAATCATGCAAAGGAGAAGCAATCCATGCAAAGTGCCGAATGAACCTGCGGTAGTAAGAGCATAATCCAAGAAAACTACAGATCTCATGCACTGAACTCAATTCGGGCCAACTCCGAATTGCATCAATCTTTGCAGGATCCATCCGCACTCCATCTTTGGACACAATATGCCCAAGATAATGTATCTCTGACAAGAAGAACTCACTCTTCTTTACATTTATGAAGAGTTTATGCTTATGGAGCTCTTCAAAAACAATAGCCAAATGAGCTTTATGCTCTTCTTCGGTCTTCGAGAAGACTAGGATGTCATCAAAGAAGACACCTGTAAATTTCCTGTACCCACGGAATATGCGATCCATCATTCTATTGAATGTAGCCGGGGCATTTGTAAGACCAAAAGGCATAACAAGATACTTATAAAGCCCAAATGCTGTCCTGAAAGCAGTTTTGTGTACATCCTGAGGCACTACACGCACTTGATGATATCCACTCTTGAGATCAATTCGGCTAAAGCATGCCGATCCATCCAACTTGTCAAGGATGTCGTCTATGCGTGGAATCGGAAACCGATTCTTGATGGTAAGCTTATTCAAAGCTCTATAATCCACACACATACGAAAGGATCCATCCTTCTTTTGAACCAAGAGGACGGGTGAACAATATGGGGAAGAGCTTGGCTGAACCAAACCCTTCTCAAGAAGCTCATTTACTTGCTTCATGATCTCCTCTTTTTGGGATGCACTTACACGAGAGGCTGGCCTATTAGGTGGTGAGCTACCTGGCACAAGATCAATGTGATGATCTTCCGGTCGTACAGGTGGTAACTCATTTGGTAACTCATCAGCAAAACAATCATTGTGCTCTTGCAAAAATTTCAGCCTATCATTACTAAGAGTGTTTACATGTACATTATTTTTCTCAACATGATCTCGTACAAAAATCAAGTACGCAAAAACACTCTTTTTCATTACTTTCTTAATTTGTACATGAGATACAAGGGGAATGGTATCACCCTCTTCACCAGCATCAATTACATGTTCTCGGCCTTTATGCATGAAGGTGATCCTGTTAGTCTTGTAAGCCTTGCACGGATCAATACGTGTATGCCAAGGCTTTCCAAGCAATACATCACAGCCATTCAAAGGCGCCACAAGAAAATCCTCATGATCCACATAGCCTTGAATGTGTATGCGCAACTTGCCAAAAATAGGCATGACCTGCACTTCTCTACCAACAAAGGCAGCCCCTGCTTCAATTTGAGGACCCATGTCCTCCACTTCAATACCCAAAGCAGCTGCTATCTGAGTGGATATGAAATTCTCCGATCATCAAACATGAACAAAGCGGGTTGATCTTTGAGCTGTCCCCAAGCTTTACATACAACCATCTGAGTGGATATGAAATTCTCCGATGCACAATCATCAAACATGAACAAAGCGGGTTGATCTTTGAGCTGTCCCCAAGCTTTACATACAACCCTATCTTTGCTATCATGTGAAGTGTTGCCCTGCACATCCGGAACCATATGCACATTAGGCTTTGGTACATTAGCATTTTCAGCTTTGTTCTTCTTATTTGGGCATGCTCTTGCCATGTGCTCAGTGCTGCCACAAGTAAAGCATTTGCCTTCACGCATATATTGCTCCTTCTTCTCAGCACTAAGACCAAAGTTTGCCGGCTTATAAGGGCGCTTGTTAGCAAACTTATTTTCAGCTTTTGGACCTGATTTGGCTTGGTTTTGGTCCCTTTTAGGTGGCTGTCCATCATTTTGCAGGTTTTGGACAGCCCTCTCTTTGCCTTGAAATGAGGGTTTAGCCTTATTGGATCGACTCAATTTGAGTTCCAATTGCTCGGTGGCGGTGGCGGTGGCGGCTGCGATTAATTGGTGTAAGGTATGACCAGGATACATTTGTAATCCCGCT
Source organism: Cibotium barometz (assembly GCF_041138505.1). Lineage (NCBI taxonomy): Eukaryota > Viridiplantae > Streptophyta > Polypodiopsida > Cyatheales > Cibotiaceae > Cibotium > Cibotium barometz. The sequence goes on from NC_141070.1 coordinate 10,958,654, forward strand.
TTGTACACGGGTTGCAATCCCGATTGAAACCTTCTCTTCCTTTCCGCCTCGGTGACATGCATAAATGGAGACACCTCCAAGAGCACTTTCCAAAACTTTTGTACATATGCATTTACCGATTCCCCCTCGTTTTGCTTTACCCAATCCCACTTCATTGTTATCTCATTCAATGCATTGGGAGGCAAGAATTGAGCATAGAACCTCTCCTTGAACTCTTCCCATGATCTAACAGGATTCGGTGAGAGCTTCTCCGTGAGCCACCAATGGGCAGCAGTGCCTTTCATGAACATGCTTACATGCCGGATCATGGATTTCTGAGTGAAATCCTCATCACTGAAAGCAATATCAAATGGGCAATAAAAGCAAGTGCCTTTGATGCATCATATTCTCCATGATATGTGTCAAACTTCACAGATTTGTCTCCGGCTTTGAAGTCACGAGACTTTGATGCATGTGTGTGCATCTCAACATGTTTTCCCCCATGTTTGTCCATTGGGACAGCTCCTGTGTGACTGGCATCATTTTTGGACCAAAAGGTGATGCATAAGGCATAGATACATGTGCCCTATAAGCATGAGGCATGGCTGGCCCCTCAACATGCATTGATACATTTTCAGCCATAGCTTCTCCCTCACGAGCACACTCGAAGGCATGAGTGGCATGAGAGATACCCGGAATACCTGCACCAACAGAAAATTGCAGCCCATGTTGCATGTGTTGTGCATGTACATTTTCAGCCGGCAATGGCATTTGACATACATTTTGACCACTGCCATAAACATTGTATCCTTCACGGGCTACATGAGATATTCCTGCATGGCGTGAAGTCATTGATTGTTCCTCTCCCATAGCATGGAGATTCATCCTCTTAGACAAAACTTCTTGTTCAGGCACTTGTGGGGATTCCAAGACATGTGGGATGGTTGCCTTTTCTGCATAGGCATCCTCGGTACGAGCCAAGTATGCACGTGCTGCATCCCTCGGTTGCATGTGCAACTCTTGAGCAATCATTGCCATTGCATGATCCATATAAGATTCAGCTTTCTTGGCCTTCAAACGATCATGTACCAATGGGTCCTCGCGGCGATAGAGATTCAATTCTTCTTGTTGTGCATGGAGAAGAGCCTGCATACGAGTAAGTTCAGCTCTCAAGATTATGGACTCTTCTTCTTGCATCTTCTCTTTGCCACGAGACGGCTGTCCCACATATTCATGTTCCCTATTGTGCACCACATGAGTTTGCTCATCCTGTAAAGCATTGGAGGCATGCATTTCATTGTCCCTGCCACTTGTATTAGCATCTCCAACATTCATTGTATGGCTGTCCATAATGATCTAAGTGTAGAGATAGCTAGTGTTCACGGTGATCGTCTCTCACGATAGAAGTGAAAGAGAACCGTATGCTCTGATACCAATGTAACTTGGTTGAACACAATGCTAATCAATACACTTAAATACACTAAGATTTGAAGGACACTTGCTCAAATACAAGAAGTAAATTGCTGAATTGACAAGAGGCACACAATGAGCCGGAACGGCCGACCCCTCCCTTGAGTAAATTGTATTACTATTGGAGAAATTCAATACATAGCTTCACGGGCATCCATTGCCAAATCCTCCATGCCAATGCATATGAAATTCAGCATTTAGAAAACAATGGTATGTCGATGTAGATCACCAAGGAGCTGCCTTGATGCCCGGCCCGACTTCAGTGCCCATATTCTCTACCATTGGCTCTATGTTCTACCAAGCAAGGTAGCAACATCTTCAAGAGCACATAGGACAAGAGAAATACTACACAGGGCGGCTAAACAAGGAGTCCTGTCCTTCTACTGAGTAAGTAATGACAACACATTGTCCAATTAGCTTACCAGTCTTCATAGAAGTTGTTGCAAGCGGAAGCCTTCGCGTTGGAAGCTTTAGAAGTGTTGATATCTTCGATTTGCCGCAATCCTTCGCGACAAAAGTCTTCAAGAGGATGAAGGGAACCTTGGGAAAGCTTCCCCTATGGTTCAACTTGAGAAAGGAAGGCTGAAATTAGGGTTTTCAGCAAAAAGACCAGAAATTACAGCAAAAATGAGAGCTGTTTTGCTGAATTTCAGTCATTGGGAGTGAGTAGGAGAGTGATTAGCACTTGGAAACACTCTTGGAAGCTTGGAAAACACCCTAGCAAGTTGGGTATGGCTATGGAGAGCTTGGAAATGGAGAGAAATGGTGGAAAAACAGAGTTTTCAGCCTCCAAAAATCCTCATGAAGAGAAAACACGAATTTCTCTTAATAAGTAAGTGAATTGGGGTCCAATCAGGTGAAGGGACATGGGGAGATGCCCATTTATGAGTAAAAAGGGAGGATCAAGTCCTGGACATTGAGTCTTGTCCGCCTCGGGACTTCAGTGAGTGTGAACTTGGAAGCGGTCATAATTTATAAGTGACTTTTGGGCGCCCAAACTTTAATGAAGTGGGAACGCACTCACTTATAAATATTGGCCAAGTCCTAAGGGCTATTTGAGCCTAGATTGGGTAATACTTACCACCTGTTCACATGCCACACAACCATGTCAGCAGACAGTTTCACACGCACGGTTCACGGGCGGGCGTCCCCTAGCCCGGAACTACACATAGGTCATGCAGGCATGAAAACAGCATGCAATTTCATTTGCAGGCAAGCACATAAAGATGCTATGCAATGCAGCATTGGCATGAGCGATTTCCGTTCATGAAACCATATAATACCAGGCGTTTCCAGGCAAGTATATGCGATACCAGACCCAGTGGAAAGCCAATCCTCCAGGCGTTTCCGGGCATGTACACAAAGTCACAAGTCCCAGCGGAAAGCCAAGTCCTCCGGGCGTTTCCGGGCATGTACACAAAGGCACAAGTCCCAGCGGAAAGCCAAGTCCTCCAGATATTCCGGGCATGATAACATCAAGTCCCAGCGGAATATCATATCCAACTATACAACATGACACGTGTCAATCACCTGCATAGGCGTATTCCATAAGCCATGGACACCAATCCAATATGTACATAGTGTGAAAGCAAGAGTGAACCATTTGGGTGGCCAAATGGTGACACATCCACATATAATCTATGAAGTCTGGAAACATTGGGGAAGCACAGACTTCTGGGGCTGCGTCCAAACTCTAGTAAATGCCAACAAGGGTCCTATCCCCTAAGAGCCAGGATTAGCTCCTCCCAAGTAGAGTACTCTGAGCCAGAAACTGTAGCCACGCCTCTTCTTTGTCTATCCTCTGTTGACTCTATCATGTTAAAGTCCCCACCCCTCTTTGGAGGGACTGGTGAACTGTACTCCAGAAGGTGGCTCTGCCTGCAGTGGCACTTAGTACATATACATTTAAAAAGGCCACACAATCCTCTTCAATCCTGATGGTCACGCACTGAGCCTAGCGAGTGTCAATGGTGCGTGAGCTGACTACTACCACAAATAGTTGCTCGCTCTGACAAGAATACAAACTCCCCCCTACGTTCTGGAGGGGCCAAAAGAAGGAGACCAGAAAGTGTGACTCCTGCCCGGTAGAATCTTCTCGCAGTGGCGGGTACGCCCCTCTAAAATGGAGGAAGGGGATATCAATGGGTACCCCAACTGCTGCTATATGAAGTTCTCCCTTAAGAATTCCATGCCTCTGAAAGCATTGAGGCCCACCCCCAAACCCTGAATTTTGCATGAGGCAATCTGCATGTCTAATTTCTGTGGGAAGTGGGACTATTGGAACTACCCTTGAAGAGTCTTGGGCATGGGTTTCGATGGGGAGTAATCACATTCAGTCTTGGGACGACGACGCGCGAGGTGGTGGGCTGCGGATCCTGCCCTCGATGTGAGCCGGGGAATAAGCATAATTCGGGCTCCACCGGCTGCTGCTGAGATATGAAGGAACACAAAAAGCAGCACCTCTAAGCCAAAAGACATCACACCTCCCAGCCGACCCCCCCCCCCCCCCCCCAACCGTGCTCCCATGCAGTGCCCCCACCTCACCATCCTGATCCCTATGACCCAAGCCTCCCAACTCCATTTGAGCTATAAGAGGCAGGATGGGTATGCACATCTGTGATGTGCAAATCATGCAAATGATGAGAGCTCTCGATTGCTTGCCCCTGGATGGCTGCAGACACCGACTTTGCATCCCATTCCATCTTTGGTGCTGCACTCAAGGGGAAGGAGAAGATCATCGTGGGACACTCTGGCGTGGAGGGCCTGGAGTGATGAGAAACCACACAAATCCGAATGGGAGCCACTGTCTCCTCGAAAGTACCAGTTCCTTTGATGGGAAGACATCGGAAGAAATCGTAATCCATTGGTGACTTTGGCAGGAGAGCCCATACCGGTGAGGCGGCGATGGTCATCTTAACCAGCTCTGGAAACGATGAATCAAGTGGTGGACTGAACTCGTTTGGTGTGACCGAAGGGCGGCGGGAATGTTTTGGAGAGGGAAGGAGGGGGGAGAGGGGGCTCCTAGGGAGTTGGATCAGAAGAAGTTGCGGAGGGGAGAGTGTGTGTGTGTGTTTGGGGGGGGGGGGGGGGGGGGGCGCGGGCACGGGAGGGATGGGGTAGTTGAGGGGGGGAAGCATGGAGAGAAGGGGAGGAATCCTGAAGGGAGGGAGGGATGTGAGGAAGGGTCTGCCGACAGCCCGGTAGGGTCAGAGGGCCGCACTGGCATCTGGGAACTTGGAGAGGAATCTTGGCAAGGTAACGGCCTCCAAACAAGAGGGGCCGGATGTTGGTTCCTCGAGGTAACTGGTGGGGGAAGGGGCATCGCCGTTTTGCTAAGATTATACTCAAAATGGTTCTTTGATGAAACCGTATCCTCTTGTGCCCTACTAGCTTGGCGCGCTTGGCAGCGCCGCTCAGTTGTGGAAGTTTGCTGCTGGCGGCTCCATCTCAGGCCAACGGTCCCCACTCTCCTGCATTAGTGGCAGCCATGGCCAGATCTTGGTGCTCTGCTGCTTGGAATCTAGCTTCCCTCCCACCCCCCTGAAGAGGATTTGAGAGCTGGGAGTTTTTTTTTTTTTTTTTTTGGGGGGGGGGGGGGTGCACTGTAGGTGGTCTCCTGGACTGAGGGCGGGGACAAGCTCTAGCGAGATGTCCCATCTGCCTAAATATGAAGCTTTGGCCTAGGAGGCCAAAATACTCCATAATCTGTAGAATAGGGGCTCCCTGGAGGCAAGGAAGAGATATGGGATGGGGCATTGTCTTCAGAGATGCTACACAAGTACGAAGGGATGGATTGAAAATATCCTCTCATTTGAAAGTACGTATGTGAGTGTTGCAATACATCCAAGGTACCGAGGAGCATGACATCACGTATCATGCGGGCAAGACCCTTAATGGCTTTTGTTACTTAGATTGGGCGGGTGATTCAGACACCCGGTGCTTAGTAACAGGGTATTGTTTTTCTCTTGGTTTGGGATGCATCTCGTGAATCGGTAAGAACTAGCCCACTGTTGCACTCTCATCGACAGAAGCTGAGTACAAAACTGCATGCTTTGCATTATGTGAGGCATTGTGGCTGAGGAGGATTCTACAGGATATGGAAGTGGTGCAGAAGTAGCCGACAATGTTGTAGCGTGACAATCAGATCGCATGGCATCCTGTGTTTCGCGCTTGCATGAAACACATTGAGATTCATTATCACTTTTTGCACGAGATCATCATGTTAAGGGATTGCACGGACATCTTCGCAAAGGCTCTTAGTAGGGACCAGATGGAGCGGCATGTTCATCGACTTGGCATCAGATCATAGAGGTAGTTCACCTTTGGGTCGACATTGAGGTAGTTCACCTTTGGACGGCTAGCCCAAGCACCTCCACGCTCATATTGTACATTGTGGGGCTCGATTTGAGCCCAAGATGAGCCTGATGGCCATGGGGGATGGGCTACACCTTGGATGGTGGCACTGACTATGACCATGGACCTACACGGTTATGTGATGGGCGCTCGCATATACTGGCCTGCATAGATACACGACCAACTCTCTTCTCCACACAGTCCAGAAGTCACCACTGTGAGTTTACTCCCTAGCTTTTACTAGCATACAACCTCCGTCTTAGCAGTTCCAAATCAATTATCGAAACTCCCTTGACAGGAGCACATAGGTGTGGGGCTTTGCCATATTCTCTTTCATCTCTATTATTGTGCAATTTGAGTTTTAAAGTTTTGTGCTATGAAAGATCCTGCTTCTTGTGAGTGTGCTCTTGTATACATTGCACGTTATATCCTCTTACATTGGAGTTTGGCCAAATGACTCAGTCATTTATCATAGGATTCAAGGGCATAATTATCCAGTGGTGAATACTCACCCGGATAACTAGGTAAACATGGGATTCACATGCATAATTACTACTGAGTGAATGTATGTAGCTTCAATTCTTCCCAGTACACCTAAAAGAGGTGGAGACAGGAAAACTTGATATATTTCCCACGGGGTGTTATCATTCTCTCTTTTCATCCTCTACGTGGATTTATTGAGGTGGAAAATTGGAGGTTTGTGGCTCTCTACTGCAAATGTATGGGTAAAAGGTTTGCTAAAACATACTAACAGAAGGATCTTCTAGTAGACAAAAAGCCACCACCTATGTATGGGCTTCCAATGTACAGTACTCAAGGTGTGTAGCTTTGTACTTGGAGAAGATCCACAATTGTAGGATAGAAGTTGAGAACAACATACTAGGCCATACTTCCTTGTCTCCAAATGCATTGTAGAGTACATCTTTTTCATTGTTTTTCTCCTCCAATGACAATATTTTTAGATACCTACGTATTGTAATAGTAATGACAGAGTTATTGTGTGACCTTAACACATATACACCTAGCTAGAGGTCAGTGCTACAGTCCTGGCAAGTCATAGTCACAGGGAATGGACATTTTTAGACTCAGGAATGTTGGGGATGGCAGCATCTTCCCGTTCCCATTTCCGTCCCATGTCACTGTATAGTCACAGGGATGGCCATTCTCAATCTTTTCCGTCCCCGTTCCCCGTCCCCATTTCGCGTCCCATGTGACTATGTTGCAAGTGCCCCATTATTGGTCCTTATGCAGGACCTACTAGCAGACAGAAGATGTAAGGACTTCTAATGTAGAGTACTAGAGATGTGTGGCTCAGTACTTGCACAAGATCTACTATTGTAGAATAGAAGTTAAGAACTTCTTATGTAGAGTACTGGAGATGTGTGGCTTTGTACTTGCACAAGATCCACAATTGTAGGATAGAAGTTAAGGACCTTTAATGTAGAGTATTGGAGATGTGTGGCTCTGTACTTTGTAGGATAGAAGTTAAGAACAACATGCTAAGACATACTTCCTCATCTCCAAGGACTCGCCAATGTAGAGTACACCTTTCTAATCGACCACGTTGGCAAATCTTTCTTTGATTATGACGATTGTTATATCGGGAATACAATGTACAAAGTGGCTCACTCAGCAGCAAAGTGCATGTACCTGCAAATTTATGGAGGGCACCCTGTTTCTTTTGCAACTTGTATGTGGATGAAATTTCCCAAGATGGTTTTGCGTTCGATGGCTGGGTGTTTTGTACCTCGCACTAACCCTTGGGGTTAGGGAATAATCAAGCAGGGTTAGGAGTTCCAAGATTAGGGAAAGCAGGCTTGGATGGGTGGCTAAGGTTCAATACTAAAAATCCAAGGTTATTGGCTGTTCATGACTCGACTATTATTTATAGTAGCAATGAACACTATATAAGTAAGTCTTGGGTTATTATTGATCTAGTGTGGTCTGGACCTAGACAAGAGGCTTACTCTTGCCATGGGTGTGGCGGATCATGGGTAGTCTTGCGGAGGACCCTGTGGGCAAACTTTGGTGGTGTGGGACACCAGGGCTGATTGGCATGGACCCGTGGGAGTGGAACCTTAGCCCCTGGCTTGGGGGTGGTTCGCAGTCGTAGGCCTACGGCTGGGTGGTGAGTTTGCGTGCACCCCTTCTATTAGGTTTGTACTAATCTTGTTTTTGCCTCTTTATTAGGGTTGATCTATGGGAGGATCTTACACTGGGGCTCAGGGGAATGCAAAATAGGAAATGGTTTTGTTAGGAATCTTTTTCTTGCATTTATTTTTACTACTTCAAATACTTTTGTTTTACCCTCAAATATGCATCAAATCAGGAGTTCTTTTGTCTGGCTGGTTTTACCACTTAGTTACAAGACGGTTATGAAGGTATGCTTATTGAAGGGTTGTAAGATTGTATGCTTCACAAAAAGGGGTGCCTGTTATACTGTACTGGTTTTTGCTTAGTTTCCTCATTACATGCAGGTGAAATCAACAAGGTGGGTTGCGGATGGGCTGAAAGAACTGAAAGATGCCAAGCAGTCAAAACGCACTCTTGTTACAGATGCAAACTTGCATAAGATGCCTTTCTCTGAACTAGATCAAGAGTTGAAGTGTGGTCGTTTGCTAGAGAAGTTTGCACAAAATGATGATGACCAAGATAATGGGCAAATCATTGAGAATGTTTATGTAAGAACAAGGCGGAAAGCGGCACCCATGTCTGTAGAGGCTGCTGCAGGCAATGTGACTCAAGAAGTTCTAGACTTTCCAGCTAGAGAATGCATGAACGATTCTATGGTTGATTTTCATCACTTAGGATATGGAAAACGGTTCAATTATACCACGGGAATCTTGGATGCAAATATCAGGCCTTCAAATCCGAGTGCTGAAGATATGTCTCGCATGAGTATCTGGGATGAGGGTGTGAAGGCCAACAGTTGTCTCAGAGATGGCTTCAATGGGAATAATTCTGCTTCAAGCAAAGATATTCAGTCAAGCAGTGGTGAAGCAACAGATGAACTGTTGATTTGCCCCAAGTTTTATTCTAGGCGCAAAAAAAGAGATAGCAAGCAGGAAGATTCAAAGATAGACACTGCTGCTGCAAAGGGATCAGCTGGACAAACTGTTGGACCATCCTCGCTATATCAAACATTAAGTGCTCCGATCAGTGATGTAAAGCAGGAATTGGGGACAATCTTTACTTCATCTGTTGGTCCTAGCTTGGTGCCTGGAGCTGTAGATGGACAAGGTATGCCAACTGTTTTTTTTAAATCTCTATGGAGCTCACACTTGAATAAAGTTTTTATAAAGTTTTGTGAGTTTCTTTGTCCAAGGTGAAGTAGAATATTTAATTGACCTGAAGCAATATTTTTACTATGAGAAGTTTATATCTACTGCAACATAGGTTCTTTTGGAATGTATGCACAAAAGGTTAGCAAAGTTACGTTGCTATATATGCTTGAGGTGTGGCATTTGAGGAGTTATTTTCCTACACCCTCTTTGTGTGCGTGGAAACTTGAACTGAGTTCAGTAGGGCTTGCATCTGCAAACAGATGTAGGGATCCATCCTGTTTTTTTTTTCCCCGTTTTTCCAACTGGTCTTTGGCCCAAGATCCTCCCATAGTTACCAATTTTTCACCACTTGTAAGCGCTGATTTATCTGCCCGTAGGTGATGCCGCCGAGGAAGCACAAGGGGGGTTTTGAACCCAGGACCTCTTGGTCCTTCACCACTTGAGCTATCACCTCATCGGTGGATCCATCCTGTTTTGTTTTGTTGCTGTTGCCATTTGTTCGTGAATTCTACTCTTTACGAAGGAAGATCACTTCCTTGACCTCAGGACACCTTCCAGCCTCTGATCTTCTTCATCTATAAGATTTACTTCACTTGACAAGTCCAAAGCCACCCCACCCATGGCCTAACTCTACACCCCACCCATAACCATCCTGTCTGCAGCATCCTTTGTGAGATCCCCTACTTCATCCATAATTCATCCCTTGAGCCTAGAGCTTCTTCCCCACTTCAACAACCTCATGAACTGCATCCACCAGCCCCCCATCCTTCAATCATTCCATTCATTGGGGGCCTATAATGCTAAGAAACTCCTCAGTCCTTCCTGGAAACGAAGGGTCCGGGCGTCCAAGCACGAAGGAACGCCTCTTGCCCTACTGCAGGTGCCCTATCTCGTTGATCAAGTGCCCTCTCAGAGTGTGAATGAGATCCACCTGTATGGCTCGGATTGTTTCCGCAGGTGGGTACTCACTCCATCAATGGTCTCAATGCAGCAAGCATGCAGATGTTCCAAGCTGCTAATTAGCTCCCATCATTGGTTGGTGCCCGCCGCGGTCCTTGGCTTCCATGGTCAAGTTGGAGCAGTGGCCACCACTGTAACCATGGAAATGCGGAGGTGGGTGAGAACCAGTGCTGAGCTGCTCCTCTCATCCTCATGAAATAGGGCATGGCTTGCCTCTGCTATCCAGGCGATTGCACCCCATGTGACCGTGCAGGCAGCGTCGGATGAGATGTGAAGAGTCAAAAATGTGTTGCCATACCTGCAGTGGGCGTTGGGGCAATCCCAAAGGCAGGGACACTAGCTCTGCTCAAGGGTGTCACACCGGTGGCAATGGCCCGGTCGCCTAACAAACGCCAGCCAAGTGCCAACTGCCAGGCTCTTGTAGTAGATAAGTAGCCAGAGTAAGAGTATCACCTTCCATGGCCAGAAGCTGCTCCATAATCGCTGCCAGAAGTCCTTGTTGAAGGAGGAAGGCACACCCTGGGTGTGCTGAAGTGGCTTGGTGGCAGGGGTGCTATTAATGGACTGCAGGAAAATCCGTCTACCCACATGGGCAGTGTAATCGAAGAATGGAATGCTCCGGCCTTTTTTTTGTTGGGTGTGGGGGGGGTGGGGGGGTTTGAGGCTACTTGAGGGAGGTTAACTGTTGACTCCAGGGACCAACCTCAAAGGTGTTGATGATGCTGCCATGGGAGAAACCAAAAACCACCAGTGGCACACATGTATGAGTGAAGGACACCATCCAGGGATTCTATGGAGGGATGAGCCAGCCCAAGGGAATGGCTGCGTCTATGTGGAGGGTCCCGTCTTATGCCGAGAAGGTGAGCCCGTTGAGTCTGCACTGGCAGGCGATGGAAACCTCGCTGAGTGCCCAAAGTCTGGGATCACAGCATGAGCATCATGGGATTTTAATCCTTTATATGACTTATAGGGTTTATAAGTCAATGTGTGCACACAATATTAAAGCTTGGCTGGACAGATCATTAACTAGGCATGGATCCCTGGACAAAAGGAGGCGCCTAGGGCCAAGCTTGGGCAATAGCTAGGGCCACTTTTGGCAAAAAGGGAAAAGCAGGAGCCCTATTCTAAGCTGGTCGACTCCATCTGTAAACCGGCCTGACGGGCGGTGAATCAAACACTCGCACATAAAACACTTCAACGCCATTGAGGACCTAGAAAAAGAAAACAAACAGGGGGAGCTAGAGTGCTCCTGCAAACAGTACACGGACACCGATTGGCCCCAAAACGCAGTGGCGCCCCTTGCGGTATTTCTTTAATTGATTATAAGAGCTTTGATTACAATATAAGGCTGGGAACTCAGCCGTCATAGTAGAACCCTTGAAGCCTGCAAAGAACCTGCATCTGGCTTCTTGTCCACTCGGCATCCACAAACAAGTCCAGCCATTGTTCACATCGAAAGACTCTCTCACACTGAGTCTGCATACAGAAGCTTTCTCCCATGATCAAGGCTGCCACAACCATCCATAGCCTCTCACACTATGAACAGCATCACACCCTGACACATCCAGTGCTCCTGCATCACAACACAGACTCCCAAACTGTCTCTCAAAAGAGAACTCGTATCACAGCATAGCATACCATACAGTCGACACACCTGTACCAACCCTCTCTACTTTCCAAGGGTACTATCCATCTCTGTCATGGATTCCCTGTCCCCTGTCCAATCAGTAGCAAGGCTGTACCAAACATGTGTCCATTCCTGTACCCTCTGCCTACATGTGACCTGTCTCCTAGAGAAACCCAAAAACAAGTTTCCTCGAGAAACCTACGACCTGTTTCCACATGAAACCCTTAGGCCTGTTTCCCTTTGAAACTTCTGTCCTGTTCCCATACAGAACCATTCATGGCACCATTCAACAACAGTGCCAACAACAGCATACATCAAGTTACCTGTTCCCTCATGAAACATCTGGCAACATAGAGAAGTCCATAACTGTAGGTCCCACTGTTCCTTTCTAGCAGGAAGAAAACAATCTGCTCCATGAGCACGCAGCCATGCGAGCTTGCATCACTCCCATGCCAAGAAACATAACCAAAAGATCTGTACTTGTGGCCAGATACCCAAGTACATTGCTGAATTTGCAGCCAAACAAAAACAGCCCATAAACTGTCCCAAAACAGTCCGAACCCAAAGCAAAGAGAAGCTGAAAGTTCCATCAGTTGAACGCCATCGACATGATGTCTATGTTCATGAAAAACCAGCCCCTCCTTTCTGCAAAAAACACGGCGTCCTCCAAAAAGCACACACCTGGCTGCCTGTGTGTCTAGAGAAAACCAACCTATAAGCGACTCTTGTGCAAAAGAGCATGAGTTTCAGCCCTCTGCGCCTGCAGTCCAGCCCCTTGTGCGTGGAGAAAAGCATGCGCTGCTCTGTCCAGCGCTGCTTGGAGCCACCTGTTTGCCAAGAGAGAGAGAGAGAAAGGAGGCCTGTGTCTCTGTCCTGTAGCGCAGCACAGCAGCCAGCCTTCACTCTCCAAAAAAAGCATGCATAAGGAGGTATTAAGCTGCGCATGTACACTCTGCAGTCCATCCACATGGAGTCCATGCCGACAGTCTCTGCGCCAGCTCTATCCGCCTCCAGCAGCCCTGTAACTGCCTGCGCAGCTTTTCACCAGGAAGGGGGAGAGACCCAGTCCCTGCCCGACTGTCTTCTCCTCCACGCAGCCGACTTGTACCTGCAGTCCAGCCCATGTGCAGTCCAACCGCGTGGAGTTCAGGCTATCAAATGACAGAGAAAGACCTAGAAGCTCCCTCCTTTAGAAATCCAGCAGGCGCCTCCCAAAAAGCACATGCAACTGAAAACTGCAGCTCGACTCCCTCTAAAAGAAATATAGGCCCCCATAAATAGCATAAAGGCCACGATTATCCCCAAAAAGGGGTTCTTTTATTTTTAAAGGCTTTTAAACCTTTGTCCCCTCCAAACCCCTTTGTCCCCATGAGTTATGAGAGAAGACTTTAATCACTTGGCCCCCCTTCACACTTGGGGTTGTCCGAACATGGGCTTCCTTTTTCACTCCAACCTGATGCCATTCACACTGTCCACCATGTCCCCGTGCACACCTGCATAATGTCCAGAGAAAAACACAGGGTCGTGACACCATCTTAAGAGGAGGGGGATGAATCATGGAAAAGGCATGAAGGAGGGCTGCTCTTGAAGATAGGTGCATGAGAGCACAGACGGGCCGATTGTAGGAGATCTCTCTCTCTCTCTCTCTCTCTCTCTCTCTCTCTCTCTCGTGCACACATGCGGCAGCAGTTTCTTGCTTTGCAGCAGTTTCTTGCTTTGCTGTCTGCTGCAGAGGCACTGGCCGTACAGCAGCACCTGCTGCTTCCAAGGCTGGCCGAACAGCAACTGTACAGCCTCCACACGTGTGGCAGTGACTGGTCTTCTCTCTCTCTCTTTCTTCTGGCTGCCTTCAAGGTGGTGGTTGCAGCCCTAAAGTTCCTATCTTCAGCTGGTCACCTACAAAGGTGTTCTGAGACGTCGTTGGGGCTGATTTTGGGACTGTTTTGAGACAGTTTTTTGGACAGCTATTGGTACTGTTTTATCTTGCCTTAGGAAAGCGATCTGGGCATGAGCCTCGTTTATGCTTTGTGGAAAATCCGGTTCTATATACACCCTCGCCTGGAGTTCTTGTAAAGCTTCTATTGAATAAAGAAGTTCCTCCGGGGGGCCAGCCGTTCCGGCTCAGTGTGCTGTCTTTATATTGTAGCGGCTTCCTGTTGTGTTGATACTTTGTTTGCATATTTGAAGTATTTATCTTCCTCCCCGGTTCCCGATTGGTTACAGTTGCTAGTTTAGCGTGGAGATTCCTTGATTTTGTTTCCTGGAGAGGAAAGGTCTTAGGAGGGGACATATGTTGTATACCTAACACTAATCCTCAGGATTAGGTCCTAATTAGGGGAAGGCCACAGGCAGGTTACAGGTGGCTAGGGTTCATTATTAGTGATAATGTAGGGTGGTTGACTATTCATAGCTGGATTGTTATTTATTGCGGCAGTAGTCACTTTATAAGTGACTTACGATCCATATAATTATATTACTTGGTTGATGGCTTGTGCTTGGACGCGACTCTTGCTATGGACATGGCGGCTCATAGACGGTCTTGCCAAAGATCCCTTAAGAGAGGCTTTTATGGTATGGGATGCCAGGGCTGTTTGGGTTGGCGTGTGGGGAGTGGAACCTTAGTGGTCTTTATTAATAAAGACCTACATTAAATCTTGTAATCAGTATTAAGAAAATTTCTTACAAGAAGATAATGTAAGTCTTACTCTGTTTCTCCATGCATGAAATTAGAGTTCTCAACAAAACTATTGTTTTCGATAAAAACCCGAAGATCTCTTTTGAAATCCAAGTAAATTTAAAATTTTTAAAGTTTGTTATTTATTTCATTGTATTCATTTAATTTATTCAGTTTGGTCATTCAAAAAAATTGTTAATGCCCAAACAAAATATATTTTTCACTCTTTTGATGGGAATGAAAGGAGATATTTTCTTGCATCATGTGTATATATAATTTTTAAGACTTGTTCGAAGTTATTGGTGGTGTGTGATGCATTACCTATGTATTTAATTGCTTACCTCAAGTGTGTGATGGTGTGAGGCATCTCTGCCTTATTGATTAGTGCATGGATGTGTGTGATGCATCGGTGTGACCATTTATGTTTGTGCTTTGGAATTAACACAGTTATTTAAGCGATTCTAGTGAGATAGGCTGTACAAGGGGCTCGTTTGTTGATTCCCCTTGTGTTATGTGTATTTTTGGATACCTAGAGTTGTGTCCATGCACTAGTGATAAGTATATGTGATACTTGGATTGATCTCCGAGTTGAGTTTCAATGGAAAACATGGTTGAATCAATATTGAAACAATTCATTTGAATTGAGAAAAAATGGAAGCATCATCTTCTAGTTTTGGCGACCACTTAGGTTGTAGAGTGTTTGTGGTGGGATAGGACACCACCCAACCTCAAGGTGGTTCTATCCCCACTGTTTCTCAGGCTCCGATGGGTATGAGAGGTTTTCCTCTGCAACAACCACACATGGTTTTGATAATTCCAACCAAGTTGAGAGTTCTTTATCAACTGGTTTAGGATCTTGAGGCTAGGGTTGCTCTTTGGAGAGCAACAGTGAATGGTGGGCTACTGTGCATGTAGTGTCACCTAGTTCTTTGGTCGCATATCCTCCATCCACTCCAGAGTTGTACTCTGTGGAGAAAAAGGAAAGGCAGTTAGAGTATTGAAGCCTAGCTGAGTAGGTGGGAATCTCACTTTTCCATTGTGCAATATCCAGAGGAGTGCTGGATTATTGTAGTGAGATGTTCTTGTGAGGTCGTGTCCTTGCAATGTGCCAAGCCCTAAAAGGAAAAGTCCACGTTTTGAGAACCTAGATGGCCTTAAAAGAGTTGTTTTTTGAAGACTTTTATTAGAGGGCCATATGCAATTATTTACTTCTTAGCACTTATTGACCATTTGGTTGGATGAGAGGAGTTTTGAGGCTTTGATTCAAGAGTTAAGAGAATTGATCTCCAAGTTCTTCAATCTCCTAGAAGTCAATTCAGGACATGCTCCACTTTGCCATGATGATGGTAATAAAGTGGTAGCCACTCGGAAGGACAATTTTGATCTTTTTGAAGAGCAAAGTGGCTGGAAGAAGAAAAGTAAAGGTAAAAATAACCCCTGAGTAATTCCAAGCTAGAGACCGAGAGGGCATGTTTCAATTTTAATGCAATCAAAGTCAAGATCTCTTGGCAAGAGACCTTGATCTGATTCTTCTATAGCCCCTGAAGCCGGTGTGTTGGGGTTATGTTTGAAGTGCCATAGACCATGTTATTTATGTATTTGCTTGTTCTATGAACAAAAAACCAGGTGGTGGTGAATGTGGTGGCAAGTTAGTGCAACCACAAGTACACACACTTGATTCATTGTTGGCAAAGGAAGGTTCATTGCCTCACTTTTAGGATCTAGGATTGCGAGGAGGAACTATCTTTTTTGGTTTTGCGCCTTGACACTCTAAATGTATTGTTGGGCAAAAATTGGTTTTTTTCTATAAGATCCCTAATGTAATTGTTGATGTACTTACTTTTGAATATAATCAGAAGAGCTTTACCTTGTATGGAAACCCTTTGGGTTCTATGAATAAAATTTATGCACCGTATGGAGAATGCGTGATGACTTGCAAGGATTTTTGTTGATGCAGATGAATGTCACCAATGATTCACTGCCTGTTAGCCATGTGTGCAGCGCTTAGTGCTGCCCCTAGGTGCTCCCGTTCATACCTGTCTGCACCAGTGCAGCTCCAAGTACCGCTGGTTGCGGCCTGTGCAGCACTGTTTGCTGCCAACAGCCGCCCATGCAGTGCGAAGGAACACCGCCTGCCGCCTCTGCAGCGCTGAGTGCCGCCTTTGCAGTGCCAAGACCACATTTGTCTTGTAGCGCTGCCTGCTAGCTCCTCCACCTGTAGAGTGCTGCCTGTAAGCGCTTGTACAGCCTTGCCACAATGGCAAAAGTCACATGTGACTAACTGAGCAGCCACGTCACCTGTTGGTTGCCTTAACACCCACGCGTGGTACTGGTCGCTACCTGTGCAGCCACGTCTCCGAATGGTTGCCGCTTGTTGCACTGCCTTGCGCAGCGGTGATATTGACTGACTGTGCAGGCCTGTCTCTAGCCGACATCACCAGCTGTGCAGCTTGTCTCTAGCCCATGTCACCAGCTGTGCAGCTTCACTTGTTGCACCCCCTTGTGCTGCGCTAAGCCACCCGTCGATTGCTGCCGCCTAGCTCCACCTAGTACTTGCTAGCCACCCGCTTTGCCACCTCAGCAGCACCGCCAACAGTCTGTAGCTACGCTTGTTGATAAATATTACCACCTCACCTTCGCTAAGCCACCTGTCGATTGCTGCCGCCTAGCTCCACCTAGTACTTGCTAGCCACCCGCTTTGCCACCTCAGCAGCACCGCCAACAGTCTGTAGCTACGCTTATTGATAGATAGCACCACCTTCGCTTGGTCAATAGCACACCAGTCATAAGGTCAACTAGCACCATAGTCATAAGCTCGACCCTTGCTCTGATACCAATTGTTGACAAAGCAAGAGCAAGCTGACACAGAGAGGAAGACCAGGTTTTTTTTTTCCGGGAAAAAGATCCTTCTATTAGTAAACAAAAACCAGCCACGAAGGGCTAGATACAAACTCGCCTCCATGTATGGGGCAGGGATCGGGGGGGGGGGGGGACCACACATGTGGTCTGTAATGCCAAGTGGGATCACTACCTCTATCTAGGAGAAAAGAGCCAGGCCGCCAGAGCTTGAAGAGAGCTTCCAACTGGTAGCGCATGCGGTCAGAGCCACCCTGCAACTTCCCTAACTGACGGCGGGAGGGTATGAATGATGTCGAGCCAAATGCTTCGGATGGACTCAGGAGGTGGAGTGAGGGTACCCTTGATGGCTTCGTTGCATCTAGCTCTCCATATGTGCTACGTTGCAATGCTACTGCAAATCTCCCATCTCTGGCACGAGCCCGGACTCTAGTGATTAGTAGATGGGACTGGGACGAGGACGAGGACGAGGACTGGGATTGGTACTGCCTAAATGCGAAGGTGAGTGACTTGAAGGGCTAGCCCTCCACCTTCCTCCTCATAAGCCATGATAGCCTTAGCCTCTGCGGCCCAAGCGACAGTGTCCCATGAAATGATACAGGTTGAGGTCTTGTCCTTCATGAAAATGTGGAGATTCCGTTGCCAAACCTGCTGAGCCTTCGGGTAATTCCAAAGACAATGTCGCTGAGACTCCTGAGGATGGCCGCACCTTGTACAAGCTGTTGGTTGACCACCAATGGCCAACCATGTACCAACCGCCAAGCTCCTGTGTGGCATCAGACAAAGCAAGAGGGTGATCTTTCGAGTCCAAAAACTGTCCCAGAGCCTCTTTCAAAAATCTGAGAGAAATCGCTGTGAGAGGCTCTTTGACTGCCAATGTACTGTTGTTGCCTGGGTGCCATGAACCTCTGGCATCTGAATCGTGTGGCCTAGCTGCACTGTGTATGCCAAAAAGGGGGTATCCAGAGTCTCTGGATTAGCAGGATCACGCCAAGTCCACTCTCCCGGGTCCCACTGGAGGTGCATGAGGGGCCGGCTCTCCCAAATCCATAACCGCCGGAGTCTCTCCCTGGCCACCTTGGCTGGCGGGGGGTCTATGTGCCACTCATGTGCTTGAAATCCAATCACCCTCACCCTCTGAAAAGTGCAGCCAATGAAATCCTCCCAAGGGGCCTCTCATCTCTCTAATCTGCCATGGGGACCATTAGAAAAAGTGAGCAAACCTTTTTGAAAAAAAAAAGTGAGCAAACCACAGCTCACATCCATGCCATGGACTGCCAAGAGAATATCATGCCTAGTAAACACGCCTAGCCAATGTGGGGGGGGTCGGGTCTGGGATAGGGGTGAGCCACTCCTAGGGAATAGCAGAGTCGATGTCGAGGCTTAGTCTGTCTCTACTCCAGTGCCCTGTGAGGCCTCTCTCCTGAGCCTCCGAGGGCAGTTGCCTGTGTGCAAGCCAATCTCCAAGGGGCCTGGCAAGGCCTATGCTCAACGCTCCCCATGAGGCATGAGGTCGGGCCTCCAACATATGGCCATTGGGTAAACGAATTAGGGGGTTCTAGATTAGGGGCTGCCAAAGATGCTCCTCTGAGGCTACCGGAGCTAACTCCCTAAGGGTCTGCTTGAGGTGATCCCAAGCTCAGAGTAGGTTGGCTGCAAATCTGTCCTCAAAAGTTGGGTTAAATCCGCGAGCCTGCGTCTCTGTGAAGATCCATCTTGTGCTCTACGGCTAGGGGCCCCCAGGCTCGGGGTATGGGTTGAAATCCGGGCCAAGAGGAAGTCCTTCCAAGGCTCACCATTGGCAAGGAGTCCTCTAACAATTAGCTTGCCCAACAGGGCACGGGTCTGAATGGTGGGGTCAATGATGCCTAGGCCCCCTCTGCGTTGTGGACCTGAGTGCCCTTCGGGATCCAGTGGAAAGCCTGAATTGGGCGCCAAGTTAGGGTAGGTGTAGAGCCTACCCAGAAACCACACGACTTGTGCCATTTGATCTGCGCTCCTGATGCGCGACAAAAGTTCTTGATCGCCTCAGCGAATCTCTAGAGATTCCACACATCTCGAGATAGGTATACTGTTGTGTCATCTGCAAACTCTGACTCCAGCCCCTCCTCTTGAGTACCGAGGGGGAGACGCAATCCCTGGATCCCCGTCTCTTGAGCAAGAGAGGAAGCTGCTCATGGCCTTGGCGACGAATAGAAAAAGGCAAGGTGCAAGTGGACAGGCCTGCCGGACCGAGCGAGAAAGGGGGAATCTGTCGCCTCGATGATTGTGAGAGGATGAGTAAAGTCCTAAAACACCACGAATCCACTCCACTAGGAACCCCATCCGGTGCATTGTGCCCTCCATAAAGCTCCAATCAACCCTATCATAAGCTTTCTCAAAGTCTAGGAGGAGCACTATGAGGTCTTATTGCCGCATCCTGGCCAAAGCTGTCGCCTCCCAGAGGTTAAGATGTTGTCCATAATACTCCGATCTTGAACAAAACGTGCGAATACCATCTCTTTGCCTGTGGGGGCATGCAATCTCAAAGAAATCCCTCGTGACTCCATCTCCGGCATGGGTGCAAAAAGAGGCTTTGGCATGGTACCTGCACTCCACCCTCCTATCCTCGACAGATCTGATCTCTGTACGGCGCCAGCAAGCTGACTCTCAATCCACGAGCTATCAGGGGAACTCTCCTGAAGCCGCCGCTGGAGAGAAGCAAGACCCGTCCTTAGGCTCCTCTTTTGCTCACAAAATCCCTCAAATTTACTCTGTGGTGCCTCTTGCAAAAACCTGTTGATCTCACCAAGGCCCACATCCAAGGTGCACACCGCAGAGCTTGAGATAAAATCCAATCCCACCCATATCTGCTCGATCTTGTTGCAGATCTTGGGGTCCTGTATGAGGCTGTCCAAAATCCTGGTGCTCACATCTGTCTTGCCTCTAGGGGTCCTCTAAGGACATAATAAGCGGGGCGTGATAAGAAAAAGTGGTGCCCGCCAAGATGCTGATCATGCCCCCACGACGGCAAGCCCACTCATCTATATAGAACCTATCAAGTCGAGAGGGGTTGGGGTTGATGCTCCTCCTATTGGACCGTGAGAAGCATAGGCTTCCGGGGCTTTGCCCAAACTTTACTAGATGCCAAGGGTCATGCCCCTAAGCGCCGGGATCAGCTCCTCCCATGCAGTACTCTATGCCTGAGACTGTAGCCGTGCCTCCTCTGAGTTTGTCCACCCATGCACCAAAAGTTAGCCTAAGGATGGGGCCTGATGGATTGTGCTCTAGAAGATGGCTCTACTTGTTGCGGCGTTTGGGGCATAAACATTGAGGAAGCCCACATAGTCCTCTCCAATCATAATGATAACCCACTCTGCTCGCCTAGAGACTATGACACCTGAGCCTGTCGCTGCCAACAAGACCTGCATGCTGACAGAAATAGAAACTTCCCCCTGCTTCCCCGAGGGGCGGAAAGAGGGAGACCAAAAAGTGCGGCTCCTGCTTGGTAAAATCTTCCCGCAGCGGTGGGTACGCCCCTCGGAAAGATGGTGCTCCTAGAGGAAACGAATGCCAACGGGTCCCCCAACTGTAGCTCTGTGAAGCTCTCCTCTGAGGACGCCCTACCTCTGAAAGCACTAAGGCCCCCCTAAATCCTGAATGTTCCATGAGGCTATCCACATATCAATCTCTGTGGGAGGTGGAACTATCAGAACATCCCTCCACTCGAAGAGTCTTTTGCGTGGGTTTTGATGGGGAATAATCACAATCGGTCCTGGGACGAAGGCGTGCCAAGTGGGCGCGGATCGTGTTCTCCTTGTGTCACCATGCTATCTGAGCACGAGAGTAGGCATCCTCCGAACTCCATTGATCACAATTGACATATCTGTAAGAGGTGGGGAGGGGTACTACAGCTGAGATATGAACACAAAAAGCAACACCTCTAGGCTGGAGGACACCACCTGCCCCTCATGATATCTATGGCATGAGCCTCCCACCTCCATCCTAGCCGGGGGCTAGAGGTGGGTGAGCACGCCGGTGATGCGTATTTCGTGAAGATGGTGTGAGAGCTCTACTGCTTGCCCTTGGATGGCAGCAGCTAGCGACTCCGAATCCCACTCCGTCCCCAAGGCTACACTCAAGGGAAAGGAGAAATCATCGCGCCACTCTCTAGCGTAGAGGTCTGGAATGATGAAACACTACACAGATCTGAATGGGAGCCACTGTCTCCTCAAAAATATTAGCTCCTTCCACATGAAGACATTGGAAGAAATTGTAATCCACAGGCAGCCCCAAGATCCTGGGGGGCCCACGTGGGGACTTGGGCAGGAGAGCCCTCGCCTTGGAAGCGGTGATGGTCATCTCTACTGGCGATGGTCATTGCAATTCCAAGCTTTGATTGTAACTATCTTGTCTGAGAGGAAGAGAAGTTGGTGGTGGATGTTCTCACTAAGTGTGGTGAGAGAACATCATTAACTAAACAAAAAGGTCCCCCTAATACAAAGGTCAAATGGGGTCCAACAACAAACTGTCAAGTGTCTCTATAAAGGAAGGAGGTGACATGCGGGTAGGACCCTAGCATGTGGCCACTTGCAAGGGTTTCCAAACCAGAGGCTAAGGGAGTCTCTCCTCATCTAGGACTAGAGGAGGCTGGTGAAGAGCATAGCAGATGTGGTTGGAGGTTCAAGTAATTCAGTTCAGAAAGCAGTACTTGAAGGATGGGCTCAGGCCACAGGTCCTTATCTCTATAAAGATTCATCTTGGGCGCATGCAGGGGGGCAGCGAGAGAGTGCGGGAGGGAGGGGCAGGGGGCGTGGAGCGGAGGTGAAGCTATCTTGTCTGAGAGGAAGACGAGTTGGTGGTGGAAGTTCTCACTAAGTGTGGTGAGAGCATATCATTAACAAAAGGAAAAGGTCCCCCTAATACAAAGGTCAAATGGGGTCCAACAACAAACTGCCAAGTGTCCCTATAAAGGAGGGAGGTGACGTGCGGGTAGGAGCCTAGCATGTGGCCACTGGGAAGGGTAATCAAGGGGTTCCAAACCAGACGCTAAGGGAGTCTCTCCTCATCCAGGACTGGAGGAGACTGACGAAGAGCAGAACAGATGTGGTCGGAGGTTCAAATAATTCTGTTCGCAAAAGCAGTCCTCGAAGGATGGGCTCAGGCCACAGGTCCTCATCTCTGTAAAGATCCATCTTGGGCTCGGAGGCCAAGGATTACCAAGGGCTGGAGTACGGGCAGAGATATAGGCCATGAGAAAGTCCTTCCAGGGATCACCGCCTGGGAGGAGACCTCTGATGATCAACTTATCTAGAAGGGTTCGGTTCTGCATAGCAGGGTCAATAATGCTGAGCCCGCCTTTGAGGCAAGTCTGAATGATGACTCTACAAGCCACGTTGTCCAAGGCCGGCCTGCCATTGCTGCCCACTCAGAGGAAGTTGCGGATCAACCGCCGAACTTCTGGAATACATGGCCTAGAAAAGGCCCAACAGGAGGTGATGTACCACATGGTCGCGAGAAGGACCTGATGTGCGATCATTACTCTGCCGGCAACAGAGTGTCTAGTCGTGCTCCAATAAAGAAGCTTCTTTCGAATGGTAAGGAGGGGGGCAAGCTGCTGCTTAGAGGTGAGATCGATCCCGACTTGGCAGCCAGCATAGTGCATTGGGGTACCCCTCAATTTATTGGAAGGTCTCCACTAGGGGCCAAGGCGGGCTAGGGGATGAGCTAACCCAAAATCTACACAACTTGTGCCAGTTGATCTGTGCCCGAAGGCCCGGCAAAATATCTTGACTGCGTCCGCAAACTTTCAGAGGTTATCGTTAACTCCGGAGAGCCAGAGGAACCACCTCGTGCATATGCTGTCAGACCCTCTCGCGCATCCTGTATCTGCAAGGAGTGTGGCTCTGCAGTGAGGAGGAATGAAGCTTGTGGCTATAGCTCAAATCTGGGGAGGTTCTGACCCAATGGTGTCGTCTGATCATCTAAGCCTCTGGATGCCATCCCTCCTCTGGTGCGGTCGTGTCTGCTCGAAGAAGTCCCTCATCCCTCTGTCTCCTGCCTGTGTCTAGAAGGACACTCGGGCGTGGAATCTGTACACTCATCTCTTCTCTATAGAGCTGATCTCAGTGCGGGTTGTGGCCGTCTGTGCCTCGATTCACGGGCTGTCTGGGGTGCACTCCTGCCGTGCTGTCGGTAAGCCAGGCTCCTGTGGAGACTCCTCTCCTGTTGTCTAAACTCTGCTATCCTAGTGTTGGCAGCGTCTTGTAGAATGAGGCTAATCTCACCGAGCCCAATATCCAGAGTCGCAGCTCCTATACCCTCATGGAAGGTCAGGCCCTCCCATAGCTCCTCAATGCTCTTGCAGATCTCAAGCTCTCGGGTATGCGGAGGCTCTGGAAACTATCCTCTCGCTAGGGCTCCTCTAGAGAGAGGACGATGGGCGAAGGGCTGGAAGAAGTACTAGCCAAAATACCAAGACCACCCCATCCACAGGCCGACTCTATCCAGGAGAGGTTGGGGCCTGCGCTCTGTCTGTCGGATCCGGAGAATCTCAAACTCTCCTGACTATGCCCAAACTCCGGAAGATTCCCGTCCCCTGACGGTGAAGATAAGCTTCTCCCAAGCTGCCAGCTCAACTCTAGAGACCGTATCCTGTCTACCTCTGAGCTGTCCTCCAAGGTCTCTAGCATATTGAAGTCACCCCCCGTACACTCAAAATCCTCCTGAGGTGGGCCCTGCCTAATCAAAATTCCAAAGCCTACTCGACTTGCCATGGAGTTTTGAGGAGGCCCACCCAGTCCTCCCCAAGTTTGATAATCACCCACTGTGCCCTTCCAGGAACTACGGTGTTTGAATCCAGCACCACCGGAAGAAGTTGCTCACTATTAGAGATACGTACCCCACCTTGGATCCCAGATGGACCAAAGGCGGGTGACCAAAAGGTGTGACTCCTGCCCTCCAAAATGTTCTTGCATTTGCGGGCTTGACCGCTTGCAAATGATGCTCCTATAGGAAGTGTCATGACCCTTTGTTTTTTCTCTTGACAGTTTGCAAGTGTGCACGGGGACATGGTGGAGAGTGTGAATGGCACCAGTTTGGGGGCCAAATGATTAAAGTCCCTTCTCATAGCCCAGCGGGACAAAGGTTTAGAAACCCCCTAAAAATAAAAGAATACTCTTTTTGGTGAATCGTGGCTTCTTTTTGGAGGGTTTACGCTATTATTGGGGGGGAGTCGGCGGGCTGCAGCTTAACACACACGCTTTTCTCTTTTGGAGGAGCTGGCTGAAGGTACACCCGCCGGAGCTTCTAACTGTCTCTCTCTTTGACGACTGTTAGCCTGGACTGCATGCAGGGTTGTTTCTCGTACGCGTACGAATCGATTCGTACGTACGATTCGTACGATATCGTACGGTACGATATGCCAGTTTTGCCCGTTTTTAGCCGTTGCGCCGCCGCCGACTGCGCATTTTCGTGGCTGTTTTGTAGCCGTTTGCTGGCCGTTTTGGGCATGCTTTGTGGCCCATGTGCCCATTGGCCATGGCCCATGCTACATGGCCTTATAAAATGCCCACCCCCTAAGCCTCTCTCAAAGCTCTAGCCTCTCAATGCTCATTACTCAAGCCATCAAGCCCCCCCCTCTCTTGAGTCTTGCTCAAGTGACCATCAAGCCCCCCCCCCTCTCTCTCTCTCTCTCTCTCAACTCTCAACTTTCAAGCCACTCTCTCCCCCATAGGCCCTCTCTCAAGCCTCTCTCTCTCTCTCAAGCCTTTAGGCTCTCTCTCTCTCAAGAGTCAAGACTCAAGCCTCACTCTCATTTTCTCAAGCCTCTCTCTCTCTCTCTCTCTCTCTCTCTCTCTCTCTCAAGCCTATCCATCTCTTGAATCTTCTAACTTCTCTCTCTCTATTACAATGACAAGGGAGAAGAATGAAGCCTTCAATGTGCATGCTATCCATGTAGAGAAAGCCGATGGAAAGTCCAAGTCATATAGGTGGACTTGTAAGTATTGTGGCAAACAATACACAAGTGGAGTTACTAGGCTTCTCCAACATGTTGGAAAGGTGGGGGGGCAAGTTGCGCCATGCAAGGAAGTCCCCCTTGCTATATCCGATGAGATCTTCAACAAGATCAAGGGTGGATTGGGTGCTCACTATGATAGTGGTAGAAGCTCAAGGGCGGATGATGAGGTCATTTCCCCGCCTTGTGATACATCCTCCCCCGCCGCCTCCATCGGTGCCACCTCCGCCTCCGCCTCCTCAAAGAGACAAAGGCTTGAGTCTCCCATGAGGCAAGCCACTCTAGCCCAAGCCACCGGGGGGTTCTCTTCTTCTCTATCACATCTCCGAGAACGGCAACGGCTAGCGGATATAGAGATTGCACGCACCATTATTGAGTGCAATCTCTCATTCCATGTGCTCAAGGTAGATCAATGGAAGTCAATGGTGAAAGCCATTGCAAATGTGGGCCCATGTGAAGGATGGACCGGCGTCTCCTATCATGACATGCGCACGAAGAGGCTTGTGGACGAGAGGGAAAGAATCGATAGATCTCTCAATCCGGTGCGGGCGGCATGGTCCAAGTATGGGTGTAGCATCCTCTCCGACGGATGGAGTGACCGGAAGAAGAGAGGCATCATCAATATACTTGTCTCTTGCCCTCTTGGCACATACTTTGTGCGGGGCGTGGATTCCGGAAACGCGGGGAGGAAAACATCGGGTGCATTCATATATCGCCATATCAAGCAAGCCATCATGGAGGTAAGTTTCAACTTTCAAATTGCACTAAAGTCTTTAAAGTTTAGGCTTTGGTATATGTGATATGAATCATATGATCATATGTGGCTATATCATGAGTCATGACTCAAGTCTCATACGGCATACGCTCATTGCATCCATTCATGTGCATTGTGACATGTAGGTTGGATCGAAGAACGTGGTGCAAGTCATCACCGACAATGCTTCAAATTGCCGTCGGATGGGGAAGTTGCTCGAGAAGGACTATCCCTCCATAGTATGGACGCCTTGTGCCTCCCATTGCATTGACTTGCTCATGGAGGATATGGGCAAGTTAGTGTGGATGAAGGAAGTAATGACCGAAGCTATCTCTATTGTTACCTTCTTCACCACAAAGGTGAAGGTGCTTGCCATGTTCCGCGAACATAGCAAGTTGGAATTGAAGAAGCCTTCATCTACACGCTTCGCCTACATGTGGCTCGTCTTGGAGCGCCTCCACGATGTGAAATCCTCCCTTCGCCAAACAGTGGTCTCCACAATGTGGAATGAGTGGGATGAGCGAGAATCGGCGAAGGCCAAAGCCATGCAACGGCTTTGCCTAAAGGAGGAGTTTTGGCAGTCGGTCCGCACTATTGTCATTGCGGTCACGCCCTTCTATAGGGTATTGCGGATGACCGACATGGAGGGAGCCACCATGGGCCTTCTTGTTCACTTCATGGGAGAGGCCATAGCAGAGTTACGCGTTTCTCCTTCCATCGACGAGGAGAAGCGCGATGGTATGTTGGCCATTGTGGAGAAGAGATGGAAGTGGATGCGAAGACCTATCCATGGTCTTGCCGCTTTATTGCATCCGGCTTACAAATCACCCGCCCTCTTCACCAACGTGGAGCTACTTGAAGCCCGAGATGCTTACTTGCCCAAAGCATTGCCGGAGGATCGCCATGGGAAGTTCCTTGAGGAGCTCATAAGCTACAATGACCAAAGGGGAGAAGCCGCGTTTGCATCTACTACCTGTTGGAAGAGGGAATCCCTTGTGAAGCCCCTCTTTTGGTGGGAGACATTTGGGTATGCGCTCTCAAGCCTCCAAAAGGTGGCTTTGAGAATCCTAGCTCAGGATTGCTCTTCGGGTGCATGTGAGAGGAACTGGAGTTCCTACTCACTTGTACACACGAAGTTACGTAATCGCTTGAGCACGCAACAGTTAGAGCGGCTAGTGTATTGCCGCGCTAACTTACGCATGCTGCGCGCAATGCAAAAGATGGAATCAGCGAGACAGGTATAAGTTACAACTTATAAGTTATAAGTTATAAGCATTCAAATTTCAAACTTCAATGTTTATTGAAATTTGGAACCAAATTCTAATACATTGCTTGTCACTTGATCATTGTACAATGTAGGTGAATGTGGATGCATTCAAGCTCACAGGGGACACTCTTCAGAGTGTAAACAAAGTGCAGGATGAGGAGGAGGAGAGGATCTATGCAGAGATCTATCGAGGGCTCGAGTCATTTGATCGACGACCTACTCGCACTCGTCGTGGGCGTGGAGGTAGTGGCAGAGGAGTGCAAGTAGGAAGCCGTGGATGCACGGTTCATGGTGCTCCCAGGGACATAGTGCATACCTATGTGCAGCGTGGATCGGGTAGCTCCACACTCGCTCTTGCAGATGAGGATGCTCCCTTTGGCTTCTCACATGAGCTTAGAGAGCCCGAGTTCGATGATGAGGGCAACCTTCTTAGCGATGGCGACTTCGGCGAGGCCACTGATGTGTCCTCTTCTCATGAGGATGATTTCAGCGAGAGCTCTGATAGTGATGCCTTTGTCTAGTCTCTCCTTGGGCCTTGGCTCTAGCCTCTCTTTTTGTACTCGCGCCTAGCGCGCATGATCGCATCGCACCTCTATACTTATGTACTTTTGTTTGTCACTTCAAACTTGTTTAGTTTTTAATGATATTTTGGTTTGAAACAACTTCTCTAGACTCTACCCTTCCAAATTGAAAATGTCTATGTTTGTAGGTGTTCTTTAATTTAAAAAACCGTATTTTATCGTACCGTATCCCAAAATTTCATATCGTACCGAATATTCCCGTACGGTATCGTACCGTACGGTATCGTATTTTCGTACCGTGACAACTATGACTGCATGTGGCTGGAGTGCATGTGGGCTGAACAGAGGAGTAGGGTTGAACAGCAGGCTGGCAGGCTGTTCGCAGGTGGCGCACGGGCTGAACAGCATGTGGGGGCTCTCCCTTTCTTGCTACAAGTCGGGCTGCATGCTGGAGGGGCTCACATGCCTTTGGAGGGGCTGGCGGCTATAGTTACAGGTTTCTTTCTTGGTGAAAGCAGGGTCGGCTGCATCTATAGGGTCGTTGCAGGAGGGGAGTCGCAGAGCTGGACTGTAGGCGTAGGACTGTTTTATCTCCCTCCCTCTCTCCCCCATAAAAGACAACCAGGACTACAGGCCGTTTCAGGAGGGGAGGTGCTGGGCTGAACACAGGAGGCGCAGGATTGTTTTATCTCCCCCTTTCCCTCCCATAGAAGGCAGCCAGGACTGCAGGCTATTGCAAGAAAGAGGTGCAGGCCTGAGCATGTCATGACCCTGTGAAATGGGTGCAGCATAAGTGTGAGCATGGTGGTCGGTGAGCAAGATAAATATTTTAAAGGTTCATACTTGGGGCTAAGGTTTATTAACCCATGTGTGGACAACCCCAAGTGTGAAGGGGGACCAAGGAATTAAAGTTGGCCCCTAGGAAAGTTTTAAAACTTTAAGTGGCCCCTAGGATATTTA
Source organism: Cibotium barometz (assembly GCF_041138505.1). Lineage (NCBI taxonomy): Eukaryota > Viridiplantae > Streptophyta > Polypodiopsida > Cyatheales > Cibotiaceae > Cibotium > Cibotium barometz. Next base: position 10,987,355 of record NC_141070.1, read on the forward strand.
TTGGGGGGGCTACTCCACTTTTGGAGTACACGCCTTCCCCCCCCCCCCCTCTCTCTCTCTCTCTCACTGATTGATCGTGCGATTGAGCTTGGGTGGTCCAGACGCCCACGACCACGGAGGAGGGCATCCCAGCATAGACGGATGTTGCAGCGGCAGATTCGGATTATTCTTGCGAGGCATGCGAGACACCCAGTCAGGGTGCTGACCACACAGGATATTGAGGAGATCCGCCAGTGTCCGATGCGGCACATATTATGAGATGGAGGTACCTCCATAGTGTACCTTCCAGTTCCAGTTTCATTTTTTAGGTGCCAGTAGTATCATCTTTATTTTTTCATTTTCTGGGTTTTTTTATCCAGACATTGTATCAGATCCACCATGATGTAACTTTTGGTCTCATAGGTCATTATGGCCTTTTGAAGACGTTAATATAATATTTCATATTTCATTTCATTTCATTTCTCTCTCTCTCTCTCTCTCTCTCACTTGCTTTTTGGAAAAAAGGGGTGCTGGCGGGCAGGGCTGAAGGCTGATTTTCAGAGAAAAAACAGAGACAGGCAGGCTGCCCTTTAGTTTCTCTTGCTTTTGGAGAGAGTTGCAGGCGGGCTGCGGTGTTGTGTATGTAGGTGCTGCTGAATACAGGCCCTAGACTGGCTCTTGGAGAGTGAAGCTAACTGGCTGCGGTGTTGCGCAACAAGACAGAAACACGGGTCTCGTTTTCTTCTCTCTTTGGCTTTTTGGAGGATAAGCTGGCTGCTGTGCTGCAGAGAATACAGGCGCTTGCAGGTTCTTCTTATCCTCTCTCCTTTGCTTTTGGCAAGAAGTTGGTTATCAGTTGTGGACTGCTAGAAGTGAACGCAAGGCTGGACAGCAGGTTCTCTCATAGACTTTTTCTCTCCCAGCTGCAAGACAAGAGGGCAGGACAGAACGGGGCTTTTTCCTCGCGTCTTTTCTCTCTTGTGAAAAGCGACATAAAGACTGTAAGTTTCTCTCTCTCTTTGTGAGCAAGTGGGACTAGAGGAGTTGTCTTCTGGAGTCTCTCTTTTCATTGGCTCGTGACTGTTCCGGAGTGGTTCTCTCTGGCTCTTTGTGAGAGGAAGGGTTTGGCAGTTCAGAGGGTGGAAAGAGGACAAGATTGTGGGCTGATTTGGAAGAGTTTGTGGACTGTTTTCATGACTGAGTTTGTGGCTATATGCATGGTTCAGTCAAATGCATATTCAAGGCCTCATGGATCCATTGACTTAGCAGATTAGAGGAGATAACAGTGTGGTGTTCTTACGACACAAAGCTGTGTAACCTCTATGTTAAGAGGTCCTGAGGATTGGCAGATTGGACTTGCAGACATACGAGCTATTATGAATGGCCGGCCATGTTGTAATCATTTAAAACTTTTCCATTGAAATTGAATAAAGAAACACCGAAAGGGGCGTCAAGCTTTGGGGCCAACAGGTGTCGTTCTCTTTCTTGTGTTGGAGCACTCTATCTCCTGTTTATTTGTTTATTGGCTAGACTACAATTGGATTGGGTGACTGCTAGTCTACCGCACTTTGGTTTCTCTCAGAAGCCGGTTTCAAGGTTCCGTTGCCGTGACCATCATCAACTTTCTTAAGGGAGTGAGCTCGTGGTTGTTTGGAGGAAAGCCATTGCTGAGAATTTCAGCAAGATGTTAGACACTGAAGATGACTATTTTTATGATTACGAGGAAGAGCAGGAGACCACTCCTGAGAGGACTGAATTTGAGGATGTACTTGCAAGAGAACATGCTGCAGAAGATGCACGTTATGAGGATGTAACGCAGCGAGAAGACATGCCAAGTAAAGAGGAAGATGATACCCAGTTTAAAGCTCGTTTGACAGGGGCAGTGGATGTGTTTATGCAGCTCACACAAAGTGAGAAATTTGTTGAATTTATGAGAGCCCCTTCTGAGCCTAAGAAGAAGAAGAAGAACAAAGAGCGTTCTAGGAATTCACCTCAGGGCAATAGTGGTGCCTTCCCACAGGATCCTGCTTTTGGACCGTTTCCTGACATGCAAAACACTTATGGTGCAAATCCACAGAGTTCCTTTTTCGGACAGCCACCTATTCCGCAACAGTCTATGTATCTAGCCTATTTTGGCGGTGGTTCCATGTTCCAATCTATGACTGGGGGTTACCCTCAGGGAGGCATGGGAATGCAAGGGAATTTTGGAGCTAGTTTTCAGCCTGGTATGCAAGGTAATATGTATGGTGGTATGCAATCCGGAATGCAAGGGAATATGTATGGGGGCATGCAGCCCGGAATGCAAGGAAACATGTATGGGGGCATGCAGCCCGGTATACATAGTGGTATGTTTGAGGATTTATCAGATGAGGCTCAACCGGAAGCGGAGGAACTTGAGGTTCTTATTCCGGAGCAAATACTGGCACATAAGGAAAGAAAGGTACGACGTAAAGTTTCCCGTCGCTATCTTGTGAAGTTCAAGAACTATTCACCGATGGATGCGAAGTGGATGGAGGAGGGTGACTTAGCAGATTCACCTCAAGTATTGCAGCTTTTTTTTTTTCCGAGAAAAGATCCTTTCATTAGTTATATAAAAAAAAACGCCCGTTGGGCTACAAAAAACCTCTCCTGCTCATAAGAAAGCAGAGCAGAGATCCAAGCAAGGCAGCTAGGGAGACTCTCCCTAGGAGCAAAAAAGTATAAATATCAGTACAAAGAACCGAAAGGCTATATCATACAATAGGAGGGGGGAAAAGCCAAATAGGTGGCCTGTAGTGCTAGCGGGGGGTACCGGCGTGTAGGATATAGAAGGGGCCGTTGCGCCAAGTGGTGTGAAAGGCCTGGCGCCGCAAGATCGCCTCATCCGAGTCGCCCCAGATGCGGTCATACTGTCCTCGTAGGGTGTGGATCAACTCCTGCCAAATCCCCCGAACAGTCTCTGCTGGTGGCTCCAGTCTCCCCTCAAAGGCCCTGAAACACCGGGCTCTCTAGGTGAACCAGATGGTGAGGCTGCTGAGGAGCTCCCATTGTAGATCCCTCTCCTGTGTCCAGTCGGCGGGTGAGAAATCTGGTGAAGGAACAAGGTGAGGCTGGCCCCTAACGAATCTGATGGCCTGGCTGTCTTGCTTTGTCTCATATCCCAGAGCAGGCCCTGACGAAGTCGACCAAGCAGCGGCACCCCTCGTATACATGCCCTCTGGAGAGAGGGGGGCCAGAATGCGCAGCATCCGCAGCCAAATTTGCTGCGCCTGTGGACAGTCCCATAGGCAGTGTCTATGTGGGTGGCCGCATCGGACGCAGGCCGCCAGAAGACCACTAAAGACAAGCCAGGTGCCAACTGCAGAGCCCCTGTGGGCGACCAGCCACTGGAAAGTCGAGATCCTGCGTGCCTGGCCCAAAAATCCTCCAGGAACTCCTGTGAGAGTCCGTGTAGCCGCCAATGCTCCGATGCAGCTGGAGAGACCATCCTCCTCGCAGTCAAAATATGTCTCCCCAACCAAACAGTGTACTGAAAAAAGGTGATCTCTGTGGCCTCGGGGGATGCATAAGGATCATGCCACTCGTACTCGCCAGGGTCCCACTCGAGCCGGGCCAAGGGGCGCGCAACATATGCCCATATGCGCCAATCAGAGTCCACATCTGCAAGGTCTGGATCAATATGTCACTTCCGGGAAGCGGCGGCCACTACCCGTATCCTCTGAAAGATGCACTCTGCAACCAAAGGCGACTCCGCCTCCGCTCTCTGAAGTCTGCCCTTATCCTGGATCTCATAGTAGAGGCATCTACCATCCTCAGTGCAAGCTCTGACAGCAATCAGGATCTCCAACTGTGTAAAGGCTCCCATCCACCGTGGGGCCGTTGGCTCGAGAGGCGTGAACCACTCCTCTGTGAGTGCCTCCTGAATGTCATCCCTCATAATGAGCCCCCCTCTTAAGTGACTCAGCCTCTCCACCTGGATCTCCTCTGGGAGACTGCAGAAGGCCTGCGAGGCTCCAAAACTACGTGCTGGGCCTGCCGCCAATGGTCCCCAGGCTAGACGAGGCCGAGAACCCAGCATATGACCCTGCTCTGTGCGTACCGCTGGGCTCCAGATGAGCGGCTGTTAGGCCCGCTCCTCATCACAAGTAGGAGGTCTCTGAGAAAGCCCCGGTCTCAGCAACTCCCAAGCTCGCAGGATACTCAAGGCAAATATGTCCTCCCATCCTCTACTGAGGCCTGTCCTCCTCATCTCTATGAAGATCCATCGTATCTCTGGTGCCCAAGTGCCCCTTGCTGGGGGAGGCCTAGCCTGCAGTCGCTAAAAAAGAAGCTCCTTCCAAGGCTCAGCGCCTGGAAGCAGTCCCCGAACAATAAGCTGATCCAAAAGGCCACTGTCTTGCACCAATTGATCAATGCTCCCGAAGCTGCACTAAAAACCTGTAGCGACTGCTCTTCCCTCTGAAGAGTGGCCATGCAAAAACAATCCCGTGTCATCAGCAAACTCAACATCGAGCGGGTCCTCACCCCGGACTGGGAGCTGAAGTCCTCTCAAACCAACCTCCTCTGCCGTCAGATACATGCTCACAGCCTCGGCAAAGAAGAGAAAAAGAAACGGGGCGAGAGGATACCCCTGATGACGGACTGATCTGGTCAACTCAAAACTCGGCCCCCGTCCTCCTGCCATCAGCACCTGGCTATGAGCTGTGGAATATAGAGCCGCCACTCCTCGAATCCAAACTGGCTCAAAGCCCAGGCGAAGCATAGTGCCCTCTAAGAAACCCCAATCCACTCTATCGTATGCTTTCTCAAAATCAAGAAGCATCACGACCAGGTCCTCACCGAGAAATCTAGCTCGGGCCGTCGCCTCCTAGAAGGTGAAAATGTTGTCAAGGATACTGCGCTCCTTGACGAATCCTGTCTGGGTAGCATGAATCAACTCCCCAAGGAAGGGCTAGATCCTCAAACTCAAGGCCTTTGCTAAGACCTTGTAGACAGTATTGAGGATCGTAATAGGTCTCCAATGCCGAATATCATCTGACACTCCCTCCCCCTTGGGGATAAGAAAAATCAAGCCCTCTGAAAAGCTCTGAGGCATCACCCCAGTGTCCAAAACATACTGAAAGCCCCTGCGGAGGCTTGGCCCCAAAAGGTCCCAATAGCGCATAAAAAAGGCAAGCGTTAATCTGTCCTCCCCAGGGCAACTATGGCGTAGAAGGACCCTCAAAGCCTCAGCAAGCTCAACCTCTGAAAGAGGCTCACCCAGAACTGTGCGCATACGATCTGTGACCCTCCTCTGGGCTGGCAACAAGTACAATGGCTAGAAATCATAATAAATGATTAAATACCCTTGCCTTCAGTATTTCTTCGCGATGGAAGCCTCCAAAACAGTCCCCAATAGCCGGTATTCTTCATGGGCAGCCTTCAAGAGAGAGAGAAAGAGAGTAGCCATCATTAGGGCAGCCTGTAACGATGGTGGAGGCTAGTGTGCAGCAAGAGAGCCTCCATTAATGAAGAGAGAGGGCTCCAATTTATAGACTTGGGACTCCCATGAGTGAAAATGGAAAGAGCAGGCTACGATGACAAGTGGAGACCCACACGATAGCTGGAGTGACAAGTGTGAGACAAGTGTGAGGCCACGTGTCTCACTTTGATCCACTTTCTTGCCACATGTCCCAATCTAAGAGATGGGTTCTCCCATAATCTTTACCTCTAAAAATATCCCAACTAGTAGACATTCTGTCATAGTTACTTTGCCAACTCTGGGTTTCTGCTCATTTCTAGATGTAATGACTCGAACAGAATTTCATCAGAGTCGGGCCAAAAATAGCAACTCTCTTAAATTTTAGGAGTGTGGTCCTTTGTATTCTAGGATAATCCCCCATTCAGAAAGCTTGTAATTTCCAAATATTTAGACATCCTAGAGTCCACCAAACCCCTTTCATAAGATGTCACCAGCGTGGACATTTCCCAGTATGAAAGGGGTCTGGTGGACTCCAGGATGTCTAAATATTTGGAAAGTACAAGCTTTGGGAATGGGGGATTATCCTAGAATACAAAGGACCACTGTCCTAAAATTTAGGAGAGTGGTCCTTTGTATTCTAAGATAATCCCCATATAAAGGACCACTCTCCTAAAATTTAGGAGAGTGGTCCTTTGTATTCTAGGATAATCCCCTATTCCCAAAGCTTGTACTTTCCAAATATTTAGACATCTTGGAGTCCACCAGACCCTTTCATACTGGGAAATGTCCAGGCTGGTGACATTGGCTTTCATATATCGGAGGTAGACGCGGGCTCCATCTTTGGTGATGTAGTTGAGGAGGCAAAGGGCGATAGTCAAACACATGAAGATGGCATGGAAGAAGCTCCACCAATGAGGAGGAGCATGAGGATGAGCTTCAGGAGGCATTTTCTATAGCATAGAAAAGTCTTGAGGAGTCAAGACTCTAGAGAGTAGCTTACTTTTGGCATTTGATTTTACTCTTTTTTGTAATGACCTGGTCTTAAGGCTTGAGTCATTGATGATTGAGTGATGGATTTAGTGTATTTTGTGATTATGGCAAGTTCTAAATGCTTTGATTTCTCATGCAACTTTAAGCAATAAATGCTTTTAACGGTTCTCTGATGCGACCATTTCCACCTGGGTCCTTTCAGGCTGTCTGCAGTGCGAAGTCACTTTCTTGTGAAGAATATGTGACCTATGCTGCCTCTGATATCGGGGTATGTTGGGTGTCACCAATTGGTCGACCATTTGGTCCATCTCCAGTTTTTGCGTCTCGTTCACTTGAGGCCAGGCCGGTGTCTCGTGTGAAGAGGCCAGTATTTTGCTGACATGGACGGGAGCCAGACTGGTGCCACCCGTGTGTTAGCAGGATGGTGTCGTATGGACGGGAGCCAGACCAGTGCCACCCGTGTATGACCTGGATTGTGTTCGATCCATGGGATTGTCACGCCATGGAAGAGCCAGTATTCGTGCCGTGTTTTGCCTATGGGACTGTCACACCATAGGGAGACTCGTGCCTGGAACTGTGTCTTACCTATGGGACTGTCACTCCATAGGAAGACTAGGTTTTTATGTTTTTATGTCGTGCCAGTTTTGTGCCGACAGATATTTTGTACTTGTTCCATGAACGGGAGATATGTCCATGTTACTATTTGCACATGCACACATATTTTGTATGCTTGAAACTGTTTTCGCATGACATGTATTTGTGTGTTTGCCTGCTTGACGTGTTACTTACTGAGCGGGGAGGCTTGCCAGTGAGTCGTGAAGTCTGCTCTGTATTCTGACGAGTTTTAGTGCATGTGAACAGGTGGTAAGTATGTTGCACATGTAGTTTTTAATATTTTATTCTAACCTTTTAATTTATAAGGTTAGGTGTTCACATTCACTTAAATGTGGGCACCCCCTTTGGGCACCCACTTAGGGGCCAAGGTGGGGAGCCCCACTTAAGTGAGTGTGGGGGTGGGCATGGGCACCTACCCAAACTCCCCACCCACATGCAAACGTGGGTATCACCTAGTAAACTCCACTTTCATTTTTAATAAAAAAAGGTTCCCTTCTTCATGCGTGGATCATCACCATCGGCGTGCTCTTCCACCATCCTTCGTAGAAAAAAAAAGAGAAAACGACCTGCGCTTCTGCTTCTCTCAAGCTGCGCATGCCACCTCCAGTAGGCTGCGTTTCTGCATACAGACAGCGACTGAGCCCTAGCAGGCTACAGCCAGCAGGCAGTGTCCATCAGCAGCAACAGGCGGCCTTTCTCTTTAGGCTACGCTCCATCCTCCATACAGGTTGTGCAGGCTACGCTGCTGCTCCTCACAGGCAGCTGTCTATCTCTCAAGCTGCACCATAGACTGACGGCTACTTACTCTGCAGGCGACTGCACCATAAGGCTGACGGCTGCCTACTCTACAGGCGGCTGTGTGTTTCATCTCTAGCAAGGCTGCGCTGCCCCTTGCAGGTGGATGTGTGCCCACTTCCAGCAAACGACTGCACCAGCTCCACCCTCATAACAAGGCTACGCTGCCTTCTTTCTGCAGGCGACTGTGTGACCAACTTCAGTGGTCTACTTCTCTTCTCCTGCAGGCGCCTACTCCTCCTCCCAAGCAGGCGATCCCTTCTCCATACAGGAGGCTGTGCCTTCCACAAGGTGGCTGCACTTGTTGTAGCCAGGCGGCATCTCCCTTCTTCAGGTGGCTACATTACTCCACAGGCAGCTACCCCTCTTCTTCCTCGACAGGCTGCTGTGTCTCGGTGTCCCTCACAAGGGTGGCTTCAGCATACCACAAGTATTGGTTTTCTATCAACCATCCACAAGTAAGTGACTTTCAGATTTGAATAAAGTATTTTTATGTTTAAATCTGATAAAGGATTCATCCTGCTCGGCCAACACCCGTTCGGTGCCGGGTTGTCCAAGCTATATTGGCGAACCTCGGTCCAAAGGTGCTGAGATCGGGAGAGCCAGGCGTTAGTACGAGAGCGCCTGTTTGTGCGTGGTCTCGGAACACCAGTGAGGCGCTCTCTGCAGAGTCCAGTGAAAGCACAGGACCGTAGCGATTGGACCACACTAGTGGTCGTTCTGCTCTTCTACATCGAAATTCGAGCCTACTTGTTTGGTACTGTTTTCATATGTACATGGACATTATCTGGTTCTTGGAACCCATGGAGCATTGTATTTATTAAATACTCCCAATAAATATATCATATATTGAGGGGGGGGGTCGGCCCGTTCCGGCCCCAGTGCTGGTGTCCATCTTTCCATTTCATTTCATTTAAATTTCAAGTTGTATTAAGTTGTCCATTTCAAATTTGTGGTTTTAAAGTTGTGCTATTAAGCGTGTGGGTGTCCAACGGAGTCTTTCCCACTTGACGGGATCGGTTTCATTGGGAACCATTGCTCAAGTTCTGTCTAACCTGTTGAAGGTTGCTCGGACCTTCTGTGAGCTGCCAGGGACTGTTGAAGGCTGCCCGGACCTGCTATGACCTGCCTGGGAGTGTTTGGGGCTGCCCAGACATTCTGTGAGCTGCCTGAGACCTGCTTGAAGCTGCCCGACACATTTATGAGTTGCCCCATGGCCTGTTGGTGCCGCCCGCGAGCTGTACCTGTTGCCTGAGATGTTAGCCATACTTTACCTGCTGATTTTGATGGCTTACCTGCTACTTGTGGATGTGTTTTAAGGTCGTGGCCATCATATTTAGCGTGTTTTAAGGTTGTGGCCATCATATTTAAAGTGTTTAATTGTATTTCTAGGCACAAGTGTTTGGTCAAAACCCAGCAGGTGCTGCCCAAGTGCATTATACACGTGCATAGTCAATTCCACGGCATACCTGTGTAATTGTGCTTAATTTATGTAGTTATGTTTCAAGTACTGGCTTACTTTTGAGGGATGAGATGGTGAGCCCTCCATATGTGCACAGAACATGTCCATATACCCCTCGGCACCATTTGTGGTTTTCTCTGGGCACGGGGCATGGCTCAATGAATTCTGGGTTCATAGTCTATGAGATGTCCTCAACCATGTCTGTGGGTGTCTGGAAGCAGCTAAGTACCTCAAAGTCGTATGTGTGTGTGTGTGTGTGTGTGTGAGAGAGAGAGAGAGAGAGAGAGAGAGAGAGAGAGAAATGAAATGAAATGTTATATTAACGTCTTCAAAAGGCCATAATGACCTATGAGACCAAAAAGTTACATCATGGTGGATCTGATACAATGTCTGGATAAAAAACCAGAAAATGAAAAAGAAAAATAAAGAGAGAGAGAGAGAGAGAGAGAGAGAGAGAGAGATTTAGCAACATCAATGCAAGTTTTTTTTGGCAACATGAGGCTCCCAGTCCTGATTGGTGTGGTGTGAGATTTCAGGTTGCAATCCACACAAAAGCCTTGAAAAATGATGGTGTCGTTGCTGGCTTATATTGCTGATTATGCTGAAGGCTGAGTTTGAGGAAGTCAGTTACAAAGGGTGCAACTGAGTAAATTTCTTGTGCACTGGAATATGTCTGAACGATCTTTCCTAGCTTGATTGAAGATGCGATTTTTTACAAGTTTCAATGGAGGCGTCTACCTTCTGGTTTAACATTGCAAGCTGGCAGGAGTAACAGATGACTCTGGAAATTGCTTCATTTTCCTGCAAGGTGGTATTGTTGACAAAAATAGCAGGCCCGGCTGTGTTATTTGTAGCAGTTACCTCAGTTTATATTGTTTTTGAGAATGATGCTTTAATGCACGTTTGTTTTTGTTTTACAACTGCAGACAGGAGCTGGGCGGACATATAGCTGCAACTTCAAATTTGAAATTTTGATTTATAAGGCTGCTTCAGATTGCAGTGCTGTATGTATAGCTGCGTAGGTCTGTATATATGTCCCCAATTTGTGAGGACGGATAATTGATCCAATTTCCAATTTTCTATTGGCAAGTGAAGCGGGAACTGAGGGGACAATTCAGCATGTAATCACTGAAAGGTCTATGGTGGTCTGAGAAGGTTTTCCAAAACCACCACTTACCCTTCTTTCCTTTTTGTTCTCCTCTCTTTAACCTTTGTCCAGAAATGCAATTTTGTTGTCAAATAGATTTTTACATCTGCCTCAGACGCAGTGCTAGATGTAGCTCATACAATGGGAATGAATCACAGTTCATTTCATCGGGCAAATATGTAAAAGGAAACACAGGCCCTTGTTATTACAGTATCACATACTAATGCGATCATATCCGGTACTGAAATGTCAGAGCACTTACTTGGGGAGCATATCCGAGTTTCTTCCGCATGTTGTGTTCCAAGTAAAGTCTTATATTTTACTTGGTTTTATGCATATCAGTGTTTCACAATTACACCATAATTGACATGCTTTTTTTGTGAGACCTTGTCTTAAGTTAATGCATAGGTAAAATGAGTATGAATGGATATCCTTCAGAAGTACCTTTACTTGGACCCTAGCTATAATGGCATAGCTGATGCTTATCAACGTTGTCATTTACTACCTTGATGTCGACTCACTTTATCTTGGGGTTGACTAAAGTCCAAAGCATTCAGTTGTGTGCAGATGACAGATGTGGCTGAGGGTTCCAGACGTGAAAAATAGTTTGGTTCCTATCTGTTATTGGTTTGCAGAAAATCGAAAAGACTACCCTAGTATGAGAGGAGTGGGTTGGGTCAATCTATGGTGTTTCAGTTGTGCCAGTAATGCTGGTTCAAGGGTCAAGGATTTATAACTAAAAATGGATCGTGGGATCCTTTCAAAGGATTTGTGCTATTACTTGGAAGGACAAAAAAATAGGTCGTGGGGTCATTTTATGCTTTGAGTGAGATGTTAGTGGAGATAGTAATATTGCTGCATAGCTTTGAAAGAAATGCTAAATGTGAGGCGAATTTGATCAATTGCCTTGGAAATTCACCTCGTCTTGCCTTCATTTTAAAGAATTGATATTTGGATATATAAATCATAATGACAAGCAACACCAGTGTTTATATAGTAACTGGTTACTTCCAAGGCTTCTCTTTATTTGAAAAAGAAAGAAGGTTTTTGCTAGGTGTTGCGTATACCCATGGCCAGTATACCCATGGCTAGGTGAAAAGGAGTCGTGAAGATTTATCCGTGTACTTGTGTGTGTGTCTTTGTTTGTTTGATTGGGTAAACACAAATGATCATCTCTATCAGCTGTCCTTTGTCAAAGTGACCATTGATTGCAAATGAACCATTTTGTTAAGTGTTGTCAATAAGCTGCTTCATTCTATAGTTGCATCACATGCTCTGAGTAGACAAATGTGCTTTGATAGATACAAGCAAGACACGATATTAAGGACTAATAGTCTTGGTGTAATTGAAATGTTTGGTAGTAGAGCAAACAGTGAGACTTTAATAGTTTTAAATCTCACTTAGGATAAATAGCTATGTTAGCAGTCCTTTAACATGCAATAGATTTGCACAAAGGGCAAGTGATAGATGTTAATACCCAATAAAATCCAAGGATATACATAGTAGGGTTGAAACATTCTTCTTTGTCATGCTATTAGTTAGTTAACATTCTCTCCTCTCTTTGAATTCTTGATCATATTCCGAGTAGTTGAGGGTTTATTCCTTGTTAATCAAGCTATGAGAAAGGTTGCCAAGGACATGATATATTTTGGTATCACAATAGCAGCGATTCTAGTGGGGGTTGAAGTTGCACCAAACATGAGGATCACTCGTTCCTATAACCACATTTAGAGACTGGGAAGTAGAGCGAGGAGGGCCGTTTAGTGTTGGATTGAGTGTAAACTAGGTTTACCATAAAGGGTAGCTATGGATGATTGCAACACCCTTAATCCATTCACGTGGAGCTTAGGGGCCTTTTCAATGACCTCAACACCCCCCCCCCCCCCCCCCACACACACATCTCCTACTCCTGCATGGCTTTAAGCCTCTTCTTCAATGTAAACTAGTTTGAGGTGTCCCATGAAGATGATGTTGATTGTGTGGCCTGCCTCCCTCAAAGCCACTCCAAGGGTATATACATAGGAGGGGTGAAACATTCTTCTTTGTCTATCAGTTAGTCAACATGCTCTGCATTCTGTGAATTCTTGATCAAATTCCTTGAATAGTTTAGGTTTTATTCCTTGTTTATCAAGCTATGACAAAGGTTACCAAGGACATATACCTTTTTGGTATCACAACAACAATGATTCTGGTGGGGGTTGAAGGTGCACCAAACATGAGGATTAGTGATTCTTTAACCACATTTAGAGAGGGAAGTAGAGCAAGGAGGGTTGTTTAGTGCTAGATTGAGTGTAAACTAGCTTTACCATAAAGGGTAGCTATGGACGATTGCAATACCCTTAATCTATACACGTGAAGTTTAGAGGCCCTTAGAATGACATCAAGGGCTAGTTAGAGGACTACAGAAGACTCAATAGCCTGTGGACACCCCCCACTCCCACTCCATGCGGCCACGACACACCTCGAACTCCCCCATGGCTATATGCCATTGAAGAAGAGGCTATATGCCTCTTATTTAATGCAAACTAGCTTGAGGTGCCCCATGAAGATGATGTTGATTGTGTGGGCTACAAACACGTTGCCCCCCCTCTCCCCCCATGCCAGCACCACACATCCCCCACTCCCCCATGGCTATATGCCTCTTCGTTAATGCAAACTAGCTCGAGGTGCTTAATGAAGATGGAATTGATTGTGTGGGCTACGGAACGACCCGCCCCCGCCCCGCCCCCCCCGGTCGTCTTGCCGCCCCGTGCCTCGATGCTCTTGGGGATGTATGCCTCTTCTTTAATGCAAACTAGCTTTAGGTGTCCCATGAAGAACATTGATTGTGTGGGTATGCAATACATTGGACACTCTTTTTGAATGTTCTCTTAAGCAAAGGTGGATTAAAGAAAATAATGTGTTATATATTTGCAAAATAAGGGTATCTAGAGCTTAATTCAAGAGCTATAGTTCAACACAATACAGCTCTATTGAGCTTCTCATTGCCACAAGAATAAGTGGCTTCTAGCATGCCGACTAGGTGGCCCTAAAATGTCCACATCATCACAATGTCAACGACAACTTTTTGACACCATCTAAATTTTTATTCTACCCTTTTTTCCTTTCTCTACGGTATATCCATACAAATAAAAATAAACCTTTGAGCTAAAGAACCATACAATAATATCATACATTGGAGTCCTAGAGGGCTCCTCTTAAATATTAGACCTAGGAGAACTGTTTACCTGCGGCTCACTAACATGCAAACCCACCTTTCCAACTACTTATTTATTTGATGCAAATGGTTTAAGTTTCTTGTTTTTTTTAAGTAGATAAAGAAGTAGTGTGCTTGGTTAAGGGAGCATTTGCATTGCATTGTTGCTTATAGATAATGCGGGTTGCTTAGAAGGTAAAGGTTCTATTTTGATATACCCTTATAGCATTGCAACACATTCGGGATCATGATTGTTCTCTTTGATTAGAAAAAGGATGGCTGAAAGCATGGATAGGTGGTATAAAAACTAGTGTCTTTGACATCTCTTTCCAAGCAAGAAAAATAATGTGAAAGTTTGTAATTTTACACATCTATAAAAAATTTATATTTCTTTCTTGGTGGTCAGTTCAGTAAGGTGGAGGGTTCTTGCCAACACTCCATTTTTCCCACTTCTTGCTCTTTCAAGCTCTCTCTATTGCCCTCTTCATGCTTCCTCGTAGCAAAGAACCTCTCTCTCTCTCTCTCTCTCTCTCTCTTTGTGCAGTGAACATGGAGGACTTTAGTGAGAATAGGAATACATAGCTTTTGGCACCTACAGAGTACATGGATGTACAACCACTGCAGATTATGACTGGAGAGGGTGCAAATATGGCTATATAGCTAGGGAAAGCGTGGAAAAGTGCCATGTCGCTACAAGGGCAGTCAGGGAGTACTGGGCTTTGAAGAAGAGGGAGGAACAAACATGGAAGGTCATTGAGCAGAGCTTTGGGGAGAATGTTGAAATTGCACAATTTCAACAAAAGAAGATCTGTAGGGTTGTAAATTGCTGGCAAGAGCCGACCCAAGGAATTGGCATCACTACTCAGAGGGAGATTTTTCAACAGCTCCTTCTCCATCCTACTTTTAAGAATCTACAACCTTTAAGTTCAGGTCTTGAAAGAGTTATTTTATCAAACATACAGAATACTATGATGCAAGTGAAGGTCGCTCGATCAGGAGATAAGCTTTTTCTCAAGAGATCAGCTTGTATGATGATGGTGAATAGTGAGGATAGCAACTCAGAACATGTCAATTTTTCACAACAAGCAGCAACGCTATTAGGCATCCATCATAGAAATCTTGTTGCAGCAAAGTCTCGCTTGTAGCTCACAGACGATGGCGCCTTGCCCTTGCAAACATGCCAAAGACAGCCACCTCAAAGTAGTATCCTCACAGATGAGGTCAAGGACCTTGTTTTTGCCTTTTGGACTTCTGAGACCGGAGTCTCACCTAACAAAAAGGATGTGTGCCAAAAGGGATTGGGGAGAAAATTTATCATGCAACATCCTATACAGTTGCTTGTCAAACCCCAGGTACATATCTCGCAAAATCTTCAAAGTTCTTGATAAAATGTTGAAAGTAGTTTGAATGCTAAAAAGTGCCTAAGTGATAGCTCCACATGTTCAAGGTGGTCAAAAGTATAGTTGGACATCTGCAGAATAGTCTTTAGTATCTAAAAAGTAGTCAACAATACTTTAGCATGAGTCCAAAGTACTTCAAAAACTGTGCTTTATGTAGTTTGTAAGCTTTATAATTATCCCAAAAGTATTGCAAAATACTCTAAATGATGCACAGAGTACCTTGAAATTCTCCACATGACTTAGCTGAAGTATAAAGTTCTTATAGAAGCTACGTTATAAGTAGTTCAAATTTTTAAATGTGTGTCTTGCACATTTTAAAGTAGTCCATAGTGCTTTGAAAATAGTCCAAACTAGCAATCATTGTGTCAACAACACAACAAGTAGGTGAAAAAAAATTCTAAGTTGTTTATAAAATTTTATAGTAGTCCAAAGTAATTACAAACATGACAAAATCTTTGCTAGTAGTCTGCAGCACCGTGAAATTATCAACATGATTTCTGTTGTAGTATAGAGTACTTGCAAAAACTACTTTATAAGTAGGCCAAAGTACAAAAGAGGTGTTAGAAAACTCTAAAACACTCTCTAAAGTATTTTACATGATTTTAAAATAGTCCAAAGTTCTATACAGGTAGTCTACAAATAACTTTTAGGATACTTAAAGTACTTTATAGAATAATTGCCTGCACTTTTTGAAGCAGTTCAAAGTAATTTGCAAATAGACCATAAGCAATTCAAACTACTTTGCAAGTAGTTTATAGAGTTTTCAAAAGTAGTTTGTAGTTAATTTAAAAGTAATTCAAAATTAGTTTACAATTAATTCAAAAGTAGTTTACAGTACTTTCAAAAGTAGTTTGTAGTAGTATGAAGAACTTATACGTGATTGTAAATATTTTTGTCTGGTAGGTAGAGTTTTTAAAATATTTCAAAACCTTGAAGAAGAAAGGGTGAGCATGATGAAGCTGGAGCAGTCATCAAGAGAACATTCATCAAGAGAACACTAACACATGAAAAATTGAAGTCAAATGTGTGGCATCTGAAGTGTAGGGGCAGATGTGGTTGCCTTATTAAAGACACAAGTTTTGTGGTGCAGACAACGCAGGAGTTCGCATCATCTTTTGGGAAATCAAGTAGAGTGATGTACAAAGAGAAAAGAAGTGGGATTGCAAGCATGTGATCAGTTCACATTCAATGCATTGTGTGAATGGATACTTGGTCTCACTGATAAGTGTGTCTTGAGATGCAGACAACTCACTTGCTTCTACGATTCATGTATGCTGCAACATTGGAGAAGATGTAGCAATCAAGCATATGCAGATTCTTGGAGTATCGTCAAATTGTTCCTTTAGCTGTTGATTATTCACACATGAAGACTCAACTGATGAGAGAAAAGAAGTGGGATTGCAAGCATGTGATCAGTTCACATTCAGTGCATTGTGTGAATGGATACTCGGTCTCACTGATAAGTGTGTCTTGAGATGCAGACAACTCACTTGCTTCTACGATTCATGTATGCTGCAACATTGGAGAAGATGTAGCAATCAAGCATATGTAGATTCCTGGAGTATCGTCAAATTGTTCCTTTAGCTGTTGATTATTCACACATGAAGACTCAACTGATGAAGAGGTTGACAATAACCCTATGTATGTAGGTCACCATGATGCTTTAATTGATGCTTTATGTTTAGGAGATAGCTTTGCTGATTTCTACATCCTCAAATGCTGATTTCTACATCCTCAAATGCTCCAAGGCAAAGTACAAAACAACGAGAGCACGTGAAGATGGGTGGGGTATCTATGTATCGGTACACTCATATGTGGTTGAGGGATACCGTTATGAGCAGGTTGACGATCAAAATGACTTGTACTACATCCCAACAAATCAACCTCCTGTACTCTTACCCTCACACCTAGTGAGAGCCGTTAAGTTTGAAATGGAATGTATGTAGGGTAAGCATAACCTATTTAGGTTGTCACCGGAGGTCCAAGAAAATATTTACAATAGCATGCTCCTTGAGCTCTAGAAAGATTTGTATTCATTTTCGAATGAAATTTGAAGTCATTTTGTTACGTAAACTAATTTTTCCGTATTATAGCTACTATTTCAGTGTACCATGAACTAATTTTTAAAGACTTCAAACATTATTATTAGGACCATAATCTTCTAATCATATATGTGTACCATTTGTGAAGAGAACCACCTATATTCAAATTATAGCAAACTACCTATCAAGTTGTAAGCTCATATTTTGTAGTATTGTAAACTACTTCAGAACCACCTCTAAAGTTTTTTACTTCCAACTCTCAAGTATTGTAGACTACTCTTCAAGGAATTAAAATTACTTGCAAGTAGTAAGAACATATTTTTAAGTAATAAAAACTACTTGAGAACCACCTGTAAAATATTTGGTACCATAGATTACTTTTGAAGTACAAAAAACTACTTTTACATTAAATCCATAGAAATACTCTACTTATGAATCAAAAATACCCTCATTTCATATTATTACAAACTACCTGTTAAAAGTAGTAAGCACAAGTTTGCAGTAACTTAAAACTACCTGAGAAGTACTTAAAACTACCTGTAAAAAAGTAGTAAGCTCATATTTTCAAGCACTTAAAACTACTTGGAAGTACTGTAGACTACATTTCAAGTGCTATAAACTACTTGTATATTCAATAAAAAATGAGTTTACATCTATGGCAGAGTGTTTTACAGATGTCAAATACAAAATGAGTTTACAAAAACTCAAGATCCAAAAAGTGTTTACAAATATCCAGGGTTTCAATAAGATTGTTGTAATACGAGTACATACAAAAATTGGTTCTATGAAAGAATTTTTTGCACGTGCATACATCTAAGTGCTACCTACTACGGGACTGCCTTCCTTGCTTCATGTATGTAGTATAAGACAAGATGACCCCACCTTTTCTCAATTTGTTATTGACAAACCTATCCGAATCATCTTACACGGGACCCTCCCAACACTTTGCAAATGGTGTGCGATCAACAGCCTGAAGCCATTTGAGAAGCCATTTTCCAAGCTCATCTACCATGTAATTATGCTTCCACTCTCGTAGCAAAATCATGTATGTACCTGGCCTATTCACCTTACACTTATCGTAGTTGTCATCAATCAAGAGCATGTTCTTCTTGTTGTATCTTGGGAACCTTTTCCAAAAATTATAAAGGTTCTTGAAGAAAACTGGTTTGCCCAAATCAAAATTGAAATCTGCAACATCACATAACTCTTGACCAATCAAGGCACACAGCCACTTGGAAAGCACAAGGGAAACAAAGCTCCAATCTTTTTTGAACGTTTCAGAGGAGGGTAGAACTCCAAATATAAACGTTCGTCGCAAATCTGCATGCCATCCCAAGAAGGGCTTCGCATCCTTGTGCACAAAGTGGATTACCTCCTCTCCTGATTTCTTTACCTGTATTTATGTAATCATTAGTATCCAGATTTGGAGGTTTCTCTTTCTTCAAATGGAATGTATGTAAAAGAATCCCTTGCAAGTCAAGAACCAACGCCACTCGATCTAGATCCTCTGTATCTATGAACTTTGACGGAGTCTGATACCGTGGGCCGCACTCTGTCAATCTCGATCTCCTCAACCCTCTGTATACTGCCGCATGAGCCTTTCGAACCTCTAATAAACAAAATGATTATTAACACATTAACCTAAATTCATCAAAACTTTATGCAAGGAGACCTAACACATTAAAAAGAGGCATAGATGACAAGGTGTTAGGGGTACAATACAAAAAGTGGAGCAATGCTTATAGATGCGTACTAAATACAAGAGGCCAAAAATTGGCAGGTGCCAGTGATACGAACATGTGCATACAGCAAGTACTTTACAACTTCTTGCATGCATGGGGCTTATGTAAGTGCAAAAGGGGGTCAATGGGATTGGGTCCAGTACTTTTATTGCTTGGTTGTGGTTGCTCTGACACCGCATGGGATGATTCCATCTCTTCATCACCATCGAATGGTGCTAGCTTTGTCTTATTTGGAGGGCCGGCTCCTACAAACACGATAGCCTTTCAATAACAATAATAATGATATTACAATATGGTTAAAAATTAAAAACAAGGTACCTTCATTTGTAGGGCCGGCTCCTACAAACATGATAGCATTTCAAGAACAATAATAATGATATACCTTCATTTGTATTTTGCTTTCTTCCATTCGTTGTTGCTAGACATTTATTTTTATGTTTGTCTTTAAATTGGCTCAGCGTCACATCTGGAGAGGCGTAAGTATCAGCATCCTCCTGCTCCCCTTCTTTGCCCTCATTATCAAAATTTTTCACAGCCTTCATTGCTGCATACACACCCCTCCTGGGCTGCTTGCTCCATGACTTTAGCTGGCAACTTTTTATAAAGGTCATCAACCATAGGCTTAGTTGACACATCTGCCATGCCATCCAAATCTAGCCCATCCTGTAGAACTGCAAAACTTGTCACTTTCCCCAAGCCCTCGTCTACATCTGACCTCTCCACTCTCCCCTTTTCCCAACCTTGCACATGTCAATCCCCTTCTAAAATCCCCTGTATCCACAATCCAAGTACACGTGTAAGATTCATACCAAAGGGTAGCATAACATATAAAACATCATCAAAGATAACATACTCAAACATCATGGAAGATTACATACTCTCTTGCTTAGCGACTATCCAAGGCCCCCCAAGAAGCAACGATCGTGCATTGTCTGGGATGGTCTCATTGCAACCAAGACCCACACATAACATACTCGAGGCAATCACACTTGCAAAAAGCATAAAGGGTGGTATTTGTGTTTGCAGGCTAGCATATATATACCAATTACATTTGCAGAAGCCAATTGATCTCCACACCCAGCACAATTGCCTGCCACCTTGATTGTGGCCTCTTCATCTTTCGGTGCTTCGTAGGCGTGTGGGTACCAAACACAGCTTCTCACCTTGCTTAAACTGCAACACCATATTCTCTACACCATATTCTCTATAAATGCTAAATGCTGCATAGTATCTTCAACTTATGTCTGTAATTGTTCTAGAAAGCCTGTATAGTCTCACAAAAAGACATAGCATAATAAGTTAGAAAGATATAAGGATAATCTAAAAAGATATAAGGAACTTTTTATGTGCTAAACTACTTTTAGATATTGTTAACAATCTAAAAAAAACTTTTAAAGAAATAAAAACTAGTTGAAAGTATTATGCTGGTACTAAACTACTTCTAGGTTCTATTCACAACCTGAAATCTACTTTTAAAAGAATAAAAACTACTTGAAAAGTAATTTTTGGGTATTTTATTCTAGGTTATGTTCACAATTTGAAATCTACTTTTAAAGAAATAAAAACTACCTGAAAAGTATTTTTTGGGCACTAACCTAATTCTAGGTTCTATTCACAATCTGAAATCTACTTTTAAAAGAATAAAAACTACCTGAATTTTTTTGGGCCACTAAACTAATTCTAGGTTCTGTTCACAATCTGATGGATACTAAACTATATCTAGGTGATCTGAAAACTACTTTAGAAGAAACTACTAAACTAATTCTAGGTTCTGTTCACAATCTGATGGATACTAAACTATATCTAGGTGATCTGAAAACTACTTTAGAAGAAACTACTTTAGTAAGTACTTCTTATTTAACTAGGGAAAAGAACACATACATCTAATAATGTGACATCCCCCTTCATGTTCAACATTGCCTCAATCACTCTCCTAGCAATTGGAGCATCCTAGAGCAAGCTTGAATTTGAAGCTCAAGTTTACGCATTTGCTCCATGTTGGTGTGCATGTCTACCTTCAACTCTTCTAGCTGTTGCTTGTGACCTTCCATGTCTGCTATCAAGGCAGCTGCAAAATAGATGATGTGCCTCCAACTCTTCTAGCTGTTGCTTGTGACCTTCCATGTCTGCTATCAAGACAGCTGCAAAATAGATGATGTGCCTCCATATACAAAGTAACGTGTCTCTCTTCTTATTGAAATCTTATGTTATGCAGGCGAGCTCATGGGTCTTTTCGGATAGCCTCTCATTGGCCTTGGCAACCATGGACTCCACCTTCGGAATGTGCACACAACAAGGATTATGATCAAGTATCCGTGAACCAGGTTGAGCCGTCTTGCTGTCGACAATGCTCCCACGTTGAATGCTTGGCCTTCTGGTTATAGCCACCTGTATCACATTCCATGTCAGCCACATTGCTTGCAGCTTCTAAATTTGTGGGCCCATAAGCTTTCCTCCAGTTATTACTGATCTTTTTATGTAGCCTCCTGGCTGAGCTTTACAAGTTTCCAAGTCACTCTCCCCAAATGTTGTTCATGCAATTTGGTGACCTTCGGGATCACTCTTCGTCGCTGATTTACACTTTTCGAATGCGAAACACCTGGCAAACTTGTGACCAATCTCATTGTTCGAGGGAATAGCTTGGTAAACCTTTTGATAAAGCAAGCGACACTCATCCACAAACTCCAACCGCAACATATGCAAGAAGATCTTGGAGTTCTTCTTACATCGTGTTGTAAAAACACTCAGCCAATCTGCCTCTGGCAAGTCTTCTTTTGATAGATGCTTCAGAAGCTTTCCCTCCATGCTCAAACCATATTCCTCATGGAGATGCTCTTTTGTAAGGCAAAACCGTTGAAGCTTTGGGTATATATGTTTAGCTTTACCAGTACCTATATCAAGAATCCAACTCTAGTCATGAATTTGAAACTACATAGATTTAGCAAAAATCTCTCTCTCTCTCTCTCTCTCTCTCTCTCTCTCTCTCTCCACACACACACACACACACACACACAAAAGCACACATTGTTTCTTGCTAAAAAGAAAGAGAGATTTAACAAAACCTATAGCAAGAATCTAACTCTAGTCACATCAATTTCAAGCTACATAGATTTTGCAAATCTCTCCCTCTCTCTCTCTCTCTCTCTCTCTCTCTCTCTCTCTCACACACACACACACACACACACACAAACACACAAAAAAAGCACGCATTCTTTGTTGTTGAAAGAAAGAGAGAAACAATCAAGCAATGAAAGCACAAACATACCTTTAGAAGAGGATTTTGTCTTTAATATGAACTCCTCTTGTGTGCTACTGGGTGTCTGCAATGGCGGGGTTTCTTCAACCGGCTTCTTGCTGGGAGTCCTTCCCATGTTGCCCTCAAAGAAACTACTCCTAAGCTAAAGATGTTGAGGATAGGGCTCTATTTAGAGAAAGGTTGTAGAGAGATGGTTGGGCATAACAAGCATGTAGGTTGTAGAGAAAAGATTGGGCGATAGCATAGACTGTTTTTTTTGGAAACTAAAGAAAGGTTTCGAGATAGAAAAGGGGATTTGTTGCGTGATGAAAATGATGAGGGGGAAAATTCTACCTTTCACAGGTGTGAGATTATAAACATCAAGAAGTGGCTCCATGCAATGATACTCATGAAATAATTTACTTTTTATTCTCATGCAAAATTATCTTTCATTCCAATTCCCGCCACAAAACTACCATTTCTTGAACCACAAAAAAAGTGGAATTTTTGTACCACCTATCCATGCTTTCACCCATATGTGTTTGTTGGTAAGGAATGTGTGGGAAAATATATTTATGTTACGAGTGAATTGAAGTTTGAGATTTCTTTTTAAACCCAATTTTTTCTCTTATAATAATTGGATAATTACAGAGATTAATAAATAATATAGTTGTGGTGATCGAGATAGATTTCTCTAACCAATAAGAACATTAATAACTTATCAATGCAATAAACATCCATATACATCTGTTGATAGTGATACATTGATGTGTGTCTCTTGCTGCGAGGTGATGCCTTGTAGATGGTTAGATAACATATCTAAACTAATATGCACGGCAATGCATTATATCAGCAAACTAACTCATTTTTTAATTTAATTTATTTGGAATGCCAAACAGAAAAGTCGCACTTTGTATATATATTTGTTTGGCTAAAAATAGTAACCCTAGACGCCCATGGACATTTTTTAAGTGTAGTGTGAAAGGGCAGTCATGTATAACAGTGAAAATATAACTAGTAAGGACACTAATCAATATATTTATCACAATTACAACTTTCTCGTGCAACAGTGCAAATTTTGATTCATGTTTCTTTTAGTGGTATCAAAGCTTTGTTCTTGAGATTTTTCAAACTCTAGTTCAAGTATGTTTTCCTAAGCTTTTCTTTAGCAATCTTGAGCTCCTAAACCCTAGAATCTCAAGTGCCTCCGTTTTGGAGCTTAGTTGGAGTTTGATGTAGCAGAGTATTCTCTTGATCGACATAAACTAACGGCAGCGTGTTTTATGTGTAAAATAGGCAGTGTTTCTCAGTTCTACAGAATTTAGTGGCGATAGCACCACGCTAAACGTTTGTATTCTCGGAAGCTCTGGTGTAAGAGCGCTCTTTGACATGATGCAACCACGATGGCTCTTCACCCATTCCTTCGTTAAAGCACTCACCCACCACCATGTAGCATCATCATCCACGCACATAGCTACTAGTACAGGGACACCCGCGCGATGTTGTGGCATTTTTTGGAATGGCATATATATCGCGTTCAATTTATGTGTTTTTACATACATAAAGTAACTGCAATGGTATGTGTGTTCAAGAGCACGAGTGTGAGTGTGAGTGAGAGAGACAAAGTATAGAATGCTAATGATTTTAAGAATCATCATGCATAGTTAGTAGTCCATCACTTTTACACAAAAAAATAAGTGCAACCATAGCTTTTGGAAATTTGAGAATAGTAAGTGTTCATAATTAGAAGTGT
Source organism: Cibotium barometz (assembly GCF_041138505.1). Lineage (NCBI taxonomy): Eukaryota > Viridiplantae > Streptophyta > Polypodiopsida > Cyatheales > Cibotiaceae > Cibotium > Cibotium barometz. The sequence goes on from NC_141070.1 coordinate 11,011,151, forward strand.
AAATTTCCTAATTAAGAATCTAACTGCCGACATTTTTTGTAAGGGGCATCTCCTAATTCATGCTGAGCAGTTCGAAATCTAATATCCCCAATCGATTGTGGGATATGACCTTAAAAAAACTATATTCAATTAGGAGAAATTACAATTATTAAAAAAAGTACATTAACACATAAAGATAGTAACTCACCACCATAATAATAATAACATTCAGTTGGTGTCTCAGGGGGGCGGCATGAAAAAAACATTACAGTAGGAATTTATCCTCGTATAGTACTGTATCCATCCTCTTCGAACTTAATATCCTAGAAACGACACTTTCCAAGTAGGAGAATCTTCATCGGCAGTGAAAGAACTGCCATCTTTTCGAAAGAGATAAACACCTTGTGGCATCTCAAGGACGGAGATGTCATACATCTCTAAAGAATCTATGTATATTTGTAATATGAAGATATTCCCCGATTGTGAATCCCTAAATTCAATAAATTCAAAAGTAAATCAAAATACAGTTCTCAAACTTCTATTTTAGTAAGAAAATGGACAGTGAGGAAAGTACAAAACTGCTTACCCATCCTGATAGGCATTTATTGCCTCATACACAAAAAAGTAAGACCCATCAGGTGCAAACCAAAATGTGGTGCTATACAAAACAAAGGTATGTCATGTGGGATAAATAATAATTTTAAAAAACAATAAGAAAAATTTTATTTATTTGGAATTTTCCTAATTAATATCCATGACATCCCTATATTGAAAGTTTCTTCTAACATTACTCTTCTGTCTAAATATGCAACAATAACACATCAACCATGTGTGTGCACGATTATGTGTGAGAGATAATGAAAGAGAGGGAAAGATATAAGAGCAGAACATATTTAATTAATATAAATAATTACTTAAATAATAACATTAAATTTTACACCATTAATTAACCCAGAAAGACACATAAAAGAAATAGATAACTGATGGATGTTATATATTATAATAAGTCAGATCCCTTCCTCTACCCCAACTCTCTCACAAAACATCCATACAAGAATGAGCAAAGCTCTAATTAATCTTCTAACTTGGTAATGTTCAATCTTTAAACTCTACTCTTCTACGAACTATTATTCTTTTAATGTAAATCACACGCCTCCTCTTAAACACGGGGAACCCATCGTCGTCATCACCAAGATTATTTTCTTTAGTTTTTTCAGGTGAGTGAAAAGGACTTGTAAATTGCCAAAATCAATCTTCTCAACATAATTATTATACTATGTATACTACAAAAATATATATATTATACCTCGCACAACAGAGGAAGCAAAAGATGGTATACGATGAGTATCAACATAATACTTATAAAGCATACCATACATCACTATAGAGATATGAAAACCCCAATTCTCAATCCAAGGAATGGAGTACCCCAAGAAAGACGCAAAGAATCGACTTGATTCTTTTCGATACAGATATACTCCCCAGGAATCATCAAGAATAGCCATACCAAAAACCTTAATACATTCACTAACGACTTTGATACATAGTTGATTTGCATCAACTAGAAACATCCTACACACGGAAGTATAACAAAAAAGTAATGCACAACCATTCCTCAAAGCCACTTGTATAGTAATAAAAACCAAGCTCTATACTTACTCATCAGCAAAGGCAGCAATCAGAATACCGCCTATGCGAGTTCCAGCAGGGGCAAAGGAGCCATCCATAGTGGTGGATCTATAAAACATGATAGAATTGAATGTAAAGATTACTTCAATATCTTAAATAAAGACCTAATACATAGCTTGTAAGAATATTACTAAACCTTGAATGTTTCCTTGAGGCGTGTCCAAAGTAAAAATGACTTCGTACATATCTACCAAGATAAAAAAATCACGACCAAGTTATACACAGAATACGAACACAAATGATCTATTATAGAAACAAAAAACAATGACTTAATTTCAAGCCCACAGAATTTCTCTATACACAATGTTACTTGTCATGCACATATGGCTCTCAAGAGTTGTAGCTACATTTGCATCTCTATTATCCTGAAGTAGCACCTTCATGGCGTTAGGAGAGCGAGCCTGTGACAATGCCACATATAGTACTGGAGTAAAGGAATGAGTTTTGCTATGTATCAAGAACAAAGTCTGCACTGAAATACTCCTTGAGTTCACCTAGCATTGCATTCAAGGCACATTTATTGACATCATCAACTTCACTATTCCTGGGAGCAAGAATAGCACGATCGCTAAAGTATGATACATAGGAAATAGTGACACCCAAATCATAATAAACCCAATGCACCAAGTTCATTAAGTTAGATCTTTCCATGACCATGTGGGCCAATAGTATCTCTACTAGATTACCCTCATTAAAATGCAACCCATTGTCAATATCCATCACCCATTGCTTGAATTCACTTGAATGATCCGTTGTGATTCGAATATTACCAACCAACTTCAAGAGCTTGATAAATTGCATAGGTAAGATCACACTATAGCATCAACAATATCCTGATGTCTTCCCTTCACAACAACCGGTAAAATTTGTCTAAAGTCACCCCCCAAAAGAACAACCTTCCCACCAAACAATTTATCTATAAATAAAAAATCTTGTAAAATCATGTCCAAAGCCTCAAAGGCATGGTAATGACATATGGGAGCCTCATGCCAAACGCCGAGCTTACACTCTTCCTCAATAGTTCAGCAAGATCACCATGGACAAGAATTTTGCACATTGAAGTGTTGTTTAGATCTAGGGGTATCTTAAATCTACTATGTGTAGTACGTCCATTTGCTAACAAAAGGGAAGCTATTCTTGAAGATGTTGTGGCAAGGGCAACAAATCCTTAAGCTCTTATGCGAGCAAGCAAGCAATTATATAAATATGTTTTTCCTGACCCACCAGGACCATCCAAAAAAGAAAATCTCACCTTCATCACCCATAATGGCTTGTATCACAATGTCATAGGCAGATCGTTGACTAATTGTCAAAGAGGACTCCATGGAGTGTGAAATGATGGTTTGTTTGATTGAATCAAAAGCCTTCTCCTCCAAAAGGGAGTTCTCATTAAGCTGAGGCATTCCTTCAAAATCAACCAAACATTTACCCTTATCACACAAAGCAATCCCTCCAAGTGTAGAAGAGCCTGAGTTTCAGCCACATGACTTCAATGTTGGCATATGATTCACCCATAGTTTTGGTCAAAGAATAAACAAAATCTTCTATCCTGTGCTCATGGAATTTCTCCCATAATAATCCAAGGTTGGAAGGCTTACAAAAAGGCAATAGTATGACAAAAAGGTATCTCAGGGAATTTTGCATAAAAGAAGCATCCTCTAAGCATGAAATCCATTCTAAATCATCTTCCAATATACCCCTACCAATGCAAGCAGCTTTAAATGCAGGATAACCAGTACCATTGAATGTGTCCAAATCTTGAAAGGACTTGCACCCTTTATAAACTGAACAGCTTTAAATGTAGGATAAATAGTACCATTGAATGTGCACAAATCTTGAAAGGACTTGCACCCTTTACAAGCTTTTAGTAGCAGCCGAAGATAAAACCATTCACCAGCAGAGGGGGCTATAAAATACTTTTGGTCAATTGTGTTCCCTTGTTTCCTCTTGGTCCACATATCTTTCTTTGGTTCCATACCCATTGCAATGGGAAGGCACAATATATTGTATCATTAGCTTCTGGATGTTGTGCATTGCATGTAAGCCACTCTATCAAAGTTGTCTTCCTTGAGTTCTCTGTGTTCACAATATCAACAATATTGTCACTGTCTCTAAATATAATGGTTTGACCACCATCCATGTGTACCTGTAATCTTTGTACATTTGGCTTCTCATCATGCAAATCAAATTCATATAGTCTCCAACATGCCTCAGAGACAGAGATATAACATGCATCCAAGTAAGTTTCAATTTCATCATCAATAACTTGGTTAGTTACATCAACAGCATTTGTAAATATTTTTTTAAAAACTCTGATACCAATGTAATGATCCTTGCATTATAAGCTTAAGGACTTGTAACACTAGAACTTTGATTCTCCACCCAACCATATCCCAAATGAACCCTAAACACATGGTTATGATGCATGACCTTCCAACTTTAGCCCCTGGACCTTTCATTGGCTAAGGCATGGCCTTTCGCTCTCCAATGCCTCCTCAACTCCCCCTAGAAGGGGGCGCCTACTTCTATGCCCTTTGTATATGTACTTGTAAATATACTTGACAGCTGATATGGTATAACATATTTCCACATTAATGTGAGAATTGTAAGTAACTGATAAATATGGATGTAAGGCACAACCCATCTATTATCAGCTTTATTTTTCTTCACAGTCACAATATTACCATCATCTTGCCGCATGTACACACGTAAACCACTACTATCCACCACAGCAGTCTCTTGTGTAAAACCAGGCGGATAGTTCCTTGTGCACCATCCTTCTTACATACAAATAGCCTTTAGGATGAATTGTCTGCATGGCCCATGGATATTGCATTGAGAGAGATGACATGATGCAAAGTTGGAAACAGTTCTCCTGATGGGCTCCCGGTTGGGCTCGCCAACTGCGTCGACTCAGCCCAACACCTTTAGTAAACTGCCACCACGGGTCAGAAGGGGGGTTTGTTGGATATTTCAGAGTTGAGAAACTGTTGGACCCATTACTCCAGCTGCACATCCATCACACAAGCTCGGTATGTGATCATGGCCACATACTATTTCACAAAATGGGGAGAGGCAAGAGCCTCTAAACAACTGATGCACGAACGACGGCTAAGTTCTTATATGAACAAATCATTTCTAGATTTTCCTGCCCATTGGAATTAATCAGTGATTGGGGTTCACATTTCATTAATGAGGCGATTGATCACTGACTTGGTGGATTCCTTGTAGTCCACCGAAATTCATCACCTTATTATATCCACAGGCAAATAGTCAAGCGAAGAGTACAAATAAGATATTGTGTACTATCTTAATGAAAACATTAGAAGCAAGCCGCACAGATTGGGAACATAAGCCGACTGCAGCTTTATGGGCATATCGAGCATCGTATTATAAGGTAGCGACGGGATATACTCCCTTTCGTCTAGCTTATGGCGTTTAGGTAGTGATGCCTATGGAGTGCCAAGCCTGCGAGTTGCAGTGCAAGAAAGATTAACTGAAAATGCATTAGCCGCAAAAGATTAATTGATTTAGAGAAACTTGATGAAACTCAGCTAATTGCATCACACAGGCTTATGGTCAAGAAATTTTAAAGAAAGCGTTGGTTTGACCATAACCTGAAACAAAAGAAACTGGAAACGGGGGACTTAGTCCTCATGTATGGTGTTGGAAGTACCAGGAAAAAGAAACTCAAGTACAGAGGGTTGGGACCATTTAGAGTGTCCAAAATCACCCCTCAAGGGTTGGTCCGAATTGAAACTATCGAGGGTGTGCAAATGGAAGCAAACTTAATAAATATTATGGACCACTTATCCAAGAGATGCTCATGCATCTACTGAAACAAAAGAAAGAGTTGGCCAAGGAAACAATCAAGCAAATTCAAGATGAAGCCAAGACCAAATAGAGACTCCAGGAGAGAATAATACACGTGAACATGGATTCATTAAACCTCCTTGATGAGGATGAAATGGACATTGAGCCGGCACGACTCAGTGTAAAAGTCTCTACAACTAAAAGTCATGCAACGAGCATTGCATTAATTGATACAGGATCAAGTCATAACGTGATCTCTTATGAAACATGGAAAGCACTAGACAAACCTCACCTTGAGGCCACCAATGTACAAGTTCGAAGTGTGCATTTGTCAACTACCAAAGCTGTGGGATTTTTAAATGTAATATTTCCAGAAATAATCCCTTGGTTGGAAAGGTATTTGTCATGCCTATAGGATCTATGGAAGAAGAGATGATCCTTAGAGGATCTTGGATTTGTGCAAGTAATTGTAATATCTAGTGGGAAAAGAGGGGAGCACAACTCAATGAGGACAAGGAGACCATTACCGTGCCATTATGGAGTCTCTTCACAATAAAGGTAAACAGGCAATGAGGGATGACACGAAACCACCAAATGCCACAACAACCAACTATCGTACCAAAAGAGGCGTCAACGTCATAACTCCCACACAAAAAACAGTTAAAGTATCCAATTATTCGGCAGTGGGTTCCTAAGGACCAACTTCGAGCCGCCTAAGGATACTTCGCCTAAGGATACTATGATGCGAAAGGAGTAGCCAAGGCATCACATCAAAAAGTTCAAGCTACGAACAAAGGAAAGAGAAGGCCATCCAAAGATAGCAAACAATATTCCAAGCAGTGTCACCACCCACAAAATGCTCAAAAGCGATTGTAGGCTGCATAGCGGACGGCAATACATCAATATGGGTGCCCAAATCCTACCCAAGTTCCAATACTATTAACACTTTCAAAAGTTCGCGAAAGGATCAGGACGACAAAGAGGACCAATTTACATTTAAAGAAAATGTTAAGAAGACCCAAAAATTGGGTTGGGAGAAGAAGCCCAGTCAACCTTCCGAATAGAAAGAAGCAACATTGCCAACTCCACCTACCAAGGTCAACAAATTAAGCAAGGTTAAGGAGAAAGGGAAAGAAGGTGGCGTGCACTCACAGTCACAAGGTGCACAATAGGTTCAACAAGAATCAGTGGTGGATGCACTCTTTAGTTGGATGGATAGCAAAAGCAAACACGCCCACTCTGAACTAAAGAGGTTACAACAACTTCCCACAAAGGTCAAGGTACCAAATTGGCTGTTGGATATATCACCCAAATCCATTCAAAGGTTGAAAGGGGCTATATAACCTTGATTACTTTACTCAAGATTCATCCTCAAATGGGCGCCTACTTCAAATATAGCCTAGAGAGCATCTTGTTCATTTATGGCAAACCCACATGGGGGGAGATGGCATCTTATGCTTGTAAGACATCATAGGTGATGTCATAAGGTCATGTACTACTTGCCTATATAAGAGGCTCTTGCTAATGAAGAGAACAACTCGTGTGTTTCTATGTTTATGCCTAAACCATGTTTCATTAGCATCTCCTAATCCACTCATAATCTTGCTTCTAACCACCATGACCTAACCATGACCATAGCCATGTTTGATCCTCCTTAGCTTTGCTAATCCACTCACTAAACCAAGATTTGGTATCAGAGCCTAGGATTAACATTATCCAAATCTCACTTATTAGGGATTAATTAGCATTTCATTAGCTTAAGCATATCTTATCCTCTCCTCTTATCTAGCCTGAAAAATAGGTAGTCCATGGAGCATCAAGATCTCATCGCCCACTTCAAGACTCATCACAAGCGCTCAGCCAGGCATTCTCAACACAAAGACAAAGCTGCTGACGGGCGGAATTAGCCAAAGAGTGCGTGGAGCCAACGGCATTGCTGCAGAGACCTGCGCCTTTTTATTTGGGGGAAAACGCTGCCCCATCGCCATCGCTATGCCAATCTCTAATTCCTCAGAGTCTCGGGGGTTTTCATAGGCTGCGAACACGCCTATCTGGTCAGATTTGCAAATGGTTGCGTGGTTTGGTGGCTGTAGGACTGACAGAGCTTCCGGAGGTTCATCTCTTAACAGTAAATGAATGAGTGATTATTCCACTTAATCACCAATGTTTTGTGCTTAAATTAGTCTAAAATCACTGATATTGAAAGTGCTTAAAGCATTAGGTGCTTGGACCTAGGCCTCTACTTCCTTCAAGTACTCCAAGTGACCCAATTTTTAGAAATTATTTTGAAAGCATTTATCACATTGGTCACCATATACTTGATGATATTACTATATTGTGATGATGTTATTGTTTACATCATTTTTTGAATCACAATGGCTGAACCATTTGATGCTGAATCATCAAATATTCAACATTTGAAGTCTAAGAAGAAAAGCAGAAAGCCGAGGAGACGGGTAAGAAACAATGTCTACAACTCAAGAGCAAACAATGTTTCAGGAGGGCATGACTGGTCTGAATTTTTCATAAATAACCTTCATCTATTTGGTGAAGGTATCTAATCTTGTAAAAGCATTAGACACTGCCCTCAAGTGGTAAGACCTTGCTTTATCATCATGTCTACATCCTCATTTCATGTTGATAAGTTTAATGGGGTAGGCTTTCATACCTGGCAAGTTAGAGTAAGATTTATTCTCATGAAGAAAGGTCTGTGGGGAGTTGCTAGTGGAAAGGAGAAAAAACCTACCACTAGAGATGGTGAGCAAGGATGGTTACCTAGGGATGAGAAAGCTTTTGCCATAATTGCATTAGGTCTAAGTGACAACTACATACATCATATCTCTAATGCAAATAACTCCGCTGAAGCATGGGAAATCCTAGAGAAATTATTTGGGGCAAAAGGGAAGCATTCCAAGATAGGGCTGAAAATCCAATTTTTTAAACTTGAAATGAAAGCTTCTGAGTCTTTACCTTCTCATCTTAATTATATGAAAAGCCTAATGTCACAACTTGCAACAATAGGAGCACCAATAGATGAGGAAGATGCCATTGCAGTTTTATTGAAAAGCATGCCTTATGATGAATATGGACATTTAGTGTCAACTCTCATGAATCTTTCGGATCCTACTTTAAAAGCCATTGAAGCTGCACTCCTTGAGGAGTACAAGAAGAAGCAAGAGAAGATAGGGATAGTTGAAGGGGCATACTTCTCCAACAACAAGTCACACTTCAAGAAGAAGAACTTCATCGACACAAAAGGAAAGAAGAAGACTTGTGGATTCTGTGGCAAGGACAGTCATATAGAAGAAAATTGTTTCTTCAAACAAAAGGCACAAAAGGCATTTCTCGCAAGTCAAGACAAAGAAGAGCTTCAAGAAGAGGCCTCCGAAGAGGCCAATTTTATTGAAGATGAATGGGCCTTTTGAGTAAAATCAAGGGATAGCCCATACCATGTTTAAAAACCTCTCCATCCTAAACATAACTATCTCATTGTAAGCTTTACTATGGTATTCTAGCATCATCCATCATTGCTAGCATTGTAAACCTAACTGGAATAAGACCTACGGCCGACCAGCATGGTCATCATAACTAGTTTTTGTATGTTGTAACTAGAGCCTAGAATTGCCATCATAAAGGTAGCATTGTCATGGATTTGGTTGAAGGAGGGTTTGTTGGATATATCACCCAAATCCATTCAAAGGTTGAAAGGGGCTATATAACCTTGATTACTTTACAATATTCATCCTCAAATGGGCGCCTACTTCAAATATAACCTAGAGGGCATCTTGTTCATTTATGGCAAACCCACATGGGGGGAGATGGCATCTTATGCTTGTAAGACATCATAGGTGATGTCATGAGGTCATGTACTACTTGCCTATATAAGAGGCTCTTGCTAATGAAGAGAACAACTCGTGTGTTTCTATGTTTATGCCTAAACCATGTTTCATTAGCATCTCCTAATCCACTCATAATCTTGCTTCTAACCACCATGACCTAACCATGACCATAGCCATGTTTGATCCTCCTTAGCTTTGCTAATCCACTCACTAAACCAAGATTGGCTTCTCACGCATTAAGCCATCTTATGGCTTAACTATCTCAGGCGGCGTTAAGCCATCTCATGGCCTAACCATCTCACGTTTTAACCATCTCATAGCTTAACCTTCTCACGCGTTAAGCCATCTCATGACCTAACCATCTCACAGCTTAACCATCTCATAGCTTAACCATCTCACAGCTTAACCATCTCACGGCCTAACTATCTCATGGCTTAACCATCTCACGCATTAAGACACGACCTAACCATCTCACGCGTTAAGACACGGCCTAACCATCTCATAGCTTAACCATCTCATGGCCTAACTATCTCATGGCTTAAGACATCTCACTGCCTAACCATCTCACGACTTAAAACCCTGCACCTTCATGGGTTAAGATCCTGCACTCTCACGGCTAAAGCCTTCTAGGTTGAATCCTCACGTATTCTACACCTTGTTATTGCTCACCCCACTAACACCCTTCTCATCAATAACACACACACACACACACACACACACACACACACACCAAAACTTATTTATTTTTTAAAGGACCACATTCTTATCAATGTTAGAGATGTCGTCCTCTGCCCGCGACCCCAGAACCAAAGTTAAGAAGGCTCCGGCAATCACCCAAACAAGTACCACAGGTTCACCTATGGACAGAAGGAAAAGAGCATCAAGAGCTCCAAAGCTTCGTTATCTGGGGCAATATGCATAGGTGTACAAGGGCTCCATTATCAACAACAAACGATGTCCAAACAATACACGACGAGATAGTCTTACAGTACCACAGCCCGAAATGTCTACAGATTTTGTAAAAATTAGATGTCAAGGAGAAGCTACGAGCTAGTATTTATGTGCGAAGGACTTGAAATCATATGACAAGGCAACTAAAGGGGACAAGTAACAATGGAAGATGGCATAACTAAACAATTTCTCGTCTCTAAAGAATTGATCTATGAAGCTTTGCAGCTACTGCCGCCATATCATTTTCAAGAACCTATTACCGCTTCGTAATTCTATTATATCATATCAGAATAAGAACCCTAAAAAAGCTTCAGTCCCGCCATGAAACTTCTATTGACATGAGCTTGGCGACCAGGTCTTGAGACTGCGGTAACAGGTTTTGAGGACAGAACCTACATCAGGTAGTAGGGGGGATGTTAATCCCATGTTGGATTAACAAATATGCTCTTCCATTTGAGGACATTAATAAGTGTCATGCAAAGGTACTATAAAAGTTATAAGAGTGGCTTAAGGTGCAAACCGGTATGACCCTTTCATTCTGCTCTCCTTCTCTCTATCTTGAAAGGCTTGAGTGCTCTCTCTCATGAACATCTTTGGCGTCACTTTGCTAGGGAAGTGCCTTTGATTTAGGACTCCCTTGATATACTTTACATTTGGAGTATTGTCATAACTTGGTTGAAGTGCAATTCCACCAGTTTTAACCTATGTTTGTGTTGATGTTTTATGGTTTATTTTTCTTTTCTTGATGCAATGAAGCATCGACATCAAGTTGCATTGCTACAAGTAAGTTTCCAATTCAACTTCTTTTGATTTTGGTTGATTCCTTCTTGCTTCTAAGTTTTTGTTTATTGTAGGACTTAATCACACCATTAATCTTTGTATATACACCATTAAGATGCATTATGCACATTATTAGATAGGTTAGGGAAAGCAAAAGCATGCTAATAAATAAAAAATACTAACCACCCAAGTTACTAGGGCTCAGGACTCAATCAAAGCTATCAGATATGCAACCATGGGAACCTTACAGCATAAGGAGCAGGGAGCTCTGGGTTAGACCTAACTCTAGGAGAGGCATACATGCCATAGTTTGAACCAGCCTTGCATGGCTATCCTCCACAGTACCTAGACTTGCCTCAGGGATAAGGGCAACACTCAGCATATACCATGCCTTCACCAACCTACCCATAGCCATACTACCACAAGGGGGATTCATTCACAATAAAGGGGGATGTCACCTGCGTGCATGAACCTCAAGAAAACCCACTATATATGATACTCATAAGATGATAACACCCCCTATTTAAGCTTATAAGGATACCTTTAAAAATGACTATGTCTCCCCCTTCCTTATATCTATGTTTTTTCTCTAGCATTTGCACACCCCCTCTCTCCTTAGATTAAAGTATGTTACTTTGAACCTTATTGAGTGAACAAAAGTAATTCGTGCATTCTACCAAGAAATAGATGTTGTGTACTAGGAAATCATATCCTTAATGTTGATATACCCCTCCCCATCCCCCCCCACCAAGGCCCCCTCCCCCTAACTTAAATTTAAGATTTAGTATTCACCTAAATACATGGCCTTACCCCCACCTTATAAGCTTATTCCTCATTTAAAAAAAAAACCCTTTTATATAATCACGTGATATCATAAGTTTTCTAAGAGTGAATCCCTCGAGACTACCACACCCACAACCACACTACCTTGACCATGACTACCTTAACCATGACTACCTTAAAGGATATCTTGAGGATAACATCCCAAATAGGGAGGGGGTAGCAATAGGGCTAGTAACACCTCCATTGGCGACAGAATCAAACCTCAGACACCAAACTACTATCAAACCCATGTAAATCACAAAATTGATGTCCAAGTTCAATGGGACTAGAGACCCCATTACACATCTGGAAGTGTTTAATCATATGTATGCCACATGTACACAACTTGATGACCTTGTATGGGTAAGTGCCTTTTGCCTTACCATTGAAGGAAAGGTAGGGTAGTAAAACTAAAAGACAAGGCTGAATTTAACTCCCTAAAGACTGCTTTCACAATTGGGTACTTACTCTTGCCAGAGAACCCGATTGAACATAGTTGATCAGCTTTACCATGTTAAATAGCAAGAGAAAGAATCCATTAGAGTCTGTATCATCAGAGTCATTAGAGTTAGATACCTGATGGAAACCAGTCAATGAGCTTTACCATGTCAAATAGCAAGAGAAATAATCCATCAAATACTATATTAATAGAGTGAGATACCTTCACTCATGATGCTCAAACAGTGACAAGTTCTCTGATGAATAGTAACTAGGAGATTCCTAGAAGGAATCTTCAATTCAACCTTATATAATTCCATATACTCAGAAAAGAATAAAGAATTTTGTGCAATGTTGTAGAAGTGTCATAAACTTTGATGATAACTTCATAGATATTTTTTCAAGAAATCTCCCTGAAGAAACCCCTTCTAAAGCATCCTTTGGCACATTATATCTTCAAAGGTCAGTGTCAAAGGGAAGAGCCACATGCCACACCAGTTATAGAAGACTTAGTAGCCACACTCATGCAACAAATGATTAAGCAATGGAAGGTTGGGGTAAGGAAAGATAACATAGGCTAACCACATTTGTACCTCATACGTGAGTTAGTCTAATATTCGATATGTTTTGCCAATCACACAAGCACGGAATGCTGAAGTAGCCCAAGAACTGGTAAGAGCATGCCAAGCATAAATGAAGGTTAAACCTCCAGTATTCTCCACCATTATAGAGGATGGAAATGCAGAAACTAGTTTCACATCTCTCAAGAGAAGACCAGGGAAAGAACCAATCCATCCCATGACCCAAGAAGACTCAGAAATAGGGTTTAGGAGATGTGGACAAAAGCTTTGAGGCCATGGCTTCCAAACTCTTGGATAATGACCATAGAATACCACACTCAAAGGGGCTTATAGACATCCCATACACCATTATCAGCCTTGAAAGCTACATGAATGATAATGGACAAACACCCAGAGACATAGGTGGAATATCCTCCTTCCTTTCCTCCCAAGTGAAAATTTATGTTGGCTCCTACTTCAAGGAAGCCCGAGATTATGGGAAGACTTAAAGGATTAGATAGATGGAAAGTTAAAAGAAATAATGGAAGAATAACCAATTCAAGACTCCTCGGATGAGTCAGAAAATGACAAACCCACTATAAGGAAGAGGTCATTCACACCAAGCCTTTCCAAAGGTACCAGTGAATAAGCTAGGCCACTACTTTGAAAGCGATGACATGAATGACATCCTCCTTGTTGAAATACAAGGATAGCCAAGTCAGTTCATCTTAGACGAAGGGGTGGAGGTCAACATCATTACCAAGTAGTGCTGGGCAACTTGATAGTCAAGCTCACTGATGGAGCCATAACAAAACTGATGGAGCCATAACAAAACCCAAGGGGTTATTACAAAATCTGAGAATTAAAACTTTTGGCCTAAGTTTTTGCTACTCTTTTATGGTGCTTTTCTTAGTATCCTAATTCTTATGATTGTATCCTAGGCCGATCCTTCATGAGAGGCTCCAATAAAAGCCTCACTTATGATTGTATCCTAGGCCGATCCTTCATGAGAGGCTCCAATAAAAGCCTCACTTATGTAAGATCAACCTTTGTCTCATCAATCACGGGTAACCCCCTGACACAAGTGGCCTCTCCAAAAGCTGACCCAACTAACATCACTATTGTTGCTATCATATCTAACCTTGCAAAATCTATACCACCCATCAACCCCCAGCACACCACTGAATGTTTGGTCCCAAATGTAGAAATGATATCAACACAAGGGTACTACGAAGACTAAAAGAAAATTTGGGTACCCTAGAGAAGGCTCTAGCATACACCAGTCAGCCATAGATTGAATCATGTACTAGAAAACCAAACCACCTCAACCCCAAAAGAAAAACATGGTTCATCAAAAGGGAGTTGTTGTGGAGGCCTAGGGCTACTATGCGAGGTAAAAAATAACTATGGCTCTCTAAAGTAGTGCAGACTCCAATGCCCCAAATCTCAACTCTATTGTGGTCATCACAAGAGTTGTGGTCATCCGCTGAAGATATTCCTTCCACCTCAAACTCAACTACCCTACCACCACATTGCCCTCCCTCTCAAGCCTTGCCAAGTGGGCCAAAACAAGTATCTTACCCTTGCCAAATGAGTGGCCCCCCATCAGAAAAACTCATGAAAAATGTCTTCTCAAGAGTAGAAAAAGAGTCGAGGAAAGTAGTTGTGTTGGGGTAGAAAAGAAAGTAAAAACCGAAGAAAGCAATAGGAAGGATATTGGGAAGGAGAGTCGGCAAGGATGCCACCACTATTGATGTAAAATGGTTCTCTAGTCATTGACGGTCTAGGTATATCTTAGAATGGGGGGCCATAGCGGGTGGAAACCCAGTCTATTGTATGGTCCATTGCCTAGATTGCTAGTGATCAGGATACCACTAATTATGGCATTGTAAAAAAAGAAGAAGAAAAAATACCTTTATGTGCAAGATATGCACGCACGTCTCCATCTGCACATGTACATTACCATATACACATGTACATTACCATTTGTGCACGAACGTTCATACTTGTGTGCATGCACATTTTTTCTTTCATCAAGAACAGCAAGTGGTCTCAGCAAAGCTTCACATGGCCCTTCAACATCAGGCAGCCCCTCTTCCTCCACACCTACTTCGGGCCCCTCTGTTAAAGGCAAAGAGAAGGTGCAAGCCTTGGCAACACCTTTCCCCCTTGACCAACCCTCTACCTCTGCTACACCGCTCCTCACCATCACTTCACCACGTACCCCACTCCTCCAAGATCCCCACTTACCTCTCCAACTTTGCCATCACCCCCCTCATCACCCAAGCTGGCCCCACCACTAACCTCTCTCGGTGACATTCTCAATGAACTCCCAAAGGCCTCAACCTTGTAAGCTGATCACACCTTTCTCCCACCATAGGTCTTGGAAGAGGGTGACATCCCCAAAGCCCCTGTTGAAGAACAAAAGTAGATGAACCCCCCTAACCACTCATTCAACTGGCGCAATCCTCTCAATGGGATAGACATTGACCTTACCCTCAGAATATGGAACCAAAGGTAATGCCTAGACCCTACCTAGACATTAACAGGATCCCTAATTGCCTTGACCATTAATCTCATAGGTTTTATCTAGAGCAGAAGTTCCAAGAATGGTCACAATCTCATCGTTGCGAGATAGGGAAGACATCATCAACCATAGGCCAGTGTAGCCCCAATCACCTATGATCTTATGGGCAAGAAACATGTGTGTGCGGTGTCCATATCTTCTAAAGGCAAGATATTGGAAGGAGTATTGATATGCTTAACGACATCTCAGGATCAACCCACTTTACTTTCCAATCATCTACGCTACAGATGGGCACTGGACCTTTTTGAGTAGGACCTGGAGAAGAATCCAATGTTGCAATTCAAATTCCCATGGATCCCTAAACCCTTACCACCCCTTGTCCTCACTTAAGAATGGATTTCTTACTACGCACAAGCTCATCGAGGATTATGATGTTGTACCGAAACCTAGATATGGTGGCCACCATCTGCTTCTTATCATTGTACTTTTGGTGGAATTCCCATAATGGCATGCATTCAATGTATCCCTCTCTCCTCTTGTCCACTCTATTATGTTTTCACTCACTGTGGCATAGAAGTAGAGGTTGAGCTTTCCATAGCTCTCTCTCTCTCTCTCTCTCTCTCTCTCTCTCTCTCTCTCTCTCTCTCTCTCTCTCTCTCTCTCTCTTTGCAACCCACCCGTTTATAAAGCTCCTTTGTGGTGATAACAAAGGAGGCAAGGTTGAGGACACTAGCTCTCCACGAGAGTTACTCTACCAAGAGTGGCTTGAGGTGCAAATCAATATGACCCTTGCATTCTCCTCTCCTTCTCTCTATCTTGAAAGGCTTGAGTGTTCTCTCTTAGCAGAACCTGTTCCCGAGGTCTTAAGACCTAGTCACCAAACTCATGTCGGTAGAAGTTCCTCCTGGATTGGAGTTTCTTGAGTGTACATTGGAATGATGATGGGATCTCCAGAATCCTATATCCACCATGTCTTCGAAAGTGATATGCATGTAGCCTGGAAGACATCAAAGCCGATGGTAATAAAGCATGATTCCCCTATATGATGTCCCTTGGTTCATGTCTAACCTCATGCGTTTTGCTTCATAACCATCATAAGGCTCCTTTGGTTGGTCTATCATCACCATAGTAATTTCAAGAATCTAACGCTAGAGCTACAATAGTGGGGTCTGGAATTCTACGCTATGCCCTGATCCATGTAAGTATCTGTTGTCTTTGTTCCTGAATGTGTGAAAATGTTGCTAGTATAAAGATGGGAAAGTTGTAGCACACATGCGAGTCGCGCCTTTTAGCTTCCTGAAATTCCAGCGGTATCCATATTCTTTGAACCGGCATGTATAATGGATCGACCCACAGTGTTGGTGGTGCGCTCATGTACACTTGGCTATATTATGGAATTGCTAGGTACTCCTTTCTCAAGTCGGGGGCTGAATTCCAAAATCTTCCAGTCGGGGGTGCTCTTCATAGCCACCTCTTGTGTACACAGGGTTTGCTTTCCTCCACCTGCGAAAACAGAGCTGATCATAAATGTAACTATCAGTATCTTCAACAAATCAGCTAATTGAGGATTGACCAGCTTTGTGTGCTTTGCCACATTCGCCCATAATGTGCCCTCTCCAGCCAATGGAAGTAGTTCTTCTAAGTCAGGTCGTGGAGCATGGAGAGGGATAGTACATTATGATGTTTTATTGGAGTGACTTATGAATATGCTTCTGGCATGATCTGGCGTGTGGGCTCAAATGGAATAATCTGCATGAGTACCTTAAACATCAACTTTGGCTTCAAAAGAGGATATCCTGCACGGATGAACCCCTTGGACTCTACAGCTGACAAAGAGTCCAAGATGGTATCATCAGTAAATGCTTCAAGATTATCTTGTGGGATGGTGGTTCGTACCTCTTGAGAGTGCCATGTTGGAGATGGGTGAGGTCCTAGTACCTCTTCGGGGACGAGAGTGTTAGTGGGAAAATCTATTTCAGGAGGATAGAAAGATGAGAAAATGCAGTCAGCCGCCTAAGAGGTGTTAGTAGGTGGCGCGTTAGGATATGGGTTAAGTAGCTTACTAGTGACATTAGAATAGACAGGGTAGGTTGATTTTGAAAATGAAGAAGATGATTCTTCTTGACCCTGATCTATGCTAGGGGGTGACATTTTTTTCATATGTCCAATACCACCCATTCCAAGCACATTTTTTCATGGCTGGTATTGAGGGGGGGTATTAAGATATAGGCCTTGGAGCCTTAGTGAACAAGGGTGTAGAAGGTGTGTGGGTGTGAATGGTCCTAAGGGAGCCACCTAACCCTAGGCCACTTGTAGCAAGTCTATTTAAAGGCACATGCCAAAGGCATTTGTATGAAGCATTGAAGCTTAGGTGTATTTTGAGCAACTTAATAAGCAAGATATTTTCTTGTATTTTGTGAGTCTCTCTCCTCCACATATTGATCTAGCATGAGCACCACAAAATTCTAACAAAGATGACCTATTCACACTTCTCACCAAGGAAGCTATTAACATGTTGAAGAGTAAGGAAGGGGTAGGAGGCTCTTGGAGAAAATTTGCCAATGAAATGCAAGGCATTATTAGAAGAGTGGAAAAATGAGAGCTCATCAAAAGATACAGAGGAGGGAATATTGGGGGAATCTCTTAGACAATCTACAAAAGAAGAGGCAACTGAATAGTCTGTCCAAGATGGAAATGGATCATTATGCAGAATGCTAGACTGTGTACTATATCAATAGGATGAATAATAATAGATATACTAAGGTTGTCTAGGCATTACAATATGGGATTAGGTGATATAAATTGGGGAAGATGAAGTGCTAATAATGTATACAGGGTTATCCTAATGTGTTTGAATATTGGCATATGTGTACATGGGATGATGTTAGAGCTAAGTATCCTAAATTTGGACCAAGATCCGGAAGGTGGTATCTCAAAGAAAAGCAGCCAGAATAGATCTTCATGGCCTTGGTGGAGAATCCCTTGGGAAGGAGGCCAACATTGAAAATATAGATTAAAGGAGAAGAGTTTGAACAACATTCACCCAAGGGATACACCTTTGATGTGCTTCTAATTGTCTATATGTAGTTGGGATTCCACTTCTCATGGGGAAACTCTTCCTTTGTATGGGAGGATGAAATGTGGGACCTAGTATGTAATCTCCTGAATAGAAAAATGGGACTAAGTCTTTGATGTAAATCTGATTTGTTGAATAGGTGTCTCTGTGAAGTCTCTAATGTAGAAGGACTTTTTTTAAAGGGCTATTAATATTAATATATATATTTATTATTTTTTAAAAAAGAAAGAGAATAGACATCACCTTCAACACAATATTGGGTGCAATCTCCCCCCCCCCAAGAAGTGTCGGCATCCTCCCACTTCTTGGGTATTTATGTCTTTTTTTCATAAAAATAGCCCACATGCCAAAAATAGTTGCCCGCAATGTCTTCCACGAGTATTGCATCAATCAATCATGGGAAAACATTCAATTTAAATTATAGATTAAACATCTTCTACTTCCTTTACTAGACAGAGGTCTTATCTATCTCTAATAATAAGGCTTAGTCTTTTACATATTCCATAATTGTACATACTACATCGTCAGGATCAATCCCTTTAAGAAATTTCTGGATAGCACAATTATACATACTACATCATCAGGATCAATCCATTTAAGAAATTTCTAGACAACACAATCACATCCCTTTGCCTCGTCTAAGGTCAAAACCTTCAAGGACTTTTGCTTCAGCAACTTAGGTCAAATACTTCTTTTTTATGAGAGTATGGATTCATCCCTCATTTCATCCAATTTGGGAAGGGGAGAACACACAATTTATTGTTCTTTAAAACTTAAACCATAATTTTGAAGGATTAATTGCTTCAAGATTCATGGAATCTAACCTAAATATTTTTGAAGGTTAATACCATATTATTGTCAAGCTTGGCTCGTTCACCCAATAGGGGTAGATCCATCGCTTCAACTTTAAAACTCTTGAGGTATCATTAGTCTTGTTAAAACTTGCAACATAGTTAGAAACAAGAAAGACAGTCCTTGAATAACATTGATTACTAAAAAATAAGCGCACCATTTAAGCTTTATGGACCTTGAGGGTCATTCTTAATTTGGTAATTTTTGGTTCACTAGTCAATATGAAAGTCACTATGAACACTTTAATTAAGGGTAACACTTTGAAAGATCATCTATCGGCTCTAGATTACAAGCCTTTCTATCTTAATGACCTTATTGGATTAAGACTAAAGCTTTTTAAAAGAGAACAACGATTTAATTTTTGGATCTTATGGTTGCCTCATCAACTTCTAGCTATTTGCTCAGACAACATCATAAGGATTTTAACCTTTAGTAATGACAATACTTGCCCATAGCTCTTAATCATCCCCTAACATGGTCCATATTCATGCATCATCAAAAGAACTATAAAAATGGGCCTTGATCAAGAAGGTCTTAGAATGTTAACCCTTAAGAACTATGCTTAATCTTTGATGATTAAGTTTAGGACCAAGAAGGTCTTAGAATATTAACCCCTAAGAACTATTCTTAATCTTTGATGATTAAGCTTAGGATTTATTACAAGTTATCATAGGACTCTTCCTTTGGGATCCCTTCTCCTATCATTTAGCAACTACTTTGTATGCTTAAACTCATAAACATGCATTGTATGGAGCTTCCATACATCAATGGAGTGGTATCCAACCATTAATAGGACTAGTGGCTTGACCTGTCCTCCCTGACAGGCAAGAGTATTCTTGCATTTATATTTGTCGATCACAAATTAGTGCAGTAGAGAGAGGTGTTACTCTAGAGTCCCAAGGTCACGGGTTCAAGCCCTGATTACGAAAGCGATAGCATGCATGGGTGTGTGTGTTTTTTAACTTTCTAATTTGAGCCAATTGCAAAAAAAAAAAAAGAAACGCTCGTCCTCGAATGGTAAGTAGAGATAAGCCTTATATTTAAGGCCCATGATGGGTCCCATGGTCCCTAACTTGGCAACCTATATATAAACACACAATGCTTGCCATATATATCCATGTAGAAGCTCCTAAAGCACTGAATTTGATTGAATAAAGCACCAAACTTCGAGTAAATAAACAGCTATTACTCCAACCCAATATAATGTTGACAATCTTAACACACCTAAACAAAGCTTTAGAACAATCTTCAGACAACTGGATTATCTCTCCTTGCAAGCCTATACTCCTCGCCTCCATCTGGCAAAAAAATATTTAAGAAAAAAACATTAGCTATTGCAAGATATATTTTTTGTGGAAAAAAAGAAGGAAAACAACAAAACCTTACAGATCTCATTTGGTGGATCAATATTTGAGGCGAATGGGGTTTGAGCAGGCTTGTAGACAACAAATCGAAAAATTTTGTATTGTCCAATGCCTATGACTCGAAAATCTAACCTATTAAGATTTTCATAGTCCACAAACATTACATGTACATGAAGTCGATCCGCAATCTTTTGCAGTCACAAGCTACTGATATAGCAGCTTACAAACGCCGGAGACTACATTCATAGATAGCTTTGTATCAATCAAGTAAGTATTTGAAAAGAGAATGTTTGCAATGATGTGACATGTCTAATCTATGTTTTCTTTCTGTGCAATCTTTCACATTGATGCTACTCTCTTTAGTATTATTGAATTCATGTGTATAACATTGTATTATTGAATTCATGTGTATAAATGTACTTGCATTGAGGTAAAGGTGCCATGTAGATCCATAAAAGGGAGTGCCCAATCATTTCTCAAGAGGTGGTTCTAATTGTTGAGATGGCTGAAGGGTGTTGGTGAGTTCCTGTTTGTTTTTTTTGACATTTGGATAAGCAAATGTTTACTTTTGACTTGCTTTTATATACAGTAGCATTATTTATTTTTCTTGCTTGGCACAAAATTTATATATAGAGGGAGAGAGGGAGACCTTAAAGTGTCATGTACATAATTAATGTAGTGAGTGTTATATTTGATATCAGGGGTATATTGCTTAGGATTGGAGGTAGCAAGGAGATCATTTTCATTTGTATATGGTGATGGCCAAGATATTGAAGGTAATTATTTTTTAGATTTGTATAAATTAGGTATTATTGTTTTCCATAATCTATGTAATATTCATGGCTGAATTGTAGACCCTCCATTTTGGGAAGGACAAGCAATAGCATATCTAATTATCGAACTATTAGAGAGCACCGGTGTTTTACGGTATATATAGAAACCTGTTTTTTATGTAGCTTTTGCGTTTTGTTTGATAAATTTATATTGCTATTGATACATTCTTTTCGCAAAACAGGGAATATCTTTATTTTTTAGAATCTAGATTATTGTTGGGTTTGTATGGTAAAGACCCTTACAACGAGAGCTTTGGGCTCCTTGGAGTTTATAGTCTGAATCTTTTGGGCATAGATTAAATTTACATTATGATTCATGCCATTTGGAAAACCTCCTTGTAGACAACATTGGTTGTGAAGACTTCGGTTGAATCTTCTATGCTGCTTTCCTGTTCCATATAATGCTTTACACACACTTTCAGTGTATCAGCAGATGATCTAACACGTGACATAGCAACGTATAACTATCCATGTGTGAATACTTGCGTGGCAAGACAAAGTCCCAATACACTCAATGTTTGTCCTTGGGGACTTATTTATTGACATACCAAAGGCTAACCTTACAGGAAATTGTCTCTTTCTCATGTCAAAAGGCAATTGCAGCATAATAGGTATGAATGTTATCCTGGGAATAAAGAACCTGTCTCCAATGTTTGTACCTGTAATGATTTCTGCTTCTATCACCTTTGAGTGAAATTGATTGCATATCAATCTGGTACCATTACAAAGTCCCCGCCGAGGATCCAAATTGCAGAGATAACCTCTAGCCAGCCATTACTTATAACCCATTGGTAACTATGTGCTACTACTTCGTAGTTGGCGAGCATCTCTGGAATGTCATTTGGGATAAACAGGTCTAATTTTTTGACACTGTTGTCCAGAATTTCTGAGTTTTGGAGAACGTGACACTAACTACAAAGGTTTAGCACGATAGGATGTAGAGGGTAGAAAAAGATGTCCTGGGGATTAGTCAATACTAAGTCTCACCTCAAAATTCCCATGATTACGGTAGGATCAGCGTCTCTTTCTGTATTTTGTTTGATTAATATTTGTTCTCCTAGGCCTATATCTTCAGATAGATTTATGTCATATTGAAGTAAAGAGAGGGCTAGTGTAAACAAAAACAAAGAAAGAGTTTGAGGAGGGGCCTAAGGAGTTACTGGTAGCTGTCCCAACTCAAAGGCACGCTCAAGGAAGCAAAGAGAGGGTTAGTGTCATATTGAAGTAAAGAGAGGGTTAGTGTAAACATTTGAGGAGGGACCTAAGGAGTTACTGGTAGCTGTCCCAACTCGAAGGCATGCTCAAGGAGGAGATGAAGATCATCACTCGGTTTCGACCGCCCCGTTGACTTCTTTCTTGGATTGCGAGCTGACGCTCTAATTCTTGTAGGCAGGAGTCTATGTTGCTAAATAAGGAGGTTTGAAATTGACGTTTCTCTGACCATCCTTGTAGCATCTAATTCTTCAAATCTTCATGTTGCATCTTCTTGGGCTCGCTGGGTGGTTGCTTCCCTTGACTGAGCTTCGGTAATCTATTGGATTCTTTGGGCCGCCAACCTCTGAGTGTCTTGAAGTTGTTGTGTAAGTTGTGTCACTATTTCTTGGTGTACCAACTCCTTTCTGTGTGCTTCTTCCTGGCTTGCACTTATTGTTTCATTAAGAGCTCTAATCTTCTCTGCATGAGGAGAGATAAAAATATCACAATATTTTTGAGTTTAAAACTCCACCACACATGTGAAATAGGCGCCTCCAGCCCCCTTCTCCTTACCAAGGTGTCAAAATTGAATCCTCATATCCAAAATATCTCATTTTTTTAGTAATATTCATAGTGTTTTACTAATAAACCTTGTCCCCTTAGTCAACTCTTCATCTTATGTGAGCTGGATTTATCTCCTCCCCACACTTGGATTGATCCAATTGGCCCATAGGAACCTTAATTGGACCATAATCCAAAAATTTCTGAAAGTCTAGACTCCTAGGCTAAGGTCCTTTATACTTATTTTCAATTAATTCCAAATGCACATTGGAAAGTTTTACCTCCCTTTAGACATTTTCTCTCTCTAGGTCAAAACAGGGTAAAACAGAATCTTTCTTTTATTTCAAAGAGGGGAATAATTACAAGATCAGAAGGGGAGGTTCTTACATCTGTACATCTCAAAAGCTAGAGGGAGGAATCTTACATCCTACCCCACTTAAAAAAACGCGAGATGTCCTCATCTCATAGATGGAGTATGATCTCTTTAATCTCCTTCTTCTTCTTCAATCACTTCCAGCGTTACTGCCTTGGAAGTGGACGACCGATTTGGGAACATCTCTCTTTGACTTGCCCTATTCTGAGGCGGAGGTCTTGCATTACTTTGGATTAAAAACTGTGGGTTGGTTGAGGGTCTACCTCTAGGATTTCTCTGATTTTGACAGAAAAAAACCTGATTACTCTGGAAGGAAGGAGCTAGAGTCTGGAATCTTGATCCCTGAATTTCTCGCCCTAAAAACCTTGTTCCAAAAGGAGTTGGGCAATCCATACTATGATGTCCAAATCCTTAACAGTTATAGCATTTCACTCCCTTGTTCAAGGGTGGAACTTCTGAAGTTGAATTCCAAGGGATTGAGTTCCGGGAAAAAGACATTTCTTCCATTCTGGAACTTCCCATATCGTGGGCTTGACCCTTATATCTCTTAGACGGTGGAAGATACAAACACATCCACATCCATTCTTCCACATACACATCAACATCCATTCTTCCACATACACATACACATCCACATCCATTCTTCCACCACATCCATTCTTCCACATAAACATCCACATTCATTCTTTTGCATACACATCCACATCCACATACACATCTACATTCATTCGTCCACATACACATCCACATCCATTCTTCCACATACACATCCACATTCATTCTTTCGCATACACATCCACATCCATTCTTCCACATACCATCCACATCCATTCATCCACATACACATCCACATCCATTCTTCCACATACACATCCACATACATTCTTCCACACATACACATCCACATCCATTCTTCCACATTCATTCTTTTGCATACACATCCACATCCATTCTTCCACATACATATCCACATTCATTCTTCCACATACACATCCACATACATTCTTCCACATACACATCCTCATTCATTCTCATTACATCACATCTTATCACATCCTATTTTCATCTTATCACATCCCGTTTACATCTTATCACATCCCGTTTACATCTTATCACATCCTATCACATCCCATACATATCTTATCGCATCCTATTTTCATCTTATCTCATCCATTCACATGCTATTCCCATTTAATAGCTTTTTCTAGGTTGATCCCGATAATGGGACTTTTTCTAAATTTTTGCCAATTGCTTGGCCTAATTAAAGGTTCTTTTTCTCGACGACTATTTCCATATTCATTATCAATTTCTCAAATGAATTATATTCAATATTTCTCTTTTGAATAAAAGAATTCATGGGATTTACAGAAATCAATTCTACCCATATTTTCACTTTTGATAAATAATCATAAATTGAATTATACTAAAAATTCATCTTCTTCTCATTTAATATCTTGGATCTCAAATACCATGGAATGCCTCTTTCTACATTTAATTAATTGCATTCCAATGTCATGGGTATTCCTCTTTTATCATCAAATATTTCTCATAAAAAGTAATTTCATCTAAAATAAAATACCCATTAATTCAATATGCTAGGAATTTCTCTTTTCCCATCTAAATAATGGAATTCCAAATATCATAGGAATTCCTCTTTTAACATTTTAATATTTCTTATAGATAAAATAAATTTATCTAAATTTCATCTTTGAATTTAAATAAAATACTCATTAATTCCAATAAGCTAGGAATTTCTCTTTTCCCATCTCAATGATGGAATTCCAAATGTCATAGGAATTCCTCTTTTAACATTTAAATATTTCTCATAGATAAAAAAATTATCTAAATTTCATCTTTGAATTTAATTAAAATACTCATTAATTCCAATATGCTAGGAATATTATCTTTCCCATCTCAATGTTGGAATTCCAAATGTCATAAGAATTTCTCTTTTAATATTTAAATATTTCTCATAGATAAAATAAATTTATCTAAATTTTATCTTTGAATTTAATTAAAATACTCATTAATTCCAATATGCTAGGAATCTCTTTTCCTATCTCAATGATGGAATTCCAAATGTCATAGGAATTCCTCTTTTAATGTTTAAATATTTCTAAAAGATAAAATAAATTTATCTAAATTTTATCTTTGAATTTAATTAAAATACTCATTAATTCCAATATGCTAGGAATTTCTCTTTTCCCATCTCAATGATGGAATTCCAAATGTCATAGGAATTCCTCTTTTAACATTTAAATATATTACTAGAAATTTCTCTTTTTGCTAACAACTATTTGTGCATACATATTAAAATCAATTTATCCATGGTTATGATGAGAATTAATCAATTAACCTAGGATTATTAATCCTAGAATATGATAGGAAGTCCTCTTTTCATATTATGAATGAAAATGATTTATGTGTTAATTTTTTAAAAATTTTACCATAGCTCTGCTGCTGTTACTAATAAATCTCAATAATTTTGAAAGCATAAAGTTTAGTAATATCATATGATAGAATAACCATTAATTGGATCACTATCCGATTATGGTTTTGATTTCTAATTTTTCCATAAATTAAATAACATAAAAGCATTAAAAAGCCACTTCTTTGGTCTCTAATTTGTCAATCATAGAAATTACTTCTAGATTAGAGAATTGCTTCATGAGAAGCATCATTTGAATATAGAATAGGTCATAGGAATGACCATTCTTTGGGGGAGAGAGAGACATGCTTAAAAAAACATTTAATTTAAGCATAGATGGAAATTTATGTGTTTTATCACTACAATTCATTAAAGAACTTCAATTGTATTAAAAAGCCATTCAATTGAATGCTTCTCAAGCTTGAGAGGGGTTAAGAGAGAAACATTTGGAGATTAAAGAAAAAAGACCATAAACCACAATTTACCTTCTAGATTGCTTGATTCTTTGATCAAAGTAGAGGCCCCCAACCAATCAATTGGTTTGGTATGTTGATGAAGTCTCCAAGGAAGATTGAAGAGAGAGAGAAGCTCCAATCTCTTCAATTTGTAGAGAATTTTTAGAGGATAATAGAAAATATCATTATTTCAGTATAATACTGGCATGGTTTAGCTCTCATATTTTTTTACAAAGGACTAAGGATCTATTGATAGGTGAGGGAGGCCTCTAACCTAGTCCAACTATTTTCTAGAATTTTCTAGGTTCAGTTTGGCTGAATTTGGACAAGATTTGGACCTAGTTTAGCTCCCTTTTGATTTGGTTTGATCCAAGAAAGAGGCGAGATAAAAATATCACAATATTTTTGAGTTTAAAACTCCACCACACATGTGAAATAGGCGCCTCCTTGAAGAGCCCCCTTCTCCTTACCAAGGTATCAAAATTGAATCATTATACCCAAAATATCTCATTTTTTATAGTAATATTCATAGTGTTTTACTAATCAAAAGACCTTGTCCTTAGTCAACTCTTCATCTTATGTGAGCATTTACTCATTTTTGGGTATTTTTCTTTTATAAATTGGATTTATCTCCTCCCCACACTTGGATTGATCCAATTGGCCCATAGGAACCTTAATTGGACCATAATCCAAAAAATTTTGAAAATCTAGACTCCTAGGCTAAGGTCCTTTATACTTATTTTCAATTAATTCCAAATGCACATTAGAAAGTTCTTTTTGAATTTTTATTTCAGGGGAAACCATTTTAGACACTAGGAGGATTTTTATATCTAAAAATATCTCAATTTTGGATTACCTCTCTCTAGACATTTTCTCTCTCTAGGTCAAAACAGGGTAAAACAGAATCTTTCTTTTATTTCAAAGAGGGGAATAATTACAAGATCAGAAGAGCAGGTTCTTACATCTGTACACCTCAAAAGCTGGAGGGAGGAATCTTACATCCTACCCCACTTAAAAGCACGAGATATCCTCATCTCGTAGGTGGAGTATGATCACTTTCATCTTCTTGATCACTTTCATCTTCTTCTTCTTCTTCAATCACTTCCAGCGTTACTGCCTTGGAAGTGGACGGCCAATTTGGGAATATCTCTCTTTGACTTCCCCTATTCTGAGGTGGAGGTCTTGCATTACTTTGGATTAAAAACTGTGGGTTGGGCTAGAGGCTCTACCTCTAGGATTTCTCTGATTTTGACGGAAAGAAACCTGATTACTCTGGAAGGAAGGAGCTGGAGTCTGGAATCTTGATCCTTGATTTTCTCACCCTGAAAACCTTGTTCCAAAAGGAGTTGGGCAATCCATACTGCGATGTCCAAATCCTTGACAGCAGTTATAGCATTTCACTCCCTTGTTCAAGGGTGGAACTTCTGAAGTTGAATTCCAAGTGATTGAGCTCTGGGAAAAGCACATTTCTTCCATTCTGGAACTTCCCATATCTTGGGCTTGACCCTTATATTTCTCTTAGACGGTGGAAGGTTGGAATCACCTTTTGGAGCTAAAAACCTTTTGAAAGGGGATGGTGCTAAGGACCTTGACATCAAAAGCCTTGGCGAAATCCTTTGCCATCCGCACTGCTTCGGCCATGGAAACTGGCTTGGCATTCTTCACTAGGATATTCAAAGGTTTGTTCAGTCCCCGAATCAACCTGGCCATCAGCTGTTCTTCATCCAGTGGTGGCGAGTATTTGAGGAGGAGAGCAAACGCTTGGTGATATACTTCAATAGTTCTGCTCCCTTGGGTTAACTCTAAGAATTCGTTCATCTTTGTTTCCAAAAAGCCGAGAGGACATAATCTTTTCCTTAGGTAAAGTTTAAGATCATTCCATGTCTGAGTAACGTGGTTTGTCTCGCAGTGGTTTCTCCATGCTACGTTGGCTGTTTCTACTATCTTCACCCTTGCAAGAGCCATTTTGCTCTTCTCATTGTACCCGGTGACATCGAAGTACTCTTCCATTTCTTCGATCCACTTCTCCACAGTCTCGCCCAAGTTTTCCCCTTCGCCCTTGAAAGGTCCAGGCTGCGATCTATAAAGGGTTTTACGAACATCCAAGTCGAGCTCTTCCTCATCGAGTTGCGTGTTATCATTCCTACCACGACGACCTCGATCCATGATCCTATCAATACGAAAATTCTTGTTAAGTCCTTTTATTTACAACTCAAATCTGACTTTAGATCCAACTGATTCTGGGGTTCTTTAGATTGGCTAGCTCTCCACAGAATCATGGGATAAAGATCCCTTATATAGAACTCATTATCAGATAACAATTCATTCAGAACATATCATTTATATTCTTAACACAATAATGGTCCATCAGACCAAAAAATTCCTTCTGAACATTCCTCCATGGAAGTTCCAGTTATGCAAATTTTTAATTTGTCATTCCTTAACTAGATGTACTGGGTCGAGTGTTAACACTAGCAATCTGTCAGCACAATCCACTAATCTCGTAGTGATTTGTTGAAGTTATTATCGTCATTCCAGTTACGAAGATCATCACGAGGACTCGTCCCATTCATCCTCATTGTGGCTTTGCTCAGCTTATTACATTTCAACCAAAATTCATGAATCATCATTTTTCAATCAGAATCCAAATCAACTTATCAGTTCTCAACCAGAATTTTAAAATCATATCAACCACATTTGAATTCATCATCTGGATAGCATTTATGCTTATAATTTCAAGTCTTAGATTTACTCGTATATACTGCCAGTAAAGAGCTGCAGTTATACACTTGGTATATATGGGTAGTCACGATCCTTGGAATTATAAGGTAAATACCATCATGACTAGGCCTCAAGCAAGTCAGGGATTTCCATACAATTACGGTACTTCATCTAAAACCCACTTTCAATTTTATGAATATTCATTCTGAATATCAATTTGTATGAATTTTATCACACAATTACAACTTTTTACTGTTACTTCACAAATTTTTGACATTTTTGGCTTTTCAATTGATCCACTTTAGCCAATTCGCTCTAATACCAACTGAAAGATCCCTGCCCCGTCCATGCAACGAATTCGGGGTAGTACCTGTGAGTCACTTGGTCGGATCAAGGAAAAAACTTGTACTTGGATCAGAAAAACCAACGCTATTTTTCCCATCGAGAGGCACAGCCGTTGATTCTTTTTCCATAGAACAATTACTATCCGAGATTTACTTCATCTATCATACTATAACAAAATTGAGTCTTATTTTACGGATCCATCAGTCCAGCCTAACCCCATCCAGTCCCATGGGTTAGCCAATCACCCAACCACTTTAGTGATGGGATCCAATTAGGAATTTGGTTAGGTTTTGTCCCGGCGGGTACCAGGAAAAAAAGTTCCCAAGCCCCCTGGCCGGATATTCATTCAAACTTAAAGCTAGTCACACCACTTACACACCCAATATGAAACTGCCTCTTTCGCAGATTCAGCTGTCTTTAAAACAATCTTTTAATGAAACCATAGTGTCACTGATCATAATCTTTCA
The DNA here is from genome assembly GCF_041138505.1 of Cibotium barometz. Taxonomy (NCBI): domain Eukaryota; kingdom Viridiplantae; phylum Streptophyta; class Polypodiopsida; order Cyatheales; family Cibotiaceae; genus Cibotium; species Cibotium barometz. The sequence goes on from NC_141070.1 coordinate 11,041,218, forward strand.
AAATATCGTTGAATCCTAATTTCCAATCATTCCTTCATCGGTGTACCTATGGCATCATTGGCAACCAGAACGCTCATCACCTGTCCACTCAGGAACCTTTTCGATAGTTCCTAGCTCATAATACCCGGCAATATAATCACTTATAAAAATCAAGATAAAATCTCCATTGAAGATCAGCAAGATCAACTAACAGATCCATATAAAAGAGCTATTCACTCATCCCATTGAGGACCAGCAAGGTCAATCAACCAGATCTATGCCCGGTTTTAGAAAACAACTCTTACTCCTTGTTCCAATATCTTCCACGACGCACATGTGGGTATCTTTGGCGACCCAGAGCCCGAGCACCGTATGGTGAGCACCCTCTAGGATCTGTCGTAGGTCACCTAGCGCTGCACTCATAGGTCGCTTCCTTGGTCCCTCATCCACTATACTAACGGAAGCTCACCATTTAAATCGAACCGAGGCTGGTCAAGACCTCGACTCACCTTGCTACGCGAGACGTCCTCCGTTGACTCTCCGTCAGCTATTGCAACTTTATCAGTTAGGTCTCCATGACCTCATTCACAAGATGGTCACAAAATGCTTCCCCTGCATTTTGGACATAAAACAGTCATTTAAAAACAGGTCATAAATACAGTTCCTATAATGAACTCTCGTCTTTCACATTGTTCCACATCCGTCCACATTACTTAATCCATATCCAATTCATATGTATACCCATTCACATCCAATCACATCATTTTTCATATGTATATCCATTCTCATCCAATCACATCATTTTTCATATGTATACCCATTCTCATCCAATCACATCATTTTTCATATGTATACCCATTCTCATCCAATCACATCTTTTTTCATCTCATCACATCTTTCCACTTTTAATAAATAATCATAAATTGAATTATACTAAAAATTCCTCTTCTTCTCATTTAATTTCTTGGATCTCAAATACCATGGGAATTCCTCTTTTTGCATTTAATTAATTGCATTCCAATGTCATGGGTATTCCTCTTTTATCATCAAATATTTCTCATAAAGTAATTTCATCTAAAATAAAATACCCATTAATTCAATATGCTAGGAATTTCTCTTTTCCCATCTAAATGATGGAATTCCAAATGTCATAGGAATTCCTCTTTTAACATTTAAACATTTCTCATAGATAAAATAAATTTATCTAAAATTTATCTTTGAATTTAATTAAAATACTCATTAATTCCAATATGCTAGGAATTTCTCTTTTTCCATCTCAATGATGGAATTCCAAATGCCATAGGAATTCTTCTTTTAACATTTAAATATTTCTCATAGCTAAAATAAATTTATCTAAATTTTAACTTTGAATTTAATTAAAATACTCATTAATTCCAATATGCTAGGAATTTCTCTTTTCCCATCTCAATGATGGAATTCCAAATGTCATAGGAATTCCTCTTTTAACATTTAAATATATTACTAGAAATTCCTCTTTTTGCTAACAACTATTTGTGCATAAACATTAAAATCAATTTATCCATGGTTATGATGAGAATTAATCAATTAACCTAGGAGAATTAATCCTAGAATATGATAGGAAGTCCTCTTTTCCTATTATGAATGAAAATGATTTATGTGTTAATTTTTCAAAAATTTTACCATAGCTCCGCTACTATTACTGGTAATTCTCAATAATTTTGAAAGCATAAAGTTTAGTAATATCATTTGATAGAATAACCATTAATTGGATCACTATCCAATTATGAAATTGATTTCTAATTTTTTCATAAATTAAATAGCATAAAAGCATTAAAAAGCCACTTTTTGGCCTCTAATTTGACAAGCATAGAAATTACTTTTAGATTAGAGAATTGCTTCATGAGAAGCATCATTTGAATATAGAATAGGTCATAGGAATGACCATTCTTTGGGGGGGAGAGAGTTTGGCTCCCTTTTGATTTGGTTTGATCTCGGAGAGAGGAGAGATAAAAATATCACAATATTTTAGAGTTTAAAACTCCACCACACATGTGAAATAGGCGCCTCCTTGAAGAGCCCCCTTCTCCTTACCAAGGTGTCAAAATTGAATCATTATACGTAAAATATCTCATTTTGTTTTAGTAATATTCATAGTGTTTTACTAATTAATAAACCTTGTCCTTAGTCATCTTATGTGAGCATTTACTCATTTTTTGGGTATTTTTCTTTTATAAATTGGATTTATCTCCTCCCCACACTTGGATTGATCCAATTGGCCTATAGGAACCTTAATTCAAAAATTTCTAACCTAGGCTAAGGTCCTTTATATTTATTTTCAATTAATTCCAAATCCACATTAGAAAGTTCTTTTTGAATTTCTATTTCAGGGGAAACCATTTTAGACACTAGGAGGATTTTTATATCTAAAAATATCTCAATTTTGGATTACCTCCCTCTAGATATTTTCTCTCTCTAGGTTAAAACAGAGTAAAAAAAATTTTTCTTTTATTTCAAAGAGGGGAATAATTACAAGATCAGAAGGGGAGGTTCTTACATTTGTACACCTCAAAAGCTGGAGGGAGGAATCTTACATCCTACCCCACTTAAAAGATGTCCTTATCTCGTAGGTGGAGTATGATCTCTTTCATCTTCTTCTTCTTCTTTAATCACTTCCAGTGTTACTGCCTTGGAAGTGGACAGCCGATTTGGGAATATCTCTCTTTGACTTCCCCTATTTTGAGGCGGAGGTCTTGCATTACTTTGGATTAAAAACTGCGGGTTGGTTAGAGGGTCTACCTCTGGGATTTCTCTAATTTTTGCAGAAAGAAACCTGATTAGTCTGGAAGGAAGGAGCTGGAGTCTGGAATCTTGATCCCTGATTTTCCCACCCTGAAAACCTTGTTCCAAAAGGAGTTGGGCAATCCATACTGCGATGTCCAAATCCCTAACAGTTAAAGCATTTCACTCCCTTGTTCAAGGGTGGAACTTCTGAAGTTGAATTCCAAGGGATTGAGTTTCGAGAAAAGGACATTTCTTCCATTCTGGAACTTCCCATATCCTGGGCTTGACCCTTATATCTCTCTTAGACGGTGGAAGGTTGGAATCACCTTCTGGAGCTAAAAACCTTTTGAAAGGGGATGGTGCTGGCTTTGGCGGGACCTTGACATCAATGGCCTTGGCGAAATCCTTTGCCATGCGCACTGCTTCGGCCACAGAAACTGGCTTGGCATTCTTCACTAGGATATTCAAAGGTTCGTTCAATCCCTGAATGAACCTGGCCATCAGCTGTTCTTCATCCGACGATGGCGAGTATTTGAGGAGGAGAGCAAACGCTTGGTGTGATATACTTCAATAGTTCTGCTCCCCTGGGTTAACTCTAAGAATTCATTCATCTTTGTTTCCAAAAAGGCGAGAGGACAGAATCTCTTCCTTAGGTAAATTTTGAGATCATTCCACATGGTTTGTCTCGCAGTGGTTTCTCCATGCTACTCTGGCTATTTCTACTATCTTCAGCCTTGCGAGAGCCATTTTGCTCTTCTCATTGTACCCGGTGACATCAAAGTACTCTTCCATTGCTTCGATCCACTTCTCCACAATCTCGCCCAAGTTTTCCCCTTCGCCCTTGAAAGGTCTAGACTGCGATCTATGAAGGGTTTTACGAACATCCAAGTCGAGCTCTTCCTCATCAAGTTGGGTGTTATCATTCCTACCACGACGACCTCAATCCATGATCCTATCAATACGAAAATCCTTGTTAAGTCCTTTTATTTACAATTCAAATCTGACTTTAGATCCAACTGATTCTGGGGTTCTTTATATTAGTCAGCTCTCCACAGAATCATGGGATAAAGATCCCTTATATAGAACTCATTATCAGATAACAATTCATTTAGAACATATCATTCATATTCTTAACACAATAATGGTCCATCAGACCGAAAAATTCCATCTGAATATTCCTCCATGGAAGTTTTAGTTATGCAAGTTTTTAATTTGTCATTCCTTAACTCGATCCACTGGGTCAAGTGTTAACAGTAGCAATCTGTCAGCACAATCCACTTATCTCGTAGTGATTTGCTGAAGTCATTATCATCATTCTAGTTACGAACATCATCACAGGTACTCGTCCCATTCATCCTTATTGTGGCTTTGCTCAGCTTATTACATTTCAACCAAAATTCAGGAATCATCATTTTTCAATCAGAATCCAAATTAACTCATCAGTTCTCAACCAAAATTTTAAAATCTTATCAACCACATTCGAGATTCATCATCTGGATAGCATTTATGCTTATAATTTCAAGTCTTAGATTTACTCGTATATACTGCTAGTAAAGAACTACAGTTATACCCTCAGTACGGGTAGTCATGGTCCTTGGAATTATAAGGTAAATACCAATCATGACTAGGCCTCAAGCAAGTTAGGGATTTCCATACAATTGCGATATTTCATCTGCCCACTTTCAATTTTATGAATCTTCATTCTGAATATCAATTTGTATGAATTTTATCACACAATTACAACTTTTTACTGTTACTTCACAAGTTTTTGACATTTTTGGCTTTTCAGTTGATCCACTTTAGCCTATTTGCTCTGATACCAGCTGAAAGATCCATGCCCCCTCTGCACAACGAATTCGGGCGTGCTAGCAGCGGAAGTAGCACTTCTTGTGCGGGCCAGGGTCCGTCACTCGGGGCCTCGCCTACGGATATCCGGTCAAGAGACTAATCCCTTGGTTCTTCAAAAACCAAACCTGGAAAAACTTCCCCCTACCGGAAAGCACGGGAAGCTCCACCAGGACATTGTACTCTAACGTAGTCAGGGTCATTACTGACCAAACTGATCCGACCAAACCTCTAAGTCACTTGGTCAGTTCAAGGAAGAAACTTGCACTTGGATCATAGAAACCAATGCTTTTTCCCCCATCGAGAGGCACAGCCGTTGATTCTTTTTCCATATAACAATTACTATCCGGGATTTACTTCATCTATCGTACTATAACTGAATTGAGTCTTATTTTACGGATCCATCAGTCCAACCTAACCCCATCCAGTCCCATGGGTTAGCCAACCACCTAACCACTGTAGTGATGGGATCCAATTAGGAATTTGGTTAGGTTTTGTCCCGGGTACCAAGAAAAAAAGTTCCCAGGCCCCCTAGCCGGATATTCATGCAAACTTAAAGCTAGTCACACCACTTACACCACACCCAATATGAAAGTGCCTCTTTTGCAGATTCAGCTCTCTTTAAAACAATCTTTTAATGAAACCATAGTGTCACTGATCATAATCTTCCGTTTGAATCCTAATTTCCAATCATTCCTTAATCGGTGTACCTATGGCATCATCGACAACCAGAATGCTCACCACCTGTCCACTCAAGGGCCTTTTCGATAGCTCCTAGCTCATAGTACCCGGCAATATAATCACTTATAAAAATCAAGATAAAATCTCTGTTGAAGATCAGCAAGATCAACGAACAAATCCATATAAAAGAGCCATGGACTCATTCGTTGAGGACCAGCAAGGTCAATCAACCAGATCCATGCCCGGTTTCAGAAAACAACTCTTACTCCTTGTTCCAATATCTTCCACGATGCACGTGTGGGTATCTTGGGCGGAGCACCGTATGGGGAGCACCCTCTAGGATCCTTCGTAGGTCACCTAGCGCTTCGCTCAAAGGCCACTTCCTTGGTACCTCATCCACCGTACCAAAAGCTTACCATTTAAATCAAACCGAGACTGGTCAACAAGACCTCGACCAACCTTGCTACACGAGACGTCCTCCGTTGACTCTCCATCAACTGTTGCAACTTTATCATGTCTCCACCACAACCTCATTCACAAGAAGGTCAAAATGCTTCCCTGGCGTTTTTGACATAAAACAGTCATTTAAAAACATGTCATAAATACAGTTCCTATAATGAACTCTTATCTTTCACATTGTTCCACATCCGTCCACATTACTTAATCCATATCCAATTCATATGTATACCCATTCTCATCCAATCACATCATTTTTCATCTCATCCAATCACATCATTTTTCATCTCATCACATCTTTCCTCATTTATTCTCATCACATCTCATCCACTCGCATCAACCCATATTCACATCCAATCACACCTCATTCATTTCACATCTATCTCAATTTACATCACATCTCATCTCATTCATTTCACATCTCATCTCATTCATTCACATCCCATATCATACATTTACATCCGATTCGCATGACATCACATCTCATTCATTCACATCTCGATTCACATCACATCACATCTCATTCATTCACTCACATCGACATCACATCCTTTCACATGCACATCCACATCCATTCTTCCACATACACATCCACATCCATTCTTCCACATACACATCCGCATTAATTCTTCCACATACACATCTACATCCATTCTTCCACATACACATCCACATTCATTCTTTCGCATACACATCCACATTTATTCTTTCATATACACATCCACATTCATTCTTCCACATACATTCTTCCACATACACATCCACATCCCTTCTTCCACATACACATCCACATACATTCTTCCACATACACATCCACATTCATTCTTCCACATACACATCCACATACATTCTTCCACATACACATCCACATTCATTCTCATTACATCACATCTTATCACATCCTATTTTCATCTTATCACATCCCATTTACATCTTATCACATCCTATCACATCCCATACACATCTTATTGCATCCTATTTTCACCTTATCTGATCCATTCACATGCTATTCCCATTTAATAGCTTTTCTAGGTTGATCCCCATAATGGGACTTTTTCTAAATTTTTGCCAATTGCTTGGCCTAATGAAAGGTTCTTTTTCTCGAGACGACTATTTCCATATTCATTCTCAATTTCTCAAATGAATTATATTCAATATTCCTCTTTTGAATAAAAGAATTCATGGGATTTATAGAAATCAATTCTACCCACATTTCCACTTTTGATAAATAATCATAAATTGAATTATACTAAAAATTCCTCTTCTTCTCATTTAATATCTTGGATCTCAAATACCATGGGAATTCCTCTTTTTGCATTTAATTAATTGCATTCCAATGTCATGGGTATTCCTCTTTTATCATCAAATATTTCTCATAAAGTAATTTCATCTAAAATAAAATACCCATTAATTCAATATGCTATGAATTTCTCTTTTCCCATCTAAATGATGGAATTCCAAATGTCATAGGAATTCCTCTTTTAACATTTAAATATTTCTCATAGATAGAATAAATTTATCTAAATTTTATCTTTGAATTTAATTAAAATACTCATTAATTCCAATATGCTAGGAATTCCTCTTTTCCCATCTCAATGATGGAATTTTAAATGTCATAGGAATTCCTCTTTTAACATTTAAATATTAGATGTTAGCGGGTTTATTCCGCTCTAATCTTGGTGTGCAGGTGCATGTTGTACTAGTGCTGGGGGGTGTGATGCCCGCACTCACCTCCTCCCTATTTCAATGGCTAATCTCAACAATGCTCGTGTTAGCCATGCCATGGTTGGAGTAGGTGTAGTTTGTGGAAAGGTTGGTGGAGGAATTGGGCCAGGAGAATAATATACCATTGGAGGCCCTTGTTTGATGGGTGGGTTGGCATGTACCCCTTGTGGTCCCATGTGGTACCTAGGGTAAACTCCTTGTGGTGGGTATTGCTGATATACAAGCGGACCGGGCTGATGTGAAGGGTGATGTTTTTGGTCCTTGAGATGATGGACCTGGCCCTAGGTTTTGTGTAGGCCTTTGGGCCCTATAAGGATCAACCACACCTAAGACATGCATAGCTCTCTAGACTAGTGGTTTAGTCTAAGTCTGTTGGCTTTCACTTTGCCCTACTTTCGCTCTAGGATCTAAAGATGAAGTGGGCTCACTCTCTTGTGGTTGGTCCATACCTCTCACCCTGGGTTGTGGTTCTTCCAACTGTGCGAATGTGTGGGGGAGGTAGGAGCTTGCTCTTGCACAGATGGTCTGTCTATGCACTGAAGTTCAGGATCTCCTGTCTCAAGGCTCGTCCCATGCTGAGGTGGTCTTCGCTTTCACTGGTGTAATAAAGACAAGCACCGTTTGACTTTGACTCCACACAGTATTGATCGATGGGTCCCACCTTATAAGTGAGGGAGCTTCAGGAGAGTTCACTTCATCGAAAAGAGGGTTATTTCGCACCAATCTACCTAATCGTAGGTGTATGAAAATGTGGAACTGCTGTGCAGAATCCCCTTGTGAAAAGACTATTTTGTTTTGTTTGGTTTTTTTTGTCTGGAAATGGTACGGCCGTTTGCTTTGAAGTGGTACGGGCGTACGTTTTCAAAATTAGAAGGGAACAGGTGTACGCTTCTCAGGGAAAGATGGCATGGACATTCGCTTTCAAAGGCTAAATGGAACATGCGTTCGCTCTCTAAAGGAGAAAGGAATGGGCGTTCACTTCCTGAAGGGCATGGGCATGTGCTTTTGAAATGAAGAAAGGAACGGGCGTTCCAAGATGGGTCAAGAATAGAACAGGTGTGGCAAAGATGCCACGGGTGTTCGCTTCCAAAGGCTAAAGGGAACGGGCGTTTGCTACCTAAATCAGGTGACAAAGGGAATGGCATGGGCGTGGCAAGTTTGAAACAGGTGTGGCACTTTTGGAACGGCCGTGGCACTATTAGATTTAGAATTTTTTAAGATTTATCTAGGGATTTCAAGGAATTTAAGGCTGCAAGTTTGATAGCCACCCAGTATATTCTCTGACAATTCAGTTACACACATTTGATTGAATGCAATTAAATGCACTTTATGCTCAATTTAATGTAAATATTCTAATTTTAATGTAATTGCCACATTTAGGTTAAAAATCTTATTAGATTTGGTCAGTTGAGGAAGGGAACAGGCGTGGTAGATGTGCCACGGCCATGGCTTGTAAAGCGAACGGCCGTTCGCTCTCGGAGCAGCCAATAGAGTGCAGTTTTTGCCTGGTTTTTTTCCTAATTCCTGTTGATTCAGGTGTTTTTCCATTGATTTTTTATATTTTTGATTCAATAGAGAGCGAGAGCTATCCTCTAGCTATCTATTGGTGCCAACATGCATAGTTAAAACTAGTAAATTGAGATTAATTTGTAGAGTAAACTAAGAAGGAAGCTTAAAAAAAGAAAAAATAGAAAATCAAAGTTTTGCATGAATGTTAAGGGCATGAGAGCACTTACTTGCTCCTCTCATGCGGCTCGGTGAAGATTTCAACGCTCCGATGCTTGATTAACCTTCAATGCTTCGGGTAATCACCACAAAAAACAAAACAAACACAAAATCATGCAACCAACCGGTGTATTTACATTCTAACTGGGCTAAACAAAGACACTAGCAAATGAATAGAGTGGAAGATCCTAAGCTAAATGCATTCCTTGGCAACGACACCAAAGATGTTAAAGATAACATGCTACCTTGCACATAAGAAGGAAAGAGAAGAAAAGCGAGACACATTCAAGGGTTGTGTCCAAATGAGACTAATGGGATTGCCCCTTTTTATATTTCATAAAATGACTTATATACTAGAACTCATTGTTACAATGGTCAGCCGCCCATTTACAATTGGAGGCCACAACTAGTCTTCCTAGTCTTTCTAGCTCTATGTACAACTATTCCTCATGATTGACATTACATAATCCTCATACCACATGAGGAAGCGTCGAGAGGCCTTCCTCGGGATCTGGTAGATGAGCTCTCTTTCTTACATATAGTGGTGGCGAGCCCACTTGGCATTACAGACCACATGTGTGGTTATTTTTCCCTCCCCCCATTGTATGAGATAGCCTCCTCCTCCTAGAGTAGCCAGCTGGAGGAAATGTGCATCCTCCTCTTTGCTCATCTTGACTCGCGTTTCCCTTTCGAGACAGATTTGTACTTAGCCACTTTGATTGAGAACACTTACTTGTTGTAATCATGTAACTCAAGCTTGATGTGTTGCTCCATGCTCCATGTCACCAAATAACTAAATAAGCCCAAAAAAACAATAAAACAAAAGTTAAACACTACCAACAATCGGTGGATTTGCACTCAACCAAGCTATGTCAGTAGTCCATAGGTTTGCGCATAACCCTTGGCAGCTCAATCTCATCTTATACCTATCCATATACATTATGCTTGACCTTATACACACACTTATATCCAATTGCCTTCTTTTCCTTAGTCAATGGTACTAACTCCCATGTTGCATTTGCATATCTAATGCTACCATCTCCTCATTCATGGCATCTTCCCATTTTTTATTTCCAAGTGTCTACTCAAAACAAGTGGGCTCCATTTCTTATATTGCTTTAACCATGTAAGCAATAATGATGGGTTGTATATCCACCATATCTCAACCTGTCAACAGGGTATTTAACCCTCATAGACTTACGTACACCTGGATTAGTACTAGATGTCCTCAAAACAACCCTAGATCTTCTTGCACAAGAAGTAACCATGATAGGATGCCAAGCTCCTCGTTAAGGCTCTGCTCAAAGCCACTAGAGTCACCATCCACACATGTGAGTGACTTGCTGACAGATCAGACACAAAAGGTTGATATATCTTTTTCTTTCCTTTGCGTGATGATATATGTATACCTACATATATCCTCTCAACGTGATGATATATGTGTACCTACGTAGATCTATCCTCTCAATGTGCTTGACCATGGACTAACATTGGATCCACTGATAGAGGAATCTCTAGGTCCACTATGCACCTATGATTGCTACTCTACATGTGGGGCAACATCATTGCTTCTTACATTTGCATCTTCTGTTGTCTTCACTTATGCATACTAGCTACTCATCTCATCAAAGACAACATCTCTGCTTACTCGTATCTCACAAGTGGTAGGGATATAACATCTATAACATATTGGCTTCAAAGAATAACCAATGAAGATGCATTTCTTTGCCTTTAGATCCAGCTTTGTTCCCACTTTATTGGAAACATGCATATATGCAATACGCCCAAATACTTTTAAGTGAGACACATCTGGTTTTATGCCTAAAAACTTTTGTTCAGGTGTCATATTGTGAACAGCTGTGGAATGGGGATCCTATTCATAATGTACATAGTAGTTGCTTATGGCTTGTGTCCAAAAATAATTTGGCATATTCTTTTCAGATATCACCTATACAGTGCTATGATTGCGCAGGACCTCACCAAGTGGTTGAGTGTCCCAATAGGAAAGGGATGGCAAGTACCTCTGTAGGTTCTCCCGCCTTGACTCCATTATGTGTAGGGTGTGGCATTGACCACACATATAAGGATTGTCCGCTAAGACCTGGAACAATAGAAAAAGCTCGTGAAGCTAATCCAAGCACCATCCTTAACTTGCTGAGTGTTAGAGACGGCTTCATCCGAGCAGTTTCACTTAACATTGTAACTAGACTACAAAACAGGCAGAGAGCTACAGCTCACGCTACAGCAGAGACATCAACTTCATGAGACCAAGGCCAAGCAAGTGCCCCTGAACAAGCACGAGCGACTAGACGCTCAAGATAGAAAACCACAAAGAGTGGCAAGGGTGAGAGCTGGGTGGTTCTCAAAAAGAAGATAACACGACAACTCATGCCTCAACTTCTTCATCTGAAGAGGAAGATTTACTACACTCTACTACCCAAGCCAAAGAACCCATCGACACACACCAACAACTACTAAAAAAGCTCACCAAATATCCAAACCCAATAGAGGAAAAGGAGAGACTCTGGCAGCCCAAGAGTTGGTCCGAGACTACTAAGCACAAATGGAAGATGAGCCTCCTACTGCCTACATGCCCATTGGTCTCAAACCTAAGACTTGTTGAAGAAGCTCAAGTATATCTTGGAGAGCTCCCAAACTAACCACCCCCAGAAAGGCTAACGGAAGCAGCATCTTCAGCTCAAGTATATCCTGGAGAGCTCCCAAACTAGCCACCCCCAGAAAGGCTAACGGAAGCAACATCTTCTGCCTGCAAAGCAGCTACCCCCCAAATATCTTAGAAATCTAGGGGATGACCATCTTAGGAGAACAAGTATTGAAAACCCTATTCACATCCCGTACACTCACAAGAGCTTACGACAAATCCAAACCAACCTTCCTCAAGGGACAGCCTCCGCTCCAAGAGACATCACAAGTATCTCTTTCTTCCTCTCTTCTCAAATCCAAATCCTTGTCGACACCTTGCTCCAAGGTAGCCCAAGCTTATGGAATGATCTAGAGGATTAGATGGAGGGATGCCTCAAGGCAAGCATGCATGAATCTACGGATCCTGATAGCTCTCTAATGAATCTGAGGAAGAAGAACTTATTATACCCCACGAGATAACTGGCACCCCCACAGTTTGAGTGAATAAGTTTGGACAATACTTCGAAGGCGATGAACTCAATGTGGCTTACCGATAACCTTTGATGGCCTCCAAGTCATAGCGATCTTGGATGGGGGAGAAGGAGTAAGAATTGTTAACAAAACAATGTTGGGAAAAATGGGGAGCACCTACCATAGATGAAACCACCTTCTTGGTCAAACTTGATGATGGAGCCATGAGTAGACCCATTGGTCTACTAAGGGATCTAAAAATTAAGATCCTTGGAACTACTTACCCGCTACACCTTTGTGGTGATGAATTTTGGACGTCACCCAATTTCTTATGACTGCATCTTTTGGTAGACCATTTATGAGAGAATAAAAAATGACTCATGACTGGGATACCAACCACATATGCATTCGGAGAAAGGATTAATATTCAAGATCAATTGACGCATGTGAAAGGTACACCCCATGAGTGGCAAACCATTTGCAAAGGACTCTATCACAACAATGCAATCCACCACAGTCCATCTGTGTCAGTCAGACATGTCACAAGACACTTGAAGATGAGAAGAATAGTGAGGAGTGTGCACCTCTTCCAAAGTCAGAAGACTCTGAGAATTGGATGCATATCCTTGCTACCCTAGACATTTTTCCTAGACACACTAGCACAAGGTTTGCTAATGGCACGGGCAGGAGATTACATCTCTATACATGCTCAGTTCCACATACTTGCCCAATGTTACCACCCAAGAACTTGAACAGAACCATTAGAGCAGAGCCATCAAGGGGCACACGCTCCAATAGAACTCACAGGCCTGAGGGATTCCCTAGGCCATAATGATATATTTTCCCAGATACCCACTGGCTAAAGTATGTTGGGGCTGTGGAAGCACACGACTACTTCAATGAAATGTGGCAAAAGGAGTTTGCAAATAGCTCCCTTCTAGTCCACACTACCATCCCATAGCCAGCAAGGCCCATCAATTCCCAACCAGAACCAAAAAAGTTTGCCACTCAGCACATAGAGCACACAACAAAAAGTTAGCACTTGCATAAAAAGAAGCCAAAAGGCTAGTAGACGAGGAAAGCGCTAAAGGAGAAGAGACTAGACAGGTGCCCAAACATTTTAAGGCCTTCCAAATGGCCGTTAAATTTCTCCAATATGATTCAACTCAAAGGTCTGATAGTGGGCAACCAGGAACCTCGTATTATGGTAACCAAGGTTAAGGAGATAAATTTGGCAGGCCCAAGTGAAGATCCAATGCCAGTATATATTGGAGAAGACCTCTCTATAGAGGAGGAGATCGAGCTCATCACTCTACTGACAGAGTTCCACGATTACTTCTCCTAAAAGTACACGGACATGAAAAGTGTACCTTCTAAAATAGTCCAGCACACCATTCCAATTGTTGAGGGAGCCAGACCAGTCAAACAACGGGCTTATCTAAAATACTCCAAGATGTTCCACGAAGAGATCGACAAACTCATTGATTCCAGATTCATCTATGAAATCGAGCATACGAAATGGGTTTTACCCATTTTGATAGTGCCCAAGAAGAACAAAAAAGCCAACATGTGCGTAGACTTCGAAAAGGTCAATGTCGCTACAATCAGGGATCATTATCCCTTACCTTCACAGAACATGTGCTACAACGAGTAGCCAAGAAGGAAGCCTACAACTTCCATGACGGATTCTCTAGATACAATCAGGTGCTAAATCGATCCCAAGGATCAGCACAAAATAGCCTTCGCCACCCACCATTGATGGGGCATATATGCATACCGTGTCATGCCCTTCGGGCTAGCCAATGCTCTCGGTACCTCTAACATCTCATGTGCATGGCTTACAAGAAATATCTTTGAAAATTCCTTGAGGTCTTTATGGATGACCTTTGTGTCAATTCCGCCTGGAAGGAGCACCTTGCATGTTTGCATAAAGTGCTTAAAAAGGTGCAGGCTATACCGCATCTCATTGAACCCACTTAAATGTCAATTTTGGGTTCGACATGGAGTGATCTTGGGGCATATTGTCCTAACTAATGATAGCAAAGTGCGACTCATACTAGAGCTGCCCCCACTCACTAACTTTAAAGGAGTCCAATGTTTTATGGGGCATGTCGGCTACTATCGAGGATCCATTTTTATGGTGTTGATATTGCTCGACCTCTTTACGAACTCTTAATCGTCTTCAAGTGGATGGAAGAATACCAACGAGCTTATACAACGCTCAAAAAAGCCTTCGCAAGCGCTCCAATTCTCAAGTCCCCCAAATGGAACATTATTTTCCATGTCCACATCGATGCCTCTTGTTGACTGTGTGCTGGCCCAACCAGGAGAACACACAATGGATTTCCCCATTAGCTTTGCAGTCTCGCCAACTCAATGAAGCGGAGAGAAACTACACTACAACTAAGAGAGAGGGACAAGCCATGGTCTACACCGTTGAAGTTTTGCCATTATCTTCTATGACGACTAAGTTGTTTTCTTCGTAGACCATCAAGCTCTTCTGTACCTAGTAAACAAGCCCTGTATGATAGGTAGAATTACTAGGTGGCTACTTATATTGCTCGAGTTTGACTTCACCATCACAATGGTGAGGAAAGGCTCTCAACATGTTCTAGCATACCACATGTCAAGAATCCCCAACGGTGAACCTCCAATGGGAGTAGATGATGATTTACCAGATGTCATCCTATTCCAACTATGCTTGATTCCTGAATGGGGCAAGGAGGTGGCACACTTCTTAACCAACATCTTACCACTCGATCCCCTCCTCAATAGAGACCGAGCCCGTTGTCTAATCAAACAAGCAACCTCCTACCAACTCATTGGCAGGCCAACTTTATAAGCAGGAAAAAGGTAAAATTCTACGTCGCTGTGTCCGAGGAGATGAGTATGTACTCCTTGAACAGGCTCACTCTGCCTGTGCTAGGGGCACTTTACAGCAATAAGCAGCAGCAGATATTACTGCATAGAAGGTCCTCATGTGGCTGGGTTATGGTGGCCCACTCTAATGGCAGACGTGGCAGAATATGTCAAATGTGTGATGAGTACTAGCGTACAGCAATTCCCCGCTTCTTCAAGGACCACATGCCCCTGAACCCAATTGTGTCCTTGCAGCCATTTGAGAAATGGGGTATAGATTTCATTGGGCCCATCAATCAGTAGTAGCAGCCAAATAAACTCAAGCTCGATATATAATAGCTGCTACTACGGACTATTGCACTAGAAGCTCGAGCGACCCACAAAGCTGATGTGCGATCACCTGCTAAATTCTTGTATGAATCAGTCATCACACGCTATGGTTGCCCTCTCAAGCTTGTCAACGACAATGGGAAACATTTCATTAGTAAGGTAATCCAATTCCTCTTGCAAGATTTCCTTGTCACTCACAAAAAGTCCTCCCCCTATTACCCACAAGTGAATGGCCAAGTGGAAAGCATGAATAAAATCTTATGTGCCATTTTGACTAAAACTGTGGAAGCCATCCATAATGATTGGTAACAAAAGTTGGTTGCACTTTGGTCTTATCAAACTTCCCATAGGGTAGCAACCAATGCCACCCCTTTCAGTTTAACCTATGGTACCGAAGTGGTCATGCCCATGGAGTTCTTAATCCCCAGTTTACTTGTCGTAGTACAAGAAAAGCTCACGAGAAATGTCTTAGGCTATCGCCTATTCGAGCTTGAAAAACTCAATGAAACACACCTTTTAGCAGTATACAACATGATTGTTGTTGAGAAGCTAAGGCACAAACAATCGTTCGACAACCAACTTAAGGACAAACAAATAAACGAGGGTGACATGGTCCTCCTATTCAGTACAAAGACACACAAAAAGAAGCTCAAGCTCAGAGGCTTAGGACCTTTCCTAATCACTAAGATAACACCACAAGGTACAGTGCACATCGAAACACTTGATGGTGTAGAAATGGCTAGTTACTTAATTTATAAAATGCGTACCATTGTCGCTCCTCACAAGTTCAAAAGGACAACCGAAGCATGTGATTATATTTTCAAAGAGGAACTTGGCTGTTGTCCTTGCATCTGCCTTACGTGTCGCTCTAGCTTCAGCCCATTTGGTCACATAGTCAGTGGCCACAATAATATAGCGAGATTGTGTGTTGCGGGCCACTGGGCTAATTGGACCTACAAAGTCTAAACCCCACTTTTCAAATGGTTGGTTTACTTTAATTGGATGTAGGGGCATCTAATCTTTCTGCTGGGGTTTCTTATAGCATTGGCATTCATTGCAACCCTTCACAAAAAGTGATATATTTTGGAACATAGTGGGCCACCAATACCCTGATTGTAAGATCTTTCGCGCAGTTAAGTCTCCTGAGAAGTGACCACCAGCTATGCCCATATGTGCCTCTTGCAAAATATATACTCATCCTCTCGGGCACAACGCCTAAGAACGTTATCCTTTCCTCTTTTATAAAGAGCCCCAGCCATCAGGCAATAGGGTTCGCATTCCTTGATCAGCTTTCGAGCTAGATCTTTACGAAGCTCCTTGGGTGGAAAGCCATTAACCAAAAGGTTAACAATCTTCTCACTCCATTCAGGCATTGTCTCCACCATGAACAAGGAAGTGTCGGGTAAGTCATCATCAACTCCCGTAGGAGCTTCACCATTAGGTATGCAAGAGACAAATGATCAGCCAGACATATTTTTTGCCAGGTCTCACAACAACAGTGAAATCAAACTCAAGAAGAATCAATAACCATCGTGTGATTCTTCTTGTGGAGCATGGTTTGTTCACCAGATACAACAATGCTTGATGATCCACATAGAAAATAAACTTGGTGGCAAGAAGGTAATAACGAAATTTCTTTACTACATATATCATTGCCAACCCTTCTCGCTCCGTAGTGGTGTAGTTCATTTCAGCATCGTTCAACTGGCGAACTGGCAAAGCTAATGGGGTAGTCTAGTTTATGTTCTCCAGGTTTAGTACACACCCAATAGCAAAGTTTGATGCATCAATATGCACATGGAAGATTAAATCCCAGTTAGGCATTCGTAAGATTGGAGCACTCGCCAAGGCCTTCTTTAATAGCTCATATGCACGGTCACAATCTTCGATCCAAATGAACTCGATGAGAAGCTTGTACAATGGTTGAGCTATCTCAGCGAAGAATAAAATAAACCTTCGATAATAACCAACATGGCCCATAAAGCGTTGGACTCCCTTATAGTTGGTGGGTGGGGGCAATTCCAGAATGACCTTGATTTTACTTTCGTCGGTGGAAATCCCATTTTTGGACACTATATGCCCTAGAATAACTCCATGTTTAACCCAGAATTGGCATTTGAAAGGATTCAAAGAGATGCGATATAATCTACATCTTTCAAATATTTTTCGTAAACACATCAAGTGCTCATCTCCCAAGAGGAATGAACACAAAGATCATCTAAGAAAGCTTCACAAAAGTCCCTTAGATATTCCTTAAAGGCTGTGTTTATCAATCGTTGGAATGTTGCAGGTGCATTGGTTAAGCCAAAGGCCATGACGCGAAAGGCAAACACTCCAAACTCCATGATAAATGCTGTTTTAGCTTGGTCCTCTACTGTAATTGTGATCTGATTATAATCAGAGTACGTGTCTAAAAAGCTATAAGCCTCCTTGCCTGCAATTCTTTCAAGCACATGTTCAGAATACGGCAAGGGGTAATGATCTCTTCTGGTGGGTGCATTAACCTTTTTGAGATCAACGCACACTCTGAGTTTCCCATTCTTCTTTGGTACAATGACTATTGGAGAAACCCATTCTGAGTGCTCAATAGGGTATATGAATCCACATTTTATAAGCTTTTCAATTTCCTCTTGTACAATCTTTGCATACTTAGGATTCATTGGGTAGGGATGTTGCTGGACTGGTTTAGCAGTGCTAATCATTGGAATTGTGTGTTGCACCATAGAGGGTGGAACACCCTTCATATCATGGTATGTCTAAGTAAATATGTCCTTGAATTCTTTAAGAAGCCTCTTAAGTGTAGCTTCCTCCATCTTGGTGAGGTCTTGAGCAATAAAAACTGGGTTAGACTCCTCACCTAGATCTGCTAGTTCTATCTCCTTAACTACCGTCGGGACATCGTAGACACCGCTACTCCCATTGTAGGCGTTCGTTGGGCCTTTGTGTAGACGACTTTACGTTCCCCCATGGTAAACGATTTGAAATGCTCGGGTGCGGGGTGTAAGTCTACCGGTTCTTGTTGTGCCATGCTTTTTTCTTTTAATTCCGCATCCTTTTGTTGTTGTGGTAACTCTCGGTTTTGACGCCTTCTCGCAGTACAACTTAGTTTCGGCTTCTCTTCGATTCCTAATTGGGCGATGTCATGAGGTTGCGGAATACACCACATGACACTTTTGAGGTATTGTTCCCAATTATCTGCTAACTTTCGATGAGCGTCATATGCTCCTACATAACTAAGCCATTCTGTAGTGGATCTCTCTTTGTTTATTGTAGTTCTTACATTAGCTCGATAGCGTTGTTGCTTATGTCTCGTCTTCTTTTTACTTAGTTTTTTATTTTTGTTTATATCAGATTTGGACTCACTTGAACAATCTTCACTTGTGTCCCCCTCACTCTCGGGGTTACTGTCCTAGGCCTTGAGCACGTGGCTTCCACACTTGGGTGAATATTTGATTCATACCCCCTATCATGCTCAGAGTCAGTTTATTCTTGAGATTCAGACTCAGAGTCACATTGGTCAGAGTCTTCGCTACTTTCAGTGTCAACGGAGTTTGCCACTTTCTTGCCATCAAGAGTCAAGTGCATAACACCCATCATGTTTACTAGCACTAATGGTGGCATATCTTGACCCTCAAGCGTTACCCAACTTGTGCCTCTATTTCCCCACGTGTCTATGGTTGCCGCCGCTAGGTGTACCCAATCCATGTTATCCGACAGTCATGCCCGGTAGGACATCCATATAAGGAGAATCTTTCCCATCATCAGTCTCTTTTTTGCATGTATAGTAATACTTTAATGAGGCTGAGTGAATAGTGGTATCTGATCAATTATCGATGATAACCTTGCTTCCTAAAGGATGCGCGGGACCATTCTCAAGATCAACTCGAATGACAGAGTCCTAGAATTGTAGGTAGACATGGTTTTTCGACCAGTCATGCACCATTTGTGCTTCCCTCATGAAGGGATGTCCTAAGATCATTTGATATGATATAGGATGCATAGAGAAATCCATTACAATGAAGGTATGTCTTACCTTGTATCCCAGAACCTTGATCTTAAGGTCCCTTAGCATTCCAATAGGTTTAGCTATAGTTCCGTTTGCCATCTTAACCACTATGTTTGTGACTTCTAGGTGAGGTCTTCCCATAGATTCCCAGCAGTTTTTAGTCACAATGCTCACTCCAGCACCACCATCAAGGATTCCTTTTAGAGTTAATCCCTTGGTAGTAATGGGGAGGGTTGCATTAGATTCGTCACCTTCAAAGTACTGTCCCAACTTGTTAACAGGTATTTCAACGACCGAGTCCCATCTAGGTTGGGCTGTATATCCAAATGTTCCTCCTCATCTTGAAGCGTGTCGGGTCTATCCATATTCGCAAATTGTGGTAACCCTGCCTTCAGTTCTCCATTGAGAAATGCCCGAAGAGCTAAGAATAGCTCAGGATCTCCGTATAACTTGGATATGATCGTGGTTCAGATTTCAGAGGACATGAAATCCGTTAGTTTGGACACATTCAACGGTACTTTTCGAGATATCGGCCCCTGACTAGGGACTGGTGAAGATGGAATCACTTCCTCTTCGATGGGGTCAGGCATTCCCTCACTAAACATTCTTTCAAGCAAGAAGGGTGTTTGCCCACTTCCTGATGTCCTATCCTCACTTTCTTCCCGAATGATACTAGGTATAGCTAATGGTTTATGGCTCCTGTGAGGCTGAACTTGTGTAGGAAACACTGTGTCTGGAATCTTGATTTTTCTAGGGTCTGGCTCGAATTCTCTTTGTGTTTCTTCCACCAAACCCCTTAAGTGTTGCACTCGTTCAATCTCCTCTACTGGGTTTGGGTAGCTTCCAATCTTTTTCTTGAGGGTTTTTGGCCCACGTGGCTTGTCTTTGGGAGTCTCAGTCAGTCTGGGTAGCCGAGAGGGCATTAGCTGACTTGGTTAAGGGGACGGAGGATTTTTCTTTTGTTTCCCCTGATTTATGTATTCGCCTAATTCTCCTTCGTTGAGCTCCCGAGTGGGTTCCTCCCTTAAGGTAGTGGCTTCGGTCCCCATGGTATCTATTGAATCAGCATCATCTTCAGGATCTTTCATATACTCGGGGTCGTCTCCTGTTCCTATATTAGTCTTTGAACTAGGTTTGGAGCTTGTGGCATTAAGCGATCTCTTTCGTCGCGTTTTCTTTTTCTTTGCTCGAGCAATTGATGCAGTATCCCTCTCTTCAAGAATGTAGTTTTGATTTTGAAGCATTGACCGTGTGACTACATTCACGGGTACAACTGGTGTGGTTCCTAGTGCCTCATTAGTGACCTCAACCAAATTCAATGGCGTAATCTTGGGTGCACTCGGATTATGTGGACATTGAAAAATCAAATGATCTATGCCACAACGATTACATGTACCGACATTCTCGACGTGCTCCCTTGATTTGGTTGCATTTGAGTAGCAATCTTCTGTAGCCTATTAGGGCACTTTGCTACACGATGCGGTCCACCACAATCGTAGCATTGAAGTGGTGGTCTCCTCGCCAAGGTATTAAGGTTTTGCCCTCTTGTGGGCGAGAGCAGCCGCTTGATATACATGCTTGACTTGCCTGAAATGATCCTCCATGTAGTACTGGGGAGTCATTTCAAACGTATCAATCCTATATGGAACAGTGGGGTCTATATCCACTTCATAATCCCCACATGCACTATGTGACTCACTACCCATCTGGTTTATAGGGGTAATCCTTGGATGTGGAGGTTGTGGTGCTAGCACTGGAGGTGGTAACGACACAGGCTAGACTAGATTTGGGTTCCTTGGAACTATGTGTTGTGACGGTTGCTCGACAGGTGGTGCAGGCATCAGTGCTGGTACTTAAGGTGTGTTTGACCAGGCTAGTGGTGCCTGATTTGCTAACATACACTTAAGTACTAGACAATCCTTAGATTTATGGCACTTACCACATGTATTGCAAGTCCCATTGAATTTAACTCTGAATGTGGGACATTCACTCGTGCTATGTGGTCCTAAGCAAACCGAACACCATTGTTGCTCTCTTCTTGGGTACATATGGCTATTTTGAGGAGCTCGATTATCCCTAAAGTATTCTTGGAGAGCCTTAGTAAGGTCGGCTATAGACATTTCGGACATCTTGGTCTCCTTGGCAATAGGTTTTACAGTGATTGGCTCGTGCCCAAATACTTGCGAACTAACAGACTTTGTCTCCGAAGACATCTTTTTACCTACAATCATCAAGTTGTCTTCTAACTGGATTGCATTGGTAGTGACTGCTTCCCACGTTGTAAGACCTCTAATGACTAGGCCATTGTATATGTCCTCGTGGCGCAATCCTTGGTGAATCTATCAAGAAGTTGGTTGCTATTGAAGCGCTCATCGGGAGTACAACGGGAGTACAACGAGAATTTAGATGCTTTAGTCGACTAATAAAGTCTCTCACTGACTCTCCTTCCTCACGTTCAGCTTTTTGGAGTTGAGATGCTACTCCCCAAAGCACACCCTCATGTATGTATTCTTTCAAGAACAATCTCCTGAGAGTGGGATAGTGAGTACGCTCTTCAACCCTTAAAGTTCGATACCAATCTCTGGCTTTTCCACTCAAGGTTAAGCTTTAAATTTATGTAGCTCCTTGTGCTCTTCCAAGGAATCACACACGTGTTCAAAAACTTCAATGTGCTTCCTAACATCTTCGTTACCCCACTGAAGTTCTGAGTGAGCTTAGCAACTTGTACCGCCTTGCGTCTAGGCTCTCTCTTAGGCATGCCACGCATGTTTTCCACAATAGATCATCCGATCGTTTGAGAAAACGCTGCTAGATCACCTAGGTGAGCAGGCATAGCTGGTGGAGGCACTTCTGGGATGGCCTGGTTGGAACAGGAGTTGGCATTGGTCTTGATATGTATGTAGCTGACGTAGGATATGATATGTGACTAGGCATAGCTCCTCTTGGATAAGGGTTCTGATAAGGCATTTGTGGAGCATGCGCTATTGGCATAACAGGAGGCGTAGGAGCTACATGAGCATGAGTAGCGATAGGTACATATGGTCGATATGCGCCGGTATGCACTGTTGTAGGAACTGTACCACTAGGTAGCGGTGTTGTACTAACTACAGTGGTAACGGGTGCACTTTCCATCATGCTTATCATCGGAGTAGGCATTGTGGATTCCCTAATGGAAAGTTGAGCCAAAGTTGGAAAGCTAAAGTTACTGCTCATGGGCTCAACCTGCATTGAGACTCCAGGCGAAACAACATACGAAGGATCTATGGGACTCACCGAGGGAGTCTCCAAAATTGTGACAGGGTTGGTTGTTTAGCCTTGCCCGTATCCAAAAATCTCATAGGGCCAGTGGAAACTAGGTTCACTCCCCTATTCTACCTCTCAAATTGGATAATTATATGGATAACTTCACATATCATTTGTCGTTGTTCATCTAGATTGGTGGCACTAGATGTAGATCGTACGACTTCTAACCAACCTACATGGTATGTGTTACCCGTGTATAGGTCAGTCAGAGTCTCCGTGTGTACGTCATATTCCCAATTTTCATTGAGAAATATCCCATCTAAACTTGACGTGCCAAAAGGTTCTCTTGAAGTGGACGCAATGTCACTTCTTATGGATTGACTTCTAGGGACCTCTACTTTGGGAAGAGCGTCAGAAGGCGGTAGCTCAGTAGGGCCTTCATTAAATGAAGTGGGTAGAATATCCACATGGACACTCTTTGGGAGGGCAGGGTCTACATGAGATGTGAATGGCGAATCTACTTCCCCTCCTCCTTTGTTTACTTCACTTGTCGCAGGTTCAGAGCGCGTAGCTCTACTAAAAGTCTCTATTAGACGACTAAACATGCTAGATCCAGGTTGTGGGGCCCAAACTGGCATGTTTTGGCTTGCTTCCTCTCAAAGTTCCTGGTAGGGTGCCCTTCCATGACTTTAGAGTTAGAGGACGAGTCACTAGCCGCTATTCGTGGATCTTGGGTTGCACTTTCTTGGGTTCTAACTAAAGGCCAAGATGCTAATGTGGAGGGATGGTGTGAGCCTGTGTAAACTGAAACGCTTTCTAGTTGCTCAGACTCTAGCACCCGACCAGAGCATATATGCATGTGATGTGGGTACCCTAAGGGCGTTGGTAACTACCCTTGAAGCCCACACAAGTGGTTTCTCACGTGTTTCGCACCCCGTTTTTACTTATTTTTGTCTTGTTTTCAACCCGTTTTTACCCCCTTATGGACGAAACTGGACTAAGGCATGTGATAGCTCAAGACGAGCGTATCATTCAAGGGGTCCTAGCGTGCTTTACAGCACAATGTTCGCCTATCCAGAGCTCTCGTGGTCCTCAGAACACTCTATTTGTGTCTAGGTGTGAGGCCTAAATTTGAAAGTCCAAGGGTGCCTTTGGGGGGAAAGGTGAAGGCTTTGTCCCACATGCCCACTCCACTGCTTTGGGGTAGACTATATATAGGGCTTCACTCCCCTTAAGCTTTCACTTGAAAGAAAGTTATGGAGGCTCACTCTCCTATATATATATATATATCAAAAGACCGAGGCCGGCGGGGTCGGGGTCAATTGGGGGTTTTTTCTTTTCAAAATTTTTTTCAAATAAAAAATTTATTTTCGCTTCACCACACAGGTTTGGGTTTCGTTTTCGTTGTCGTTTTATTATTATTATTATTATTATTATTATTTATTTTTTCTCTTTTTTTGGGAAAATATTTTAGGGTTTAGAGTTGGCCGCAGCAGCGCCTTGCTGCTGTTCTGCCCTCCGTGTTCACACACACGCACGCACACGGTGCGCAGAACTGAGAGAACAGCCCTTTATTCGTGTTCACACACACATGCACATAGCGCGCAGAATTGAGAAATGGCCGGGTAAAACAAGAATGAAAAACGAATGAAAGTCAACACCATACACACAATCACGCCTCTCTATGCCTTTCTTGCAGGATAAATTTGACTTCAAACAGTAGCCCGACCTGCATCTGGAGCTTGGTACAGCAAACGGATGAGTCCATGGCTCTTTTATATGGATCTGTTGGTTGATCTTGCTGATCTTCAACGGAGATTCCATCTTGAATTTTTTATAAGTGAGTATATTGCCGAGTACTATGAGCTAAGAACTATCGAAAAGGCCCTTGAGTGGACAGGTGGTGAGCGTTCTGGTTGCCAATGATGCCATAGATACTCCGATGAAGGAATGATTGCAAATTAAGATTCAACTGGATATTTTGGAGGATTGTGATCAGTGATACTATGGCTTCATTAAATGGTTGTTTTAAAGATAGCTGAATCTATGAAGAAAGCAATTTCATATTGGGTGTGTAAGTGGTGTTGTTACCATATTATAGTAGTGATGTGTGTGAACACACTTAGGACCGCCGGGGCACTTTTTCCCTCACTAGGAGGTTTTTTCCCCCGTGCATTGTATATACGCCCATTATCTTCTAGGGCTTGTTATCTTTCATTTTTGGCACTCATAATACACTACTGTGTTGTGCTCAAGCTTCCTCATCTTCTTGAAGTTGTGTGTGCATTCCTGCAACCCTAATTCCAACAATTGGTATCAGAGCAGGCTTCCTCCTCCCGGGCAGCATCACCGGCACCTGCCGCTTCATCTCCTCCGATTGCAACGAGGTTTCACGAGCGTCTGCAGGCTAGTATATGCCGTGGGCGAGCCCGTAGGGCTCGGTCGTTTCAGAATTTTGATCTGGAGTCATTTCGCCCTCCGTTTTTGCATTCCAAGTACTGCGCAGGCAAAATCGTCATACTGTGCAGATTTTCTGTCAAGATTAAAATCTGCAGGACAGGTGCCCATTCGTCTGTTTTGGGCTGTGCTACATAGCACAGGTCGATTTTATACAGGTTTACCTCTTGCAGACAGCATTTACATCTAGTAGTACAGTCATTGGCCATGGCTGACAACAATGATGTATTCCGCATGTTGGCTGCTGAGGATAAGTTGGATGGCACCAACTATCCATTGTGGGCATATATGATGCGACATGTATTGGTAGCAAAGGGGTTATGGAACATTGTGCAGGGTATTGATGCACGTCCTATTGTGGCTGGGAATGCTGCAAACACATCAGAAACAGGTACTGTTGATGATGGTGCAGGCACAAGTGCTGTAGCAGCTGTTCGAGAACCACCACTTTCAGCAGAGCAGATTCGTTGGGATGGTAGAGATGCGCAGGCTCATGCCTTGATTGCGCTGTCTGTCAAACGTACCATTATCCCACATATTCGCTTCTGCAGGACTTCTAAGGATGCTTGGGATGTACTTGCCACATTGTATCAGGCAAGAAATGAGGCTCGTGTTGCTTATCTCCGAAAACAGTTGGAGAATGAGCATATGAACGAAGGTGATTCTATGGATAGCTTTTTGACAAAGATCAAGGATTTCAAAGAGCAGCTCATTTCTGCAGATGAAATCCTGTCAGACAGTTCACTTGTGCAGACTGTTTTGAATGGTCTACCAGATTCTTATCAGGGTTTTGCTTCCACTCTTCGCTTGATGATGAAAGGCAATCCCAATGCCTTATCATTTGAGGAGTTAGTTTCTGTTTTGCTGCAAGAAGACCAGTCAAGGCAAAACAGGAATATTATGCGTGTCGCAGATCAAGCTTTCGTTGCTAGTCAGAGAAGCCGTAAAGGTAAAGCTGGCTTTTCTTCTAGTAAGCAGAAATCTGCAAATGCTGCGCAACCAAAGAAGGAAGACAAAGATGAGAAGAAGGGTGACAAACAGAAGACATTTTGCAAGTACTGTAAGGGAAATGATCATGTCATCAAAGCGTGTCCTAAGCTGGCTGCGAAAGAGGCTAAGAAGAAAGAGGCTGGTATGGCTGTTGCAGATGCCTCTCCTTCTAACAATGAATCTGCTAATGTTGTGCTAGATACAGAATGGGCATTCAATGCGCAGTGCAGTTATGACCCATCTTTGCATGACACATGTATGTCTGCAGTAGATTCAGATGTATGGTACTTTGACAGTGGTGCCACTAAGCATATCACCTCGCAGCGCAGTTTATTCACTTTCCTTGAGTCTGCTCCCACAGGGAATACTGTCACTTGTGCCAATAACTCCTCTTATCCCGTTAAAGGAGTTGGACAGATTGTGCTGAATGTTGCAAATGGCAACACCTTTACACTTTTTGATGCATTGTATGTGCCAGGGATCAAAAAGAATCTGCTGTCAGTCTCCGCATTTGCCAAAACAGGTTTGGTTGTAAAATTTGTGGATGACAGATGTACTGTTCATGATCTCTCTTGTGGTGACATCATTGTAGCATCTGGTTCACTATGTCGAGGGCTGTATAAGCTCAATATGGATGGCAAATGTGTAGAGGATTCAGCATGTGCTATTATGGATACGCAGGCTATTTCAAATGCAAAACTGTGGCATGCACGTTTTGGTCATCTGAATTTTGCAAGTTTGCTGCGCCTGCAGAAATCTGAAATGGTGTCTTCTTTGCCTAAGCTTGAGGCACCTGTCAAGCATGTTTGTGAGGGCTGCATATTGGGTAAAATGCAGCGTGCTTCCTTTCCCAAAGATGGATCAGTGAGAGCTGAACGCAGATTGCAGCTTGTTCACAGTGATGTTTGTGGTCCCATGCAAACTCCATCATTTGGAAACTACCTTTACTTCGTGACTTTCATTGATGATTTTACCAGGCATGCATGGGTATATCCTTTGAAGGCAAAGTCCGAAGTGTTTTTGTGCTTCAAACAGTTTTTGGTTATGGCTGAAAATGTGTCAGAAAGTAAGATGGGCACCCTCCGTTCAGATCGAGGGGGGGAGTATATGTCTTCAGAATTTAATGCATTTCTGGCTGAGCGTGGGATAAAACACCAATGTACAGTGCCGTATACACCACAGCAAAATGGTGTGGCTGAGAGAAAAAACAGGTCTCTCATGGAAATGGCAAGATGTATGGTTAAGAGTCAAAGTCTACCACATGGTTTTTGGCTTGAGGCTGTCATGTGTGCCACTTATGTACTAAACAGGTGTCCCACCAAAGCATTACAGGTTGTCACTCCATATGAGGCTTGGCATGGCCGCAAGCCATCTGTTGGCCATTTACGTGTTTTTGGTTGCCTGGCATATGCATTAGTGCCTGTGCAACATCGCAGAAAATTGGATGACAAAGCTGTCAAATGTATTTTTGTTGGATATAGTGCTGAGAGCAAAGGCTATCGTTTGTATCATCCACAGACAAAGCGCATTTTGGTTAGCCGTGATGTTGTATTTGTGGAAGATGCGGTTCAGCCCTTGGTTTCATGTACTAAGGAGACAGATATCAGCTCACGTGATGTCTATGATACATTGTTGCCTCTTTTCAGTGGTGCACAGTCAAGTGCAATACCTCATGAGGCAGTTTTTCAGCCTATGCAGGTTTTAAATGATGGCACAGATCAGCCTATATCTGATGCAGATGTGCATGATGCACTTGAGGATGAGAGACAAGAGATTGAGGGCTCTAGGAATATGCCTAGATGGCTGGTGCAGACTTTGCGTGACAGCAAGTTGGATGCCCCTTTGTCTAGTCGCACTCGTTCTGGCTCTCATGGTGCCTCTTATGCGTCAGATTGTTATGCATTGGCTGTTTCTAGTATGTGCGATGAAAGTGAGCCTGTTTCATTTGATGAGGCACAAAGTTCAGAAAATTGGATGACTGCTATGCAAGCAGAATACGATGCTATTATGAAGAATGGTACATGGTCTTTATGTGACTTGCCCCCTGGCAAGAAGGCCATTGGCACTAAGTGGGTATACAAATTGAAGCGTAAGCCTGATGGCACAGTGGATCACCATAAGGCTAGGCTTGTTGCAAAAGGTTATGCTCAAGAGAAGGGCATTGATTTTGATGAGACTTTTGCTCCCACATGTCGTATGACCACTGTTCGTAGCATCTGTGCATTAGCAGCTCATAATGGTTGGAATGTACATCAGCTGGACATAAAGACTGCGTTCTTAAATGGAGATTTGCATGAGGAGGTGTATGTATCGCAGCCTCGTGGTTTTGTTCAAAGAGGGCAGGAAAACAAAGTGTGCAGGTTAAAAAAGGCTTTATATGGTTTAAAGCAAGCTCCACGAGCTTGGTATGAAAAAATACATGCATATTTGACTGCACATGGGTTTCAGAATAGTCCAACAGAAAGCACTTTGTATGTTAAACGTGTGGATGGTGTACATCTGATCATTGCTCTCTATGTCGATGACATGCTGCTCACAGGACCAAATAAGAATCATATTGCTGATTTTAAGGCTGATTTGAATGCCTCTTTTGAGATGTCAGATTTGGGGCATTTGCATCATTATTTGGGGATACAATTTAAGCAGTGTGATGGAGGTATTGCTTTGTGTCAGACAAAGTATATTGAAACATTGTTGCGGAGATTTGGCCTTGAAGACTGCAAGCCTATTGCTACTCCAATGGAGACAGGTTTGAAGTTGAGTCTTCATGATGCTGGAGATCACTTTGATGTCACACTCTATCAGACAGCTGTTGGTTGCCTCATTTATGTATGCATTACGAGGCCAGACATTCAGTTTGCAGTCTCACAGGTGAGCAAATTTATGCATAGCCCAGGCATTAAGCATTGGCAGGCAGTGAAGCGTATCTTTCGCTATTTGAGTGGTACTCGGCATCTTGGGTTGTTTTATCCCAAGGGGGGATCATTGCCGCCAGATTTACATGCTTTTTCAGATTCTGACTGGGCTGGTTGTTATGACACACGCGTGTCCACGAGTGGTTTTTGCTTCATGCTTGGAAGCTCATGCATATCATGGTTGAGCAAGAAGCAGCCTACTGTGGCCACTTCTAGTTGTGAAGCTGAGTACAGGGCAGCTTTCACAGCTACGGTTGAGTGTGTGTGGCTCAGACGCCTTATGGCTGATTTGGGTGTTGGGCAGCCATCTGCCACCACCATCTTCACTGACAGTCAGAGCGCATTGGCAGTTGCGCGGAACCCAGTGTTCCATGCTCGTACGAAGCACATTGAGGTGCACTACCATTATGTCAGGGAGAGACTCTCTGCAGGAGAGATCAGTTTGGCTTATGTGCCAACACAGGATAACCTTGCAGACCTTTTCACAAAGGCTCTGCCTCGTGAGAAGTTCGAAGCTTTTCGCAAAGCTTTGGGCTTACTCCCTTTTGTGGATTCGTCCACATAGCTAGACACTTCCCTATACATGAGTGCTAGCTCTTGTTCACCGCATCACTCCAGGGGGGATTTGTTACCATATTATAGTAGTGATGTGTGTGAACACACTTAGGACCGCCGGGGCACTTTTTCCCTCACTAGGAGGTTTTTTCCCCCGTGCATTGTATATACGCCCATTATCTTCTAGGGCTTGTTATCTTTCATTTTTGGCACTCATAATACACTACTGTGTTGTGCTCAAGCTTCCTCATCTTCTTGAAGTTGTGTGTGCATTCCTGCAACCCTAATTCCAACAGGTGTGACTAGCTTTAAGTTTGCACATAAACATCCGGCTAGGGGGCCTGGGAGCTCTTTTCCCAGGTACCTGGGACAAAACCTAACCAAATTCTTAATAGGATCCCATGAGACTGGATGGGGTTAGGCTGGACTGATGGATTCGTAAAATGAGACTCAATTCTGTTGTAGTACGCTAGATGAAGTAAATCTCGAATAGTAATTGTTCTATGGAAAGAAAAAGAATCAATGGCTGTGCCTCTCGATGGGGAAAAAAGCATTGATCTCTATGATCCAAGTGCAAGTTCTTCTTTGATCCGACCAAGTGACTTTAAGTTCGGTTGGATCAGTTTGGTCAGTAATGACCTTGACTACGTTAGAGTAAACTTATTCTGGAGAAATCACCCGTGCTTGTCAGGCAAGGGAAGTTTTTTCGAGTTCGGTTTTTGGAAGAACCGAGGGATTAGTCTCCTGTCCGGATATCCGTGGGTGAGGCCCCGAGTGAGAGGACCTGCACCACGCAAGGAGTGCTTCTTCTGCTGCTAGCACCACCGAATCCGTTGCACGGAGGGGCAGGGATCTTTCAGAGGGAAATTTGTAAAATGTTTCGGAGGGGGCGCCTCAAATAAGTTTTGTTGAGAGGTCTTGTT
The DNA here is from genome assembly GCF_041138505.1 of Cibotium barometz. Taxonomy (NCBI): domain Eukaryota; kingdom Viridiplantae; phylum Streptophyta; class Polypodiopsida; order Cyatheales; family Cibotiaceae; genus Cibotium; species Cibotium barometz. The sequence goes on from NC_141070.1 coordinate 11,071,784, forward strand.
TATTATTTTCCTCCTCCTCCACCTTTTTGCATGCTTCTTGAGCTACCAACTTGTCTTGGGTAGGTCCTGGATTGGGTGGTGGGGGTATCTGTTCTGTGCCCGCGGGCTCCTGGTGGTGCTTCTTAGCTAGAGTGGGGAGAGGTCTATGGTGGAGATAGAGATGTGATCATCGCATTGGACCACTTAGATGTATGGCAGAGGCAACTCCTTCCACCCGGTTGCATGATAGAGCACCTTCATAATAAGTAGTGTGGCCACTACCAGCTTCCCCTGTGGGTTTGAACATACCGCATGCAGCTCTTTGAAGAGGTACTCTACCCAATTCACCATTTGGCCTTGGTGCACATGGGCCAATGTGGTCATGCTGCACCTGCTAAACATGTCTGTCCAGCGAGTAGTGAGTAAAAACTATAGGGCCCGATTTGGCACGATCAAATCCTCTTGTGTGATGTTTGCCCACTCCACCCTAGCTTTTTTGGGGTTGCCTCTATATAATCCCGTGGTGAGCTTGGGGGCGTTGGTGATCTTGACATAGAGCTAGTCTAGGTTAGGGAGTTGTAGGGCATCTCTAATGAGCTCAATGCTGTGAGCTAGACCCTATGTCTCTAGCCGTCATTGTCCAAAACCTCACCTATATGAAGGCTGGCATTATAAGTCTCTGTGAAATAAAGGTTGTTCTAGAGATCTGCCCCCCATGGCTCCAGAGTAGGCAATCTTCCCAGGCCCAGCTGCTCCAGCTTCTGTACAACTGTAGGGTCGATTGCTATTGCCCTGTAGCATGGCCTGGTGAAATATAAGAGCTTGTGCTCGACCTTATGGTTATTCTTCATTAGGGAGTTCACGGTGTGGCCATTCACTTGCTTCATTAGGGCCTCCCCCTGCTGAGATAGCTGTGTGGGGTGTTGGGCATACTCCTCAAATCTGCCCCCTTCTTTCGGTCGCTTTCTCTTGATGGAGGTATGGTGGAGGACCTCCCTGGAGGAGTCCAAGGTGTCAATCATGGTGCAAGAAGGGTGTGAAGGCTCGAGAGAAAATTTTGCAAGAGTTTGGCTACAAGGAAAGATGAAAGTGGGGAAATAAGAGGGTGGGGCCTATACTTATAGTTTTCAAAAGGGTACGGCTATGGCATCTACAATGAATGATCGTGGCATCTGGAATGAAGGACCATGGCATATGGAAACAAGAGCAAACGGGTGCGGCAACTCCAGCAAAAGGCCGTGGTATCATGATCGAACGAGTGTGGCCTTCTAATTTGGTGGTGGTACGGGCATGGGCTTTTGAAATGGAGAAGGGAACGGGCGTTCGCTTCCAAAAGCTGAATGGAACGGGCATTTGCTTTATGAAGGAGAAAGGAATGGGTGGGGCCTTTTGAGTAAAAGTTGGTACGGCTGTGGCAAATTCCAAACACCCATGGTAGATGGTTTAGAATGGAACAGCCGTGGCATTTCATTGTGTGGATTGGAACGGCCAGGGCATTTCATTATGTGGGTTGGAACGGCCGTGCAAATTTGGAACGACCGTGGCAAACTTGGGACTTGTAAAGAGTACGATTGAATTTGGAATGCCCGTAAAAAAAGCAAGTTGGTACAGCTGTGGCAAATGTGGTACGGCTGGCTCTTTTTTTTGGTAAGCACCTTGAATTAGGTTTTGTATCCAAAGGCTATGCTGCTAGCACGCCATTGTGGGTTTTGTACTGTGACTACGTGCCCAATTCGCCAAGGTGAGAAGTCAATTCCAATTTGGCAATGGCGAGGTGGGGGGTGTTACATCCTTGAGGAATTCAGAGGCTAATGAGACTGAAGGAGTTGGTAATGGTGTTGTAGTACTCTGTTTGCAGCCTGCTAACAGGTGGAGGAGTTACTAGAGATTGAAGGAGTTGGTAATGGTGTTGTAGTACTCCGTGTTGCAGCCTGACAATGTTGAGGGTGTATCATTAGTCAACTCAATCAGCGGAAGAATGGGGGTTATAGTGTTGCTGTGAAGCTTGTGCTTCCCTTTTTCCTAGGTAGTCTTTGTGGCAAAAGTCACCTTTGGTTTCCATTGAAAGATAGGGGACTGCTAAGCATCACAGGGTGGAAGTTGGGGATCCAAATATGATGATTTCCCTCATAGAAGTGCTGGGCTCGTATAGTAGGAGAGGTTTGGGGATCCACCGCCCGGGGGGTTGGTTTTGGGCTCGGTTGAGACTTTGATTGAGGATTGGGGTGCCATGGAGAATGTTCAGGCTTGCGTTTGTCCTATACCACCTATAGGCTTGTGGTTGGTGAATTTGTTGCCGTCGTGGGAGACAAGGGGCTTTGGTGCCTGTGGGATGAAGGGAAGGGTTGGATTGTCGGGGATCCATAATGTAGATTCGCCTTCATAATAGCCTTGTGCTATTGAGAAGCTTTTTAGGTACCCAATGAGGAGATGGTATACCCCGTGGAGTTCGGTTTGTTTTGTTAGAAATGTTAGTTGAGTTAGTTTGGGTTGGTGGGTCAGCAGCTTGTGGGGTGGCGATGAAGTGGGTTGCTGCCAAGCGTGGTGGTAGGGAGGGAGTGAGAGGAATTGATGTGGTTGGAATGGTGAGTGGCCTCTTTTTTAGTGGGATGGATTTGTGGGGGTGTGGTGATAAAATAATGGTGGGTGGTGAAGGGGGGATTTTGTGGCATGGGGGAATAGTGGCTGCGGGCTCCTCGTCCGTTCATGAGAGGACAGTAACTTGGCCAGAGGCCAACCAGTTGTGAGGTTGCCGTTCGTGTGTCCTAGTCAATGTTGCACCGGTTATGTCCCCCATCCAACCCCTTCTAAAGGAGTATTTCTTCACGCATGGTTCGCAGGCATCACATAGAACTTCCCTTCCGAGGGATCATTTTCGATGTGGAATAAAAGTGTAACTATGCCTAAACAATGAACATGTTGTGACGTTACAGTGGTAACGATGACATGGGTTTTTTTTAGTGAGGGTTTCCCAATGGAATGCCATGTTTCATGGGACATCAAATTGTAACTAGCCCCTGTATCGACAAGAACTAATTTTTGGATAAAGAACATCAGGGTGGTCATTCCTAACCACAACCGAGCTGTCTTCACCTCCCATTCTTCTTCTTTAAGGTTGACCACTTGGGCCAGATTGACCATGATGTGTCTCTACCGAAGCTTGGCTTGCCTTGCTTTGGTCTCTTGTTGCGCAACTTGTTTCATATCCTCATGGTATTTCTTGCACTGTTTTTTATCCTGGATGGCTCTTATGGTAGCCTCAGTGAGAGAGCCATAGTAGCGTTTGAGTTTGCTACCATTGAAAGAAAGCTCCAATTTCTTCAATTTGGAGAGGATTTTAGAGGATAGTAAAAATTATCATTATTTCAGCATAATACTGGCATAGTATATTTCTCATATTTTCTTACAAAGGCTAAGGATCTATTTATAGGTGAGGGAGGCCTCTAACCAAGTCCAACTAATTTTTAGAATTTTCCAGGTTCATTTGGTTGAATTTGGACAAGATTTGCACCTAGTTTGGTTCCCTTTTGATTTGGTTCTCTTTTGATTTGGTTTGATCCAAGAGAGAGGAGAGATAAAAAAATATCACAATATTTTTTAGTTTAAAACTCCACCACACATGTGAATTAGGTGCCTCCTTGAAGGGACCCCTTTTCCTTACACATGTGTCAAAAATGAATCATTATACCCAAAATATCTCATTTTTTTAGTAATACTCATAGTTTTTTACCAATAAACCTTGTACATAGTCAACTCTTCATCTTATGTGGACATTTACTCATTTTTGGGTATCTTTCTTTTACAAATTGGATTTATCTCCTCCCCACACATGGATTGATCCTATTCGCCCATAGGAACCTTAATTGGACCATAATCCAAAAATTTTCGAAAATCTAGACCCTTAGGCTAAGGTCCTTTATACCTATTTCCAATTAATTCCAATTGCACATTGGAAAGTTCTTTTTGAATTTCTATTTCAGGGGAACCCACTAGGAGGATTTTTATATCCAAAAATATATCAATTTTGGACTACCTCTCTCTAGATGTTTTCTCTCTCTAGGTCAAAACAAGGTAAAACAGAATCTTTCTTTTATTTCAGAGGGGAAAATAATTATAAGATTAGAAAGGGAGGTTCTTACTCCTGTATACCTCAAAAGCTGGGGGAGAAGAATCTTACATCCTACCCCACTTAAAAAATGCGAGATGTCCTCATCTCGCAAAGTAGAGGACAACTCTTTCCCTTAAGATCCAACTTATTCTAGGGTTCCTTATATTTTGGTCAACCCAACAGAATCCTGGGATAAATATTCCTTATATAGAACTCATCATTAAATAACAATTCATTCAGATTATATCATTCATATCTTTAACACAATAATGGTCCATTAGATCGAAAAATTTCTTTCTGAACATTCCTCCATGGGAATTTCAGTCAAGCAAGTTTTCAATTTTTCATCCTATTAACTTGATCCACCGGGTCAAGTGTTAAGAGTATCAATCTGACAGCACAATCCACTAATCTCATAGTGATTTGCTGAGGTCATTATCATCATTCCAGTTACAAACATTATCACAGAGACTTGTCCCATTCATCCTCATTGTGGTTTTGCCCAACTTATCACTTTTCAACCAAAATTCAAGAATCATCTTTTTCCAATCAGAATCCAAATCAATTCATCAATTCTCAACCAAAATTTTGAAATCATATCAACCACATTCAAATTCATCATCTGGATAGCATTTTTGCTTATAATTTCAAGGTCTTAGATTTACTCGTATATACTGCCAGTAAAGAGCTGCAGTTATACTCTCGGTATATACGGGTAGTCACGGTCCTTGGAATTATAAGGTAAATACCATCATGTCTAGGCCTCAAGCAAGTCAGGGGTTCCATACAATTACGGTACTTCCATCTGAAGACCCAATTACCAACTTATGAATTTCAGTTTGAATACCAATTTGTATGAATTTCATCACACAATTCCAACCTTTTACTGTTACTTCATAAATTTTTGACATTTTTGGCTTCTCAGTTGACCCTCATCAGCCAATTCACTCTGATACCAACTGAAAGATCCCTGCCTCCTCCATGCAATGGATTCGGGTGTGCTAGCAGTGGAAGAAGCACTCCTTGCGCGGTGCAGGTCCTCCCACTCGGGGCCTCGCCCATGGATATCCGGACACGAGACTAATCCCTCAGTTCTTCCAAAAACTGAACCCGAAAAAACTTCCCTTGCCCGAAAAGCACGAGCGATTCCTCCAAGATAAGTTTACTCTAACGTAGTCAAGGTCATTAACTGACCAAACTGATCCGACCGAACTTAAAGTCACTTGGTCGGATCAAAGAAGAACTTGCACTTGGATCATAGAGATCAACGCTTTTTTCCCATCGAGGCACAACCGTTGATTCCTTTTCTTTCCATAGAACAATTACTATTCGGGATTTACTTCATCTAGCGTACTACAACAGAATTGAGTCTCATTTTACGGATCCATCAGTCCAGCCTAACCCCATCCAGTCCCATGGGTTAGCGAACCGCCCAACCACTGTAGTGATGGGATCGTATTAAGAATTTGGTTAGGTTTTGTCTTCGGTACCAGGGAAAAGAGTTCTCAGGCCCCCTAGCCGGATGTTCATGCAAACTTAAAGCTAGTCACACCACTTACACACCCAATATGAAATTGCTTTCTTCATAGATTCAGCTATCTTTAAAACAATCATTTAATGAAGCCATAGTATCACTGATCACAATCCTCCAAAATATCCAGTTGAATCTTAATTTCCAATCATTCCTTCATCGGAGTATCTATGGCATCATTGGCAACTAGAACGCTCACCACCTGTCCACTCAGGGTCCTTTTCGATAGTTCCTAGCTCATAGTACCCGGCAATACACTTATAAAAAATTCTAGATGGAATCTCTGTTGAAGATCAGCAAGATCAACCAACAGATCCATATAAAAGAGCCATGGACTCATCCGTTGAGGACCAGCAAGGTCAATCAACCAGATCCATGCCTGGTTTCAGAAAACAACTCTTACTCCTTGTTCCAATATCTTTCACGATGTGTGTATCTTTGGCGACCCAGAGCCCGAGCACCGTATGGCCAGAACCCTCTAGGATCCTTCGCAGGTCACCTAGCGCTTCACTCATAGGCCGCTTCCTTGGTCCCTCATCCACTGTACCAGAAGCTCACTATTTAAATCGAACCGAGACTCGTCAAGACCTCGGCCGCGACCTTGCTACGCGAGACGTCCTCTGTTGACTCTCTGTTGCAACTTTATCAATTAGGTCTCCACGACCTTATTCACAAGACGGTCAAAATGCTTCCCCATCATTCTTGACATAAAACAGTCATTTACAAACAAGTCACAATTATAGTTTCTATAATGAACTCTCGTCTTTCCACATTGTCCCTCATCAGTCAACATTACTTATTCCACATTCAATTCATATGTGTACCCATTGTTATTCAATCACATCATTTTCCATCTCATCACATCAGATTCATTCACATCACATATCATTATTTCACATCACATATCATTCATTCACATCCCATTTCATTCATTCACGTCCTGATTTGCATGTCATCACATCTCATCCATTCACTCATATCGACGTCACATCCTTTCACATACACATTCGCATTCATTATTCCACATACACATCCACATTCGTACATTTACATCCATATCCACATCCATACATCCACATCCACATCTGCATTCATACATCCACATCCATATCCACATCCATATCCTCATCCATACATCCACATCCACATTCATACATCCACATCCACATCCACATCCACATCCATACATCCATTTCCACATCCACATCCACATCTACATCCATACATCCATATCCACATCCACATCCACATCCATACATCCATTTTCACATCCATTTTCACATCCACATTCATACATCCACATCCATATTCAATATCATATCCACTTCCACATCCATACATCCACATCCACATCCGTATTCATACATCCACATCCACATCCACATCCATATATCCATTTTCACACATCCATTTCCACATCCCATTCATACATCCATTTTCACATCCACATCCACATTCACATTCATACATCCACATCCATATCCATATCCTCATTGTGGTTTTGCTCAGCTTATCACTTTTCAACCAAAATTCAGGAATCATCCTTTTCCAATCAGAATCCAAATCAATTCATCAATTCTCAACCAAAATTTTAAAATCATATCAACCACATTCGAATTCATCATCTGGATAGCATTTTTACTTATAATTTCAAGGTCTTAGATATACTCGTATAAACTGCCAGTAAAGAGCTGCAGTTATACCTTCGGTATATACGGGTAGTCATGATCCTTGGAATTATAAGGTAAATACCATCATGTCTAGGCCTCAAGCAAGTCAGGGATTCCATACAATTGTGCGGTACTTCCATCTAAAGACCCAATTACCAACTTATGAATTTCAGTCTGAATACCAATTTGTATGAACTTCATCACACAATTCTAACCTTTTACTGTTACTTCATAAATTTTTGACATTTTTGGCTTCTCAGTTGACCCTCATCGGCCACTTCGCTCTGATACCAGCTAAAAGATCCCTGCCCCCTCCGCGCAACAGGTTCGGGGGTGCTAGCAGTGGAAGAAGCACTCCTTGTGCGGTGCAATTCCTCTCTCTCGGGGCCTCGCCCACCACGGATATCCGAACAGGAGACTAATCCCTTGGTTCTTCCAAAAACCGAACCCGGAATTACTTCCCTTGCTCGAAAAGCACAGGCGATTTCTCCAGGATAAGTTTACTCTAACGTAATCAAGGTCATTACTGACCAAACTGATCCGACCGAACTTAAAGTCACTTTGTCGGATCGATCATAGAGATCAACGTTTTTTTCCCCATCGAGAGGCACAGCCGTTGATTCCTTTTCTTTCCATAGAACAATTACTATTCGGGATTTACTTCATCTAGCATACTACAACAGAATTGAGTCTCATTTTACGGATCCATCAGTCCAACAGCCTAACCCCATCCAGTCCCATGGGATAGCCAACCGCGCAAGCATTGTAGTGATGGGATCCTATTAAGAATTTGGTTAGGTTTTGTCCCAGGTACCAGCAGGGAAAAGAGTTCCCAGGCCCCCTAGCCGGATGTTCATGCAAACTTAAAGCTAGTCACACCACTTACACACCCAATATGAAATTGCTTTCTTCACAGATTCAGCTATCTTTAAAATAATCATTTAATGAAGCCATAGTATCACTGATCACAATCCTCCAAAATATTCGGTTAAATCTTAATTTCCAATCATTCCTTCATCGGAGTATCTATGGCATCATTGGCAAGCAGAACGCTCACCACATGTCCACTCAAGGGCCTTTTCGATAGTTCCTAGCTTATAGTACCCGGCAATATATTCACTTATAAAAAATTCAAGATGGAATCTCCGTTGAAGATCAACAAGATCAACCAACAGATCCATATAAAAGAGCCATGGACTCATCCATTGAGGATCAACAAGGTCAATCAACCAGATCCATGCCCGGTTTCAGAAAATAACTCTTACTCCTTGTTCCAATATCTTCCACGACGCATGTGTGGGTATCTTCGACGACCCAGAGCCTGAGCACCGTATGGTCAGCACCCTCTAGGATCCTTCGCAGGTCACCTAGCGCTTCACTCATAGGCCACTTCCTTGGTCCCTCATCCATCGTACCGGAAGCTCACCATTTAAATCGAACCGAGACTGGTCAAGACCTCGGCCGACCTTGCTATGCGAGACGTCCTCCGTTGACTCTCCGTCAGCTGTTGCAACTTTATCAATGAGCTCTCCACGACCTCATTCACAAGACGGTCAAAATGCTTCCCCAGCATTCTTAACATAAAACAATCATTTACAAACAGGTCACAATTACAGTTTCTATAATGAACTCTCGTCTTTCCACATTGTCCCTCATCGGTCCACATTACTTATTCAACATTCAATTCATATGTGTACCCATTCTCATCCAATCACATCATTTTCCATCTCATCACATCAGATTCATTCACGTCACATATCATTCATTCACATCACATATCATTCATTCACATCCCATTTCATTCATTTACGTCCTGATTCGCATGTCATCACATCTCATCCATTCACTCATATCGACATCGCATCCTTTCAAATACACATTCGCATTCATTATTTCACATACACATCCACATTCATACATCTACATCCATATCCACATCCGCATCCGCATTCATACATCGACATCCATATCCACATCCATATCCTCATCCATACATCCACATCCACATCCACATCCATACATCCATTTTTACATCCACATTCATACATCCACACCCACATCTACATCCATACATCCATATCCACATCCACATTCATACATCTACATCTACATCCACATCCACATCCATACATCCATTTCCACATTCACATTCATACATCCACATCCACATTCCATATCATATCCACTTCCACATCCACATCCACATTCATACATCCACATCCACATCCACATCCATACATCCATTTTCACACATCCATTTTCACATCCACATTCATATATCCATTTTCACATCCACATCCATTTTCACATCCACATCCACATCCACATGCACATTCATACATCCACATCCATACATCCATTTTCACATCCACATTCATACATCCACATCCACATTCTCATTCATACATCCACATCCATATTCACATTCAGACATCCACATCCATACATCCTTGTTCACATCCACATTCATACATCCACATCCACATCCATATCCATACATCCACATCCACATCCACATTTATACATCCATTTCCACATCCACGGTCATACATCCACATCCACATTCTCATTCATACATCCACATCCATATCCACATCCATACATCCATTTTCACATCCACATTCATACATCCACATCCACATTCTCATTCATACATCCACATCCACATTCTCATTCATACATCCACATCCATATTCACATTCATACATCCAATTCCACATTCACATTTATACATCCACATCCACATTCTCATTCATACATCCACATCCATAATCACATTCTTACATCCATTTCCACATCCACATACACATGCATATCCCTTCTTTCTCATTTCACCCTTGCACATATCCTCTCATCTCATTATTCATATTTACATCTATTTCCATTACATCACATCTTATCCTATTTTCATCTTATCACATTCATTCACATCCTATCGCATCCCATACACACATCCATTCACATGCTATTACCATTTAATAGCTTTTTTCTAGATTGATATACCGACAATAGGACTTTTTCATTTCTGCCAATTGCTTGGTCTAATTAAAGATTCTTTTTCTGACAACTATTTCCGTATTTCTTCTCAATTCCTCAATTGAATTATATTCAATCTTCTTCTTTTGAATAAAAGAATTCATGGGATTTATAGAAATCAATTCTACCCATTTTTCTACTTTTAGTGAATAATCATAAATCGATTTATACTAGAAATTCCTCTTCTTCTCATTTAAATTTCTTGGATCCCAATTACCATGGGAATTCCTCTTTTTGCATTTAATTATTTACATTCCAATGTTATGGGAATTCCTCTTTTCCTATCAATTATTTCTCATAAAATAAATTTATCTAAATTAAAATATCCATTACTTCGATATGCTAGAAATTTCTCTTTGCCCATCTAAATGATGGAATTCCAAATGTCATAAGAATTCCTCTTTTGACATTTAATTATTTCTCATAGATAAATAAATTTATCTAAAAATTCATCTTTGAATTTAAATAAATTATCCCATAATTCCAATATACTAGGAATTTCTCTTTTCCCATCCAATTGATGGAATTCCAAATGTAATAGGAATTTCTCTTTTAACATTTAATTATTTCTCATAGATAAATAAATTTATCTTAAAAATTCATCTTTAAATTTAAATGAATTATCCAATAATTCCAATATACTAGGAGTTTCTCTTTTCCCATCCAATTAATGGAATTTCAAATGTAATAGGAATTCCTCTTTTATCATTTAAACTTATCGATACAAAAAGATAAATTTAACTAAATTTTCTCTTGAAAATTAAATAAAAATCTTCATTAATTCCTTTGCACTAGGAATTATACTTTCCTTATTTAAATATTTGAATTTCAATATGGTGGAAATTCCTCTTTCATCATAAGAATTTATCTATACAAAAAGATAAATTTAACTAAAACCTTTCTTTAATTTTTACATAAAATATACATTATATTAGTATTCCAATTTTTTCTCTTAATTCTTTGGAATACATGCATTTTCGTTATCATGGGGATTACTCTTTTAACATAAAAATAAATTATTAGAATTCTCTTTTTTCTAATTTATTAATTAAGCATAAACATAAAAATCAATTTCTCCATGATTTCAGTGGAGAATCATTCAATTAATCTAGGATGATAATTCCTAGAATATGGTAGGAAGTCCTCTTTTCATATTATGAATGAAAATGTTTTATGTGTTTATTTTACCCTCCACAAAACCCCCACCCCTCTTCGACGCAAGCCTCGCCAACGAGAGCCTTCACCTCGACCACCCCTCCACCCCCGTCGTAGACATGACAGCCCTCCCCAAAATTTCAAAGAGGACGAGACTCCGCCATGCCACCACCACTAGAGCGTGAGGAGGTCAACCCTCCATTGAATCCTCTTAACTGCGGGACCCCCTTGGTTGCACGGAGTCATAGCAGGCGATTGTCATCCTACTGGCAGAACCCATCACCTGCATAACAATAGCATGGACATCCATGTCTTGCACCCTTACCTTGAAGCCAAGCATCGCCAGTTGGCGGTGAGAACACCCACCAAGGCAGCACAGAGGATACCACCAGCCACCCACCCGCTGCTCGCCCCATCATGTTCAAACTCATGGGCGAGCATCCGGCCTAGAGGTGCCCTTTCCTCGTCAAACCCTTCATCTGGGAAACTTATTGCAATGCGCCCAACGAACTTCGCATTAGCCCAGACTACCATCCTATACGAAGACGGTGGGCGTGGAATGTTGTCCACGAGGAGCAGAAGTAGAACCCTAAGTTAAAGTTCAGCTTTTCTTGGTTCGCTCCTCCGACGGGTGCAGCAGCCCTGCACGGAAGATAATAATCTAGCGCCTCAACGAATTCATCTACAACCAAGTCTCAAACCCAGTCGTGATCGCAACAATCCTCTTTTTCCACTTGATCATTAGGTTGCTAGAGTCATTTCCAGATTGGGACCACTACCATGAAGGCACACAGGGTTTGGCCTTCATCGACATCAACAAAGGCCCAACCCCCTCAAGCAGATTTTTGGCTACTACGAGAGCGGATCATGTGGATGCCTACCTGGTGCCTACAAACCTGGTGCCTACCTGGTGCCTACAAACCTTTGAAGACATAATGGAGATGACCTTCTAGACTAGCTACAAGGTCTTCCATTGAGCCCCCCTACTCCAACCTCGCGTCGTGACTTCATGTTGGAGATGACCTTTTGGACCAGCTACAAGGTCTTCCATCGAGCCCCCTACTCCAACCTCGCGTCGTGACTTTATCCAAACCTACTTGATCTACTACAAATAGATCCGGCTAGCTCCAAGGAGGACGGACCTGCATTAGGGAGGGGGGTATGTTAGCCACTCTGATTAACATTACCTTTAGGGTGGCTACACTCTTTATAGTCTATCTTTTGTAACCGTGTAATGCACTTATTGTATAAGATACATGGGATGACCGAGTTTACACCTTGTGTAATGCCGATCATGTGAGGAATAGTTATACATATAGTAAGAAAGAGTAGGAAGACTAGTTTTCGGCCCCCAATTGTAAATGGGCGGCCGACCATTGTAACTATGAGTTCTTATATATAAGTCATTTTATAAAATATGAAAGGGACAATCCCATTAGTCTCATTTGAACTTGCCTCTTCTCTCTCTCTCTCTCTCTCTCTCTCTCTCTCTCTCTCTCTCTCTCTCTCTCTCTCTCTCATTTGAACTTGCCTCTTCTCTTCTCTCTCTCTCTCTCATTTGAGCTTGTGGATGTATGTTAGCTTGTGTTTTGCTTGCTTGCATGCTTGATTGTCGGTGTATGTAAGTAGGGATGGTAATGCTCTCATTTCTCTTCTTCTCTACTCGCTCTTTGCTATCTACCAAGTCCCTTTGCTATCTACCAAGTCCCTTTGCATGAGATGAAGGTTGGGCTCTCCATAGCTCCCTCCTTCTTGCTCACTACCTATCCTTTGAATCTCTTCTTGGGTGACACAAGAAGAGGTGGAGTGAGCCCCTAGCAGCTTCACATCAAGGAGTTAACCCTCTTAGGGTTAACTCCTTGATGTGACACAAGAAGAGGTGGAGTGAACCCCTAGTAGCTTCACATCAAGGAGTTAACCCTCTTAGGGTTGGCTAAGTGCAACTCTCCGGACTTGACCCTTGCATGTGTCTCTCTTCTCTTCTCTTTCCTTCTTGTGTGCAAGGTAACATGTTATCTTTAATATATAGGATGATAGACTGTGTGATAGCCACTTTGGAGTACTAGAATTATGGCGTAGTTTTAGCGCTATAACTGATGTAGTTTGGTTCACACTATGGATCGACCATTGTATATTATAGTAAGAGAGTATTTTCTGTTATAGTATGTACTCTTATCTCTTTATGTTAATTATTTTAAAGAAGAGAAGAAGACATTGGAAGAAAATTCAGCCATCCATCTCTCTCTTGTGTCTTGCTCTCTTGTGTGTGTGTGTGTGTGTGTGTGTGTGTGTGTGTGTGTGTTTTCGTGCAAGAAACTCAAGCTCTCCCTCTCCCCCACATTCTCTTTAGAGTTTTCATGCATTCTCTCTTTAAAGTTAGTAGATTCACGGAGGCTTTGCATAAAGGACATAATTTGGTTTATAACCACAATATCTTGAGACTTGAAGATCTACATGCTTATGTTATCCATAAGGTAGGGGCTGTTTGTAGAGTGCAACTACATGCTAATGTTACCCATAAGCTAGAGGATATTGTGGATTACCCAAAGAAACAAAATTATATATGAGTGATTAATTAATTGGAAAGATCTATTAGCTGTTGTGGATAGTAGAAAAAGGATCCTAAGCTAAGATTTTTGTGGATTAAGTGGACCCTGAGAAACAAGATTATATATGAGTGATTGATTAAGTGGACAGATCAATTGGATTAAGATATCATTTAGGAGAATGCTTATTCACTTTCGAGCCAAGGGCATAAATGACATGTCTCGATAAGGACATAACATCACTAGCATATGTAAGCCAAACAAAATTAGGGTTTATCACAGTGTGAGTTGTCCTTAAGTTAATAATACCCTATAGTTACAAAAGCTTGGGCTTGGCTAATCTGGACACAAGTCATTTTATGTGACTCCGATCATAGAAGTGGCGCTTTCCAAGAGTCCAATCTTGGTGTAGTCCTCTACTAGCAGTGCTCACCTAACAACAACAATCCTACAAGATTAGGATGCATGGTATGGGACATGTATGCCTTACCTGGTGATACTCTAGCTGATACATGGCACACCATGAATTTGATCTAGCCTATGGTTGGGGTGGAGAGACACTAGCCAAACCCTAACATGTCATTGTAATTATTTTGTGAGTGTTATCCTCATGTGTTTGTAATTGTTACTCGCTTAGCCGCACGATGACGGGAATTAGCGAAGAGTTATTCGTACTATGATGGGAATTAATGGAGAGATATTCCTAGATAGAATTAGGTTATTAAATTTACTACCTTAGGAGTGTTTCACTAAAGGTCCTAGGTGGCCATTGCCTTTCATGGAATTTAATCTATGTACCAAAGCATAGAGGACAAAAGCAAAGTGCTTAAAAATGAAAACATCATATTGAGGAAACCACAAGATAGAAATGGAAAAGAAACATATTGGCAAAACTGGTAAACTAGTAAGCTTGCACCATCTTTTCCATGTAGAAACAATGCAATCATGAAAATCCTTGCATGACCTTTGGCTGTGAAGTATAATCATATGAGAAAACAAATCAAAGAGAAGCTTAGAACAAAACTTTATTTCTTACATGACCTTTGGCAGTGATGCCAACACAAAGTTTTGATACTAAGAGCTCTGCTACAAATGAATAAATAATAGTAAACTCCTATCCTCCTCCTCTAACTTTAAAACCTTCTCCCCTCCTCCTTTAACTTGAAAATCTTTTTTTTTCTTTTGAGACAAATCTTTCTAATTATTTTTGTGTACTCTACGCCCACTTTACAAATTGTGTACAACTCATATGTCTCTCCCTCCCTCCCTCCCTCCCTCGCTCGTTCCCTCTGAGAAATTTGATGTCTTGACAAAGGCCTTTGATACCTAATAATAGATACTAGAGGCCATCTCGCTATGTTTCTCTCTTTTCCATGTTTAAACTTTTCTAAAAATGTATTATTTTTCCATGTCTTAACTTTGTAGCCTAACTAGAATAGTGTGAGAGGAGCCTATGTTCCCTTGGTAAAATCCCAAAGGGTTGGTTGGTCTCTCTTGCACACATCCACGCATCCCAAAGGGTCGGTTAGTCTCTCCCCCACACACACATATATCCACGGACATCCACACAGCATGTTCCAGTCGAACGAAAGAACCCTTGTCTTATTAAACTCATCTTCTTCTTTTTTTTAATGCTTCAAATTAACAAGAAATGGATATTTATACTTTGCTTGTATATATACAACTCACACAGACCACTACCAACAATTTGTACAAGGGTGTACATCCGAAGTAGTGTTACAGTGGACATTGCTGACCGCCTGAATGATAGCTTCTGCACTTATGCCACTGGCATAGTTGGTGATGTCAGCAAACACATGTACATCCTCTGGGATAACACACGTCCTCTTCTACCAACGGAGCTAGTGGTGTGGTTGCAAACTTGTCTCTTTTCAAATAGAGTGATCGATACACACTACTCATCCAAAATCGCTTTGACCTCGCATCGGCATCGTTTTAAGCCTCTTTTCTCATAGGTAGCTCAGACGGGGGATCCACAGGCATTTAGAGTAGGCTGCAGTTCTATCTCAACCCGCACCAGGTGATGATCGGACGTTCCTCTCGAGGACACGATGGTGTAAGAGCCTGGCACAAACCTGTAAGGAAGGAGAGGGGAAGCCAGGATGTAATCCATCCGCGTGCCGCTCTTGCATGTGCCTTGCACTTCTTCAAGTGGAGCGGGATTACAAGACGTGAGAAAACCCATACATTGAGAGAGAGAAAGAGAGAGAGAGAGAGACTGGGGAGGGTGTACCTTGCCCGGGGGGGAGAATTACAACGGATTCGCTCGCTCCAGCACAGTTCTGACAATCCCGGTAGCCTTGCTGCTCCTTGAGAAAGCTCATCACGTCGTGTCGGGGAGGCAATTTGGCGTTGTTGGCTCGGAACTGTACACAGACGAAGCTATTATATAAGCAGCGTCGATTCACCTCCGATGAGTTGAAAAAGCAACAGCTGGGATAACGAATGTACGACCTTAGCTATGTCAGTCCAGCGGACGCTGGAGTAATCGGCGGCATCAAGGGCATTGAGATCGCCGGCCAGGATGTGGGGGTAACCTCTGAGAGCGGAAGCCAGCAGCGTGGCCTGCTTGAGACGGCAATCCTCGTGCAGGTGGTCGAGCTGGGTGCAGCAGAAGTGCAACTCACGCGGGTTCTTGCAAGGCACGTCCACCACTACACGGAGCACGCTCCTATATAACGCCCATGACACCACAGATCACCTATTAATTCGGGGTCACGACGAGAGTAGAAGAAGGCACGGCAGCCCGCGAATATCAAAG
Organism: Cibotium barometz; assembly: GCF_041138505.1. Taxonomy (NCBI): domain Eukaryota; kingdom Viridiplantae; phylum Streptophyta; class Polypodiopsida; order Cyatheales; family Cibotiaceae; genus Cibotium; species Cibotium barometz. The sequence continues at coordinate 11,088,591 of NC_141070.1, forward strand.
AATGATAGGAATCATATCGTCGTATAATATTCAGTCAATATTATCTACATACCAGGAGTCGTCTTCCCCTAGTTTGTGGACATGGAAGCTCTTAATGGGCCACCTGGAGAGCACGCTGTTGCCGAACTGCGGTGCCCAGCTGTCCGTAAAGGCGTAATGCATGCCCAGGGCTTCAGCCAGGTCAGCGAGGGGCTTCATTCCGTCGGCCTCGTCCGCTTTCACGTTCTGCAGCGCCACCAGATCGGCGTTGGCACCACGGAGAACGTCGAATATGGTTGGGCGGGGGGAAGTAACGGCGACAGAGCTGCTCTGGCGCCGGCGCCGGCGGGGAGCAGTGGTGGTGGAGGTGCTCGGGGGTAGCCCTTCGACAGGAGCCTTGCCCTTAATTATGTCCTGGGCAGGGGGCTCGTCGAAATTTGGCGCAGGATCGGATGGTTCGTGTCGAATCTCGACCGCAGAAGGTAGCACCTTTGCCAGGCGGAAGTGAGAGGCGTTGAAGGAAGCCAAACATATTCTGTCGACAGAGCTAACAGGGGTTGATCTCTGGCTATGAAGCTCGCCCACGGGCTTCACAAGGAACGCGCTGGTCCACCTCTTTTTCTTGCCCATGCTATTCATGGCTGATCGAACCTTCACGCAAACCCTTCTCATCCGACATCGCAGAGTGTGGAAACTTGGCCCTTTCCCTCCACTAGCACCAAACCCAAACGCCATAGCCAAGCTTCCGCCCAAGCCAACCTCCTCCTCTCGTGCTCTTCATGCGCTTACATGCTGGAACATCTCGCATGTAAACTAAACGAAGTTCGACATGCCCCAGCTGAGAACTCCACATCACCGAAGCCGCCTCCACCAGACATCACATGGTTCACCTTATCCGGCGGTGCCGCGCTCTCCTGGCCGTGATCGAGATTCGATATAATAGACTCTCCTCAAAGACAACAAGCGAGTCGGATTTCAAGGGCGTGCTGTCTCCTTTATTTATGTAAGATAAGATGTACCTTTTGTCTGGTCCGCGCACGCCAATGTTTAGAAATCAGCAGCCTGAAGCACCCTTGATTTTCTAGGGGCACCTTTGCCCTTCAAAATTTACTCGTTTGGTGAAAATCTGGAAGTATTTTACGGCCAAAATGCTCAAAATGCCCATCAAAAAGCAACTATGGTTTGGAGCTTGCTCCTTGGGTCAAGGAAAGCTATTCACTCATGAATCATAGTCCTATGTGCTACCTCTACATTTGTGTATGTATGTATGTATGTACATATGTGTGATGCAGATGCATAATTTCTACCTCTCATGCTCTTGGGCTTTTGATTTTAGCCTCAGCGTGCGAATCTAAACCGTACATCTAGCAACATATTCCACAACATTATCAGCCCTCCTCAATCGCTCCACCAATCAAAAGCGGCTAAAAGCATGAACCAATCAAAAGCAGCTAAAAGCATGAACCAATCAAACAAATGGAATTTCATCTGATTGGGCAATCATGCGGGAACCAATCACACAAGTGGAATTTCATCTAACCATGCATGCAATGATGGGAGAGAATCTCCCCCACCCTACAATTCCTTTATTCCCAACATAATGGATCAGGCTTCGCATCTCGGATGCTCCTATTAGGAAATCGGGGGTGGGAGAGATTCCCTATTCCCAAATGCCATATGTTCTTCCATATTTATAGCCCTCAATGATGGGAGGGAATCTCCCCTGCCCCCCATTCCTGGAATAATGGAACAGGCCCGGATGCTCCTGTTCGCAGGAATGGGGGGTGGCTTACACCCAAATGCTCTTTTTTCTTCCATATTTACAGCCCTCAATGGATGCAAACGACAGTATAAATATGCCTCAATAGATGATGCTAACCATATTGGCTAACATTACTCCACGCGTGGCGACTTCTTCAAGTCCTATTTTTTGTACCATACAATGGACTTCATGTAAAACGGTTATGGGAAATCTTGGAGCTTACGCCTTGTGTACGACTTGTGTAATGCCGCTGACATACATTTAGGCTAGGTAGACTAGCTTATTGGGGCCCCCAAGCAATCGGGCATTGTACAAATGAATATTGTATATAAGACATTTTAACTAATGAGAAAATACATAATCCCATTCTCACAATTGAGTTTGACTCTTATTGCTCTTGTGATTTTAGTTGCATGTATGCTTTTGCTCTTCTTCTTTGTTGCATGCATGCTTAGGGATTGTGAGGGTGAGTGATAGTGTTGATGTATGCTTCCTTCTCTCTTTCTCCTCCTCTTGTGTCTACTCTCTCATGCTCTCACTCACCGTGACATAGAAATAGAGGTTGAGCTTTCCATAGCTCTCGCTCTCTTTGCTTCCCACCCATTTGCAAAGCTCCTATGTGGTGACAACAAAAGAGGCAATATTGAGGACCCTAGCTCCACACAAGAGAGAGTTACTCTACCTAGAGTGGCTTGAGGTGCACACCGGTATGAGTCTTATATTCTCCTCTCCTTTTCTCTATCTTGCAAGGCTTGAGTGTTCTCTCCCGTGAACATCTTTGGCACCGCAGTCGGGAAAGTGCCTTTGCTTAGGACTCCCTTGCTATACTTTGCATTTGGAGTATTGGCATAGCCTAGTTGGAGTGCAAATCCACCGGTTTTAACCTTTTTTGTTGATTTTTAATGGTTTATTTTGCTTCAAATTGTGTTGATTTTGATCGATTCCTTCTTGTATTCACATTTTATGTGTTTTTATTCATTTTAGGATTTAATCACATCATTAATCTTTGTATAAACACCATTAGGTAGGTTAGGAAAAGTTAAAGCATGTTATCAAATTGTGTTGATTTTGAATGATTCCTTCTTGTATTCACATTTTATGTGTTTTTATTCATTTTAGGATTTAATCACATCATTAATCTTTGTATAAACACCATTAGGACGCATTGTATGCACCATTAGGTAGGTTAGGAAAAGCTAAAGCATGTTATCAAATCAAAAATCCAAAAATATGCACCATTAAGGAGTTATTAGAGAGCAAAATTTGGATTTTTAGACCAAAACACAAAAAACTGCTCTCTAGTTTGTTTGTGTATGTGTGATCAACTGGGCCTGGGTACGCACATTCACAAGTTTAACACAGAAAATATGTAGAATATTCTCATTAAGGAAGGGGTCATAAAATATTCTTCACATAAACACTCATAATGATAAAAACAGTTGAAAACTGACCATCATGTGGCCCTCACATAACGCTCATAATGATTAAAAAAATAGTTGAAAACTGACCATTATGTGGCCCTCACATAACGCTCATAATGATTAAAAAATAGTTGAAAACTGACCATCATGTGGCCTTCATTTCCACCACTGCAAGTGGCAAACCTGTTAGAATTGTATACATACATGCCAAAGTGAGAATGCACGTACGAATGTGCATTCACAAGTCCTTGATCATGTATGTTCTCAGCTCAGAACACACGTTCATAGCTCCACCGATTTCACCTGGCCATGTACATTCCCAACTCACTTAGCCATGCACGTATCCACTCAGAACACATGTACTCAACTTATAAACACACGTTCACGTCTAACACCATAGATAAGAAATTTAAAAAATTTAGTAGAATCCACAATATCTAGAACACATGTACTCAACTTATAAACACGTGTTCACAAGTCTAACAGAGATAAGAAATTAAAAATTTTTAGTAGAATCCACAATATCCAAGACCACTGCTAGACTTGTGGTAGTAAGAGGGGTGCTCTTAGTTAATCACGCCCTTGCATAAACACAAGGTCCATGCTTGAGGAGAGTGCCTTGAATGATGCCGAATTAAGAGCACCCTCTCTAGACTCAAATCTCTGCACCCTTTACAATCCCAAGGAGCCAAGCAACCCTAGAAATGGAGCATTTGAGCAGTGATAACGAGGATACCAGCTTAAGGGAGACCTATTTTTGGAAATCTATCTCTTCAGAGACGCGTATGGACCAATAATTTTGAATGCCTTACTTCCCACTCAAAGGAGTTTTGTAGATGTCATTAAAAATATCATTCACAAGTGGTCCAATTGAGGAGTGTGAGTCAAAGACTCATCAAATCAACTTCCCCAGCAAATGAGAGATTGCCTGTAAGAAATACCAAGCTCAGAGGTTTTTTCTCTCGATATGGATGCTAACCAGTCTAGCTTGAGAACGAGAAACATCAATCCTATAGAGGAAGGAGTAATCCTTCCTGAAACCATAATAGGAATGGTTATTGAGACAACAACTACTTCTGACAGCTTTTGGCTCGACCAGTCATAGTAGAGTACAAACCTTGGTGTGTTTGGAATAGATCAGAGACCCACTGTCCCCTCTAGCTTCGCTACATCTGATCTCAGTATACGAGAAGTGTAGAGGTGATTAAGTTCAATGTAACTAAAGAGGCCATAGCAACCACTCAAGCCACTATGACACAGGAGACCATCCAGGCTACCGAATGCACAACCATGGGAGCTATTAACCATATTGTCTAACATTACTCCATGGCTACAAGTAAGTTGGTTAACTGAAGCAAGCATTGGCTAGCGCACCAATTCTGCGACCCCCCAATTGGGATCTCATATTTCACGTGCATATTGATGCAACAAATTTTGCTATTGGTTGCGTACTAGCCGAGCCTGCTGGTGAGTTCGAATTGGACTATCCAGTCTGCTTTGCTAGTCGTCAACTGAATGATGCAAAGGTTAACTACACCAACACACAGAGAGAGAAGGATTGCCCATGGTTCACACCATTAAGAAATATCGACATTACCTCTTGGCCAACAAATTCATATTTTTTGTGGACCATCAAGCCTTACTATACCTGGTGAATGAACCTTGCAGCACCACAGGGAGAATCACACAATGGTTGCTATTATTGTTGGAATTCGACTTTACAGTCAAGGTACGAAAGGGAACACATCATGTGTTAGATGTCAAGAATTCCAAATGGAGAACCAGTACAACTGGTGTTGATGATGATCTCCCTGATGCTTGTTTATTCAAGTTGGGCATGGTACCCGAATGGAGTGAAGAAATCTCAGAGTATCTAGCTTATGGTTTTCTGTAGGAAATACCTTTGAACAAAGATAACATGTGGCCGCTTATCAATCTTGTTGCACCTTATCAACTGATTGCGGGAGAGCTATATAAGCTAGGAAAAGATAATGTGCTCAGAAGATGTGTTAGAGAAGATGAGTTCGTCACCATATTGGAAGAATCTCATTCAGGGATAGCACCTGGGCATTTTGCTGGAGAAATCATAGCTCAAAAAGTGCTTCAAAAAGGACTATGGTGGCCTACGTTATTCGGAGAAGCTATAGAATTTGTCAAACGATGCAAAGAATGTCAATGTTTCTCTATCCCACAACAAAAGGACAAGATGCTGCTAACCTATTATTATTATAAGACAACCATTCGAGAAATGTGGGATAGATTTTGTGGGACCTATTAGTCCAACGGCACATCCATCCCAAGCCTGATATGTGATCGTGGCCACCACTGACTATTTCACAAAATGGGCAGAAGCCAAAGCCTCAAAGAGAGACGATGCATGAACAACAACAAAATTTTTATACGAGCAAATCATCTCGAGGTTCGGATGCTCGTTAATTGACTTGGAGAAACTGGATGAGACCAGACTGATAGCATCACATGGACTCATGGTCGAAAAACTACGCAGAAAACATTGGTTCAACAAAAACCTTAAGCAAAAAGAACTGGAAATGGGGAACCTTGTCCTCATGTATAGTGTGGGAAACACTAGGAAAAAGAAACTCAAATACCGAGGCCTAGGACCGTTCTGAGTGTCAAAAATCACACATCAGGGATCTGCTCGAATTGAGACAATCGACGGCATCCAAATGGAGGGTTATGTCAATGGAAGTAAATTAAAAAAATATTTTGGACCACTAACCCAAGAGATTCTCTTGCAAGAACATCTCTTAAAACAACAGAAACAGCTTGCAAAAAAAAAAAAAATCCAGCAAGCACAAGAAGAGGCTAAGGCTAGGGAGGCCAAAGCCAAACATTTATTGCACAAAGGACTAATACATGTCAACATGGCTTCTGTGACCCTTTTGGACGAAGGGGAACTAAACATTGAGCCAGCACAACTCAAGGTGGGACTTACTATAGTTAAAGGCCATGCAACAACATTAATAGATATGGGGTCAAGTCATAACTTCATCTCATATGAAACCTGGGTAGCATTAGTTAAACAACACCTTGAACCCACTGATGTGCAAGTTTGTAGTGTTCACTTGATAACCACAAAAGCCAAGGGATATTTAAATGTTAACATTTCCATCAGAAATAATTCCTTGGTCGGGAAGGTATTTGTCATGCCTGCAAGTTCCATGGAAGAAGAGCTGATTCTAGGATGATCCTGGATCTGTGCCAATAAATGCAATATTTAATGGAAAGAAAGAATAGCATTGCTAAGCACAAGCAAGAAGGTCATGTCCATACCTTTATGGAACTTGACAAACAAAGGAAAGCACATCATAACTGATAAACAAACAATGAGTGCGGTGGCAACACCTCAGAGAATAGAACCAGCATCCATTCCGTGAAGCTTGCCCCCACAATACCCAACATCTAAGGGTACACAGAAGTCGGTGCCCAAGAATCAACTTAAAGATCAACCAGGCAAGAAGGACACCATCAATGATATAAAGACCCCAAGAAGAACCTGCAAACAATTCAAAAGTCAGACCTTGCTGACTCAAACCGATTGGTAGGACTCCAAGCATCCAAAGAGACCTCAAGGATTCCATAAGCAATGGGTTCGAATGGACTTACTTTGAGCACAAGGATACTATCAAGGCAATACGACAATATGGGTACCCAAACTCCACTCAGCGGTGGCCAATACCACAAACAGTTCGAATCATCAAAAGGAGGGTGCTAATAGCGTGCAACATCAACTCCTAACTCAAGTAACAACCACGCCAACCCTTGTGTGGAGGAAGAAGAAAACTCAGCCAAATGGGTTGGGAATTGCCAAAGCAACGAAAGTACCCACTCTGGCTAGACTGAACAAGGAACCTAAAGGTGAAAACAAAGAAGTTCAGCAAGGAGATGTAGATAGAAGCCCTCCACAACCAGGCACAGTGACAACATTGTTCAATTGGGTGGAAGGCACAATAAAAAACTCCCACATGGAACTAAAACGACTGCATCAACAAATGTCCAAAAGTGCCTAGGTGACCCCTTGGTTCTCATGGCAATAAAACAAAAGGTATCCAAGGATTGCACAAATGGATACGAGGTAAGCAAAGTATCATTCACTCATCATGTGCATGTTTGACTGCTTAAACATATAGGAAAAAATGAGAAGTATTCGATCTTATGTATTCCATGTGAAACTGCAGAAAAACGTTCACGCCATGAACAAAATCTAAAACCGTTCACGCCGTGAACAAAATTACAAAGGTTCAAGCCATGAAAAAGCTCAAAAAAGTTCACACCATGAAACGGTAATTTTTCACAAGCCAAACAAAACGTTCATGCTGTGAACAAAATTACAAAGGTTCACGCCATGAAAAAGCTCAAAAAAGTTCACACCATGAAACGATAATTTTTCACAAGCCAAACACGTAGCGCCACGTGGCATTCTTCATTAAGATAGCTGCCCTGTCCAATGGTTACGTTATAAATTCGATTTTCTTTCCTCTTTTTGTCATTTTGCATTGTGTGCGTTGTCTAATCGTGTGCGAATTGCTTCAACGTGTATCTCCCAAGCTCGCCTTCTCCTTATACAACCTTCTCAACTATCCCCTTCGAGGTGGGAGCTTGATCCTCTTCTTTTCTTTTCTTTTTTGTTTTGTTTTGTGTTCTTTCAACGAATTGTGACATCTTGAGAATATACACATTAATTGGTAAACAAATGACTTGTAGCCCTTCACGTATGCATCATTCAATAAAAGAATCCTCATACACCAAACAATCCTAATTAAACGATTAAAAATACGACCAGCAGTTTCACAAAAGTTGTGTTTTCACGAAAGCTATGTTTTCATGCCCGACCTTTTCACGGCCATACACTTTCATGCCTAACCTTTTCACAGCCTGTGTTTTCACGAGCATACACTTTCATGCCTAACCTTTTCATGGCCACACCTTTTCATGGCCATACACTTTCACGTCTGACCTTTTCACGGCCTGAGTTTTCATCGCCATACACTTTCACACACCTGACCTTTTCAACGGCCATACACTTTCATGCCTGACCTTTTCACAGCCTATGTCGTACCTTTCCACGGCCTGAGTTTTCATGGCCATACACTTTCACACACCTGACCTTTTTCAACGGCCATACGCTTTCACGCCATACACTTTCACAGCCTGTGTTTTCACGGCCATACACTTTCACGCCCGACCTTTTCACGGCCATACACTTTCACGCCCGATCTTTTCACGGTCGCACCTTTTCACGACCACACCTTTCACGGCCACACCTTTTCACGGCCCTACACCTTTCATGGAAACTGACCTTTTCACGGCCACACCTTTTCACGACCATACACTTTCACACCCGACCTTTTTACGAGGCCACACCTTTTCACGGCCATGCACTTTCACGTCGGACCTTTTCACGACCTGCACATTCACGTACTCACTCTCACCTTACTCCTCTATGCCATGAACTGACTATTAACACACCAGAGGATTGCTCCTACACTAACTAACTTTTCAATTAAACTAACCTATTCCCCATTTTTTTTATAAAAAAAAGAAAAAGAACAAAGATGATATCAACCCCACTAGTCATTAGACTGATCCTATGTGCCTAATACAGATGTTAGTCTCGGAGTCTGAAGCCCACAAGACCCCAACTACAACTCAAGCCAATAGTTCTACTGGATCCCCAGCTAGTCAGAGAAGAAGGACAACACAACGACTGAAGATGAACTTCTTGGATCCTTATGCCCAAACCTTCCATGGGACCATCATCAGCAAGGAAGCTCACACAGCCCATGGAAAGGTAGCCCTCCAATACCATAGCCCATGGAAAGGTAGCCCTCCAATACCATAGCCCGGAATGTCTACAAATACTGGAAGAGGCTGAAGTTAAAGCAAAACTAGACAAAGTAAGATGGCACAGGTACTCCCACGAAGTATCAACACAGAACTCTGCATATGCTTGCTTCAGTTGATCATATGCTATAACCCGATGGAACCCAGTCGATCAGCTCTACCATGTCAAACAGCAAAAGAAAGAATCCATCAAAGACTATATCCATAAAGTGAGATACCTTCACTCACGATGCTCATAGAGTGATAAGTTGCTTTTGATGAACAATTAACTGGGAGATTCTTGGAAGGAATCCTTGATTCAACCTTGCATAACACCTTGTACTCAGAAGTGTAAGATCTTTGAGCCATATGTGTAGGAGTGCCATAAACTTTGATGATAACTTCATGGGAACTTCTTCAAGAAGGAAGGACCCCTTCTGAAGCATCCTTCAGCACAATACCTTCCAAGGTAGGCATCATCAAAGGGAAAGAGCCATAGGCCACACTAGCCATAGAAGATTTAGTGGATGCAATGCAATAAATTATTGAGCATTTGAAGGTTAGGGTAAAGGAAAGATAACGTAGGCCAACCATATATATACACCCCAGATGTGAGTTAGTATGGTGTTAAATATGACATGCCACAACCACATAAGCATAGAATTCCCCCACTTAAGACCAAGGCAAGGAGGTATCTAGTGCACATAGTGCACTAGATACCATGACACTATCCATTGCTACAAGAGTCAGCAATCGATAGTGCACATAGTGCATGAGAATGGGAAACCATGACACTATCCATTGCTACAAGAGTCAGCAATCGTTGGTTGCACTAGGTCCACCTAGCCAACACCTAGTCTTGCCAGCTCCACTGGTAAGACACCCAGGCTTGCCAACAACCCACCTCACCTGGGGAAATATGTGCCCCAAAGAGGAGTCTTAAGAGTCCCAGAGCTATCCCTACCGCCTCTGATATTACCATACCACCCATTCCCTAAGTGACACCCATGACCTAATTGACCCTAACGAAAATCCTGAGGGGGAGGACGAGGGGATAGTTGGGGACACTAACTACCTAGAGACACTAGAGGCTCAGAGTCTCCAAACTCAGATCCTAATCCACTACGTTTAAGATGACTTAGTATAATCAAATAGGGGAAGATACATCAATGCCCTAGGATCCCACATGCCATTACAGTGTTATCACTACAAGGGGACCCCACCGGGTGGCAAAGTGTCCAAAAAAAGGCTATGGTGTGTCTGAACCAACTCCCATCCTTTAGTACCACTGCACAGGATGTGGCATTGACCACATGTACAAGGATTTCTTGCTAAGAGCATCCAATCCAAGTTCAACCCATGAGCACAAACCATACACCATTACTCGACTCAAAAACTATGCAAGTAATAATGGATAGACACCTAAAGAGATAGCTAGACTTTTCGCCTTCCTTGCCTCCCAAGTGCAAATTTCGGTTAGCTCCTTACTCCAAGGAAGTCTAAGGCTTAAATGACTTAAAGGATTAAAAGTGGGAATGGAAGAACAACTGATTCTAGACTCCTCGGATGAGTTAGAAAATAATGAACCTACTAAGGAAGAGGTTGTTCTCACCAAGCCTTTCCAAAGGTACCATTGAATAAGCAGGGCCACTAGTTCGAAAGTGATGACATGAATGTCATCCTCCTTGTCAAATGCAAGGACAGCCAAGTCACCACCATCTTAGACGGAGTGGCTAGAGTCAACATCATTCCCAAAAGGAATGCTAGGAAAAGTGGGGGTAGCCATCCCTATATACTACCAACCTGATAGTCAAGCTCGCTAACATAGCCACAACAAAATTCACGGGTTATTACAAAACCTAAGAATTAAAACTTTTGGCCTAAATTTATGCCACTCTTTTGTGGTGATAGACTTTTCCGAGCAGCCTTGACTATATCCTAGGCTAACCCCTCATGCGAGAGACCCGAATGGTCCACGATTGGGACACGGACCACATCTATATTCAAAAGCAAAATGAAACCCTCAAAGTAAACTTACAAAGATGGAAAACTCATCTAATGAGTGGTGGACCTTTACGGAAGACTTCATAACCACCAACACCATTGAGCTAAACATGTGCCAAGCTTGTCACAAAATGTTGGATGAATAATATGAAAGTTAGAAGTTTGTCTCATTTCTAAGGCCGAAAGACTCAGAAAATTGAATGCACATTCTTGCAACTATGGATATCCTCCCCACTAGAACATGCATAAGATATACCACGATAGATGGCTAAGAAATCACTTCCATATAGATGTTAAGCACTATAGAAATGTAATAGAGGCTTAGGAAGGTACTTGAAAAATGCACATTATATAGAATATCCCTCAATCTGCTCAAATGCCAATTTTTGGGTGAGGCATGGAATAATACTAGGCCACATAGTTTCTGAATATGGCATCTTCATTGATGACAGAAAGGTGAAGCTAATTCTTGAGCTTCCCCCACCCACTATCTTTAAGGGTGTCCCTCATTTCATGGGACATGTCAGATACTATTGTAGATTTATAATCCTATATGCTAACATAGTGAGACCCTTGTGCAAGCTACTTGTCATCTTTGAGTGGATAGATGAGTGTTAAAAGTCCTATGACACTCTCAAGAAAGCTCTAGCAAGCACATCAATTCTATAATCTCCCAACTAGGATATCATTTTTTATGTGCACGTAGATGCCTCAACTTTCACAATTGACCACGTTTTGGCACAACCAAGAGAGCATAACATGGATTTCCCTGTTTTCTTTGCTAGTTGAAATCCACCAATTGAATGATGTTGAACAAAACTACACTACCACACAGAATGAGAAGGAATTTCAATGGTTTATGTTGTGAAGAAATATCGTCATTATCTATTGGTCAATAAATTTATATTTCTTATAGACTATCAAGCACTTCTTTACCTGGTCAATAAGCCTTGTCCCATGGGAAGGATAACTTGATGGATCTTAATCAGGCACTTCTTTACCTGGTCAAGAAGCCTTGTGCCATGGGAAGGATAACTTGATGGATCTTAATCCTTCTAGAGTTTGATTTCACAGTGATGATTATGTGGAAAGGCTCACAGCATGTGTATGCCGATCACTTGTACATGCCTAATAGAATTATTGGTGATCAAAGTAGAGGATGAACTTCCTGATGCCTTGCTATTTAGATTCTGCATTGTTCTCTAGAATGAGCCTAAGAGATCACCCATTATTTGGCTAATTGTCTTCCCCCAAGAGAGACCCATCAATGGTGACAAAGCACGATACCTTATCAAAACAACAACCCCTTACCAACTGATTGTAGGACAACTATACAAGTTGGACCAAGACGGAATCATGAAGTATTGTCCTTAAGAATTTGAATATGTCGACATCCTTGAGAAAGCCCACTCCAGGGTAGCAAGAGGACATTTCTCTGTAGACACCACTACCCAAAAATTTCTATAGACATGCTTGTGGTGGTCCACTTTGTTTGGAGATGTGGCTAAATTTGTAAAAGGTTGCATGTGAGCGATTCACTAGCAATACACAACCATGATAAAATGCCCCGGCCTATGTGACCCAAAAGTCTGATATAACCAAATTCCTTTACGAGAACATAGTTACTAGATTTTGATATCCGCTCGAACTAGTAAGCAATAGGGGAACCACTTCATCAATGACATGATCAAGTTCCTGCCAAGCGAATTCATGGAGCATACATCGTAAATCCTCACCCCACTAACCCTAAGCCAATGGTCAAGTAGAAAGCACTAATAAGATTATCTATGCTATCGTAACCACCAAGAAAGTAGAAGCCTCAAAAAATGACTAGGAACATAAGTTACGTGCTCCTCTTTGGGCTTACAGGACGGCCTATAAAATCGCCATCAACACGATGCCTTTCCACTTGATATATGAAAACACTCTATCATGCCCATGGAATTCCTGGTCAACTTGAGAATTGCTATCAAGGAGAGATTCATAGGGGATGTGCTGGCCGACCAATTATTTAACTTGAATTCTTGGATGAAGCTTGATTGCATGTTGTCTACGGAATTCTTATCAAAAAATTAAGGTACAAAGAATGGTTTATGAAAAGCTCAAGAATAAAGATATCAAAGTCCGGGACATGGTTCTCCTGTATAGCATCAAAAACTAAAAGCACAAGCTCAAGTATAAGGGGCTATGACCATTCCTTGTCTGCGAACGCTCCCCAAAAAGATCCGTGTACATTGAAACACTTAATGGTGTTGAAATGCAAGGATATTTCAACACCGCAAAATGATAGCAAACTTACATGCTACTATGGTCCCTTGATTGAAAATACCATGAAAGCCATTCATCAGGAAAAAAAAAAGCTGCACTAAAACAAGAGGCCCAAGAAGAAGCTAAGGCTTTCCAAGAAAAGTTGCATGACCACCACATTTCAATAAACATGGCCCAAGTTATTGACCTAGAAGAATAGGACTGGGAGGTGAAGCCCACTAGACTTTGGTTGGGCATGACCACTGAGACTAGCCTGGAACATAAGCTTGCTCTCATTGACACGGGTATGAGCCATAACAACCTAATGTCCCATGCAACTTGGTCCACATTGCAATAACCATTTTTTACACCCACCAATGTGAAAATTGAAGGTGTAGACACAATCAAAACACCACGCATAGGATCGTTCATTCAGTGCTATGTTTTACATTGGGAATAACCCCTTGGGAGAGGGAAGTTCTATGTCATGCCTATAGGCACCATGCGTGAATAAGAGCTTCTTGGACGAGGATGGATGGGACACAATCAATGCTAAATAGATTGGGACTCTTGAACTGCTATCTTGCAACTAATTGCCAGCAAATAGGTAACTGCTATCTTGCAACTAATTGCCAGCAAATAGGTAACTATCCTTATCAGATGAGGAGCCCAATTCTTGTCACACTTTATCATAGAGAACCATTCTCTCATCAAAGAAGTGCTCGGACCCAGCAAACTTCCCAAAGTACCCCACACCCCAGTCAAGCTACTTAAGAAGAGGCCTCTCCAAAAAAGCCTCACCTATGCAAGACCAACCTTCATTGTTGCATACCCCTATGATGAAAGTGGCCTCTCCAAAAACTAACCCAACTAACATCACTACCATTAACACATCTAACCTTGTAGAATCCGAAGCAACTATCCATCTTTGCCAATACCACAAGTGGTGGGTACCAAAAGCTATACTCCAAGCGCAAGGTTACTATAAGGGGCAATGGAAACTCTGGGTACCCAAGAGGAAGGTCCCATATATGCCAATCCAAGCCACTGACCGAACCTTGTACCACAACACCAAACCTGAAGCCCAAACCAAGAACATGGTTTGTCTCAATAAGTTGTTGTTGGAGGCATAGGGCGACTCTACCTGGGAAAAACAACTCTAGCTCCCAAAGCAACGTAGACCACAATGCCCCATCGAGCAAGCCGATATCATGATTATTTGATGTTTAGTTTGGATTTGCAGGCAGCATTATCATACTATTTTAATGAGTGCAAGGCTATGTACATGTATACATCCTTTTGTATAGGATCAAATAAGGAGCTATGGTGTTTACTTGGATTCCATTGACCAATTTGGGACCCTTTGCACATACCATCACTTCTGGGAGGAGTGGTGCATGTGAAAGTATGGGTTTATGATGTTCATGTCACGGCATGGATGATTATATGGGTGATGATGATCATGGTGGTCATTCATGGGATACATTTTGTGTCAGGATCTTTGTACCATTTGAGAAGAGATTTAACAAACTCATATGCTTAAAATCCATTGGCTCAAGACTCTCCACAAATTATTAAGAAAAGTATAGCATAAACAAATAATTGACAAGCATGGAAAATAACCATCAACAAGAGTATTGGGTTGAATCTCCCTTGGCGTGAGAAGAGGCTCCCGTACCTTCTCACCCAGATTTTTTTTATTGATTATTTACAGTACCCCTTTGCAAAATTAGCGCCCTTACAAAAATAGCTCAAGGCTTGCAAAAATCGAGAGCTTGCATGACATATGCACAAAAATAGCAAAAGGGTAATAATAATGTTTGAGCCTATATCAAAAGGGTAAGCATACCAAAATGATATGTACAAGGACATTGGCAAAGCCAATAAATTCTAGAATATGAATATGCTAAATGGGTGTCACACGCTCTCGGAGATCCCATCGGCCAACACATGTCCCACTCGAACTAATGTCCACCGCTCAAATATCGCATGTCCATAAAATAAATATTAGTGCACACAGTTGATTAATAAATTAATCTCGACCATTTAAATTGAGCGTACACAGCTGACTAAACACATTAGTCCTCAAAGATATCAAGCATAACCCAAACACAAAATGTAACCCCGATAAGCATACATCACACATATGGAATTAAACAATGGCGTCACCCACATTTCAATGCATGAGTAATGATCGCACATAGGCATCCCCATTTGATCATAGAGGAAATAAGCACACATCATGGAACACATACTAACATTACCTCTTGTTTGGGTTGCAAACTGACCTCAGTTGCATGTTTGGTATAGGTGGATGAGATCTGGGAAAGAATGGAAAAACCGCTTAGGCATCCATCTAGCATTTTCAATAAGATGGTTCTTGAAGGTCACAAGATACTTGACATAAGTGTTGCCAAGTACGTGTAGTGGTGCTCTCATAGTCAATAATATACTCAAGTTCTAGACATTCTTCTTCATCTACTAATTTGGAAGGTTCTTCTAGAATAGGATGAGAAGGTAGAGGTCTCTTGAATGGTCTCAAAATACTAACATGGAAGGAACTATGAACACGCCAATTAGAAGGTAGCTCCAATTTAAAGGCATTATCATTTATCTTTGCGATCTTGAAAGATCCATAAAATCTAGGAGCTAGCTTAACTAAAAGGTTGGTCTCTACAGACTTGAGTCTCCTTTTCTCAATGCAAAGAAGTACATAGTCGCCTTCATTGAAGATGACATGCTTGCGTTTACGATTCGCATATTTCATGTACTTTTCTTAAGCTTTTTTAATGTAATTTTCACTAAACTATGGATTTGTTCAAAGTCTCTAACAAATGAGTCTACATCCTCTATAAAATGTGAAAGACGAGTCGTAGGAGTTGGCAAAGCCTTTCCATAGACTATCTCAAAAGGTGCTTTCTTGGTAGCAGTGTGAGGACAGTTGTTATATGCAAATTGCAAAATGTGTACACACTTGTCCCACTACATAGGCTAAGATGAGACATAGGATCTAAGCAAATCAATAATGGTGCTATTTGTAACTTCAATTTGACCATTTGACTCATGATGGAAAGCAACAGAAATATAATGTGGAATTGATCATTTGATCAAGGATTGCCCATATCGTACAAGTGGCTCAACTTCTACTGCCAATCAGGCCACCATCCGGACCATTAGTGTACATCCTGGGAATATCACACCACTCAATGTCTTAATAAGAGCCCAAGCTCAATTAGGAGACAAGGAAAAGAACCGAGCAGATGCAACTATTTCCAAAACTGGCCGTAGGAGAAGAGTGAAAAAAGTGGGTAAGGGTGACACAAGGGTCACAATCCAAGATGGTTCCGAAGAAGATACAATCGACATCGGATCCACCCAATCAAAGGAAGAGGGGTATCAAAGGATTAATCACAAGGGGTCGGACCAAGAAAAGCAAAGAGAGAAACCAACAACTCCTAAGGGGGTCGGTTAATACCCCAATGCAGACGAGGAAATAAGAAAGCTTGAAGATGCCAGGGCCTTAGTCGAAGAGTGCCAATGGCTTCATGAAGCCAAAAGCTAAGGGTCAACCGGGTCAGGGATACAGTTTATCCACAAAATGAGTCGACCAGGGATAGGGAATTGGACGTTCCCCCCAATTCCAAAAGAAACAGAAGAGGTTTCCCAAGCAAGCACACTGTCCAGAATGTTTGAGGAAAATGGGTTGGGGGAGTCCATCCATTCGTTCCCTATGGAGGAATACGAGACACGTTCATGGGAAGAACCCTCTATCTCTCCAAAGAACCCAGAGATAGGAAGTCTTACGGCTGTGCTGTCCATGCTTGTACAAATGCCATTAGGGAAACTGTTACACAATTCACCAACCCTATGGATAGATGTAAAAGAATGGGTAGAAGACGGAATAAAGCCAGCTGATACTATAGATAAGGCTTCGCCACCTCTGATAGAAAGAACCTTGAGACATACAAGGAAAACCCGAGTCATTATGATACTAGTTAATCAACTGGGACGCTACTATGAAAGCGACGACACAAACGCAATAATCTCGATTCATCCCATAATGGGTACCAGCAAGCACTGGCTATCCTAGATGGTGGGGCGGGGGTTAGCATCATCACAAAACATTGGTGGAAAAACTGGGGGAAACTTGATCTAAAAAAATTAGATCTAATCATTAAAATGGCTGACGGAACGTCTTCGAGGCCCATTGGGCTTCTAGAGTGTTAAATTCAAACTTTTTACATTTCACTATTATCATACATTTGTGGTCATGGACTTCCTACGCCAACCTGATTCATATGACATAATATTGGGGAGAGCCTTCATGAGGGACTCCAAATTGGTGCATGATTGGTCCTTGGATCATGTGTATGTATGTAGAGATTCACAAATCGTAACAATCGATCTAAAAACATGGAAAGCACACCCCATGGAGGGACAGTTGTTCGGTAACGATTTGGTCACAATGGAATGGACCACCTGTATACAGATATGCCAGCCCCTTGGTGGGAGATCCCAAGGATGAAGAGGAAATGGAAATGTATGCTTCACTTTCTCCTCTAGACTTCAGTGAAAACTGGATGCATGTGTTGGCCACCATTAATGTAATGCAACCTAGAGGGACCCAGTATATGTGGAATCTGGAACCATTCCCATGACCTCTATCTGTATGGTTAATTGGCATACCATTGATGAAGAATCAAAAGAGGAGACATCGAGTATAGAAGGTACCATAGCACCAAGCTGGACCAGTGCTAAACACCTTAGATGGTGGTGAAAACAGAAATGATATATAGACCAACAAAATGCCCTACTACGAAGAAAACCCACGGACGCCTAGTGGCTGAGATACCTTGAGGTCACTAAGTAAGGTACACGATGAGTTCTCAAAGGATTGGGGTGAGGAGTTGAGTAAGATATTGCTGGAGGGAAGACACAAGGAGAAAGTCGTCCTTCAAGCTCTAGAAACACCCAAGCTTACAAAAGTTGGGCACCAAAAATGCAATAAAGCCTTGGTAGAAGCATAACGTGAGGCTAGAAAGATCATGGTTGAAACCAAAAGTGAAAAAGAGGACAAACCAGACTTGCTCTCAGTACCCAACCACTTGAAAACCTATACAGTTGGTGAACGGAAAGTGGTCTGAACTAACGGCAACAATGGTGAAGGAGGATGGGCTATCTACATCATACGATGGCCCGACAAAAGTCAAGGAAGTGGATATTGCGGGACCAGGAGAGGAAGCTCGTCCCGTATACATTGCTAAGGACTTGGCTTTGCCTGAGAGGATGAGCTCATCACTCTCCTCAAGGAATTTAAGGATTGTTTTGCTTGGAATTATAACGAGATGAAGGGGGTACCACCTGAGGTAGTACAACATACGATTTCAATCATGGAAGGGTCGAGACCAACCAGGCAGAAACCATACTAGATGAATCCTAATAAGTATGTGGCAATTGTAAAGGAGGAAATAGACAAGCTCATTGCTCTGCAGATTTCATCTATGAAATCGAGCATATGGATTAGTTGTCACCAATCATGATAGTGCCAAAAAAGAATGGAAAACTTAGGGTATGTGTTGATCTTAAAAAGTTCAACGCAGCCGCTAGGAAAGACTATTATCCAATGCCTTATATAGAATATGTTTTGGAAAGAGTGGCGGGGAAAGAAGCTTATAGCTTCTTGGATGGGTTCTCCGGTTACAATTAGGTGTCCATAGCACCAGCAGAGGACCAGCACAAGACAACTTTCAATACGATGTGGGGGACATTTGCATACAAGGTTATGCCATTCGGCCCCTCACCAATGCCCCAACAACCTTTCAACAGTTGATGTGCACAGCCTTTAAGGACTACTTACAAAAGTGGTTGGAGATATTCATTGATGATATGTGTGCACACTCTCGATGGGCAGACCATCTAACCTGTTTGAGGAAAGTGTTCGAGTGATGTCGATTATATCGTATATCCTTGAACCCCTTGAAGTGTCAGTTTTGGGTCAAGCATGGTGTGATATTGGGACACATTCTCTCAAAGAATGGTATATCCACGGACGATAGCAAGGTCAAGCTGATATTGGAGCTGCCACCGCCTACCAACTACAAGAGTGTACAAAGATTTATGGGCCATGTGGCTGCTTCATATTTTTTTATGCTAAAATAGCCAGACCCTTGTACAAGCTCCTCATTGTCTTTGAATAGAACAGGCGAGAAGGTCATGTCCATACCCTTATGGAACTTGACAAACAAAGGAAAGCACATCATAACTGATAAACAAATAACGAGTGCAGTGGCAACACCTCAGAGAATAGAACCATCATCCGTTTCGTGAAGCTTGCCCCCACAATACCCAACATCTAAGGGTACACAGAAGTCGGTGCCCAAGAATCAACTTAAAGGTCAACCAGGCAAGGACACCATGAATGATATAAAGATCCCAAGAAGAACCTGCAAATAATTCAAAAGTCAGACCTTGCTGACTCAAACCGATTGGTAGGACTCCAAGCATCCAAAGAGACCTCAAGGATTCCGTAAGCAATGGGTTCAAAGAGACTCCAAGCATCCAAAGAGACCTCAAGGATTCCGTAAGCAATGGGTTCAAAGAGACTTACTTTGAGCACAAGGATACTATCAAGGCAATATGACAATATGGGTACCCAAACTCCACTCAGTGGTGGCCAATACCACAAACAGTTCGAATCATCAAAGGGAGGGTGGTAATAGCGTGCAACATCAACTCCTAACTCAAGCAAGAACCACGCGTGTGGAGGAAGAAGAAAACTCAGCCAAATGGGTTGGGAATTGCCAAAGCAACGAAAGTACTCACTCTAGCTAGACTGAACAAGGAACCTAAAGGTGAAAACAAAGAAGTTCAACAAGGAGATGTAGATAGAAGCCCTCCACAACCAGGCACAGTGACAACATTGTTCAATTGGGTGGAAGGTACAATAAAAAACTCCCACATGGAACTAAAACGACTGCATCAACAAATGTCCAAAAGTGCTTAGGTGACTTGGTTCTCATGGCAATAAAACAAAATGTATCCAAGGATTGCACAAATGGGTACAAGGTAAGCAAAGTATCATTCACTCATCATGTGCATGTTTGACTGCTTGAGCATATAAGAAAAAATGAGAAGTATTCGATCTTATGTATTCCACGTTAAACTGCAGAAAAACGTTCATGCCGTGAACAAAATAAAAAACCGTCACGCCGTGAACAAAATTACAAAGGTTCACGCCATGAAAAAGCTCAAAAAAGTTGACACCGTGAAACGATAATTTTTCACAAGCCAAACACGCAGTGCCATGTGGCATTCTTCATTAAGATAGTTGCCCTGTCCGACGATTGTATTATAAATTTGATTTTCTTTCCTCTTTTCATCATTTTGCATTGTGTGCATTGTTTGACCGTGTGCGAATTCCTTCAACGTGCATCTCTCGAGCTCACCTTCTCCTTACAACCTTCTTGAGCTATCCCCTTCAAGGTGAGAGCTTGATCCTCTTCTTTTCTTTTCTTTTTTGTTTTTGTTTTTGTTTTGTTTTGTGTTCTTTCAACGAATTGTGACATCTTGAGAATATACACATTAATTGGTAAAACAAATGACATGTAGCCCTTCACGTATGCATCATTCAATAAAAATATCATCATACACCAAACAATCATAATTAAACGTTTAAAAATATGACGTGCAGTTTCACGAAAGCTATGTTTTCATGAAAGTTGCGTTTTCATGCCCGACCTTTTCATGGCGGCCATACACTTTCACGCCTGATCTTTTCACAGCCTGTGTTTTCACGGGCATACACTTTCACGCCTGACCTTTTCACGGCCACACCTTTTTACGGCCATACACTTTTACACCTGACCTTTTCACGGCCGTACACTTTCACGTCTGACCTTTTCACAGCTTGTGGTTTCACGACCATACACTTTTACGCTCGACCTTTTCACGGCTTGTGTTTTCACGGCCATACACTTCCATGCCCGACCTTTTCACGGTCGTACCTTTCCACGGCCTGAGTTTTCATGGCCATACACTTTCACACACCTGATCTTACAGCCATACACTTTCACGCCTGACCTTTTTACAACTTGTGTTTTCACGGCCATACACTTTCACGCCTGACCTTTTCATGGCCATACACTTTCACGCCCGACCTTTTCACAGTTGCACCTTTTCATAGTCGCACCTTTTCACGGCCATACCTTTTCACGGCCATACACCTTTCACGAAAACTGACCTTTTCACGACCATACACTTTCACGCCCGACCTTTTTACGACCACACCTTTTCATGGCCATACACTTTTACGTCGGACCTTTTCACGACCTGCACATTCACGTACTCACTCTCTTACCTTGCTGCTCTATGCCATGAACTGACTATTAACACACCAGAGGATTGCTCCTACACTAACTAACTTTTCAATTAAACTAACCTATTCCCCATTAAAAAAGGAAAAGAAAAAAGAAAAAAGATGATATCAACCCCACCAGTTGTTAGACTGATCTTATCTGCCTAATACAGATGTTAGTCTCGGAGTCTGAAGCCCACAAGACCCCAGCTACAACTCAAGCCAGGAATGCTACTGGATCCCCAGCCAGTCAGAGAAGAAGGACAACACAACGACCAAAGTTGAACTTCTTGGATCCTTATGTGCCCAAACCTTCCATGGGACCATCATCACAGCAAGGAAGCTCACACAACCCATGGAAAGGTACCACAGCCCGAAATGTCTACAAATACTGGAAGAGGCTGAAGTTAAAGCAAAACTTGACAAAGTTGGTCTAGGTAAGATGGCATAGGTACTCCCATGAAGTATCGACACAGAACTCTGTGTGGAGTACCTAAAGACCTATGACAAGGGGACCAAAAGAGGACAAATCACCAAAGCAGAAGCAGACGACACTACGGAGTAACTTCTCATTATAGAGGAACTCATTACGGAGGCTCTGCAATTTTCAGCCCCGCAATCAGAGTCCACCAACACATCATTGACAAGATGCCTTTGGAGGCCATGCTCAATAAGAATTCATATAATTTGAATGGTGCCGAGTACGAGAATATCCAAGATGAGGCTATAGAGAAAGCTTGCAAGGCCATGTCTTTGATGATGCAAGTAAAGCCTCCTCTTAAAGAATCAAGTCTGGCAAACATGCCAATAGAGACAGCTCCAGAACAAGTAACTCTAATATACAAGCTAAGGAAAGACAAGATGTGGAGGCGGCCACAGCCCCAGTACAGGAACCAAAGGCCCCCATGGAAGCAAGTAAACGACAAAGAACTCTAGAGCCATCAAGTCCAAGCAAATAGGAGAAGATTGGAATATGAAGAAAGATTGCCCCAGCTGGCCTGCCTATAGAACATCGACTATCAACAATTCTTGTAGGAGACCATGGAAGGACTTGACGAGCTGCTCAACCAACCATAGACTAGGCTGGAGACAGAATCAAGCACAAATGCAATGTGGATGCAAGAACAAAAGGTTTGGTGGTGCCACCTCCTAACAACACATATGCTCCACGATCGTAACGCCGCCCCTCTAGAAGCAAGTAAAAGATGCATCCACACAAGTACAAAGGTTAAAAGCAAACTTGGAAGCAGCTGAGGCTACCTACAAAGACGTCATCACATGAAGAGTTTGAAAGCTACAGAGGAGCAAGAGAAAAGGTATAATTCCCTAGAGAATAATAACATGGCCCCAGTTGGCCTGCCTATAGAACATCGACTATCAACAATTCTTGTAGGAGACCATGGAAGGACTTGACGAGCTGCTCAACCAACCATAGACTAGGCTGGAGATAAAATCAAGCACAAATGCAATGTGGATGCAAGAACAAAAGGTTTGGTGGTGCCACCTCCTAACAACACATATGCTCCACGATCGTAACAACGCCCCTCTAGAAGCAGGTAAAAGATGCATCCACACAAGTACAAAGGTTAAAAGCAAACTTGGAAGCAGCTGAGGCTACCTACAAAGACGTCATCACATGAAGAGTTTGGAAGCTACAGAGGAGCAAGAGAAAAGGTATAATTCCCTAGAGAATAATAACATGGTCTTAAGCCAAACAATAGTACAAAGGATCAAGGAGAATGTTTACCTCAATGCCAAATTGGAATAAGCAAAGGAACAGCTCCAGAAGGAAGTCACCTACACAAAGGAACTCATGACACTTCATGCACAACAAGTATAGGAGTTCCAAGCCAATGCCAGGGCCAAGGAAGAAGCATTGAAATACCAAATCACGCAGCTAGTAGCACAACTCAAAGAAAAGGAGGAGAGGGCAAACCATCTACAACATGAAAGGGAACAAACCAATAGGCCTCGTGCATAAAGTATTAGAGCTCTTAATGAAACAATAAGTGCAAGCCAGGCAGTAGCACACAAAAAAGAGTTGGCACACCAAGAGATAGTGAAATAGCTTAAACAACAACTACAAGACACTTAGACGCTGGCGGCCCAAAGACTCCAATAGATTACTGAAGCTCAGGAAAGGGAAGCAACCGTCCGCGAGACAGGCCCAGGAAGATGCAACAAGGAGATTCGAAGATTTAGATGCTACAAAGGATGGTCAAAGAAACGTCAATTTTCAAACCTCCTTAGCAACACAAACTCCTGCCTTGGCCGGACCCTAGCGATGATCTTCATCTCCTACATGAGCATGCCTCCCAGCTCTAGTAACTCATCGGGCCCCTCCTCAAACTCTTTCCTCGTTTTTGTCTACACTAACACTCTCTCTACTTCAGTATGATATAAATCTATCTGAAGATATAAGCCTCGAACTTACAGTAATCAAACAAAATACTGAAAGAGACGTTGATCCTACTGTAATCATGGGAATTTTGAGGGGAGACTTAGTATTAACTAATCCCCCCGACATCTTTTTCTACCCTCTACATCCTATCATGCTAAACCTTCGTAGTTGGTGTCGTATTTCCAAAACTCAGAAATTCTAGACAACAGTGTCAAAAAATTAGACCTGTTTGTCCCAAATGACATTCCTCCAGAGACGCCCGCCAACTATGAGGTAGTAGCACATAGTTACCAATGGGTTATAAGTCATGGGTGGCTAGAGGTATATAACACTCACCAACATCTAAATCTATGTGAGTCCACTCTATATCATCCTTTTGGCATTCTAAAACTCTACACTAATATCTACAAACATTTAGAAGCCATGCTAACCAATGTGCAATACAATTTTGATGCTACCCACATAGGATATCCCACTATCAATGTCGAAGAAATTCCAGACTTACAAGACTTTATTAATTCTCATAAGCCTAGCCACCCACCCCCTAGCACCAGGTCAGGGTCAAGAAGAATCTTCTTCATTATTTTCAAAATCAACTTACGTCTATTTTAATGTCGCTAGTAAGCTACTTAACCCATATCCTAACATGCCACCTACTAACACCTCTCAAGCTGACTGCATTTCCTCATCTTTCTATCCTCCAGAGATAGATTTTCCCACTAACACTCTCGCCCCCCTGAGAGGAGGTACTGGCACCTCACCCATCTCCTCTCAAGAGGTATGACACACCATCCCGTACGATAATCTTGAAGCATTTATTGATGATACCATCTTGGATTCTTTGTTAGCTGGCTGCAGAGTACGAGGGGTTCATTTGTGCGGGCAGTCCTCTTTTGTTGCCAAAGTTAATGTTCAAGGTACTCATGCAGATCATTCCATTTGAGCCCACATGCTGAATCATGCCAGAAGCATTTTTAGAAATCACTCCAACAAAACAGCATAATGTACCATACCCTCTCCGCACCCCATGCCCTGACTTAGAAGAACTACTTCCATTGGCTGGAGAGGGTACATTATGGGCGAATATGGCAAAGCATACGAACCTGGCAAATCCTCACTTAGATAATTTGCTCGAGATACGGATTGTTACATTCATGATCAGCTATTGTTTTAGATAATGGAGGAAAGCAAATCTTGTGCACACTAAAGGTGGCTACACCACCATAATCACCAATGAAGAGCACCCACAACTGTAAGATTTTGGAATACAGCCAGACTGGAGGAATGAGTACCTAGCAATCTCGGAATACAACCAAGTGTATATGAGCATGCCACCAACACTGCTACGGGTCGATCCATTATACATGCCAGTTAAAAGAAGATGGACACCTTGGAATTTCAGGAAACCAAGAGGCACGACTCGAATGTGTGCTACAACTTTTCCATTTTTATACTAGTAACATTTGCAAATATTCAAGAACAAAGACAACAAATACTTACATGGATCAGGGCATGGTGTAGAATTCCAGACCCCGCTATTGTAGCTAGCGTTAGATTTTTGAAATTGGTGGTGGTGCTGAGATAGACCAACCAAAGGAGCCCTATGATGGCTATGAAGCAGAACACTTGAAGTTCGACACATGAACCAGATAGGGGAATCATGTTTTACTACCACCGACCTGATGTCTTCCAGGCTGCATGCATATCACTTTCGAAGACATGGTGGATACAGGATTCTAGAGATCACATTCAGCATTTCGACGCACACTCAAGAAGCTCAAATCCAAGAGGAAATTCTATCGACATGAGTTCGGTGACCAGGTCTTAAGACCTCGGTAATAGGTTCTGTGGACAGAACCTACATTATGAAGGGGGGGATGTTAATTCTATTTTGAATTAACAAACATGATCCTCCAATTGAGGACATTAATAAGTGTCATGAAATGGCACTATAAAAGTTGTACATTATGAGATATTGGCCACCCAAGGCCTAGTAAGTAAGTTTTGGACGCGCAAGTGCGAATAAGAGCCAAATGTATATAAGGCATTTTCTCATAATGAAAAGACACAATCCCCTTTGTGCTATAGAGAGTTTTCCCTTGTGTCTTGAGAGAGATTGAAGGAGAGAAAGAGAGCATTCTAGCATTGTCCCTCTTTTATGCTTGTGTGATTCATGCTTGTGTGCGAGAGTGAGAGAGAGAGTGATTGCCTTATGTGACGGTGCGAGCGACTCTACGGGGTGACAACATGGAGGTGGAGCTTGGAGGTTGGAGCTTAACAAGCAAGCTTGGAGGCCTCAAGGGACTCAAGTTTGAAGCATTGGTAAGTGCCCTACAACAGTTGTGATCTATTGCTCATCCTTTAGGTGAATGTGTAGAGTTCCCTCTGTTGAAATACACAAGTGAATATGGTGTGTGCGGGAATAAGCCCTTGGTTAGAGGTTGTAAAAGAGGATGTGTAAATGTTAAAGGACCTGTGAAAAGGTGAGAAGAATTTACTAGGAGAGAATAAAGGGTAGCATGAGAAGATTTAGGAAGTGTGGAGATATTCTGGGAAAAGTGAAGAGGTGGAGAGAATCAAGCAGAATCAAGCAAAAGAGGTGGAGTGAATCAAGGAGAAATCAGTGGGATTTGATGCTTGGATATAAACTCTATAAATTGAGGCATTGGCCTAATGAGAATTTGCTAGTTTTTTATTATCCATGCCTACATTAAGGTATTTGTTAATTACTCACTAATCACGTCTTAATTATTTACTAATCACTTTGTTAATGATATTGATTCTAGTATTTGATCAACCATAGCTCATCACATTGCTCTAATTTCAACATGGTATCAGAGCCATGCCTAGAATCGATCAGGTTTATGAGCCCATTATCTAATTAATCAAGATTAGTAGATAAGTAGAAATTAATCAAATTTTTAGTTATTTTTCAACTCACCTTTGTACCCCTAGCTGGTGGAGGAGCTCTAGCTCTTTGCACACTCAACCATTGCCCAAACCCTTCTAGCCTAAGATAGCCAACCCATAGGAGCTCCAGCCAAGCCAATCACAAGCGCAAACCGCCGGCGCATGAGAAAGAAGTCGTGATTTTCTGCAGCGTAGGTTTTTCTGATGAATTTGTAGATCTTGTCCACTTCAAATCAAATTGACCTAATTCCTCTTAGCCCCGAGGGTTTTCAAGCATGCTCTACAAGCTGGTGAAGTCAGAATTCAATTTCATCAAGTCTACAGTGAGATCCAAGCTCTTCATCATCAAATCTACATGTGACTTTGGTAAAACAGAGATTAAGCTTTCAATATTTGGTCAAATCTTGTGTTTCTTGGCTTAATCCTCTACTAGACTCATTGCTATTGATGTCTTTGAAATCATTTGAGCTCATTTGAAGTCTAAGGCACCAGATCTGGACTCCCCACATACTTTGTTTTTTGCACACTAAACAGAGGATTAATTTGCTAATTAGTGATTAATCAATGCTAATCACTATATTTTGGTGCAATTGAGGATTCAAATTAACCATTAGGTATCTGATACAGATCCCTATAACTTTAGATTGCAATTTGGAGTTGGTTTGATACTCCAACCATTCTGTACAAATTGGTTACCCTTGATTTAATGTAATTTTTGGTAAAATTGTGCTGATAAATTTGTGATAATCATCATTTTGTATTTAACCCTTGATTAATACCTGTAAATATCACTCAAAATCAAGACTATTCACAGCCAGAGTTGCATTTGGGAATGTGCATAAGAATGAATCCTATACGCATTATGTATTGGGCACATTACATCAGTGTAAATATGGGATCAGACACTGCCCTTGTCCAGAATAAGGCAAGAGGTAAGACCTCCTGCATAAATTTGGGTTTGCATTGCATAATGACACAAGATAAACATCAAAAACCCAAAGGAACTGTCAGCAAAATATTGAACATATTGCTCACATGGAGCAAGAAGACCTAACGGACAAGCTCATGGCCCTAGCCATGAAAGAAGAAGAACATCTCCTTCCAAGAGGAAAATCCACACCAAGAAGATCTAAAGGAAGACATGGACACGAGAAGAGAAGCTACCCCCACAACAAGACTGAAGGAAAAGGAAGACACGGACACGTGGAGAGAAGCTGCCACGACAAGAAGACTGAAGATAAGAGAAGATGTGAGGCTCCAAAGAGTGAGGAGCCATGTGAAAATCTCTGAGAGAGAGAGAGAGAGAGACCCCACAACCCAATGTAACCTACCCCAACAAAGTAAAACCACCTCTGGGGCCACTGATGATGTAGGCCACGTGGTAAATAGATGTATGTGTGAGCACTTTAGTCAAGGTCGCGGGCAACTATAGTAAGCCTTGGACACATAGAGAGAGAGTGTGTCAAGGACTATGAGTTTAGGGACTTGAGGCACTGGTCGTAGGCTATCAAGTAAGAGAGAAACTTGGTATAGGGTCCAGGTGTGCTAAGATAACTTGAGGGGAGGTGTGCTAGACACTAGTCGCGCAGACTATCAAGTAAGAGGGAAACTTGGTATAGGGTCTAGGTGTACTAGGAGTATTCACTTGAGGGGAGGTGTTGAAATATACAAGTGAATAGGGTGTGTGTGGGAACAAGCCCTTGGTATAGGGTCTAGGTGTACTAGGAGTATTCACTTGAGGGGAGGTGTTGAAATATACAAGTGAATAGGGTGTGTGCGGGAACAAGCCCTTAGTTAGAGGCTGTAAAAGAGGATGTGTAAATGTGAAAGAACTTGTGAAAAGGTGAGAAGAATCTACTAGGAGAGAATAAAGGGTAGCATGAGAAGATTTAGGAAGTGTGGAGATATTCTGGGAAAAGTGAAGAGGTGGAGAGAATCAAGCAAAAGAGGTGGAGTGAATCAAGGAGAAATCAGTGGGATTTGATGCTTGGATGTAAACTCTATAAATTGAGGCATTGGCCTAATGAGAATTTGCTGGTTGATTATCCATGCCTACATTAAGCTATTTGTTAATTACTCACTAATCACATCTTAATTATTTTCTAATCACTTTGTTAATGATGCTGATTCTAGTATTTGATCCACCATAGCTCATCACATTGCTCTAATTTCAACACCCTCTTGGAGGTGTGGTAGTCCATAACATTTGTTTATGCTATGCTTTTATTGTTAATTTGTGGAGAGTCTCTAGCTAATAGATTTTAAGGGTACAAGTTTGTTAAATATCTTCTCAAGTGGTACAAAGATCCTGACAGTGGTATCAGAGCTTGGGTAACTACTCATGGGAAGACTATGAATTCTCTTGAAGACATTTAGTTGTAGTTGATGTTGTAGTTAGAGAGAAGCAAGCACACTGAAGGGCAAAGATTTCAGCAAATTGGAGCTTTTATTTAAGGGCCAAGACCTCAGTTTTAAGGCTAGCTAAAGCTATCAAAATCAACTCCAAAAGGGTCAACTAAAGCTTAAACAAAGCCTCAACTAAGTGGGTTTTGAAGCAACACTTATATGCTTTTTCTTAATCAATATTAAAGAGGTCTTAATCAAGCTTCAAAGTAAGCCCAAAGCCAAAAACAAAAAAGGTAGCTAGCAACATGCTCTAAAGCTCTAGAAATCTACAAACTACGCTCCAGATTGAAGATTTGTTCTGTTGGATGTGTTTGGCTCGACCTCTTGAGATGAGAAAGTGCTCCACACTTACATAATTTTGTCAAGGATCGGAGATTTTGAATTTGTAATGATGGATGTGAACCTACAAGATCTATGGCTTACAAAAATCCTATTTCTTTCCATGCACAAAAAGCCTAAAAGCTAAGTTGTGGTTTATGTGTGAAGCCTTTCTAAGTCAAAAACCCTTTAAAATCAGCTCGAATTCATTCAAATTTGGCCCGGCTTTAAGCTAAAAATATTCTTAGTTTTTTGTACTCTTTCCATTAAAAAATTACAGCATCTCAAAATTGCGAGATATTCAAATTTGGTAAAAAAAAAAGACTTCCTGAAGCTGTAATTTGGTAAATTTAGTGCATCCCTATGGTGGAACGCCATCAAGCAAGGACGAGATAGACCAAGGACTTGGAAGGAATTTCAAAATCTCATCAAACAAATTTTTTTTCCATCTCAATACAAAACTAGGGTGCATCAACAATGGGATATGCTACGCCAACTTGATAGAGAAACTGTGCAAATGTATGTGGATAAATTTTGGCAAACACTTATCCAACTTCAAGCCATTGAGAGAGTGTGATCGAAGGACCAAAAGCAAAAATTCATTGCCGGATTGAAGCCTAAACTTAGAGTGGAGATCAACATGTTTCAACCACACTCTCTATCCACGTCTATCTCTTTAGCCCACAATTGTGAGTGAAAGAATGGAGCCCCAAAGGAGAACAAACCACTACATGAGTCTCATACTAACAAATTTAAAAAGTTTGTTCCTTATCGTAAGTTTGAGACAAGAATGCTAATGTGAATAGAAGCATAGCTTCTAACAATGACAAACAAGGTGCCAACAACAACAACAACAACAACAAGAGTGAAGATGTGAAGCTAAAACAAGTTTTCGTACCTAAAATCACGAGATGCTACAATTATGGACAACGAGGACACACTGCAAACAATTTCTCGGAGAAAAAGAAGCAACCCACCGCTCGAGTCAACATGATTAATGGTGAAGACGATGAGGATGATGATGAATTTTCTCTTAAGCAAGAGGGTACTTTTGAACAAGAAGAGGAATACGATGATCAAGGTATGCCTAAACCCATTAAAAAGAAAGTCTCTCTTCATATACTTCTAAAAATGAAAGGTACAATTAAGGGTAAGAAAGTAAACATATTGTATGATGATGGAAGTACACATGATTTTATTTAAGCTTGTGCGTAATCTTATATTAGATGTCTCGGGAAGTGAAAGATGTTGTATTATCCATTGCACCTTATGAGCAACCCTGCACATTTCTCGTTGCACCTTTGCATTCATATGATGTTATCCTTGGTATGCCATGGAGACATAAGCACAACCCATGCATTGATTACAACTCTCATGATTTATCATTTGATTTCAATGGTGAGTGTGTCTGTCTTAAAGGATTAAGGGAATCTAGTGATGTGAACTCCTTAGCCACACCCAAGATAAGCATGAGGAAAAAGGAGAACCAAATCATAAGGACTCATCGCACGAACAATTCATTTCATAATTTTTGGATTGTTTCATGAATGAGCTACCACCTGGTTTACCTAATGTCATTGGGCAGAGCCGCCACTTGTTGGGGTTGGTGTGTATGAACCATATTCTTGTTGGGGCACTCGACGACTCGAGGCCCTCCGCACAGCCGAAGCATTGTAGTGGTCCTCTTTTCAGATTTGAGTTCATGTCCTTGCCCTTCCATTGTACTGTGGTTTGAAACACAGGTACTGGCGTGTTATTCTATAAGACGTAATATTCCGGCATAACCTGAGTCATTTCCTTATAGTACTCCCGCTAAGTTCTACTTCCCACGCCATATCAACATCTTCTGAGATGGCTCTTCGATCAATACTTGATTGATCTTAGCTTGTGGTGGTTGTGGTGGTAGAACTGGTGGTGTCAAAGGTAAAGCATCTTGTACAACCCGGAACATCCCCCTAGGTAAGTAGGAAGAGTTGGGTTGTCCAACAGTAGAGCAGTGATCTGTACAGGTGGCGTAGGTAAAGCCAATGGGGCTCTAAGTGCTGGTAGTTGTGTAACATTTTGAAATCTTGGATATCTACACATTGAAGTGTCATGATTTCCTAATTTTACATAGTGAGCACAATAGAGTAATGGCCTTGCTCTTAACTATGGACACTCGGTGGTAGTGTGATTTACTGCACATGGAGCACCACACCAATTCCTTGCTCTGCGAGCATAAAGTAGATTAGGCCCATGCCTAGATATTTATCTTTCCACTCTTACTTTCAATTTCTCTAATATGGCATTACTAACCTCATCCACTGTCATGTTTCTGACTTGCTTGCTTCGAGTTCCAATTTCTTGGTGGCTCAAGATACACGAAGTCATAGTTGCTGAAGATGTTTTGACATCTTTCGATTTTGCGGCAATTCAACATATTATCTTCATATTTGATTGCCAGTTTTCAACATGCATCAAGCGTAGCAGGTCGGGCTAGTACCAGGTAATCATGCATTTTGTGGTCTCTAACCCCTCTCCTCCGGAAGCAAGGCAATAACAGATCATCAGTTAACCTCTCCCAAAGTTTGCACCTTGAATTGAAGTGCTTAAGATAGTCTCACATCGACTCATCTTCCTTTTGTTTGATATTATGTAACTGCCCCCACAGGGCTCCATCTGTCACCACTTTGGGAAAAACTGGGCACAAAAACATTCTTTAGCCTTATGAAGTTAACCTTATCCTCAGGCCTAAGGGTTCGAAAAACCACTGATGAGCTTTTCCTTCCAAGGTCAGTGAGAAGGCATGTATCATTGTCACATCACTAAAACTGGCCCGCAGGTTTCACATGTGGATTCAAAAATCTCTACATGTTGGATAGGATCCCGTCCCCGGAGAATTTTTGGACAAGTTTGGAAATGATTTGTGGTTTCATCTGGGAGGGTCGGGATTCTAGAGCAGTGCTACTGCCTAGTTCTCTAACCATCCCCCGACCCATCTCTGCCACCATATTTAGCAGGTGTGTCCTTGTGGTTGCATTAAGGTCCATGGTTAAATCTATCCTTGGCTTTTGAGGAATTGTTCCCCCCCTTTCTAGACCTTGTCCCCCTTTCTAGAGCAGTGCTACTGCCTAGTTCTCTAACCATCCCCCGACCCATCTCTGCCACCATATTTAGCAGGTGTGTCCTTGTGGTTGCATTAAGGTCCATGGTTAAATCTATCCTTGGCCTTTGAGGAATTGTTCCCCCCTTTCTAGACCTTGTCCCCTTCCTGTATTGGCTCTTCTAGGTATTTCTAGTCCATGGGATGGTCCAGTCGTTGTACCTTGGAGTGACTCCTCATTAGTCACCTCCGTACGTCTTTGCATAATCAAGAGTTCCATGTCTTGTAGGAATGTAGGGTGATTGATCATCTACTCAATATCCTTTTTGGTGTGTAGAGACGATCCTCTACTTCACCCGCCATGCTTGCTAGGTTACCCTCCTCTTCTATGGTTGTAAACCCTTCCTCCATTCTAGATTCCTCGTTTATGTGGGTTCCAAGTTTGGAATTTCTCCCTCACTTCTTCCCATAACTATTTCTGGTTCCTTCCCTCGTTGACTAGAGTGGGTTAAAATTTCTCATTTCCTTTTGCTCAGCTCTTGCCCTTCCTATGTCAAGCTTTTAAGCTCAATTCTCGTAGTAGCTGTCGTTCCACCTCGCTCCGTTTGAGGTCTAACTCTACTTCCTCAGTGGTGGGGAAGAATATTTGACCCGTCTTGGCCGCACTTTCTATTTCCCGCCTTATTCAGGGGGTGCCGATATTCGACAACCTAGAATTCAATGTTTGGATAGCCACTTCTTATCATGGACCGAGTCCAGCGCGCACTAGTTAGCGGACCCATGCCCACAGATTGCACTTCTTCGTCACACTGGTTTGGAGACCAAAAAATCCCCGGGCGATATCAATGATACCACTGGACCTGGTTGGGGAGGTTGGTTTCTCCTCTTCCCCAAACCCAGCATATCTCAGCCCTTCTTCCATGGACTCTTCGCTACTAGTTTCAGCGGTGGGTCAGATTTCTTAAAACACTCAGGTGTGTGCTTGCAGAATGTCCTAATCCCACACTTCTTTGATAGGAAGGTCCTGGGTGATTTGATGCACTATCGTGAGGTGTAAGATCATCTCCGATGAGTTTTCCAGATCTTAAAAGTGCATGTATGTACGATTTGATAAGCTATTTGTCGACCCAATTTGATTTTGCTTTCGATTCTATCGCTCTGTTTTCTGAAGCCCTAAAACTACAAAGAATGGTTCACGGCATGAAAAGTCAAAAAACCTTCACAGCGTGAACGTTATTCTACACTTTCACGTGCTCAAAAATTTTACCTTTCGGGTCAGATCCCCTCTCTTTGATATAAGCTGCCCTCCTTTACCCACCTTTGTGGCCTTGGTCTAACTATTCGTTGGATTTGGCCAACCCATGAGTCTGCACAGAGAAGGTTTCATGTCATGAACAAAGAAGAATTCACGCCGTGAACAATTTCAAAAGGTTTCATGTCATGAACAAAAAAGGGTTTCACGTCGTGAACGACTTTAGAAGGTTTCACGTCGTGAACGATTTGCTGAACTTTCACATGCTCAAAAATTTTGACAGACTTCGTGGTGTTAAAGGCGTCAGGATAAGATTGCCTATTTTTGGCAAGGCAATCCTATGATTTCCAACGTTAATTGCGACACTAATTTTGCAAGCGATTCAAGGCGTGAAGTTGCAAAAAATGTTTCACGTGGAACTTCCCGTGTCAAAAGTTTAAGATTTTGGGTGCGTAATACTTATCGAATTGATCCCAAATTGATTGTGCTGCAAGTTCTTGGCACAGTCAATGGTTCACGTTGATTTTGTGAATTTATGAAAAAAAAAAAAGAACACCAACTTACTCATTCACGTTGGTGCTTTCAATGATACAAATATCAAGATTAGCAGCTCCACCTCCACGATGTCACCGTAGAGTCACTCGCACCGTCACATAAGGCAATCACTCTCTCTCTCACTCTCTCACACAAGCATAAACGAGGGACAATGCTAGAATGCTCTCTCTCTCCTTCAATCTCTCTCAAGACACAAGGGAGAGCTCTCTATAGCACAAAGGGGATTGTATCTTTTCATTTATGAGAAAATGGCTTATATACATTTGGCCCTTATTCACACTTGGGCGCCTATATGTACTTTTGTCTCACTATCACAGTGGTGTTCACGTGGGCCTCGATAGCTAACTCACCCCCCATGACATCGACTAGCCATCATCTCATTGGCTCTCATTTACCTAGACCAATTCATTCATTATATTATGATGGTGATGATGAGGATGATGATGATGTATTACACACACATGATGATATTGATGCATCACACACATGCACATGATCATAGTGGTATACCTGCACATAATGCCACTGACACTTATGCACATGATGATGATGAATGTTAGAGATGGATATGATAGTGATGTGTGTGAGTCAGATCATGTGGGCATGATCTCAAGGGTAGAGATGGCAATGAGCATACCAAGCATCAATACTTCTATACCACTCCAGTTATTAACATCATTTTTCAAGCATGGTCACGCTTCTTATAACTTATCCTTTTGTAACTGCACAAAGCGCTTATTGATAAAAGAGATATGGGATCACCGAGCTTACGGTTTGTGTAATGTCAGTCATAAGAATGAGATGTACATAGAGCTTACGGTTTGTGTAATGTTAGTCATCATAAGAATGAGATGTACATAGAGCTAGAAAGCTAGTTTTGGGCCCCTAATTGTAAATGGGCAGCCGACCATTGTAAAAAGTGAGCTCATGTATATAAGACATTTTATGGAATATAAAAAGGGACAATCCCATTTGTCTCAATTGAGTCTCTCTCTCTCTCTCTCTCTCTCTCTCTCTCTCTCTCTCTCTCTCTCTCTCTCTCTCTCTCGCTTGAGCTTGTGGGTGGTTGCTTGCTTGCTTGTGTGTTGTATATGCTTGCTTGCTTGATTGTTATGTAAGCATGTGAGGGATAGTGTTAATCTAGCTTCTCTTGTCCTCTCCCTTCTCTTGTCTCTCTACCAAGATCCCTCTTGCATGCATGTTGGCATTGAGTGAAGGTAGAGCTTTCCATAGCTCCCTCCTTCTTTGATCTTCACCTGGCTTGTGAATCTCCACTTGGGTGACACAAGTGGTGGTAGAGTGAGCCCCTAGCAGCCTCACATAGGGGACTTAACCCTCATTAGGGTTGGCTAAGTGCTATTCTCTTAATCGACCCTTACATGGTTTGTTTCTCTTCTTCTCTCCCTCTCTTGTGTGCAAGGTAGTATGTTTAGGTTAACATCTTTGGAGCCGCTATCGAAGGAGAGCACTTAGCTTAGGATCCTCCACACATTTCATTTGCTAGAGTCTTCATTTTGCCCAATCGGAGTGCAAATCCACCAGTTGCATGTTGTTTGAGCTTGTTGCTTATCTATTGATTTTGTTCAACGAAGCTATGGAGATCAATGGAGCATTGGGGCATCAAAGTCTTCATCAAATGTGGGAGACACATGATTTGTTTTCTTGACATTCATACAATTTTTATTTTTTGTTCAACTTTTGTTAAGTTTGCACAAATAGCTTAATCATCTAATTAATCTCAATATATTAGGTTTCCTTATACATTGTAGGTATTACTAGCTAGCTAGGGACTCTAGCTCTAGCCCCCCATAAAAATAAAAACTCAAAAAAACATTTAGGAGACCTCTGAATCTGCCGAAATCAGAGGAAGAGCGTAGGCAAAATTTGCATTCTGGATGAAATTCTGAGAAGCGTACGCTCGTTCCATTCACAATGAACAGTTGTGGCAAGTTTTCCCCACTCGTTCCATTCTCTTAGGCATATCTTTTGATATCTCCAGCCATTAATTTGGCAGAAGGCATTAAAAAGGGAATAAACTATATTAATTAACCATAAATTACATTAAACAAGGGGTACAACTACACTATTAGGGAATATTTGTAGGTGGTTGTGTCAGACCTGCACCATTGAAAATCTCTCAATTCTGGAAGTGAACGCCGTACCATTTAAAGTGTACGCTTGTACCATCTAAAGCACATGGTCGTTCCTTCTCTGAAGCCATGCCCGTTCCCTCTACCTTGCCACCTCCATTCATTCTCTTTTACCCTAGCAACAAGTGTATGCACGTGCCATATTTTTCACACCCGTACATCTCCCTTCTGAAGTGTATACCCGTGCTAACCTTGCCATGCCCATACCATTTTCTTGCCACGTCCATGTCAACTTTGCCACACCCATACC
Source organism: Cibotium barometz (assembly GCF_041138505.1). NCBI lineage: Eukaryota > Viridiplantae > Streptophyta > Polypodiopsida > Cyatheales > Cibotiaceae > Cibotium > Cibotium barometz. Next base: position 11,125,525 of record NC_141070.1, read on the forward strand.
TTCATCTTTCACAAGCGCATGTCCGTTCCTTCTCTGAAGCCACAACTGTGTCTTCTAGGAAGTGTATGCATGCGTACGACCGTGTCCTCAACAAAGCGTATGCCCGTACCATCTTGAAGTGTACGATCGTACCATTTCTAAAAAAAGACTGTTCATAGGGGGGTCCAGCACTACAATTCCACACATTCTTGCACCTACGCCTCGGGAAAATTGGTGCGAAACAACCCTCTTTTTGACGATATAAACTCTCCCGGAAGCTCCCTCGCTCATAAGGTCATACCCATCGGTCAACACAACTTGGAGCCAAACGGTGCTAGTCTTTGAGACAACACCAATGAGAGTGAAGATCATCCAAGCACGGGAGAAGTTACTCCTGACCTTGAGACATGAGAACTAGAGGCTCAGTGTATGGACAAACCACCTATCCAAGAGAACGACCCTACCTCTCCTACACATTCACAGAGAAGCCTTGCTTCGAGGCTCTGGAACTTTATCTTGGGAAATACACAATCGGACGAGCCACATCCCAGGGAGGGAGGTATGGAAACTCATCCACCAGTCTGGAGGGCCAGGCCCATCTCAGGGGGGGCAATTCATACCAAGCCCAGAAACCCATACTAAACCCAGAGCTAGATCCAGGTCTCCAAGAGCCCAAAACGTCGTATCAGAGAGAAAGGGCTTACCCGGCCCTGTCATATCCGGCCTTGTTATATGAGCCTGGGCCATCCCAGTACCAATAATACCCACCTTGGGGAGCATATCCAGGGTACCATAGGGGGCCACATGAGGCATAGTCCTTTCACCCATCAGACAAGAACCCCCGACGGTCTACTATCCACCTAGCCCAGCTCCTCCACCCACTATTTCCCCAACCAACACCCGCTCCAGCCATGGCAAGGTTAACACCTCAAATGTTGAGAATAGCCATGGAAATAGGGAGGGGTGGCTGCTACTAGTATCACACCCCCAACACCAGCTCAACCAGTACAAGGACCCAGACAAGAGCAGAACAAATCCGAAAACATCTCTAAACTAATCTCACTAAGTTCGATGGGACTGGAGATCCCATACTGCACTTAGAGAGATGTTTAACCGTATCTGTGAAGCCTTCGGCCATGTGGATGACCAAGTTAAGGTGAGTGCCTTTAGCCTCACCCTAGATAGAAAAGCCAGCCAATGGTTTAGGTCTTTGAAAATAGAAGATAAGGCCACCTTCGAAGCCTTGAAAGAGGCCTTCAAGTTTGGATATTCTCATCAAGGAACCAGACGGAGTCCTATTGAGAAGCTACATAATGTTACACAAAAGGATGGTGATAAGCCATCCGAGATTACATCAATAGGGTCAAATATCTCCACTCTCATTATAGTGCCAGAGATAAGTTCTCTGATAAAAGGCTAATTGGGAGATTTCTAGAAGGCCTAGAGGATGTACCCCTACATAATTCTTTGTATCCCTTGGCCCATACCTCCTTCAGGCAATGCTGCAGGAGTGCTATGGACTTCGAGAATGACTTCAAGGGAACACGTTCCCGAGAACTCCACGAGGGTCCATCAGAAGCCTCATTCAAGACCACCAGTACTAGATCTTAAGGAAAGAGCAAGGAGTCCACCTCTGCGCAATAGGTCCAGCATTTGGCCCGCTGCATTAATGTAGCAAATGCCCAACATTAGAGAACCAGCCAAGGCCGGGATTGGGTTGGCCAACCCCATCTATATCTTAAGAGGGAGCTAGTATGGTGCTTGATTTATCGAGCTAACCATACTAGCATGGAGTGTCCACATCTGCAACCCGCCCCACCCTCTATTGCTGCACATACTGCCAAAGATGGGGCAATCATGAAATCATAAACTTCTATCAGCAAAAGGATACTCAAGCCTACACCTTACCTCAAGCCCTGCTTACAAACCCAAGGCAACCGCTGACCTTGCCGGCATCTGCGCTTCATAACGTACCTCGACCAGGCTAAGAAGTGGCCCAAAGAGGAATTCTTAGGGTACCAAAAATGCCCTTACCACCCCTGGTACTCCCACCTCAACCCCCATTGCCACGAGTCACACCCGTTCATCAGCTAACCTTGACGAACATTTTTGAAGAAGGGGATGAGGGGGAAGTTGCTGAAGGTCCCACCTACGAGCTTCATGAGCCAATCAGTCCACCCTCCTAAATTCTAAGCCATTATGTGATGGAGGGTGACCAAATGTTCCAAGTATACTTAGCCCCCCCCCCCCCCCCCCAATCCCATGGGAACGGGACATGAATACAATGGCTAAACAACCACCCATGCAATGCTACCATGCGTAGGACCTCATCGAGTGGCTGAGTGTCCAATCAAAAAAGGGATAGCAAGTACCTCTGTAGGTGCTTTTACATTAACCCCTCAGCAACAGCACCCACTGCGATAGCTACCCCCCATCAGGGAAACTGGGTAGCTGAATATCCCAAAAAGTTGGGGGACGACCATCTCAAAAGAAGAGATACAGAGGTCTCCATCCAAATACCTTATATAAATAATAGCTTGAGATTAAGCCAAGGTGACCTCCCTCAAGAAAGAGCCTCTACTCCCTCCTATAGACATTGCAGGTCTCTCTTCCTTCCTCTACTCCCTCCTATAGACATTGCAGGTCTCTCTTCCTTCCTCTCTTCTCAAATCTAGATCCTCATTGGCACCTTGCTTCAAGGTAGCCCAAGCTTATGGAAGGATCTGAAAGATTGGATGGAGGGACGCCTCGGGGCAGGCATGCAAGAATTTGTGGAGCTAGATAGCTCTAACGAGATAGAGGAAGACGGACTCATTGAACCCCATGAGATGAATGGCACCCCCATAGTTCGAGTCAATAAACTCGGATAATATTTTAAAGGCGATGAACTCAATGTTGCATTACCAATAATCTTTAATGACCTCCAGGTCACTGCAATCCTAGATGGGGGGGTAGGAGTGAGCATTGTTACCAAACAATGCTGGGAAAAATGGGGAGCACCCACCATGGATAACACAACCTTGCTGGTAAAACTCACTGATGTAGCCACCACTAGACCCATTCACCTATTGAAGGATTTAAAAAAAAAAATCCTTGGAACCACCTTCCGCCACACCTTTGTGGTGATGAACTTTGGCTGACAACCAGTTTCATACAACTACATCCTTGGTGACCTTTCATGAGGGAAACTAAGATGATCCACAACTAGGATATCGACTATATCTACATTCACAAAGGAAAGATCAAATAGTTAAGATCAACCTACGCATGTGGAAGGTACGCCCCAGGAGTGATAGACCCTTTGCAGAGGACTTAGTAACAACTTCCAGATCCCATAAAACAATAGATGATGAAAAGAATAGCGAGGAATGTGCACCTCTTCCAAAGCCACTGGATGCATATCCTTACTACCTTGGACATACTTCCAAGGCACACGGGAACCAGGTTTGCTACAACTCTGCTGATGGGCAAGAGATTACATCTCTCTACATGCTTAGCACTATATACCTTCCTGATGTCGCCACTCATGAACCTGAAAAGGCTGATAAAGAAAAACCAGCTCGGGAACATGCTCACAAAAAACTTGCAAACCTGATGGATTCCCTGGGCAAGAATGCTATGTTTTCCCTACCAATTTTCAGACACCCACTGGCTAAAATATGTAGGGGAAATTGAAGCACATGAACACTTCAACCAAATATGGCAAAAGGAGTCACCAATAACCCCCTCGTGGTCCACACGACCACCCCCAAGCCAATGGAACCTATTGACCCCAAAAGCTTTGTTGCTCTGCGCGCAAGCACGCAATAAGAAGTTAGTGCTAGTGGAAAAAGAAGCCAAAAAATTTGATAGAAGAAGAAAGCACTAGGGCAAAAGAGACTAAACAAGTGCCCAAACACTTCAAAACCTGCTAGATGGCCAACAGATTTGTGCAATATGATGGTCCGGCCAAGGTGAAGGAAATTAATCTGGTAGGCCCGAGCGAAGACCCCCGAGGCCAATATGCATTGGGAATGACCTCTCTACCGCGGAAGAGACCAAACTCGTCACTCTACTCACAAAATTCCAGGATTTCTTCACCTAGAAGTACACAAATATGAAGGGTGTACCTCTCAAAGTTGTCAACCACACCATTCCAATAGTCAATGGATCGATACCGGTCAAACAAAGGGCTTACCCTATGAATCCAAAGTATTCCACGATGGTCCGGGAAGAGATTGATTGACTCATTGACGCTGGATTTATCTACAAAATAGAGCACACAGAATGGGTATCACCCATAGTGGTAGTACCCAAAAAGAATGGGAAGGTACGAGTGTGCGTGGACCTCAATAATGTTAATGCCACCACCATATGGGATCACTATCCCCCTTACCTTTCACAGAGCATGTGCTCAAACAAGTTGCAAGAAAGGAAGCCTACAGCTTCCTGGATGGATTCAAGCTACAATCAGGTATTGATCGACCCCAAGGATCAACACAAAACAGCCTTTGCTATAGAATGGGGAACTTACACATACCGTGTCATGCCTTTTGGGCTAGCCAATTCCTCTGGTATCTTCTAGTGTCTAATGTGCACAACCTACAAGGAATATCTTTGAAAACTCCTTGAGGTCTTTATGGATGACCTCTGTGTCAACTCCACATGGAGGAAAGCACACCTTGATTATTTGTGGAAGGTGCAGAAAGGTGCAGGTTATATAGCATTTCATTGAACCCACTCAAATGTCAGTTTTGGGTTAGGCATGGAGTTATCCTACGACATATCATCTCCCAACAGGGAATCTCCACACAGATGATATCAATGTATGGCTCATCCTTGAGTTGTCCCCACCAACCAATTTTAAGGGAGTTCAACACTTCACATGGGACATGTTGGCTATTATTGGCATTTCATTTTATGTATGCTGATATAGCTCGACCCCTTTACATACTCTTGATCCTCTTTGAGTGGACAAAGGAATGTCAACAGGCTTACACCACCCTCAAGAAAGCCTTGGCAAGTTCTCATATTCTAAGATTCACCAACTAGGACATTATCTTTCATGTCCACATCAATGCCTCTGCCTTTGTTGTTGAATGTGTACTGACCCAACTTGGTGAACATAAGATAGATTTTCCCATCAACTTTGCTAGCCCGCCAACTAAACAAGGCAAAAAGAAATTATACCACAACTGAGAGCGAAAGGTTGCCATTATCTTCTGGCGAACCAAATTTATCTGCATATACCATCAAGCTCTTTTATATCTAGTAAACAAGCCTTGTACAACATGAAGAATCACCAGATGGTTGCTGATCTTGCTTAAGTTTGACTTCACTATTATAGTGTGGAAGGGCTCACAACATGTCTTGGCATACCATATGTCAAGAATCCCCAGCAGGGAGTTGATGATTTACTAAATGCCACCCTATTCCAATTATGTTTAATTCAAGAATGGTAATACACTTTCTAGCCAATAGCTTACCAAAAGACCCCCTCCTCAACAACCCTTCTCAACAAGGACCACGAACAACGCCTCATTAAACAGGCGGCCCCCTACCAACTCATTATAGGCCAACTCTACAAGCAAGGGAAAGACAAGATTATCAGTCGATGTGTTCGAGAAGATGAATATGTCTTCCTTTTAGAACATACTCACTCTACCTGTATTAGGGGCACTTCATGATAGATATCACTCCACACAAAGTCCTCACATCCGGGTTATGGTGGCCCACCTTAATGGTGGATGTAGCAAAATACGTCAAGCGGTGTGATGAATGCCAACGAGCGGCAATCCCCCACTTTAAGGATAGCATGTCCCTAAACGCTGTTGTGTCCTTGCATAATATATTATCACTGCTCCACAGACTATTGTATAAAATGGGTCGAAGCTCGAGCTTCCCGTAAATCTTATGCGCGCTCTACTGCAAAATTCTTGTATGAGTCAGTAATCACATGCTTTGGATGTCCCCTTGAGATTGTGAGCAACAATGGAACACACTTTATTAATGAGGTAATCCAATTCCTCTTACAAGAATTCCTTGTCACTCATAGGGAATCTTTCCCATATTACCCCTAAGCTAATGACCAAGCAGAAAGCACCAACAAAGTTCTATGTGCCATTCTCACCAAAACGGTTAAGGCCCAGCCGCAATAATTGGGAACAAAAGTTGTCATCGGCAGCACTCTGGGCCTATCAAACTTCCTACAAGGTTGCTACTACCAATGCGACACCCTTCAGTGTTTGACCTATGGTACTAAAGTGGTTATGCCAATGGAGTTCTTGGTCCCAAGTTTTAAATTGTTGTGCAAGAAAAACTCACGGGGAATGTCCTAGGATGTCGCCTATTCGAGCTTGAAAAGCTTGACGAAACACTCCCCTCCTAGCTGTATATAGCATAATTGTAAAAAAGCTAAGGCATAAACAATGGTTTGATTTGACCAGCTGAAGGACAAGCAAATGAACTAGGGCAACATGGTCCTCCTCCTCAATACAAAAAAACATAAAAAGAAACTCAAGCTTAGAGGCTTAGGACCTTTCCTAGTCAGTGAGATAACCCCGCAAGGCATTGTGTACATAGAGACACTCGACGATGTTAAAATGGTGGGATATTTCAATGGTAGCAAATTAAAACGCTACTATGGCCCGCTAACTAAAACCACCCTCAGGGCCATTCATGACAAAAAAACAAAGAAAAAACAACCACGAAGAAATGAAACAAGTACCCCAACAAGAGGCTAAAGCGAGGCAAGCTAAACTTCGGGCAGAAAAATATTGTGGTCAACATGGCCCAAGTTGTAGACCTCGAAGAAGAAGATTGGGAGGTGAAGCCTGCTTGGTTATGGTTAGGAATGACCACCCCGAAAAGCTTCACCCAAAAACTAGCTCTTGTAGATACAGGGGCTAATTATGACTTAATGTCTGATGAGACATGGCTTTTCCTCCTCAGGCCAACCCCCATTGAAAGAGACTCTTACCATGGTCACAACAGTGGCATCTCAAGAAAGAATTTCACTATATAGGCATAATCACAATTTTGTTCCACATTGAAAATAATCCCTTGGAAGGGAAGTTTTATGTGATGTTGCAGGAACCATTCATGAGAAGAGATTCTTCTCGAAAGAGGTTGGATGGGACACAACCGGTGCAACATCGACTGGCCACCCCCACCTGGCAGCACAACACTAACACTCTTTCCCTCGCAATCCTCTACACCCACCCATCCCCCCACTCCACCTCCCTCACCTCCAACCTTAACCCTCAACTTAGGCGTGCCCAATGCCCTCACTGAGAATTACCCTCAACATCGGCCAGGCCTCCCCCATTCCTTACAACAACAACCTCAGCACCGTTCCCTCGACATCACCCACCTCTCTAGCCTCATCACCATCGCCACCACCACCCAAAATCCCCCCCCCCCCACCCATTGGAAGAAGGAGAAATCCCACTACCACCACCATAGGAGGAGGAGGAAGTTGACCCTCCACTCGACCCCCTCAATTGGTGGTGCGATTCGCTCGATCGTATGGAGTTTGAGCAGGCGATTTGAATCCTTCTTGGCTAACAACTCCAAGTGGAGCCCCTCACCAAAGTTATAGATTGCATGGACTTCCACATCTTGCATCGTTACATCAACGCCAAGCATTGCGACTGGAAGCGCAAGCACTCTCCTCGACAATGTGGCGGCTACCACAAGCCACCCGCCCCACTACTCCTCCTATCACGTTTGATCTCATGGGGAGCTACCGGCTTACCGGGTGGCTTGTGGCGGCTACCACAAGCCACCCGCCCCGCTACTCCTCCTATCACATTTGATCTCATGGGGAGCTACCGGCTTACCGACGGCGGCGACCATTCCTTTTGAAGCCTTACATCTAGGAACAATACTACGAGGCACCACGCCAACTTAGAATCAACCCCGAATATTTGTTGACCCGATGTAGATGGGCATGGAATCTTTTCCGTGAGGAGTAGGCCAAGAACCCGAAACTTCTCTACAATTTTCCATGATTTGCTTCTCCGACGCCCCATAATCCATGCACCGAAGCTAGTATGCTAAAGCACCTCCATGAGTTCATCAGCAAATATGATCAGGCACCAGATCCCACGGTGGTTTCCACCATCAGATTCTTCAATCTAATTATCATGCTGCTAGAGACGTTCCCAGATTGGAGCCATTACACGAAGGCACTCAAGGCTTGGCCTTTGACATCAACAAAGGGCCACCACTAAAGCAGTTGTTTGGCTACTACGAACGCATCTAGTGTGGATGCTTACCTGGCGCCTCCAAACATTTGAAAATATGATGACCTTATCTACCATGTCTTCCATTGAGCCCCCCCCGTATCCTACCTTGCAACATTACTTTTTTTGGACCTACTCGATCTACTACCATTCATTAGATCCATTGCCAGCTTCGAGGACGGACCTGAATTAGGGAGGAGGGTATGTTAACCACTCCTCCAGTTAACATCATTTTTCAAGCGTGGTCACGCTTCTTATAACTTATCCTTTTGTAACTCCACAAAGTGCTTATTGGATAAAAGAGATATGAGATGAACGAGCTTATGGCTTGTGTAATGCCAGTCGTAGGAATGAGATGTACATAGAGCTAGAAAGCTAATTTTGGGCCCCAATTGTAAATGGGCGGCTGGACATTGTAAAAAGTGAGCTCATGTATATAATATATTTTATGGAATATGAAAAGGGACAATCCCATTTGTCTCAATTGAGTCTTGGTCTCTCTCTCTCTCTCACTTATGGTTGCTTGCTTGCTTGATTGTTGTGTATGCATGTGAGGGATGGTGTTAATCTAGCTTCTCTTCTCCTCTCCCTTCTCTTGTCTCTCTACCAAGATCCCTCTTGCATGCATATTGGTATTGAGCGAAGGTAGAGATTTCCATAGCTCCCTCCTTCTTTTCTCTTCACCTAGCTTGTGAATCTCCACTTGGGAGACATAAGTGGTGGTGGAGTGATACCCTAGCGGCCTTACGTAGGGGAGTTAACCCTCATTAGGGTTGGCTAAGTGCTATTCTCCGAATCGACCCTTGCATGGTTTGTTTCTCTTCTTCTCTCCTTATCTTATGTGCAAGGTAAAATGTTTAGGTTAACAATCATGTGGACACTCTAGTTGATCGTGGTGACATTCTAGAGGATAGTGCACATTTGATTAGCACATTTGGGATGAGTGTATCCATTAGCACACTTGAGGTTAGTGATAGCTATCCCTCAGACTTAAGCTTTCCTTTTGACCCGAGATCTAGTGTTACATTGGATTTGAGGGTTCATGACATATACTATATTTATCCATTTGACCCAGGAGGAATCAAACCTAGCCTCATCAACATTGCCTTCTTGCACTTTCCATTTGACACTGGGGAATATTCGGCTATTTTCATCACATCGATTGTGGTCTCTTACACTTTCCCTTTGATCCAAGTGGGAGATTGCTTAGCTTCATCATTGACAAGAGGCCCTTGTCCTTTCCATTTGACCATGGGGGGTCATACTCCTCATGTTTTGGTATTTGGGTCTTCCATGATAGTGGCTTATGTTATAATTTTTGGCTTCTATACATAGTCTTTTGTATATGTTTAACTTTTGCATGCCCACCTTTTGATTTCAAGGAGACAGGTACTTGACTTAGTCTTCATGATGCAGGAGACTCTTTTGATGCTAGTTGGTATCAGAGCAGGCTGTTGGATCCCTTCTTTATGTATGCAACACGAGGCCAGATATATAGTATGCGGTCTCACAGGTGAGCATATTTATGCATAGCCTAGGTATGAAGCATTGGCAGGCTGTTAAGTGGGTTTTTTGCTATTTACAAGGTACTCAGTATTTTGGATTATTTTATCCAAAAGGGGGTGAGTAACAGCTGCATGCTTTTAGTGATTCAGATTGGGCTGGATGTTATGACACACGAGTGTCCACTAGTGGGTTTTGCTTTCGCCTTGGTGATTCATGTATATCTTGGCTCAACAAAGAAGCAGCATACAGTGGCCACTTCTAGCTGTGAAGCTGAGTACTGGGCAGCTTTTATAGTAGCTACAATTGAGTGTGTGTGGCTCAGGCATCTTATGGCTGATTTGGGTGTTGGACAATCGTCTAGCACTATGATTTTCACTGACAGTAGCAGCCAGAGCGCATTAGCAGTTGCAAGGAACCCAGTGTTTCATGCTCGCATTAGGCACATTGAGGTGCATTACCACTGCGTCAGGGAAAGACTCTCTGCAGGAGAGATCAACTTGGTCTATGTGCCTACACATGACAACATGGCAGATTTATTCACGAAGGCTCTTTCTCATGAAAAGTTCGAGGCTTTTTGTAAAGCTTTGGGCTCACTGTCTTTTCAGGATTGATCGGCCATACCCTGTACATGCTCACATCATCACTCCAGGGGGGATTTGTAGCATTATATGGTAGTGATGTGTGTGAACACACTTAGGACCATCGGGGCAGTTTTTCCCTCACTAGGAGGTTTTTTCCCCCGTGCGTATGTACACCCTCTTATCTACTCATTTTGGGGTGTGTACTTATCTTTTGTATTTGGCACACATTTGTTCATTCCTATCTAGTGAGTTTGTGTGCTCTCAAGCTTCTCTATCCTGTGTATGTGCATTGTTACAACCCTAACCCTAATTCCAACAACCCTAGGGAAGAATAATATGAAATTAAAAAATGTGGCACATGACCAACCAAAATAATACTCTCTAGGCTGGAGTAATCATCAATAAAAGTGACGAAGTAGAGATATCCCCCAATAGACAGTGTCCTCAATAGAACCACATACATCACTATGTATAAACTGTAATTTCTTAACGGCTCTCATAGATCCATCCTTTGGAAATGATGCCCGATGCATTTTACCAAGAATACACCCCTCACATGCATGTCTAGTAGGGGTCTTAAGAGTTGGTAACTTAGACACCATATCATGCCTTTGGAGACATAACAAACAGCCATAATTCAGATGGCCAAATTGTGCATGCCATAATTCTGCATCACTCATAGCACGAGTCGTAGAAGACTGAGCAAGCATCATGCTGCAACTTCTCAAATACATCCATCTTGTATAGGCCATGACACAAGGTACCTAAGACAATAATAGAATAACCATCATTTTTATCTTGAACTATACATCTGTCATCCATAAATTTCACCATCAAGCCTAACAAGGCTAAGGCTGAAACTTATAGCAAGTTCTTTTTAATGCCTGGCACATATATTACTTTAGAAAGAGTAAATGCGCCCCCATTTGCAGCAGCAGTGAGCACAACTCTACCAACTCCTTTGACAGGATATGAGGAACCATTTGCACATGTGACGATTCTTGCACTTGGGACAAGTTCTAAAGATGAGAACAAATTTTTTTATGGAGTAATGTGCTTACTAGCACCACTGTCAAAGTACCAAGCATCTGATTTTGCCCCACTGACATGTATACATCATGAACAGAAGGGTCATAACTGCAATGTACAGTCCATGCCCAATCATCTTAAGCAAAACTTACAGATTCCTTCTTCTTTGCACTTGGTGTAGATGCATTAGCCAGCCATGCCCGATTCTTTCTTTTTCTCCTTCTCTAGCCTTTTCTTGCACTCATTTATGTAGTGCCCTCGTTTCTTGCAATAGTGACACTTGCCCTTCTTTTTAGGCTTATCAACTTCTTTCTTTGCATCCTTACCTGAGGATTCTAATTTTGGCTTATAGCGACCATGCGAAGAAGCTTTACCTTTGCCTTTCTGATTGGCAACAAAAGCTTGGTCACCAACTCGCATAACAAATATGTTTCGCCTAGACTGCTCTTCTTGTAAGAGTATTGAAACCAACTCATCAAATGTAAGGGCATTCGGATTTCCCTTCATCCATGAGTCTAAGGGTAAAGGAAAAACTCTAATAAGAATCCGGCAATGTATTGATGAGAACTGTGGGCACTAATGTACTTCATGATATATCTCATCCACACTAGCAAGCTGCTCCTTAAAATCTTTGATCTTGGTCAAGAAGCTGTCCATTGAATCTCTCTCATTCATGTACTTAGACTCCAACTATTTGCGCAAATATGCAACACGTGCTTCATTACGCACGTGGTATAACGCAGCAAGTGCATCCCACGCCTATTTTGAAGTCTTACATGATTGAATATGAGGAATAATGCTTCGCTTCACAGAAAGTGCAAGCAATGCATGTGCTTGTGCATCTCTTCCATCCCATCTCGTTTGAGCAGCAGCAGTGGGAGGTAATGGTGGTGCATGTGGAGGAGCCACATCTGTATTAAATTCTACTTCAGATGTACTTGCAGTACAGTGGTTGTTATGAAACAGGACGAGTTTCACTACCACTAACCACATTCCAAAGGCCTTTAACAACCAATACATGCCTCATCATATAGGACCACAATGGGTAGTTAGTCCCACCAAGTTTATCCTAAATAAACAACATGTTCAATACACCACTACTGCCAGCCATGACTTTCTACCAAATGCAAAATCTTTCAACACAGTGCAAGTACTTAGTATTCACTAAATGCAACCCTAGATGGCTGCCAACTGACTGAATCACCTGCAAAGTGTATGAAAAATAACACAAAGTAGAGAATAGAGTGTTATTGGCGAAAGTATGATAGTCGATGTTGTTGAAGACACTGTAGATGCTACTGCACACCAAATCTTTGCCGCCGCTACACAGCCCAAACACCCAAAATTGAGCAGAACCAATCCAAAATGACGTCTCTAGAACGTCTGAATAAACCTTACAGTGCCCAAAACATACCCGAATTGCACCGCAGACCTCGAAAACATTACACTATAGTATATACCTTCTTCTTCTAAGAGGGTATCTCAATCGGAGACAGAAAAACAGGGTCGTGGGAGGAGGGAGGCAGACTACTAGATCAAGTGTCAAGGAAGCTAGCTCTAATACCAATTGTTAGAATTAGGGTTGGGGTTGCAACAATGCACACACACATGATAGAGAAGCTTGAGAGCACACAAACTCACTAGATAGGAGTGAACAAATGTGCGCCAGATACAAAAGATAAGTACACACCCCAAAATGAGTAGATAAGAGGGTGTACATACGCAGTGTACATACGCACAGGGAAAAAACCTCCTAGTGAGGGAAAAAGTGCCCTGGCGGTCCTAAGTGTGTTCACACACATCACTACCATATAATGCTACAAGGGTGTTGATTAATAAGCTTACATGCTTTGGTGATTTATTTTATACAAAAAGCTTATATGCATGGACATGTGGTAATTTTTGAAAAGGGAAGCCTACTTTTGTTTGAAAAGCTATTATTAGCTCCATGGGCCATTTTTTGGCATTAAAGTATTTAAATACCCATGTGAGAGAGAAGAGGGAGCCACTCACATCCGCCCGCGGGGGGGGGGGGGGGGGGGGGGAGATTGCACACAATGCTTGCTTTTATTCATGATTTATCTTGGATTATTTAATTTGCTTATGTCAATTATTCAAGCTATGGTTGTAGACATGTATGTGAGGAATTCATATCTCCTAGTATAAGTTTATGTCAAAAGTTTTTTAGAGCGATGAAAAAAAGATGCAGACCTATTTGATTTCTTTGAACATAAAACATTTACCATTTTTCTACCATGTTTTAACTCTATTGTTACATAATATGATGTGTAAATGCTTGGAAAGATTTGCTCCAAAAGTACAAGATGTATGTTTGATAACATTTAGGTACATGGAATTTATGCACACTAAGATTTTTTATTCAATTAATTCATTTATGAAAGCATACAACTGTCATATTAAATCCTTCCCATGTTTGCTTCATTTGTTCCTAGATGATTCAAGCATAAACTATTATAAACTACATTGTAAAAAACAAAAATACTTTGTGAAAATTTGGCCTTGCAAAATTCAACTAAATGAGCTTTGGTGATGGAAGGTTGACATTTGTACACTGCTTTATGAAAAAATAAAATAAAAAATTTAAGTAAAAGTTTTCCATATTAAACATTTTACATTCAATGCTAGAAAACTATTGAACACTACCTAACACATGTATAATGTTTGCTTGAATTCCTCATATTGTTTGCTAGAAACCGTACAACTGTCATATTAAATCTTTCCCATGTTTGCTTTCCTTGTTCCTAGATGATTCAAGTATAGACTATTAGAAACTATATTGTAAAAAATAAAAACACTTTGTGCAAATACAAAATTCAACTGAATGAGCTTTGGTGATGGTGTGGAAGGCTAACATTTGTACATTCCTTAATTAAAAAAATTAAGGAAAAGTTTTCCTTACATTCAATGCTAGAACACTGTTAACATATGTACAATGTTTGTTTGAATTCCTCTTATTGTTTGGTTTAAATTGCAAATATGAAGGTTTTGATTAAGTTGATTTCAGAAAAATGGAAAAAGGAAGGTGTTCTCTTAAACATGAATTAGACAAACTTGCCAAATGTGAGCTATGCAACATGACAGTTGGAATCATATTAGAGAAGTCTTTTTACAAACTTGCAAGTGTAGAAAAAGGAAGGTGTTCTCTTAGACATTAATTGGACAAACTTGCATGTGTGGAAAAAAGGAAGGTGTTCTCTTAGACATTAATTGGACAAACTTGCACGTGTGGAAAAAGGAAGGTGTTCTCTTAAACATTAACTACTAGGCAAACTTGCTAAGTGCGAGGATAATTGGGATGGTATTGGTGAAGTATATTTACAAATTTACCATCATAATTGGATATGGAGAACTTGATATTGCTAGTCTCACATGATTTTGAGCATTACCAATATTCTAAAATAGATTAAGGAGGAGTGAAAAAACACGTTGAACCTCCGTTGTATTCAATACAAGAGACAAGTAAGATGAGTGCCTCTTGAATAAATAATTCAAGTGGGGAAGGGACTAGGTAAAGTCAAGGAGAAAGTGTTGAGCACCTTACACACATGAGGGTAAAACTAACAAGATAAGAAGCCTTTACTCGTTTGAAAACAGAAGTGAGAACATACCATGATATGACAAGAAAAAAATGTATTATGACACCTTTCATATACATGAGATGGCTAGCGTGAAGAAGCCCTCAATAATCACCATAAGACTCACAATACATTTTTGAAAACTTGCAGTTATGATGATCTCCCATCTTCAATTTATGATTTGAAAGATACACATTTTCTTTCTCCCTTCTCTTTCAAAGTGCCTTGATTGGCCCTGCTTCCCATTATATAACTATTAAAAGCTCCAATATGGAGGGTTAGTTGTGTATACCATTTCACATGAGGGGAATCATACTAGTCCTTTGCACAATGCCACCTTACAATCAAATCTTTTAGGGTTGGATGTATGTTGCCACAAGAGTGTGAAAGAGAGAGAGAACTTATTTGGGCATGTTTCCACAAGAGTGTGAAAAAGAGAGAGAACATGGAGTTTTCATTTGGGTATATACGTTCATGGCCATCCCTAAACCTCAAACTTCTCATTGAGCCCTCACCATTTGCAAACAAGGTGGGATGATATGGTATGATGTGATCTTTTGTACACCTTCTCTCTCCTTCTTTTACTTAGTAGGTACTAAGTAGTAGTGGAAGCATGACATGGCTTCCTATTACAAGTCATACAATAAATGTATCATAAAATGGAAGAGTCTCTAGCTTTTTGCATGGGGGGGACCCATAAATGATTGGAAGGAAGAATCTAGATCGTTAGAAGTGCCGAAAATCCACGAATGCCTTTCACAAAGGGTGGCAGATAGGTCCATGCCACATGACTATCTAAGTTAGTAGTCATGAATGATCGCAACTAGTTCTAGTTAGGCACACCCAACCGAATAACACTATCATTTCTCCTTTTCATATTGTCCATGTAATTATTGTGAGATAGGTGTAGCTTGTATTCTAACAAGACCACCACCTATTGCTTTGTGGATCCCCCCTTACTTAGAATGGCCTGTCATATGCACGAGAGTGGCAGATAAGTTGGAGAGAACAAACCACATATGATATGGCATATAAGTTGGAGAGAGAGAGTGTTAAAAATTCATAGCCAAGGCAACAGACCACGTGTGCATTGTGCACCATATGAAACGACACGTGGTCCTAAGAATAGTGTGTGTTAAAAGTGATAGCACCATATGAAACGACCCGTTTTAGGACCACGGTCACGGGGGGTCAAAATCGGAGATTGAGGTCAAACGTGCGGGGGAAGATCTCTACACGTGCGAGTTCAAGGCTGCCGGCAGAACCGCAAGCCAACGAAATCACTATTCCAAATTCCAATCACTTTGTTTTCAAAAAGATATTAATAATATTAATGTTGAAACCAGGGTCCTGCACACAACAGCTAGAGCGAGCCTAGCCAGCAATCGCTTCCCTGCACGCTCTTTTTTTCCTGCATCAGTTTCACCTTCCCCATATCTCCTTTTTCTGCCAGAAAGCTATACCCAGAGAGCTTTGCTTCGCCATAGCCAAAAAAGCTTCTATCCTTCTTGGCCAAAACAGCTGCTTCCCCCGCAGTGTAGCTCGATGCGATCCCAACCTGCATGTTCTCCTAATTTCTGCAGAATCCAGGGCTCTGCAATTGCTGAATTGAGAAACTGGAGAATCGAGGTTTTGGCGGTTTTGGTTTGGATCCAACAAACGGTGTCTTCAGCTGAAGCAGAGCATATGTGCCCTTACCATTGAGAGAAGCCTCTGCTGTCCTCTCGAGTGATGGGCTGCTGTTCTTCACGGCTTAATGTATCCCAGGCATTGGATGGGACGCCAGCGGATGCCGCCCGACTAGAGTCTGGTCCCCCTCCTCTCCGTCCTCCTCCTCCTTTGCTCATGTGCTTTTGTTCTATGACCAGATGTTCCCTTGCTCAGTTTGATATAGATTCTAGCTCATTGCACAAAGGTACAGGATCTAGTGCCATCATGTGGATAGCCTATGCCATGTATGATGAAGCTCTACTTTCCATATGACGTGAAAGTGTCATGGAGAAGTCCTACAAGCTATGTATAATGGCACTGCAACTGGAACAGTAATGTATGTTGTAATGCATATAGAGAAGTATCATTTTTGAATGGAGGCTAATCATGGTGTCTCGATGCCATGTGGCAGATAACTTGCTTGCCAACGAGGTGGAGTCAGTGCCACCATTCAGAGAGTTTTCTTTAGAGCAACTCAGAGCAGCAACAGCTGGTTTCAGCCGTGAGAATATTGTGTCGGAAGGAGGTGACAGGGCACCCAACATGGTTTTCAAGGGGTGCTTAGATAATTATCGTTGGATTGCAGTGAAACGGTTTCCAAAGGCGGCTTGGCCAGACTCCAGGCAATTTGCAGTGAGTCTACTACATTTTTTCCTGTTGCTTTCTGGCAAAGTAAGAAATTATAAGTAATGTAAAAGCATTTGAATAGTTTTAACGAAAAAACCTTACGGTAGTCAGTTTTAATTTGTCGTTTAACTTCACACAAGAAACAAGACGTGCCATCATTCAATCACGACTTTCTAAGTATGTCAGAAATTCAGAAGGTTTTGAATAGCACCTCAAGTTAAGGGGGACTTTGGCAGAGGCTGGTTATCCCCTAGATGCGGCCAAGTTCTTCTCATGCAAGCGTTATACACCTTTAAGATTAATTTATCAGTTGGCCTTTCTCTCTTAGATGTTAGATTGTGCTAGCAATAGGGTCTGCAAGTCCCATGGGTTTCAAGAAGAAGTGGGAGCCATCTTGCACAACTTTGGCAGTTGCCGTGGTTGCTATGCATAATACAAGCATGTGAATCACAATAGGAGTTTTATAAATGGCCTTCAATGCAATGTAAGAGAGCAATGTAATCTCAAACCAGGATTATTCGCAGAAGGGAATTCAATTTTACTAGCATAGTAACTTGGGGCAGAGCTCCCAAGTAAGAATGAGACAGCAGATTTTGCTACATGATAGTGGTGTTTGGTAAGGAAGAAGGGGGGAGGGGTGTGAAAGATGGGTTTGAGTCATCAGGTGTGGCCATTGAATGTGGACACAATGTGGACTAAAGGTGGGGGCCAAATGAGATGGAATTTTCACCCCTCCATGGAAGAAAGATCCTTCCTTTAGTAAAAAAGAGAGAATTTGCTTGGGACCCTCCAAAGAGATAGAAACACAAAAAAGAAAGGGGGTGGGGGTGGGCTCTCTCCATAGTTGGCTACTCTCAAAGAGAGACTATATTTATGGTGGAGGGAAAAAATGCCATATTGGACCCTGTAGCTAGAATATACCACCACGTTTTGGAGATTCTGATCTTGTTTTGGTAACGCGTTCGAAAAGATCTTTCATTTGACCGCCATATTGGAGGGTCTCTAAATTTTAAGAGATCTCAAAAAATTAGAAGCTTTAATTAGTCTTAAAATGTTAATCTTAAAAATTAGGATTTTTCTAAATTTTAGGAGTCATTTACTTAATTTAGTAACTTTTTGAGGATTGATAGAATTTTTTAAATTCGAATGTTTCTATTTATGGAGTACATACCTCTAGAAAGAAAGATCTAGAAGAGAGACAAGTGTCTCAACACTTGTCTATTGAGCCCACAAGTGTCTTGCTACTTGTCTACTTTTTTAACAAGTGTTCGTTCACTTGTTCTAACAAGCGTCCCTCCACTTGCCCATCAAGTCTACAAGTGTCTCTCCACTTGTCATTGGAAGGCCTTGTCTTGAGGACCCTCTTTTCCTATAAATTACAGTCTCTCTTCTCTTTCTCACAAGCTTTACTCCGCTTTACATCATCTCATAAATATTTCTTCAACTTACTCTCATAACTCTCTTCATCTTCCACAAGGTGAATCCTCTCCTTTGCGGAAGATGTGCTACCACTATGGAATCGAATGAAGGCTGATTTTTCTCTCCTTCTTTTGGGTTGAAACTCAAGCTTAATTGAGTATTGTATATATCACATATTTAATCTCATATTTTGCATGTGTTATTAGCGTGAGTAGTTGTACTTGTCTTGCATAACCTGTGAGAGTGGGAATTCTTTTTCTCACCTCAAGTTGATTGTAGCTGAGCTCATCCTAAAGTACTTAGATTGAGCGACAATATGATTCCCTTATGGGGGGTTGCTCCATCTTCAACCCTCTATGCATGTCTCTTATTTCTCTCTTTCTCTTACCTCTACCTTACACAAGTTATTCAAGTCTTATGTATTGTAATAATTTTCAGATTTCGTAAAGATAACATGTATATGACTATAATTTATCTCTTATCCTTGTATATTTGAGTCAAGTAAGTGATTGTGAATAGTTAGTTCTACTTGTTAAGCATATTAAGTTGTACGGGTCCTCACAGTGGTATCAGAGCTTTGGCTCGATCCCAACACTTACACTAACAGTACTTACAATTAGAATTCTCTGTTGTGTGCATTGTATTTGGTGTGTTTGCATCGTTGCTTGACTAATAAGCATAGTAATCCTCATGGAGAATCCAGCTTCTTATGAAATTCCTGTAGGAGAGCAGAGTTCTCTAGTGGAGGAAATAAGAAGCCTTAGAGAGGAAAATCAGCTCATTTGTGAACATTTTTAGAAGCTAATTGGTGCCAAAAAGAAGCATGCAAGCAAAGGTTGATCTTCCTTGAAAAAAGAGAAGAAAAGACGTCCAAGATCCTCTTCTCCTCTTCTTCTTTCCCTTATTTGTCTTTCTCAAACTCAATCTTCTCTTTATCTTCGGATAGAAGCTCATGCCCTGCTCGTGGCTGAAGCATGGTGAGGCGCCATCATAAGTATCACTGCCGCTCACATTCTTCTTCACCTTCATCCTCATCCTCTTTCTCTACCTCATCTTTTGGATCTGAAAGAGGTGGCCATAGGAGACATCAAAAGAAGAAGACAAAATCTTTATCTTAGCTTGAGAAAAAGATAAAGTTCTCTACGTATGATGGATCTTGTAATATTGATCTTCTTCTTAAGTTCATTCGTCAATTTCAAATCTTGTATGGGTGGGATAAGTATAAGGAGAAGGAAAAGATCAAGTTTGTTGCTATGCTGCACCAAAATCTTGGAGGCCTTTGTTTGTTCGTGAGACCAAGGCACAATTTCTTCCCATCCATTTCAAGAGGGGTGAAGATGGAGTGCGACTCATTCGGACAAAAAAAGAGTGAATCCCTTGACGAGACCATTAAGAGATTTTGGGAGTATACAGTTCACGCATTTCCAATGTACGGCCTATGTTTCCAAACACATATGCTACAATGTTGATGGTGGCATGTGGTGCAACATCATTTTCAAGTGTCTTTAAAATTCCTTTACCTCGTGTTTGTTTTGTTGTAAGGACATTGCTTCACAACATGTTCTCATTGTCTGCACTTGAAATGTTTCCCTTCCTCCATATATTGTTGTTTTTCCTTCAAAAAGCTATTTGTTGCGTGAGTACATGGCAAAGCGGCTTTGAGGAGCATTTGGCAATGGATATGGCTTCATCTTCTTCTTGAATGGCGACTGAATCTCCTGCTATTTTTCTCCATTTACAACCCCTTCTTTGTTGCTAGGTCACTTTGGATGGCTTACTACCATCATTCTCCATTTCCCATGTCTCAGCATGTTCTATTAGTTCTGCAAGACTAGAACATTTATAATGATTGCGAGCAATACAAAGTTTGAAATACAAACCTCCTTGAAACTTCATCTTCTCAGAGTTGCTAAACTTCTTGAAGTGTTTGGGGGAAGTTTTAAGGAAAGTAGGCTCTCTTCTTAATTGATCTAGAAGTTAATGAGAACCTCATCTCATGGAAACTAGTCAAGGAGCTAGAGCTAAAGCATGAAGATATGGAAATATCCATGGAGCTTCGCCAAGCTATGCATCTTGATGATTGGGACTCCAAGAAGATTGTTTTATCTTACATTGATAAGTAGAAATTCCAATGGAAAGCCTACGATGATCAAGATACCTTTTGCATTGGAAACCTGGATGGTTCAGATGACTTGGCCTCAGTCCACTTTGTGCAATATTCTGTAGCAGCTACAATGATGTATCGAGCACTTGTGTACTTTGTAGTAGCGGGACTGATAGGATCGATAGAATCAATGTCCCATTTCACAAAAGGTTGGAGAGAGTGAACTCGAGTTAGGGACATTTGGTCTCTATTATGGGTTACTACAAATCTTTGGCAAGCATCGCATCATTTGATAAATTTAGCAGCGTCACCTATGATATTTTGTGGGTAGTGATATCTACAGCAAAGTGGCCACACTTGCTACTCTTGCATGTGCTTCTTCTAAAGCTTGGAGGTAGTAGTCTTTATGTATGGACAATTGTAAGATACCATCTCGTTGCAATTGATATAATTCTTCAAAAATGAGTTGGTAAGGAGCTGATGTTGTCACCAATTTTTTAGCTCTATCAATAGTAATTTCTTCATCAAAAGGCAAGCCTATAGATAGAAAATGGGTAATTTTTGTGCTCCACTTAGGAACTAACTCAATTGGAATAAACGAGCATTCGGTAAATTGTCATCCACACCTCTAGGCACTTCTCCATTTGGGATTCTTGATAGATGATCCCCTAAAACGTGCAGAGATCCTTTTCAAACCGCAACGGTGAAGTCAAACTCCATAAGGATCAACAACCATCTCGTGATCCGACTCGTTGTACAAGGTCCAAGTATAACAAAGCTTGATGATCAACAAAGAACACGAACTTGTTGGCCAAGAAATAATGTCTATGCTTCTTTACAGCATAAACCATGGCCAGTCCCTCTCACTCCGTGGTTGTATAATTCTTCTTAGCATCATTTGACTGCCGCACGGGTAGTGTAGCATATTGGAAAATCAATGTTGTGTTTCCTTGGTTTGGGTCAAGGTACATCCAATAGTAAATGCCGAGGTGTCGATGTGCACATGGAAAATCAAGCCCCAATTTGGGGGTATGAGGATAGGTTTCGAGGCTAAGGCTTGTCACAGTTTTTGAAATTATTGCTCACACAGATCTCATACCACCAAGCCTTGCAATATATTCCTTTGCCATAAAAAACAAAATCATATCTATCATGCTTTGAGTTATCCTTGCGATAAATGTGGCCCAATGTGTCTTGCGATCATGGAGGCTTTGGCTCCATTAGCTCTTCCAAAGTTCCATAACCTTTCTTTGATCAACCGACTGCCAACATTGAGCTTTATAATAATCAATTGTTGCTAAAAGCCTCACTTGCTCTTTTGTAACCCTTTGCATGCAGTTTTTTTTTCCAGCAAAAAGATCCTTCAATTAGTTAAAGAAAAAATAGCCACAAAGGGCTAAGTACAACCACAACGGGCTAGATACAAACTCGCCTCATATAAGGGCAGGAAACAAGTGATCATAAGGGGAAGAGATGCTTCTCCTTTGGCTGGCCGCTTTGTGAGGAGAAGGCCATCTCTCATACAGGGGGAGAGGGGGGGGGGAGGAACAACCACACAGGTGGTCTGTAATGCCAAATGGGGTCATCGCCTCTATCCGTGAGGAGAGGGCTAGGTCTCCAAAGTCTCAACAAAGCTTCTCGCCGTTTTCGCATGCGGTCAGAACCTCTCTGTAGCTTACTCCACTGATGACCACGGAGGGTGTGAATAATATTAGGCCATACGCTTGCGATGGTCTCAACCGATGGAGTGTGGGTACCCTCGATGGCCTTGTTGCATCTAGCACGCCAAATGTGCCAGGTTGGGATGCTATTGCAAATCTCCCATCTCTGGCATGAGTCTGGCCGCTAGTCACGTGTAGGAGGGGTTGACTGGTATTGCTGCAATATGATGGTTGACAGACTTGAAGGGCTATCCCTTCCCCATGCTCCTCATAAGCCCTGATCGCTCCAGCCTTTGTGGCCCGAGACAGTGCCACAAGTGATGATTTGGGTCGATGCCCTATCCATAGCGAAGATGCGGAGAATCCGCTACCAAATCTGCTGAGCCTTCGGGTAATCCCAAAGGCAATGTCGTTGACACTCCTGATGGTGGCTGCACCGCGGACAAGCTGTTGACCGACCTCCAACTGCTAGCCAAGTACCGACCGCCAAACTCCTGTGTGCCATCAACCAAAGAAAGAGAGCGATCTTAGAAAGAGAGTGATCTTTCTAGGCCAAAAGTTGTCCCAAAGTCTCTTCTAGAAATCTGAAAGGAATCGCTGTGATAGGCCCTGTGAGACTGCCAATATGCTGTTGCTGTCAGTGTGCCATCTATCTGAGGCATCTGGATGCTGCGGCCTAGCCGCACTGTATATGCAAAGAAGGGGGCGTCCAGAGTCTCCTCTCGATCCGTAGGATCATGCCAAGTCTACTCTCTCGGGTCCCACTGCAGCCGCATGAGAGGTCAGCACTTCCAAATCCATAGCACCATAGTCTCTCCTTGACCACCTTGGCCGGTGTTGGATCTATGTGCCATTCCCATTCCCGTGCCCGAAAACCGATCACCCTCACCCTCTGCAAGGTGCAGCCTTTGAAATCCTTCAAGGGAAGCTCTGATCTCTCTAGTTTGCCTTGGGATCCAATAGAAAAAGTGAGTAGACCACTGTCCTCATCTGCTCTGTGGACCGCCACAAGGATATTGTGTCTAGTAAACACTCCTAACCACACTGGGAGGTCGGGTTTGAAATAGGCATTAGCCACTCCTAAGGGATAGTTGAGTCAATGCCGATGCTGAGCCTATCTCGACCTCGGATCCTTGTCAAGCCTTGCTCCTGCTCCTCGAGGGGTAACTGCCTGTGTGCAATCCAATCTCCAAGAGACCTGGCTGGTCTTGTGCTCAAGGCTCCCCAAGATACATGCGGTCGGGCCCCTAACATGTGGCCATTGGGTAAACGGATCAAGGGGTTCCAGACCAAAGGCTGTCGAAGTCGCTCCTCTGAGGGAACTGGAACTATTTGTCTGAGGGCTGGCCTGAGATGATCCCAAGCTTGAAGTAAACTAGTTGCAAATTTGTCCTCAAAAGCTGGGCTAAAACCACGGGCTCGCATCTCTGTGAAGATCCATCAGGTACTCTGCAGCCACGAACACTCCAAGGCTTGGAGTGCAGGTTGAAATCCGGGCCAATAAGAAATCCTTCCAAGGCTCACCACCAAGAAGGAGTCCTTTGACAATCAGCTTGCCCAACAGGGCACGACTCTGAATAGCAGGATCGATGAGGCCAAGCCCCCCTCTGCTATGTGGCCGAATGATCACTCGCCATGCCCCCTTGGCCTTGGTTGGCCTCTCATCACTTCTGGCCCATAAGAAGTTTCGGATCAATCGTTGTACCTCGCCAATGCATGCTCGAGAAAAGGCCCAGCACGAAGTGATGTACCACATGGTGGCTAGAAGTACCTGGTTCGCCACCACCACTCTGCCTACTAGGGAGAGCCTCGCCGAGCTCCAATATAAAAGCTTCTTTCGAATACTCAAAAAAGAAGCGGGGCGAACTATTGCTTGGGAGAGATATCAATGCCAACCTGGCAACCGAGATATCGAAGTGGAGTACCCCTCAGGATCCACTGAAAATCCTCAACTGGTCGCCAAGTTGGGGTGGATGTTGAGCCTACCCAAAAACCACACGACTGGTGCTAGTCGATCTGTGCTCCTGATGCACGGTAGAAAACCTCGATCGCCCCCGCAAATCTCTGGAGATTCCCCACATCTCCTGCAAGGAAAGCTGCTATGTCGTCTGCAAACTTTGAGTCTAGCAGCTTGTCTTGCATTCGGAGGGGAAGATGCAATCCTTGAAGCTCGGTCTCTTGGGTGGTGGAGAGAAAACTACTCGTGGCATCGACGACAAATAGGAAGAGGTAAGGTGCCAACGAGGGAGAATTTGTCGCCAGGATTCCCTGAATGAGAAATTGGCTGTGTGAAGCTGAGTAAAGTCTTGAGACTCCATGAATTCACTCCATGGGAAATCCCATCCGGCTCATATTGCCCTCCAAAAAGCTCCAATCCACCCTATCATAAGCTTTCTCAAAGTCTAGGAGTAGCACAATGAGGTCTTGTTGTTGCATCCTGACCGAAGCTATTGCCTCCCAGAAGGTAAAGATGTTGTCCAGAATGCTCCGATCCTGAACACAGCCGGTATGAGTGTCGTGGATCAAGTCTGGGAGAAAAGGTTGAAATCGCCTGTTGATGGCCTTGGCCAAGATCTTATAGGTTGTCCCTAGTAAAAGGTGTCAATAAGAATGACCGAAGAGGAGGAGGAACCACCTACATTGTATGCCGCCAGACCCTCTTGCGTGCTTCCACCACTTGTGGAGATACTCGGGCACCAGTGAGGAGGGATCGAAAAAAGTCCGTGGCGATGGCTCTCATCGGGCGCGGGGGGGGGGGGGGGGGGGGGGGGGGGGGATCTGAAACAATAGCTCCATCTTGGCCACGCAACTTGCGAATATCGCTATCTCAAAGAAATCCCTTGTGACTCTCATCGCGTGCCTGAGTCTAGAAAGAGGCCCTGACATGATATCTGTACTCTACCCTCCTCTCCTTTATGGATCTAATCTCTGAGCGAGCGGCGGCAAGCTGACTCTCCATCCACTGGCTATCCAAAAGAGGGCTCTACTTGCAGCAACGTTCGGAGTGTAAACGTTGAGGAAGCAAATGCTTTCCTCTCCAATGGTAATGGTAATGCATTGTCATGTGCACAGTGTGTATCTACCGTGTGCTATACGCATGCAAGACTAGTTTCGAGGCTTGGGGAAGCTTGGAACTAGGCAGGTTGATTGACGAGCTGAGTTAGGGAAATACTAACGGGCGGGCACCCAAGTATGGACGGGCGGGCGGTCAAGTGTGGACGCCCGATGACCGGCCAAGAGCCTATAAAAGGGTGGCCAAGGTTAGTTATTGATTTTTTTTTTTCCGAGAAAAGATCCTTTCATTAGTTATATAAAAACGCCCGTAGGGCTACAAAAGATCTCTCCTGCTCCTAAGAGAGAGAGAGCAGCGAATACAGCATGGCAGCCCGGGAGACTCTCCCTAGGTGCTGCAAAATACAAGCATCAGTACAAAGAACTGAGCGGCTAAATCATACAATAGGGGGGGGGAAGAGCCAAACAGGTGGCCTGTAGTGCCAACGGGGGGATCCCGTGTGTAAGGTGTAGAAAGGGCCACAACGCCAAGTGGTGTGAAAGGCCTGGCGCCATAAGATCGCCTCATCCGAGTCTCCCCGGATGCGGTCGTACTGTCCTCGCAGGGTGTGGATCAACTCCTGCCAAATCCCCCGTACAGTCTCTGCTGGTGGCTCCAATCTCCCCTCAAAGGCCGTAAAGCACTGGGCCCTCCAGGTGAACCAGATGGTGAGGCTGCTGAGGAGCTCCCATCGTAAATCCCTCTCCTGTGTCCAGCTGGCGGACGAGAAATCCGGTGCCGGAACCAGGCGAGGCTGGCCCCTAATAAATCTGATGGCCTGATTGCCCTGCTCCATCTCATAGCCCATAGCAGGCCCTGACGAAGTCGACCAAGCAGCGGCACCCCACGTAAACATACCCTCTGGAGAGAGGGGGACCAGAATACGCAGCATCCGCAGCCAAATCTGCTGTGCCTGAGGGCAATCCCAAAGGCAATGTCTCTCTGTCTCCATAGGGTGGCCGCATCGGACGCAGGCCGCCGGAAGACCGCTGTAAACAAGCCAAGTGCCAACTGCTGAGCCCCTGTGGGCGACCAGCCCCCACTGAAAAGTCGAGATCCTGCGGGCCTGTCGACTAGCCCAGAGCCGAGCCCAAAAATCCTCCAGGAACTCCTGTGAGAGTCCCTGTAGTCGCCAATGCCCCGCTGCCGCTGGAGAAACCGTCCTCCTCGCCGTAAAAATATGCCGCCCCAGCCGAACAGTATACTGGAAAAAGGTGATCTCTGTGGCCTCAAGGGATGCATAAGGATCATGCCACTCGTACTCCCCGGGGTCCCACTGTAGCCGGGCCAAGGGGCGTGCTGCATATGCCCATATGCGCCAATCCGGGAGCACATCAGCAGGGTCGGGGTCAATATGCCACTTCCGAGAAGCGGCGGCCACTACCCGAATCCTCTGAAAGGTGCACTCTGCAACCAAAGGCGACTCCACCTCCACTCTCTGGAGTCTGCCCCCATCCTGAATCTCATAGTAGAGGCATCTGCCATCCTCAGTGCTAGCTCTGACAGCAATCAGGATCTCCAACTGTGTAAAGGCTCCCATCCACCGTGGGGCCACTAGCTCGAGAGGCGTGAACCACTCCTCTGTGAGTGCCTCCTGTATATCATCCCTCATAATCAACCCCCCTCTGAAGTGACTCAGCCTCTCCACCTGGATCTCCTCTGGTAGACTACAGAAAGCCTGCCAGTCTCCAAAACTACGAGCTGGGCCTGCCGCTAAAGGTCCCCAGGCTAGACGAGGCCGAGAACCTAGCATATGACCCAGCTCCGTGCGAACCGCTGGGCTCCAGATGAGCGGCTGTCTGGCCCGCTCCTCAACACAAGAAGGAGGTCGCTGAGAGAGCCCCGGTCTCAGCAGCTCCCAAGCTCTCAGGATACTCAAAGCAAATCTGTCCTCCCATCCTCTACTGAGGCTTGTCCTCCTCATCTCTATGAAGATCCAGCGAATCTCTGGTGCCCAAGTACCCCCTGCTGGGGGCGCTCGAGCCTGCAGCCGCTGAAAGAGGAGCTCTTTCCAAGGCTCAGCGCCATGAAGCAACCCCCGAACAATAAGCTTCCCCAATTAGGCTCTACTCTGATCGACTGGATCTATAATGCCCAAACCGCCCTGAGCCAGCGGAAGTGTAATAACTGCCCATGCAACCTTTGCCCGAGCTGGCTGACCGTCCCTCCCAGACCACAGAAAGTTCCTGATCAGCCTCTGTACCTGGCTGATGCAAGAGCTTGAGAAAATCCAGCAAGACGTAATGTACCACATGGTCGCTAACAGCACCTGATTTGCCACCACCACCCTCCCAGCCAAGGATAGTCGAGCTGTACTCCAATACAATAGCTTCTTCCGAATGCTCAGAAGAAGCGGGGCAATCTGCTGCTCAGGTGACAAATCTAGGCCAATCTGGCATCCCAAATACCGCACTGCTGTGCCTGGAGGAATCCATCTAAAACCGGGGTCCGGGCTCCATGCCGGAGTGGGAGCACTACTGATCCAAAAGGCCACTGTCTTGCGCCAATTGATCAATGCTCCCGAAGCTGCACTAAAAACCTGGAGCGACTGCTCAGCCCGAATAAGATTGGCCTCATGGCCATGCAAAAATAAGCCCGTGTCGTCTGCAAACTCAGCATCAAGCAGGTCCTCCCCCTGGACTGGGAGCTGCAGTCCTCTCAAACCAACCTCTTCTGCCGTCAAATACATACTCATAGCCTCCGCAAAGAAGAGAAAAAGGAAAGGAGCGAGAGGACACCCTTGACGAACTGATTTGGTCAGCTCAAAACTCGGCCCCCGTCCTCCTGCAATCAGCACCTGGCTGCGAGCTGTGGAATACAGAGCTGCCACCCCTCTGATCCATCCTGGCTCAAAGCCCAGGCGAAGCATAGTGCCCTCTAAGAAACCCCAATCAACTCTATCGTATGCCTTCTCAAAATCGAGAAGCATCACGACCAAGTCCTCGCCAAGAAATCTAGCTCGGGCCGTCGCCTCCCAGAAAGTAAAGATGTTGTCAAGGATACTGCGCTCCTTGACAAATCCTGTCTGAGTAGCATGAATCAACTCCCCCAGGAAGGGTTGGATCCTCAAACTCAAGGCCTTTGCTAAGACCTTGTAGACAGTATTGAGGATCGTAATAGGCCTCCAATGCCGAATGTCATCTGATACTCCCTCCCCCTTGGGGATAAGATAGATCAAGCCCTCTGAAAAGCTCTGCGGCATCACCCCAGTGTCCAAAACATGCTGAAAGCCCCTGCGGAGGCCTGGCCCCAAAAGGTCCCAATAGCGCATAAAAAAGGCCGGCGTCAGTCCGTCCTCCCCTGGGCAACTATGTCGCGGCAGGACCCTCAAGGCCTCGGCAAGCTCAATCTCTGACAGAGGCGCACCTAGAAGTGTATGCATATGGTCTGTGACCCTCCTCTGCACATGGGCCCACACAGTCTGTCTGCAAACATCTCGATCCTCAGTGGCTGGCTCCGCTGAAAGCAAGTCACTATAAAATGCAGTAGCAATGGCTCTGATCTCCCCGAGCTCAGTAGCTACCGATCCATCCGGTCTACCAAGCTGGCGGACTCCTGCTCGCGCATGACGGGGTCCAGTGATCTCAAAAAACTCTCCAGTCACTCTATCACCAAGCTGCGTCCACTGAGCGGCCTGACGACGATAGTAAAACTCATGTCTCTGCTCCTCTACCTCTCTAACCTCCTGGCGTGCCTGGCTCAGCTGGGACGCCACCCACTCACATGCAGGCTGCTGCTCCTGAAGGCGCTGTAGCGAAGCAAGGCTGCGTCTCAGCCGTTGCTCCCGCTCGCGAATCTCTCCCAGTCGTGTCAAAGCTGCAGCATGTAGAAAAGAGCTAAGATCAATGAGTCCCTGGGCACACTGGCCCGCTGCATCCTGGTCAGAGCACTGACTATCATGCTAGATCCTCTCAATGTCCTCAGCGAGACTGGGATCTGTCAGTACCCTCTCTGGGATCCTCAACTGCAAGCTGGGCTCCCGTGTCCCCTCCTCCAATGTCAATATAACTGGCGCATGATCTGAAAATGAGGTGCCAGCGAGAATGCCGACGGAGCCCCCTCGCTCCCCTAACCAGTCGCCCACATAAAAGCGATCAATCCGTGATAGATTAGTCCCTCCCTGCCGGCGATCCGACCGAGAGAAACTAAGACTGTCCTGAGACCGGGAGAAAGCCCCATGCTGCCATGCATCAGTGATCCTCAGTGACATGCAAAACCGGTCCCAAGCTGGAAGCTCCGTGTCGTGCACTGTAACATGACTGCCTCCCACCCTATCTCCCGGGTCCTCAAGCATGTTGAAGTCTCCCCCAACACACCAATGTGCGGCCTCTGGCAATGCATCTGTAACCTGAGTCTAGAACTCTGCTCTAGCACTAGCATGATTGGGCGCATAGATGTTGAGCACACCCAATAGCTCATCATGCATCCTCAGAATGACATACTGTGCTCTACCAGGCACAATGATCCCTCGATCCACAATGGCCTGCCGCCATACATCTGCAATAACCATGCATACTCCTCCCTGTCCACCCAAAGGACCAAACCCTGCAGACCAAAAAGTGTCCCATCTGCCAGGCATCACCGAACCATATGTCCGGATCCTGCTCTCACCCAAGTGGTGCTCCTGCATCATCAAAATATCAATGCTGCCACCAACCAGGCATCTCTGAAGCTCTTGCCTCAAGCAACCTCGATAGCGTATAAAGTGTGCTCCGCCAAGGCCCTGTACATTCCATGAGATGATCCTCATGGATGCCCTGCTGAGGTGGATGCTGTCTCAGCCGTACGGCGGGCATTCACAAGCTGCTTGGATGGAGAGTAGTCCCCATCCGAACGGCTGCGAATCTGCCCACCCGGTGTACTGCAAGAATCCCGGATCAGGCGCCAGTGGCTGTGGCCCATGGCGACTGCCTCCCGCTCTGACAGAGCAACCTCGTGTATACACACATATCCAGGGTCGCGTGCCAAGTCTGCCACTATGCGCACGACCAAATGCCAAATCCCTGAGGTATCCACACTCCCGGGATCCAAGAAAAAATGAGCCAACTCCCAAAGTCGGCCTATCACATCTGTCACCTCCAGATCGCTCATGTGATGAGAAAACTCAACTGCCTGAGTCTTCAAAGTGCAGAGAGCGAGCTCTAGAGTCCACTCCCGGTCACAAGGGCCACATAGAGGGAACGAGAAGGCCACCGCTGAGTCTAGTGCCTCCTCCCCGCGGGCTGGAGGTATCACTACATGAACTCGGATGGGCGCTGGCTCATGGGGGCCCTCTGCTCCGGAAAGCCGTGTGAAGGTATAATCAAAAGCCTCCGAGCGCTGTCTAATGCCAAGGCGACTCAGCCGACTGCGGATAGATGAAATCCGTGAAGCCCTAATCGGCATAGGTCTCCTCTGTGATGCTCGAGCGAGGTCAGTGCTCAGCGCTCTCCGGACTGCAGGTGAGCGCCAGGGAACTGCCAGGGCCTCCTGGGAAGGTGAGGCGGGCGGAGGGGGAGGAGGGGGAGGCGAGGGAGGTGGAGAGGGAGCCGCTGCCGAAACCGGAGTGGAGACGGGAGGAGGCGATGGTGGAAGCGAGGCGGTGGGAGGGGACGGGGGTGGGGGGGGTGAAGGTGGGGGTGCTGGCATCTCCTGGTCCTCAGACGTCGCCGCGAGGGTCTCCTCCTGGAGGGGAGAAAAGCTGTTCCTCACGGGGACCCAGTGAGGCTGAGACTGTGGCTGCTGCTGCAGCGGTCTCTGGGCGTGCTGTTGTGGCTGTCTCCCTCGGCGGCGCCCCTGTCGAGGCTGCCACTCCGAGGTCTCTGTGGCCTGAGCAGGTGTCCCGGAGGCAGCCTGCCGAGCTGAATCTGTGGGCGGGCCATCAGTAGCCTGCTGCTGTGGTGAGGGTCGGGGTCTCCTGCGAGGACAGGCCCTGGCCAGATGACCGACCTGCCTGCAAGTGAAGCACTGGTTCGGGAGCCCCGAGAACTCCACTCTCTGATCTATCCACCCCCCCCTATCCTAGGTAGCTGAATGACCTTAGGAAGGGAGGAGATGTCAGACACCAACACTCTGACCGAAGGTAGCCCAGCTGCTCTGGCCACCACTGAAGCTGCTGAGGGGCCCGTCTCTAGTACTGAGCCCACCAATGCTCCGAGCCTGGAGAGGAGCGGAAGATACTCCCGGCGGAGACCAGGGAAACAAACTGTAACATGGAAGAGGCGCTCTCCCTGCTTCGCCGCCGCTGCTGGGTCAAATCCATGCTGCCAAGGTCTGAAGAAAGCCCGAGCACCCCTGATGTCAAGGGGACTCATGGCAAGGACCTTGGCAACGCTCTGGGCGGCCTCGAACTCGATCTGATAATGTCCCCGGCCCAGAAGCTGTACATCCAGGATCTTGCCCACATCTGCAAGAAGGCGGGCCTGAAGAAGATCCCTGATCTCCCCTCTGCTGGGGCGAGTGCCGACTATATGGCAGATGGTGGAATGAGCCTGGAGGCGTTCCACCTCTGCGGTGAGGCTCGCTTCCTCTTCCGGCGAAAGAGAAAGCCTGATGGGGGTGACCTCAGGGGCGGGCGAGGGGGCTGTGGATGAGTCCCTCTGAGGCGGGGCGGGAGGAGCCTCCATCAGAGTCTGAAGCTGCGGCGAAGGCGGGATCCTGCTGGAACCGAACTGCACACAGAGAGGCGGGAAACGGAGCGAAAAAGGAAAACCAAACCCCAAGGGGGGGGGCGGAAGCAAGAAAAAGGGAGGAGGGGGGGGTGGGAGAAGGCGAAGGAGAAAAAAGAAAAAAAACCCTAAAAAAGGGGGAAGGCGGGGGCTGCGCGCAAGAGGGAAGGGAGGAAGCGAGCAGGCGGAGGGGGGGGGATGAGGCGCACCAGAGGGGAGGGGGGCGCGAAGACAAGGGGGGAGGCGCGAGGAGAGGAAGCGAGACGGAACAAAAAGGGGGAAGGGCGCAGCAGCGGAAGCAGGCCGCGCGGGGGGGGGGGGGGGGGGGGGGGGGGGGGGGGGGCTAAAAAGACTGGCGACGGGCAATGCAGGGAAGGCGGAGGGGGGAAGGAGCGAGGAGAAGACGGGGGGCGAGCAGGCAGGGGGGCGACAGGCGCAGTGCAGAATCGCGAGCAGGGAGAGGGGAGGCGGGAGCTTCAGCGAGCGACGTCGGTTAGTTATTGATTATAGAGAGTCTCGCGAGTTTGTGAGAGCTCTATGGTCTTGGAGCCTAGATCTAGTGCAGACGTGCACCTGCTTTACGCAGCCGAGGCCGGCAGCAGTCTCGAGGCCCGCGAGGGCAGCTTCGTGGCGGTATGGGACGTCGCGAGGAGGAGATTGGTCGGTACGTCATCCTAGTTAGCTCAGCTCATGGCTCGGTGGGGACAGCCAAGACTGTGGGCTTGCCCACGGCTGTCATGGTTGGGAGGTGAGTCAGGCCTGCACCCCCTTGCTTGTTTGTTCGTTCGTTTGTTTGCAGGATTCAAGTTCGAACCAAGATCGATCACGAGGGGATCCGTGGGGATTTGACAGTGGTATCAGAGCATACCTCGTGAACGAGCAAGTCGGTAGGTAGAGAAGAAGAGGTCGAAGAACGGTATGTGTTAAAAAGCTTGCTGTTTTTTCTGTGCATACTGCAGATTTCAGAATAGTATGTGTTTTTTCTTCATCAAAGAGACCCATGTTGATGGGAGATGGTAGTGTAGTAAGGGTTGATTGCTTCTGCAAAGAAGAGGCCTGTTTTGTTGTGCATACGCATGAACTGCAGGGAGAGAAAACTGAAAAAAAAGAGAGAGAAAAAGCACGTTTGCTTTTGATGAACGTGAGAGGAGAGCGTGCGAAGCGAACGCTGTACTGCTGGTCATGTGCGTTGGCCGGGTGCTGTACGATGCTACGTGGTGTTGAGGGCGCAGGGTATAGGCGGCCAGGGCCAGTCGGCTGGCAGGCGCCTAGGCTTGCGTGGCCAGGCCTGCCAAGCCAGGCGGCCAGGCTAGCGCAGCCAGCCAGGCCAGGCCGGCGCCCAAGGCAAGGCGGGCTGATGCCCAGGCCAAGCCAGCACCCAGCCCACGCACAGCAGGCTGGCGAGGCGCACGCTGGCACAGGCGCTCGAGCGAAGGTGCAGCCGACGGGGGCTGGCGTGGCGCCGGCAGCGAAAGCAGCTCTGCAGGTGACGTCAGCAGTCCACGATGGCAGTGCCGGTTAATCCAGGAGGGAAGCGAAAAAAAAAAAACACAAGGAAAGCATTCGTTTTTTTTTTAGTGCTTTCGTTTTTTGTTTTTTTTGGGAGTTTAAAATTTTTAAATTTTAAAAGAACCCCCCTCTCTAAGGTTTCCAAGGTGTTTTATTTTTTTTAAAAGAAAAGAGAATATATATATATATATATATATATATTTATTCAAGAAAAAAAAAACACAAAAGCTAAAGCAAAAGCTAAGCCTAGCTTTTCGAGATTTTTGGCTTTTGGGAAACTTTTATAAATCCCCTCAAGTGGGCTTCTTGCCACACATCTCTCAAGTTTTCAAGCTCTCAAGCTCTCGAGTTCGCTCGCACTTTCATTGTGCAAAGATCGAATTTTCTCTCCACGTATCCTCTTCACGATGTCGACCCAAGAATCAGAGTTGGAGCCCCTCGTGGAACACGAAGGCTTGCTGGCTACGGAAGGTACCGATGCCGATCTTTTTGACGATTTTGTGTCAAAATCAGATTTCCAAGAGTTCAAAGTAGCTCTCGAAGCTTCTTCGACGGAACGTCAGGCACAAATCGCAGCCCAGATGCAAGCTTTGCAGAACTCCATCACTCTATTGACCACTATCCTCTCTACTTTCTCGGGAATGGATACCTTGGCTTCAGCTTTAGGCCCCAATATTACTAAGGAACCGTTCGGGGACGAGCAAAAGCAGCGAACCAAGGAGATCGTGGACACGTGGCTACACAAGTGGCAAGTTCACTTTTAGTTTCATCCATATGATGATGGAAAGAAGATCCAGTTAGCAGCAGGTTTCCTGTCCGGCAAAGCTTTGCTTTGGTGGAAGGAACTCAACCCTAAGCCAACGACTTGGGCACAATTTGAAGATATCTTCAAGAAAGAATTCCTCAAGAAAGAGGATGATTACGATGTTGTTGCCTGGTTTTCAGCTTTGACCATGACCTTGCAGCACCTCACTTATGAGGTCTACCTCCAGAAGTTTCGTGACTTGCAGATGAAAGCTACAAAGATGGATCCCACTACTCTTTTGGGGTTTTTCGTAGCTGGTTTACCAGACTCGTACCGATTACAGGTTAAAAATAATAAATGTAAAACTTTGGACGAGGCCATTCATTCAGCTCGTATCTATGATGACACGATGGTCTCTTCCAAGTTGAAACCCGTTACCGAGCAGGGGAACAAGCATAAAAGAAAGTTCTCCGCACCTATGGCTAACACGACTGAAGGCAAGTCTTCGGACCAACCTTCGAAGAATTCCAGTTCGACACCAGCGAAGAAGAAACGACTCCTTCGGGCTTTGAAGCTCAAGAAGGAAGGATGTTGTTTTATCTGCGAAGAAAAAGGACACATGCGTAACGAGTGTCCGAAGCAAAAGGGTACCAAGTCAAACGCAGGACCCAAGCCAAAGGCAGCTAACCAGTTGTCTTTGACAGGTACGTCAATTATTGTACTTTCTCGCCCTAGTACTTGTTCTGATTGTCTGTTCAATTCTAAGGTATTTGGCTTGCATGATATTCTCCGAGTTTATGGAGAAGTGAAGGGCCATAAGATTCACATTCTTTTAGACCCTGGCAGTTCGCATAACTTTGTTAACTACAAACTTGACACTTAGCGACCATACCTATGAGGTACGTCTACCTACGGGAAGACAAGTTTGGGATGCTTCCAATCCAGATTCAGGACTACAAAGACACTCTGGAATGCTATGTTATGCATCTGGAAAATGTAGACTTGTTATTAGGGATTGAGTGGTTTAAGACTCTTGACGTCCAGATAGATTGGTGTAGTCATATTTTTTCTTTTCAGCATAGGGACACCAAGTATAGTATTTTAGGTGATTGTATTCACCTCTCTCAGGGATCTCTTGTAAATACAATTGATTTTGGAAATATAATGGATTCTTCTTTGTATACCGCTTTCCATTGTGTACTGATTCCACTTTCTTCTTTTCTCATCCCTTCCATGGATGTGAATGAATTAAGTGTGTTTGAAAGCAAAGAATTACAGAAGATACTTGATTCGTTTCAAGAGGTATTTCCTAAGGAACTGCCATCAGGTTTACTACCTGAACGATGAGTTGGCTAAACAACTCGAAGATTATTTGAGGATGGGCCAAATCCGTAATAAATCACCTTGGGGTGCACCTGTGTTGCTTAGGAGAAAGAAGGACAATACCTGGAGAATGTGTATAGATTACAAAAGATTGAACAAGCTGACTATTAAGAACCGTTATCCTCTCCCTAGATCAGATGACCTGATTGACCGATTAGCAGGAGCGAAATATTTCACGAAGATCGATTTACGTACTGGCTATCACCAGATACGTATTCATGAAAGGCATGTCGAAAGAACCGCCTTTCGGACTAGGTATGGCCATTACAAGTTTCTCGTATTACC
The DNA here is from genome assembly GCF_041138505.1 of Cibotium barometz. Taxonomy (NCBI): domain Eukaryota; kingdom Viridiplantae; phylum Streptophyta; class Polypodiopsida; order Cyatheales; family Cibotiaceae; genus Cibotium; species Cibotium barometz. The sequence continues at coordinate 11,161,583 of NC_141070.1, forward strand.
TTTTGGGTTAATAAATGCTCCAGCTACTTTCCAGCAAATGATGAACGATCTTTTTCGTGAACATTTGGGGAAATTTGTGGTGGTGTTCCTAGATGATATTTTGATATATAGTCGTACTCTTGAGGATCATGTCAGACACCTCACGATTGTCTTATCTATTTTAAGACAGAATCGACTATATGCTAAGTTAAGTAAATGTGAGTTCTTTATGTCCGACATCATTTACTTGGGACACAAGATCACTAGAGATGGATTGAGCATTGACTATGACCGAGTTCAGAAGGTTTTGGACTGGCCTATACCGCGAACAGTGAAACAACTTCGTTCTTTTCTCGGTTCTGTTGTTTTTCTTCGGAAATCTGTACGGGAGTACTCTCAGCTCACACTACCGATGACTATATGTGTGATGTGGATGATTTGAGAGACAGGAAAGCTCGTTGGGTAGAGTTAATGCAAGATTTTGATTTTGAGATCCGTTATCGGAAAGTGTCCATGAATAGTATTGCAGATGCGCTTAGTCGAATTAGAGAGGTGAATACTTTGTCGTTCACCGAGATTTCTACTGACTTATTTCAGTCATTGAGAGGGCTTTGCAGGACTGATAGTTATTTTGGTCCATTTTGGCAGAAGATCCAAGACGGGAGCTCATTGATTGACCAAGACTCGGTGACTCAGCAGTCTACTATTCAGGTTGCAGGAGGTCAGTGGATGATTCGGAATGGTTTGCTATTTTGTAATGACAAAATTTGTGTACCAGAGATCCCGGACATTAGGTCCAAGATTCTTAAGGAGTGTCACGACACTCCTTCTGTTGGACACCTTGGGGTACACAGGACACTATCATTAGTAAAACACACTTTTTATTGGCCGAAGATGAAAGGGTATGTAGAAGATTATGTTCTCAAGTGTCCAATTTGTCAGGCAAATAAAGCTGAACGCTTTAGACAGGCTGGGTTGTTGCATCCTTTGCAAATCCCAGGTAATAAATGGGAAAGTATTTCCATGGATTTTATTACCGGATTGCCAAGAACACATCAAGGCCACGATTCTATTTGGGTTGTGGTAGATCGCTTGACAAAGATGGCTAGATTTTTACCGACCCGGAAGAATATTACAGCTACGCAAGTAGCTCGGCAGTTTATCGAGCGATTGTTTAGACTGTACGGGTTACCGCAAGACATAGTCAGTGATAGGGACTCTAAGTTTACGAGTGATTTTTGAAAACTTGTTTTTGAGAAGTTGGAAACAACTTTGAATTTGAGTTCCTCTGATCATCCTCAATTTGATGACCAGACTGAAAGAGTGAATCAGATTTTGGAGGATATGCTTCGAGCATATGTATCCAAAAGATAGAGTTCATGGGAGGATTATCTTCCTATGTTAGAATTTGCATATAACAGTACTAAGCATACGAGTACAGGGTTTAGTCCTTTCATGCTTATGTATAGTTTTCCATCTAGATCACCTGTTACAGTAGGATTCTCAGGACTTCAGCATGATGCAGCACGTAATTTTTTGCAAGATATGCAAGAAATGTTACAAGTTGCAAAGGAATCTATTAGAAGTGCTCAAGACCGAGACAGGTTTTATTCTAATAGACATCGTTCACCTAGAGAGTTCTCTGAAGGAACGATAGTGTATTTGCGAGTTCCGAAAGATTCCGAGACTTTGCGGACAGGTAGATCTCCGAAATTATCCCCTAGATACGGTGGATCATTTCGTGTTACACGACGGATTGGTTCAGTTGCATATGAATTGGATTTGCCTTCTCATGTGAAAGTTCATCCTGTATTTCATGTCCTTAGACTTAAGGAAGTATTGGGTGGAGCAGATCAGTTAGTTACTCCTCAAGAAATCATAGATGTCCATGACATGACAGTTGTTCCGCACGAACCTGAAAAGATTCTTGGATTTCGTGAAAGAAGATTGCGTAATACGCTTATCACGGAATACAAGATCAAGTGGAAGGATCGTGTTAAGGAGGACGCTACATGGGAGACATTGACTACTCTTCAGAGAGATTACCTTGGCTTTTTAGTGAGCTCAGGAGTGAGCTCTTAGAGGAAGGGGAGTATGTCATGTGCACAGTGTGTATCTACCGTGTGCTATACGCATGCAAGACTAGTTTCGAGGCTTGGGGAAGCTTGGAAGGCTGATTGACGAGCTGAGTTAGGAAAATACTAACGGGCGGGCACCCAAGTATGGACGGGCGGGCGGCCAAGTGTGGACGGGCGATGACCGGCCAAGAGCCTATAAAAGGGTGGCCAAGGTTAGTTATTGATTATAGAGAGTCTCACGAGTTTGTGAGAGCTCTATGGTCTTGGAGCCTGGATCTAGTGCAGACGTGCACTTGCTTTACGCAGCCGAGGCCGGCAGCAGTCTCGAGGCCCGCGAGGGCAGCTTCGTGGCGGTATGGGACGTCGCGAGGAGGAGATTGGTCGGTACGTCATCCTAGTTAGCTCAGCTCGTGGCTCGGTGGGGACAGCCAAGACTGTGGGCTTGCCCACGGCTGTCATGGTTGGGAGGTGAGTCAGGCTGCACCCCCTTGCTTGTTTGTTTGTTCGTTTGTTTGCAGGATTCGAGTTCGAACCAAGATCGATCACGAGGGGATCCGTGGGGATTTGACATGCATCGTGCACACCCGGGGACAATGACTCATGAGCCAGTCATTGCTGGCAACAGCTGCTCACTGACAGAAATACATACCCCTTGTGTCCCAGAGGGGCCGAAAGATGGGGACCAGAAAGTGTGACTCCTGCTTGGAAGAATCTTCCTGCATCTGCAAGTGCGCCCCTCTGAGAGGTGGTGCTCCTGGAGGAATAAAATGTCCATGGGTCCCCCAACCATGGCTCTTTGGAGCTCGCCTCGTAGGACACCTCGTCTCTGAAAGCACTGAGGTCCCCCTAAACCCTGAATGTTCCATGTAACAATCCACATATTAGTCTCTGTGTGATGTGGCACTAGCGGAACTACCCTCCGCTTGAAGAGTCTTGGGCGAGGGTTTAGATGGGGAATAATCACAATCCGTGCGGGGGCGAAGGCACGCTAGGTGGGCACTAATCTTGTCCTCCATGTGACGGCACTTTGTACGAGCGCGAATGTATGCATGATCCGGACCCCATTGATCACAATAGAGGTATTTGTAAGAGGGGGGGAGAGGTACCGCGACAAAAGTATGCATGAAGACAAAAAGCAGCACCTCCAGGCTAGAGACTATTGCTCCCCGTCTTGGCCTCGATGAGCAGAGTCTCCAAGCTCCATCCTAGCCAAAGGCCAGAAATGGGTGAGAATGTCGGTGATGCGAAGATCTTGGAGGTGCTGGGAGAGCTCGGTTGCCTGGCCCTTGATGGTAGTTGCCACCATCTCGGGATCCCAATCCGTCCTTGGGGTCCCACTGAAGGGGAAAGAGAAGATCATCGCGCCATTATGTGGCGTAGAGGGCCTGGAGTGGTGAAAAACCACACATACCCGAACAGGGGCTACTGTCTCCTCAAAAATGTCGGTCGCTTCCGTCGGCAGACATCGGAAGAAACTATAGACTAGATGTCGCAGGATCCTGGGAGCCTCACGGGGGAAGCGGCAATGGTCATCTCTACCGGCTCAAAGAATCGGTGAATCAAGCGACGGACGGATCTTACCGGTTGCCTCTGCTCCAGGTTGGGGACTATTGGGGGGCGATGAGAGTGCTCTGGAGAGGCAAAGGCGAGGGGGGGGGGGGGGGGGGGATGATAAGGGCGGGGTGGCGAGTAAAGTCGATGTCGAAGCAGGGACAGGAGGGGGGGGGAGGTGAGGGAGGGTCGAGGGGTGGAGTGGCGGGGGAGGGGTGCTGTTGGGAGAGATCCATCGGAGAGGACGGCTGCGGGGAGGGGCTCGTCAGGGGTTCATAGAGGCCGGTCGGCCTATCAGAACACCCGCGCGCCGCCCGGGGGGGGGGGGGGGGATCTCGACGAGGGATTGGTCGCCAGACTGGTGGGGCCGGAGGGGCCCGCTCCGGTATTGGCAAGGGCGCCTCACCAACGGAAAAATCTTGAGATAAATGCTCATAACGGTTCTCTGATAGAACCGAATCCTCGTGAGATTTGCTAGCCAGGCACGCGCGCGGTGGCGTTCGGCTCAAGTGGTCGTTTGCGGCCCGTGCGCGGGCCAGCCGTCTGCCACTCGCCGGTAGCTGGGTCATTTGGAGTCGGGGCTTGGGGCTCTGCTGCTTGAGGGCTTGCCTCTCTCCTTGCCCCTTAATGAGGATCAGCATGAGAACCGGAGAGAGGAACCACTGGAGGCGGTTTCTTGGCTTGCCGCCCGAGGGCAAGCTTTGGCTAGATGGCCCATCTGCCTGCAAATGAAACATTGGCTTGGGAGGCCCGAATACTCAATGCGTTGCTTTATGGGGTTGCCCCTGAGGCTAGGAAGAGATATACAATGCAGTACAGACTCTGGCGAGGCCACACAAATACGGAGGGATGGAATCCCAGTTGCCCGTGTGAGGGCCGAGGTAGCAGTGGGGGGGGACTCATGGGTTGCCCCTGAGGCTAGGAAGAGATATACAATGCAGTACAGACTCTGGCGAGGCCACACAAATACGGAGGGATGGAATCCCAGTTGCCCGTGTGAGGGCCGAGGTAGCAGTGGGGGGGGACTCATCACTCTCCCGATGACACCACCAATCACCGGGAGAAGAGGAACTACTCCTTCCTAAGGTCTGAAAAACAAACTGTCAATGGGAAGCCGGAAACACCAGCCAGTGGGTCAGACGCTGGATCGAAGCTGTGCTGCCACCTTGCAAAGAAGGATTGTGCCGTACGCAATGCAAGGGGACTCATCATCTGCATGACCCGGTTTGACGCCGCTGGGTAGTTGAATTCCACCTGGTAGTATCCGTGCCCCAGAGGTTGAATATCGGTGATCTTCGTAGGTTCGCCGATGAGGATGGCTTGTAAGAGATCTCTGAGCTGTCCGCTCGTAGGGCGGCTACCAACAATTTTGGAGAGCAGAGTGGAGGCCTCAAGAGAGGCAATTGTCATGGCGAGAACCTGAAAATACGCTTCGGAGAAGGAAATGCAAGCAATGGCTGCCTCGGTCGGGGATGACGGAGTGGCTGCCATGGAGTCCTGAGGGTGAAGACCAAAATAGGCCGAAACTTGCCTAATAGAGAAAAAACCCCAGAAGCTTGGAGCATGAACATGCACGGGAGGGGTGAACGGAGAGAGGCGGAGAAAAAGGGTGAGGGGGAAAGAAAAAAAGGGGGGTGGATCAGAAGAAAGGAGAGGGGGCGGGCGGGCGAGGTGAGGCGGAGGAGAGAGAGGGAGGGCAAGGCAATGCGAAGGAGGAGGAGACAGGAGAAAAGAGCGAGAGGAGAGGGGCGGAAAAGGCCGTCCGGGGGGGGGGGTGTTGGAATTCGCACAAAGGGGGGAGACGGGCAGCGGGGGCAAGAAAGGGGCGGCGCGGGAATGGGCATAGAGAGGGAGGCGGGAAGCGGAAGAAGAAAAAGGGGGGGGGGGTGGGGAACAAACAGAGGGGAGGGCAGCGACCAGAGGGAGGGGTGCAGCAGCGTGACAAAGGGAGGGGGGGGCACAGGTGACCGAAGGGGTGCGAGTTCAGGAGCTCGCACTAGACGATTTGACAATCCTATTCAACCGCATTCCTTTGCATGCAATTTTTATCCGTAGGTTCCTTGGTTTTTCTATTCACCATGCAAGATTCCTTTAGTTTTTCTATTCACCATGCAATATTTCCTTATTTGTGTTGGAAGCTTTGGTTGCCCAAGTTTTGGTGTTTCTTCAACATAAACCCAACCTTGTGTTCAGGGCCCAGGCAAAACAGGTGACCCATTAAGTAGAGTTAATTTGTTAATTGGTCACCGTTCAAGCGTCACATTTTCTATTACCCCTACCACCATAGGCATTGATTCATCCTTTTTTTCTAGCCATTACCATTCCCACATGGTCTTCACCTAAAAGCCAACAATATTATTCCCTCTCCAAGGTATTCTATGTTCTTTTCTGACCATAGTTTAACTTTCTTATGCACCCAACTTTCTCTTAATATTGTTTCCTCTCCAAGGCATTCGTGTTATCTTCTGACCATAGTTTAACTTCCTTATGCACCCAGCTTTCTCTTAATGACATGCCGTCATTCACAATTGCATCCACGATGGATTCATCTCTTTCACAAGATGAATAATTTGTATCTTGCAAAGAAACATGATTTTTTAAACGAACTCTAGGCCATTTGACTGTGCTTCCTATGGAATCAGCCAATGTCTTTGAATCCATTGCAGAATATGGTATACAAACACTTGTATCAAAAAAATTTACCACAGACACATATACACAATCCTTTCCTATAGGAACTCCTTGAGACATGGCTTCTCTACTGCATGACCTTACTAAGAAGAAAAGCACATTCAGATGGATGGAAACTAGCTTGCAACAAGCTCAAAACAGCCCTAAACTTCTGAACCCGTTCTCATTATTTCAGACCTATTAAAGTCATTTTTGGTAGAAGTAGATGCTTGTTGAAATTGTCTTGGTGGAATTCTCCATTAAGAAGAGCATGCTGTGGCAATTGAAAGCAGATGCTTGAATGAAGTGGAGAAAAGGTATGACATTTATGAGAAGGAATTATTAGTTGCGCTTCATGCATTAAAGAAAGCTATGGAAGCATTATTTGTTGGGCAATGAATTTGTTGTTAAAACTGATCATCAAATCTTGAGTATTTCAAGACTTGGAAGCACTTGCAGGAGAAGCATGTGAGATGGAAAAATTTCCTCTCTATGTTCAATTTCTAGATTATGTATACTCTTGGAAAACATAATGTGGTGGCAAATTTGGGCAAATTTATAGCAAGGGAAACCTCATCCTTATTCTATCAAAGAGGGTTATCTCTTGATGAATAATCGCCTATGCATTTTTCTTCCAATCAGAGAGAAGGTACTTACAGAGAGCTATCGGCCTCTTTATGCAGGTCATCGAGGAATGGCAGCCACTTTAAGTGCATTAGAGAGCTTCTTCTATTGGCCCACCCTTCAAAGAGACACTCATCAGTGTGTAGAGTCATTGCTGGTTTGCCAGAAATCCAAGTATGACAGGCATAAAACTATACCAAATGTCCCTATTGAGTCCATCACAATTCCAAGAGCTTCACAAGGTCATGACATGATTTGGGTCATTGTCGACATGTTTAGTAAACAATAGCATTTTATTCCTTGTCACAAAACATTGAAGTCTTTGGAAGCATGGAAGCAGCATGTCTTTTCATTCAGATTGCATGGAATGCCGAATGAGATTATCTCAAACAGGGACTTGGCTCACAAGCAACTTCTGGTGTGCTTTGTTTGAGAACTTTGAAACAACCCTTAAGTTCTCTTCTTCTTTCTATCCTCATACAGATGGTCAAACTGAAGTGCTGAATCTTACACTCTTGGATATGCTTAAGGTTTATGTCAGTGAACACAAAACACAATGGGAAAAGTATCTTCCTTTGTTAGAATTTGCCTACAACAGAGTGCATTCATCTACAAGGAAAAAGCTCCAAATGGAATCATGCAGGGAAGGGTCAATCTTCCACCCATTGTTCACACCAAAGACAAGATATTTGTTGCTGATCAGTTTGGTTTGGATCTGAAATCAGCCATGACTTAGGTATGAGCCACCATAAGGCTAGCTCAGGAAAGAAGAAACTGTCAGAATACGCAGCGGAGATGATGACAAAATCTGGAAACACAAGAGCAAGTGCAGAAAAAAAACAGCAATGGAGAGAGAGGCGTATAACTCTACTATATATACACAAGAAGAATCCTGAATACTATACAAAATGGCAAGAGGGCAGTGGGGCCATTTTATATGGCCCCCACGGCCTGCATCAGAGGCAGCCGGCAGGCCCTGAATCTCCACGACCAGCCACAACCAGCAGTCGGCCAGCTGTCATGAGTCGGCCAGAACAGTGACTAGTCCGGTTGTACCTGAGAACTCCAGCCACCACATGGAAGCCACCCAAGCCATAGAAAAAATGGGAAAAATGTGGGGAAAAATACGGGGAGTGAGGAAAAATGAGAACAACACCTACAAGGGCGGGCACACCCACAACAAAGGCCCTGGTGTCTGGTAAAGACAGGAGATGACTTCTAACATCCCCTCTCAGCTCCTGGCTATGAAACCAACCACAGGGAGCTGGGGTGCCGCCTGAGCAAATCCTGAGATAGCGACTTCGTGAGTGAAGAGGTCTATCGTACTATCCTCCGTCAAACAGAACTCTAGCAAGATGTAATTAGCAGCGAACTGTTCACGAACAAAGTGCCTCTGGATGACCGTGGGTTCCTCTGGTGGAAGCCCAATCCTGCCATGCAACCGTACCACCTCACAAGCAGCATCACAAGCAGCCCGGTACTCTGCCTCTGTCGACGACAAGGCAAAAGATGACTGCCTCTTACTGCTCCATAAAATTGCTCCTGGGCCTGAAGTAACTCCTCGTGTCTGGATCTCCTCCCCAATTTGAGTCACTCCAACCGTGGAGTCGGACTCCATCCATCAATCCCCCTCCTGTGTATAAAAAGTCCATGATCCTTCGCATGCTGCAGAAACCACAAGATACGCAATCTTGCCTCCTAAAGAGTCATCTGCAAACTTGAGCTCAATAGCCTCATTAGGAAGCTCCCGCCCAATCTGGTATCCATCAACCAAATCAATGAACCATTTTGCTTCCGAGTCAAAGAGGCATCACACTGCTCCCAAGGATCAACACCTGTTACCGTGGGAAGCCAAGTCTTGGAAACCTGTTGAAGACCACGCGAGGCCTTCTGAAACCTGTTGACCACCCCCTCTGAATCCGGAACCACAAAGCCTGGAGAATCCACCTCGTTCTGCAAGTAATCAACTACCACCTGCCTGGCTTTCCAAGAGGTCCCCGTGGAAAGAACATCCTCATCTACAGGAGTTTCTTTGTCCCGAATACTACGAGACATCAGAGCATAGGTTACCTGTAAAGTTTCCTCTGGCTGACGAACACAAGAACTACCAACATCAGTACTGGAAAGTTCCTGCCAACTGCTGCCATTAACTGGCAAGCTATCCACCATCTGGTCCGAGAAAGCTTGCACCTGCAGCATATCCACACCTAAGTGGCCACTACCAGACTGCCACTCATCATAAAACTGAGGACCTGGGAGAGAGAGTGCTGAAAGCTTGTAAACTCCATTCTCCACTCCGCCTTCCCACACTACCTGGCTTGTTGCCTTGTCCTGGAGAGCAACAAAATGCTCATCAAACTCCACCCGTACGCCAGTCTTGCAAACTTGATGCACTGACAACAGATGAAAACCAAGTGACGGAACATACAACACCTGGGAGGAATGCTTCCTCCCTCTGCCATTGGAAACTATCTTCAACCTGCCCCCACTGTGAACTGGGATAGTGGATGTATCCCTAGTAAGAATGTGACCAGAATACCTGCAGAGATCTTGTAAATCTGAACGGGAAGGAGTCATGTGCCTGGAAGCACCACTGTCTAGAATCCACTCTCGAGTATCCGTTGCGGAAAGTCCTCCAATCTCCTCCCTGCCTGAAGAAAATGAAACATCGGTGTCCATCACCTCCAAGTGCACAAAAGCCGGAGTCTTCATGATTGCTGCTGAAGAATCTTCACCCTTCTTGGTCTTCCGCTTGGGACACTGCCTCCAATAGTGGCCTTTCTCGCCCCAATGATTACAGGTCCTCTCTGCCCCTAGTTTCTCGCGGTCAGCGTCGGACTTTTTCTCAGAAGACTTCCCTTTGCCCGTTTTACGGCCTTTTGACCGTTGGCGAGTTAAGGCCTTCGAACCTCCGCCTTGTGGAGGGTTCGTGAATCGTTCCCCCTGGTCCAAGACCATGGGCACAAGCTCCTCCCACGTGATGGTGCTGAGCTTGCCATTGGTAATCAAAGACGAGTAAAATGCTGAGTACTGAGAGGGCAAGTGCGACAGCAACGTTATGGCCATGTCCTCTGACGATATCTCCTTCCCAGCCTGAAGAATTTCTTGCTGAAGAGCTTGCAGCTTGTTAATATGCTCCCGCATCATCGACGACTTTGCAGGGCTCATAACCCGCATCTGTACTTCCAAGAAAATCCTCTTCATGGGCGATACCCTGTTGTAAAGAGAAGCCAAATGCTGCCATATACCTCTGGCCACCATCATATGCTTTACATGATTGGTTACCTGCGGTGTGCAGTTGAGGAAAATAAATGAATGGACCCTGGCGTTGACACGATCCCACAACTGTGCCTGTGCCTCCCGGTCCTTTCGGATCGACGGTAACTCCCCTTCCTCTACTTCTGGCCGTGGAACCCCAACAATGATGAAATCAGCAAGGTCGTAAGACTCCAGAACAGATTCCATCATAACCTTCCATATGCCGTAGTTGTTCCCATCCAACTGACGGTCCACCGGGAACGTGGGGAGTGTAGGGATCTTCACATGCCACTCGGCCATCTCTAACAAATCTGCCATTGCGGGGATGTAATTTGAAAAAAGGGTGAAGGGGTGGGAACAAAGAAGAACATACACTTGCAAGTGGCTGTCCAGCAAATCAGCCCGCCGTCCTCTTGCTTCTCTTCCCAAACAGTCCCGTACAGTCCACCAATCAGCAACACAACAGTCCCCCTCTTGCTCACACAAATCCCAAGAACTATCAAGAGCCTAGGGCTCTGATACCATGTCAGAATATGCAGCGGAGATGATGACAAAATCTGGAAACACAATAGCAAGTGCAGAAAAAAAACGGCAATGGAGAGAGGGGCGTATAACTCTACTATATATTTACAAGAAGAATCCCGAATACTATACAAAATGGCAAGAGGGCGGTGGGGCCATTTTATATGGCCCCCAGACTGCAGTCGGCCTGCATCAGAAGGCAGCCGACAGGCCCTGAAGCTCCACGACTAGCCACAACCAGCAGTCAGCCAGCTGTCATGAGTCGGCCAGAACAGTGACTAGTCGGGTTGTACTTGAGAACTCCAGCCACCACATGGCAGCCACCCAAGCCATAGAAAAAATGGGAAAAATGTGGGGAAAAATACGGGGAGTGAGGAAAAATGAGAACAACACCTACAAGTCGGGCACACCCACAACAAAGGCCCTGTAGCTTGGTAAAGACAGGAGATGACTTCTAACAGAATCAAGCTGAGAAGTGACGAAGGCATTTATAAAGCCTTTGAAAAGGGCACTTGGGTTTTGCTGAAATCCTCTTGTGTGTGCTGTATGTGTGATTCGGTTGCACTCTTCTTTGTATCTTTGGAAAACCCTAGCACATAGGTGCAAATGTTCTACAATAGGTGTCCCCTTTCTCTCTCTTCAACAAAAAGAGTCCCCTTTATCTCCCTCCGACAAAAGAGTCCCCCTTTCTCTCTTCTCGTTGAAAAGTGTCCCCTTTCTCCCTTGAATGCCTCCCTCTCTCTCTTCGCTAACATGTGGTTCCTTCTTTCAGCAAACCATCTGTCCCTCACCATATCATTCGAGCAGAGTTTGCTATAGCACCTATGGTGGTAAAAGGATAGTGATCCTCCATGATGAGGATGACAATGGTGATCCATACATATCTACATTTACGTAGGGATTATTGTTAGTTCTTTTTGTTATGCTGACTTTTTTCTCCACTTCCACACAAGCGCTTCCCTAGTCTCTCTCTCTTCTCTATCTCAAACCCTAAACCCTAAACTGTTGCTGCCCTGCCTTCGCCCTCTGCTCTGTGCGCTCGCCACCGCCGCCGCCCTTCCTTTGCCCTCTGCTTTGTGCGCCGGTCGCCGCCGTCGCCGCCTCTCTCCTGCTCTCTCCTGCTCTCTCTGTGCGTAGTAATCTGCTTCGTGTGCCCGCCGTCATCGTCCTGCCTTCGCCTTCTGCTCTGTGCGTAGCAATGTAGAATGTCCCTACCCCGGACTAATGGTTGAACCGTCAACCAGAAGCCACTCCCGTACTTACCCCATCGCGCATCGTGCCGGCTCCCGGAGGAAATGTACAAAAAGCTGCAAGCTGAGATGCGACAAGAGATGGAAGCTTGGAAGGACGCATGCCTGGGTGCATGCATGGAGAAATGTATGGAATTATGCAAGGAAGAGATGCACAAGCGTGGCAAAGAGGAAGGAGAAATAGCTACACAAGAAGCCCTTGCTCTAGAGATTGCCCAATTGCGAGACGCCAATGCCAAACTTGAGGTGGAAGTACAGAAGGCTAAGAAGGTAATCACAGCAAGTAGAGATTCAAGAGGCCAAATCAGGATTCTGGGAGGAGCATGCAGGCTTCCGAAAAGACATGGAAGCAACCAAAGAAGAGGTTGGAGAAACATCCAAATGGGTTGAGGTTGTGAAAAAGCAAAAAAACACTCCACACTTCGAATGCCACATCCATCATGACGGCCACGCTTGAGGAAGAGAAGCGTCGCCAATCTAGGACTCTACATGTGCGAGTAACAGGCTTGCAAGCGGGCAACTCACCAAAAGAGGACGGTGAGACTTTATGTAGACAGATGGGTCTCACTAACACCCCTTTTGTAGATGCTTGGCGAGCTGGGAAGGACTTGACGAGGGAGAGGCCTCTCCTCCTCAAGTTCAAAGATACGGAGTCCCGTTTGGCTTTCTTGAAGAAGAGGGCCACCCTCTGAACGACCAAAATATACCTTGGAGATGACCTCACCCCCCTACAGGTGGAACACAGGAAAGTCGGGATGGTTCAGGTAGGTTATGGAAGCCCGCAAAGCAAGAAAATGGGCCGTTTATCGTGATGACCGAGTCATCATCATGGATAAACGCCCCACATGACGGTGCGGGGCCTATGAGATCATAGATTCATTGAGGATGGGAGTATGGAATTGCAATGGAACTCTATGGTCAGACACAAGAGGCTTCACAGAGACTTACACAGATAGGGATATTATCTTCTACACAGGAATGCATCAAAGTCTTGAGAGAGGGCTATCCAAAGTGGAGGGTTATACATGGGAATCAGCTTTCAAAGGACAAACACGTGACTAGGGAGGAGTGGCATGCTTGTTTTGCTCTCATTTGAGAGGCATGCTCACAATGGTTAGACACGATGAAGAGGCTCATTTTATGTGGATGCGATTAGCCGGGCCTGGCTTGAGAGTGATGCATATTGCAGTATGCTACTTCCCACCAAAGAAATCAGAATACGCATGCAGGTTGACAGAGAAAGGGGAGACTCCCTATTTGCCATTATTTGCAGACATTGCAGAGTTCGCCTAGCAAGGAGAGGTCCTCCTATTAGGAGACTTTAATGCACGAACAAAAGGGGAACAAGTGCAGACATATGGGGAGATGCCATTATGTTGTCAGAAATTGACTTGGCTGAGATGGGCCTCCACAGGGCCAACCAGGATATGGGGAATGCACCATCATATGGTAGACACTTCTTGGAGATGGGGGCTATGCTTGAGCTGGTTATATATAATGGGTTGTCCAGATGGTCGCAGTCGGACAGCCTTACATCTTTTCCGCATGGGGGAGGCACTAGTACGGTGGATTACCTCATGGGATCTCCCGCTCTTACACCACACATCCCAGACTTCACCATCACCAGGCATTACTTTCTTTCACGATCTCATGCCCCATCTTATCGTCCACACCCACAACCCCTGTCACCACCTTCACCCGGATTAATTTCCATCATGATCTTGACCACATCTATGAGGACCACCTCTCCCGCCACATTTCAGCTCTCGACTTATCCCTCCCTATCTCCACCATCACATCCCAACTTTCCTCCATCATCCATGGCTCCGCCCACGCCAGCTTCCCCTACACCACATGCTCCACAACAAGTTTGCCAGTGGGATTCCAAAACCAGAATGGATGGTATGATGAAGAGTGCAAAACCACCAGGCTTCGCCTCTTACGTGAGAGGGAACATGGGCTGATTTCAGCACATAAGATGCAATGCATCTTTTGTACATTCACTCGCCCCCGAAAGAAACGAGCATTTCTTGCTAGATGAGAACAAGAGTTATACCAGCTCTTTTTGATCGAGGACAACTCAGAAAAAAGAGCACCTACACCTATCACAAATCCTTGCCTTTGGGAAGCCTATGCACGGCAGCTGTATGATGTGCCAAACCAACCTATACCACAAATGTCACACATCCCGATGCCTACATCATCTTATCTCTTTCATTCCCCCAATGTCACTAGGGCTCTTAAAAAGCTGCATAATGGGAGAGCAAAAGATCATGAGGATCTATGTGCGGAACATTTTGCCCATGGACACCACGTATTGGCTCCCATTCTTGCCAGTCTTTTTATAGAGCACTCTGTGAAGGCTTCCCACCCTCCTGGACTACCAACACCATTGTCCCCATCCACAAAGCAAGAGATCCCACGGACCCAGGTAACTACAGGACTATCATGATTGGTCACACAATGGCCAAAATCTATGGGGTAGTAGTAGAGGACATGATGAGCTCTATGACAGAGAGGATAGGAAACAGAGCATCAGGCTAGGCAAGCTTTAGGAGAAACTTCTCCACGCTGGACCATATCTTTACTTTACGGGCTATCATAGAGGAGTCGAGGTCCTCAAAGAGACGTGTATTGCTGCCTTGTGGATTTCCGCAAAGCCTTTGACTCCGTCCCTTGATTTTGTCTGATAGGACACTTGCAGGAGCTCCAGTTCTCACATGAGATGATATGGGGTGTGATGGCACTATATGAGGCAATACTCAGCCAAGTACGTGCACCCGGTGGGACCTTGGGAGATATATGTAGCACTATTGGGGTTAAGCAGGGCTGCCCACTCTCACCTACACTCTTTGGCCTATATATTGATGAGATTGCAGTATTTGTGGATAGTTTCGGAGGTAGAGGTTCACCATTGGCTCAGACAGTAGTGCCCATATGCTGACGACATTGTCTTGATCTCAGATTTAGCCGAGGGTTTACATAAACACTTAAATGCATTGGTCAGATGTTGCAGGGAGAGAGACCTTATGGTCAATTTGGGCTCAGGCCTTGCTAAGATGTTCCAGCTTGTCAGGTGTGCAGTGGATCCTTCTCAGAGTGCCCCCCCCCCCCCCCACTCTTTGTGTGTGTGGTTGATGAAATCCCTCTTCCTTCTCTCTTCGAACAATTCCCCCTTTCCCTCTCTCTCTTCAACACCCTCCATCCTTTTTAGCACTTTTTGCCACTGTCCAGTTCACACCACTTTGTGCACGACCCCTCTTCTCTCTCTCTCTCTCTCTCTCTCTCTCTCACGTTCCACCTTTTCTCACAACCCCTCTTCCCTTTCATAGACCTTTTGTCTCATAGACTTGTTGGGTCTTTTGCAAGACGTTAATATATCTTCTTCTTCTTCTTCTCCCTCTTTGACAACCTCCATCTTCTTCTTCTTCTCTTTGACAACCTCCATCTTTTGTCCTTGACATATACATCTTTCTTCGACAACTCCATCTTCTCTCTCTTCGTGAGTAATAACCACACGCTCTCTTGGCATGGAATTCCATTGTTCCCCTTCTTCCCTCTCCTCGCCATAATAGAATCATCTCTCTCATGGCCATGCCAAATCCCTCTCATTGATTTCTCTTGTGAGCTGGAACACATCATCACCTCTCTCTTATCACTCCCCTATGCCTTCCGTTGAAAAGTGACAAAACCCAATCTCTCTCCTCCACTAAAAAACATATTCAATTTCATCTCTCTCTCTCTCTCTCTCTCTCTCTCTCTCTCTCTCTCTCTCTCTCTCTCTCATCGACTACAACATGTACTAAAAAGCATATCACAATTCCTCTCTCATCGAATCGCACCAACCTCCGTGTGATGAAGCCTTTCGTGGGATTGGGTGCGTGAGCCTCACCATCCCCAACATGTAGCTGCTCAATATCAGGGAGTTCCATGCCTTGGCAGATAATTGGATGAACCTTGTCATATATTGTTCTACACCCACTATTGGGTCCTGATGATGTTAGTGAGGATGTCGCAGTATCTAGTCCATACTATGCATGATGGGGTTGAAGGTTTATTGTCTTGTGGATGACTACCATGATGCTAAAAATTGCACTTTCTTATAAGGTGAGTTTGGGCATGTTCCTGGATTCCTAGGTATATGAACCTTGTCATATACTCTAGTTTTTGCTCCTTTGAAAGCCCAAACTTGTCCTTCATGTCCCACTTGAAGGGGGGCTTCTTAGAGCCTTCTTAGGCTCTTTGGTATCACATAAATCCCTCTTTTGTTGGTGTCCTGTCTTATGCATAGAGGGAGCAATTCTTTGCATGTCCTTTCCCATGATGGCATGGATCTTCTCGGTAAGGTGCATCACATGCACCTTCTCAATGGCCAAAGGCGGAAGTGACCACCTCTTGGAAAGTTGATTGGGGTAGAGTTTCAAGACATATTTGATGATTGGTTGGAGTCCTGCTTCAAATTTTCTCTTCTTCTCAACTTCAGTGATGGCAAGGAAGGCCAACACTTTTAAGGTAGATCTTCCAAAAGTTGGTATGGTAGGAATCCACCTTTTCGACTGGCCTTAGGCCCAAGATCCTCCCGTAGTTACTGATTTTCCATTGCCCGTAGGCGCCCGCCTGTAGGCGATGCTGCCAAGGAAGCACCAAGGGGGGGTTTGAACCCAGGACCTCTTGGTCCTAGGCAAACACCTTCACCACTTGAGCTATCACCTCATTGGCAGGATGCAACCTTTTCATGTTCTCCTTTTGGCGGAAAATCTCCCAATCATTTATGATGTCATCCTCAAAGTTGGGTGGTAAGAAATCCTGGCGAAAGTAAACTTTGAATTCGGCCCACGTTTGTGGTGCTTTTCTCGAGAGCTTTTGGGCGAGCCACCAAAAGATCTTGCGGTGCCCTTGAGGTGATGGCCCACTTGCCTCAACTTGGATTTTGTAGTCCTCCAAGAATGCAACTTCAAATTGGGAAATGAAGGACAATGCTTTGTGCAATGCAATTCCCCATGAAAATGATCAAATGTGACATGCTTGTCACTTGTTTTGAATTCCACAAGCTTCTTGGCACACGCTCTTCCAATTGCAGATACGCATCATCAAAACATCCTTCTCTTGCACCGGTTGCTTGACATGCTCTACATTTGCATCCTTTTGCTTCTCTTTTGGGCTACACATACTTTTTGGAGGCTTCTTGCCCTTGTCTTGCATACTTGGCCGACACATTGTGCGTTTTCCAAGATTAGAGGGTTGAGATTCATCATGCCGCTCCCTCTATGGCATTCATGGCGAGGCTATGAGCTGGATGAAGAGGTTTATGCACATCCTAAGGTGGGGGAGAAGGTGATTGCACGAGCACCACTTGAGTGTTGGCCTCTCCTTGGATCAAGTTTAGATGCCGTAACCAAGGTGAGGTCCCTTCATTTTTTTAAAACATTAAAAAAAAACCCGGCCTTAGGCCCAAGATCCTCCTGTAGTTACCATTCTTTCATCGCCCATGGGCGCTTTTTATCCGCCCGTGGGCAATGTGTGCGAGAAAGCACCTTGTGGGGTTTTGAACCTAGGACCTCCTTGTCCTGACAAACATCCCTACCACTGAGCTATCACCTCATTGGCCCCCTTCTTCATTTTGCACTACATCCCCCCTCTTCATGAGGTAGGCAATGTTAAGCTCATGTGGGTTAGCTCCAATGTTTTTGGCCACATCCCAAAACATAGAAAAGTTTTGTTCAAGTTTAATTTGAGAGAGGCTTTGTTTACCCTTGGAGACCTTTTCCGTCTTTGAATCTTCTTGTAGTTGCTTGAGAGGGATCTCTTGCTCTTCAAGCTGCCTTTTGAGAGCCTCTATCTCTTGCTCTTTATTGCTCACATTTTGTGAAGGTTCCATTGGTTCATGGACCACCTTATGCACCTCCGGTGATGCAATTATGTGGAAAGGAGAGCAGCAATTCACCTCAATTAACCCTACTAATAGAAATTTAACACAAGAGAGGACTAATTCCACCACAATGGGAAGGAAATCTGGTCTTTGATACCAATGTTATTTAGTGGATTAAAGAGTCCTAATCTTGTGATTAATTAATCATTAATGAGAATAACTTTAAACAACAAATCAACACACTCTCTCAGCACATATATGACACGGCAATCCACACTAGGACTAAAACAGTGCCCCCAACCCCCTCAACCCCCGGCTTTAGGAATAACTATATTCTAAACGAGTGACACAAGGTACAAGAATGAAATCAAAGAAAACAATACCACCGCCCAAACCCAAGGCAAGGGGAGAGTTTAGCTTCACACTAGGGTTAAAGACAACATGCTCTACAGGGTTAGACGTTGATCAAGGCTTTTGGACAAGCCAAACGCTTGTGAGACACGCTCTTAACCGTTCTAGCCATGCCCATAACCCTAGATGCACGCATGGAGCTATTCAGGGTCTTCAAATGGAACAATTTTATGCGTGAAAATCTGAAATTTCAGCAAAAGAGTAATTTGCTAGGCACCAAGCACCTCCCGGGGAACACTTTACTCGATGAAATTGCTCAAAGTAGCTTCCTAGACACTTGGGAAGCTTGTAGAGCAATTAGGGTTTCTGAAAATTTGGATTTTCTTGCATGAAAACAGTCCAAATGGGAGGCTTCCAAACGGCGTTGGCAGCATGTGGATGGAAAGAGGAGGTCCAAAAACTCTAGTGCATGGTGAGTGGAGGGTAGGGGTTGAAAATCAGAAAAATCGGCATGTAGAGAAGGTGCAACACGTGTTAGGGGTGCGAGAGACAAAAACAAAAACGAGTTTCTCTTTGAGTAGAAGGAGGAGAGGTGTCAAAACATGCACACTTTGCTTGCTAAGTGTCCAAACATGCATGCATGCATGCATAACTTGACAAGTGTCTAAAGTGTTCACATACACTTAAAAATGGGCTTGGGTACTCTCAAGAAGGAGGTTTGGGAGTTAGTGTACCCCATAAATAATAAGTGGGTGTGAACACATAAACTTATAACTTAGAGATCCCAAAGCGAACCAAAAATTGAGTTTTTGGCCCAACTTCAGAGCTCTACAACAACCACGACAACCACTTGTCAGAATACAATGGCACGCGCAGTCTCAATGCCAGTAGTTCCCGGCGCCACAAGTCTGACCCACAACATCTCATGCAAGACATGAAAACAAGGCACACATGTAGCAAAATCATCTAACCAGCCAAGCAGGTGTGAGATGCATATGCATATGAAAACTTGGAATTTCCCTGTTCACGATCCTTGTACCTGTCTTGGGCCAAAACCAAGCTAATAGACCTAGGAATGAGGTCACAAAGCGAAGCTAGTGTGATCCCATGCCTAGCCAATCTAGGACTTCATGCTAACCAAGATGCACTTCGTGCGAGCCAAGCTTGGCAAACTGGATACACATCATGTGACCACTTCCGTGCGTGTACATAAGCAAATTCACATTTTGTGATCATCTCTGCTCTTAAACATGAATTAAATTTATGCATTGGGGGCAAAGTTATGACAGCTCTTCTTCGATAAAAGGAGCAGAAAGATAAAATGATCTGGAGACTCGTTTCTAAACGTAAGAATTGATCCTATCTTCATGCACATTGTGGGCATGTAATGCACTTACGGTTTGGAGGGGTGTCCTGATTGTTGATGCATGTATGGTTGTACCTGATCTTAAGTTTAACTCAGGAAGGTCTGGTTTTGTTTCTTATTTTTGCAC
This sequence comes from Cibotium barometz, assembly GCF_041138505.1. Classification (NCBI taxonomy): domain Eukaryota; kingdom Viridiplantae; phylum Streptophyta; class Polypodiopsida; order Cyatheales; family Cibotiaceae; genus Cibotium; species Cibotium barometz. Next base: position 11,181,228 of record NC_141070.1, read on the forward strand.
TCTTTGCTTAGGAGAAATATCTGAATCGTTAAGCCATGAACATGGAGGTTTAACAGACCAAAGGGGCTCATTTTGTTTGCATCAACATTCTCTTATCCTGTAAAATGGTTTATTTGCAGGAAGAAGCTTGGGGTGTGGGCCAAGTTCGCTTCAATAAAGTCGTCAATCTTATTGGTTGCTGCTTTGAGGGTGATGAACGCTATTTAGTCGCTGAATATATGCCCAATGAAACCCTTGCCAGGCATCTCTTCCACTGTAAGTAACGCAAGAAACTTGTTTTAAGTTAAAAAGCCTTGTGGCTCATTAAATATGTCAGCCTTTAACAAAATATACAGTTTTTTTTTGGGGCACGTAAGTACAGGGAATATGCTTGTAATTATCAGTTTGTTCTGGTGATCTGCTGACAAACTTTCAGGACAAGATTTATCTTGAACAATCTGTGTCGCTTTTCAGCTAACATTTTGGACACATTCCCACCAGTATGTTTGTTTTCTTTATGTTGCTTTTAACCAGAATTGAACACACGTTTCTTATCAATGATCTTGAAAAGTTGTAGGGGACCAGCATCCAATGGAATGGGCAATGCGGTCAAGGGTGGCCTATTTTATTGCCCAAGCGCTGGAACACTGTAGCAATAATGGACGACCATTGTATCATGATCTAAATGCATACCGTGTTCTTTTTGATCAGGTAACTTCGCCTATCTCTTCTTGTTGATGTATAGCTGCACATTCGCTTCTAGCTTCAGTTCGTTTGTTGGAGTCTCAATGTTTGGCCTATGCAACAGCATGTTCTTTGTTTATGTTGGCTGAATGTTTCAGGATGGTAATCCACGGCTTTCATGCTTTGGCCTTATGAAGAATAGCAGAGATGGAAAAAGCTATAGTACAAATCTAGCATATACACCTCCTGAATATTTGAGGACTGGTACCAATTTTTCCCTCTCTATTCACACATCAATCACGCCTTATCAGGACTGCTGCTGCTTATGAAGTGTTAGCTCCTGCTTTTTGGCTGAAAGAAAGCTGAGATGACCTATCAGACTGCTGCTTATGAAGTGTTAGCTCCTGCTTTTTGGCTGAAAGAAAGCTGAGATGACCTATCAAACTTGTGGCTTTTTCTAATTGCAAGATTTTGCATGGGACATTCCATTCCCTGTCACTATCTCACTTCTTAATTCTAGAATTATATGGAGGTTTAACCAATTTGCCGCATCACTTTTTTTTTGGCTGGCATCTCACTCTGATTGTAACATTTATTTGCCTGTTGTAACTTTAGCTTCATCAGTTTTCTTTTTCCAAGAAAGGGTCTTGGCGGAGCTATCGTGCTACTTTGAGTGCAGGTTCAGGGTCTATAGAGCTTGTGGGACGTGTGGATTCAAGTCCGCTTAAGTAGCACTGATTGTCACATTTGAGTTTGTGCATCATTCAAGATCTTGGCCAATCGTGGCCTGGATCCCCAAATGTGGCATGCTCTAAGGCTGCCAATCATTTTTTTTTTCTTTGTCACATGCAACTCGTAGAACCATAGTATAAACTGGTATTGGCGGCTTTCATATTGTGATATTTTTCTTAATCCACAGCCCAATAAAGTCCAGCCTTGCTTTGCCTTGCTAAGATGATCCAAGGCATCTACGTTTATATCTGATTTGCTGCTATCACAAATTTTAGATATTTGATTTGTTAGACATCATTCCCTTGCTGCTGACTTCTTGTGTGGTGTCCTATTTTAACCTTGCTGACCAGGTTAGCTAGAGGGGCTGGTCACCCCTCACATCATTTCCCACCTTTTTTCCCCATTTTATGGAGTCTTGGGCATTTACCCTAATCGTGGAGAGCTGGTTGGCTGCCCTTACATGGGCATATATATAGCCGGTCCTTCCCTCCCTCATTTTCATTGCATTGCTTTGTTTGCTGCAGTCCCTCACATACGAGGCCTTCTTCCCCTCTTGCTTGGGGCTTGTATCCTTGTTTGGTAATGTTGATATCAAGTATACACCTGTGTTTCCTCTCTCTCTCTCTCTCTCTCTCTCTCTCTCTCTCTCTCTCCTCATAGTTGTTTCAGTTTCAATTAGTTGTTTAATTGTTTTTAGCTTTCCTTACACAGACATTGTATCAGATCCACCAATTGTTGTAACCTTTTTGGTCTCATAGGTCATTTTGGCCTTTTGAAGACGTTAATATATCATTTCATTTCATTTCATCTCTCTCTCTCTCTCTCTCTCTCTCTCTCTCTCTCTCTCGTGTTTCCACTTTCCGTCTTCCGTTGTGCATTCTATCATGGTATCAGAGCCGGTGACTTGCAGTGTTGGATGCTCCCTCCTCTCCCTCCTGCATTTTTTTTTTCTCAGCTTTGCTGCTGGACAGCCTGCCTCTTCGAGGCGCTTCTCCACTGCAGCTAGAGGTCATCCATCATTGGTTTTGTCGGCTGCTCTGTTTCAGGGCAGCAGCACTTTTTGTAATGCGTTTTTTCTTCTACAGGGGTTTTGCAGCAGTTTCTCTTGTGCGTTTCCATATTCTGCCGTGTCTACAGCCTTTCACCTCTGCGTTTTCAGAATCACAGCCTTGTTTTGCTGCGTTTCTGGACTGATTCTGTTGGTAGCTCTAGCTTCACTTGGGCTTCTTCGGTTGGACGTGAAGGTACTTTCTCTTCAGCGTTTCTCCTCATATGAGGTGTGGAAGTTGGGCAGCGTGAATTCAGGTTTGCAGTCCTCTGGTTGGTTGCGTTTTCTTCTCCAGTGGACACATATCACATGCAGAGGGGGTTTTGTGTGGATGTGTGGATTGTGGCTTTGGTGGCAGTTTGTTGTTTTGGAGGATGGACTTTTGGACGCGGTGGGATGCTTTGGATCTGTGGTTGCTAACTGTGCCTGGGGCATAGTGGTACTTTCAGAGTTTTTCGGATTTGGATCAGAATCAGGTTGGGCTTGTACTAGTCCGATGACATCATTTTTTAGAGGGAGATGTGGAGTCCTTTCATCTGGCGATGCCCACCTCAGTGGAGTGTGCTTATGTATAGCATTGGGCAACTCATGGTACAGAGTTTGAGCAGATGGACCCCATCTTTTCTACAGAGTTTTTACATCTTGCAAAGCCGACCTTTCTAGAGGATGTTTTTTGTTAGCATTTGGCAACTCTTGTTACAGAGTTTGAGGAGATGGATTAGAGGGTTCCAGTGAGGAGCAGCGTGCTTCTTCTAGGATTGATTATCTATAGGATCTAATCTTGGTGGTTTTGAGGTTTTTCATACCTTCTCCAGGTCGGAAACACGACATACAACTCGGGGAGTGTTCTTACACTTGGGTTTGGCACCATTATTTGGAGCAGCACGTCGCAACCTACTTGGTTGTTTTCTTCTAGAGGAGCGGTGTACCTGGCAGCTTGTTCTGTTGCTTTTGTAGTTGAGTTGCTGAGAAGATTGCTTGTGGAGCTTTCCTGGTACTGGTTTTTGCAATCTTTCATCTATGATGGAGGACGGCGTCTTTGGCTTCTTGGAGTTCACTTAGCATCCGGTGCTGAGAGGGGGTGTTAGACATCATTCCCTTGTTGCTGACTTCCTGTGTGGTGTCCTATTTTAGCCTTTAGGGATGACCATGTTAGCTAGAGGGGCTGGTCACCCCTCACATCAGTTCCCACCTTTTTTTCCCATTTTATGGAGTCTTGGGCATTTACCCTAGTCGTGGAGAGCTGGCTGGCTGCCCCTACATGGGCATATATATAGCCGATCCTTCCCTCCCTCATTTTCATTGCATTGCTTTGTTTGCTGTAGCACCTCACATACGAGGCCTTCTTCCCCTCTTGCTCAGGACTTGTATCCTTGTTTGGTGATATTGAGATCAGGTACACACCTATGTTTCCTCTCTCTCTCTCTCTCTCTCTCTCTCTCTCTCTCTCTCTCTCTCGTGTGTTTCCACTTTCCATCTTCTGCTGTGCATTCTATCATGAATCCAGTGCTTTGTGAAGTGATGCTATCTGCCACTACGACACAACCTTATGGGGTAATCCTCTATTGAGTTCCTTTCGAGCAAATCTTTTCATCAGCAATTATTTCATGTGATTTATCTCTTTACTTCCCCTACTATGCCTCTGGACCATGTGGCATAACCATATGTCAACTTTCAAGTGATGTCCATGGTGGAAGGAGATGCTTGTGACATGCACAAGGAGCTTGATTTATGGGGCAAAGAAGGCATGCTTGTTACGTTGAGTAGGGAAGGTGGAGATTGGGCAGGTCCAGAGTCAAACTGCAGTTAGCAGAAAGTGCTGATCCCACAGCAGGGAACAAGATTCAATCCAAGTAGAGTGGGCAGCATGGAACGATCCAAGCAGGGCAGGAGGATAGCAAGGAGGTGGCTTGTCTGATGAGTTGGCCAGCCTCGGGACATTATTGGCTGATTCATTCCAAGTACAGTGGGCAGCATGGAATGATCCAGGCAGGGCAGGAAGGATAGCAAGGAGGTGGCTTGTCTGACGTTGGCCAGCCTCGGGAAACTATTCCTAATCCTCACTTGGTAGTACCTCAAGAAGTTTACATTAAAAGCTTTCCTAATTTTCTCTTAAGGCAACAACAAATGCAACTCATGCGCTAGGGACGTAAACCGTCTTCTATTTACGTTGACTTTAGTATGTCTTGTGGGTTTTTCTGAGAGCACTAGTACATAGATGTTATGGGTGTCAAAAGAACAGTTGAGATGTAGCCATCAATAAATGAACTCGAGCAGAGCTCTCCCCTTTTTTTCTCAAGGTAAACATGGTACAGGTCTTTGCAGAAAAATGTATGCTTGCGTCACACAGTACAGGTGTCAGGTCTTTGCAGGAAAAGAGTATGCTTGCATCCAGTCATCAATGTTGTGTGTTCTAGGAGGTTTAATGATCTTATCATTGTTTTGCAGGTAGAGTAACTCCAGAAAGTGTTATTTTCAGTTTTGGTACAGTTCTATTGGACCTATTAAGTGGGAAGCACATACCTCCAAGTCATGTAAGTTCAGAAACCAGTTGAGCTACTAGCTTAATGTTGATTGAATGCTTTCGATGCATTAACGTGCCTTTAGAACTTTATTCAAGATGCGTGCATATGCTTTTTGTTATGCCATTTTTACTAGAGGGATGCTCTTGCAGGCTTTAGACCTGATAAAAGGGAAAAATATGCTGTCATTGATGGACTCACACTTGGAAGGCCAATTCACGAGTGAGGAAGGGACAGAGCTTGTACGTTTGGCTTCACGCTGTTTGCAATATGAACCCCGGGAGAGACCTAGTGTAAGAGCTCTGGTGGCATCATTGGTGCCACTTCAGAGGAAGAATGAGGTATGTACTTCTTACTTCACTTGTACCAGATAGAGAGAGAAATTATTAACAACTATGAAAGACCAGAAGGGTCTATGAGACCAAAAATCTATTACATAAAATCCATGAGTAAATTGGATGTCAAGTCTGTAATGCGATGGATTAATGAGCCCTAATCTTGTGATTAAATAACAATTAATGAGAAGAAATTTAGACAACAAATGAACACTCTCTCAACACATAAATGACACCCCACGCTAGGACCGGAATAGCGCCCCCCCACCGCCCCTCCCCCCTCTCTCCCCGCGCGGTCAGTTGCTGTGAGGGCAACGTCACACCTTTGCAAATTGGTTAGCCGCACGGATGGCTTGAGCTACGTCACATGGATCCCCACAGGTATTTGAGGCTTGCCTTGGAGTCCTTGAGACAGTTAGCACTTCAGTCAGCGGTTTGCACTTAGTTCTTTGGATATGGGCTTCGCATGGACCGCCTCCCACCCCTTTAGTACAGTCACCTTTTCTCTAGCTTTGTCATGAGGACACCAATTGGGTTATCCTGTTAGATCTTCTCAGCCTCTACACCCACTGCACATTGATCACAGCTTCGGAGCTCTCACTGAAGATGCACTTCTACAAAGATTACTTCATTGAGGATGGATTCATCCAATAGTCGGGCTATTTGAGTGTTCACATGTCTCATGCCATGTAGATTGTGATGGGCCAGATACGGGCTTCATCCCACCGCCTCAAAGTGGAGACTGGGAGAGTTGAGCACGTCTTTAGAGCTGGGAAGTTCATACGGAGACCCAGGGAGGAGAGGAGACCTAGGGAGCTCATATGGAGACCCAGGGAGGAGAGGATGTGTCGATTATGTCATGGAGAGGTTGAGACAGAGGAGCGTTACATATGTCGCTGCCCAGTATACTATGAGAGCTGTGGGAGGTTTCATTGTCTATTGCATGAGGGATTTGGCCCTCTTTCCAAGATCATTGACTTCCCGGACGAGTGCTGCCTAGGGCTCTTCTTGCTTGAGCTCTGTAGACACATGGACACTTTCTTGCGAGAGCTTCAGCCCCAACCACCCCGACCACTCTCGTGCCAGCAGTCAACCATCACCAGCTTCTTCCGAACCCAGCAGGAGGAGGAGGAGGAGGAGGAGGAGGAGGAGGAGGAGGACACCCATATAGTGGATCTCATGGACCCACCTCTAGCTGTTGTTGCAGACCCATCTTGCTCGGGAGAGTTACCTCGGACCAGCCCTCCACATGTGCTTGGTGCTCCCGCCTCCTTGTATGCCGCTCTTGGCCAGACTCTCTAGCCCCATGTTTGATATTTTGGAGAGTGGCATAGCATCTATTGGGGGCTGCTGCTCCTCTCATGTTTCATGTTCCTTGTATTCCATGATGAGATTTCCATGGACAGTTTTGTATCACTCGAGTGAGATAGTTTTGATTTGTTCTATTTTATTTTTTGTTCCATGATGAGATCCGCGGCTTTCTCAACGCAAGGCTTGCCAGGTTTATCCAACCTAGTAGCCAGAAGAGATGGGAGGAATTTGATGAAATTATACCTTTGTTGGACTAAGTGTGGTGGGGCCAAGCCAATAGATGATGCTTGACCGAACTAATTACACCTTCATTAGGTAAGATGTGTTGGGGTTAAAGCCACTAGTGGATGCCCGCTCGGCAGAACTTGCCAAATCTTGCTGATAGGAACTTTAATTTATGGATGCAAAAGTGAAACATGTTTAATGGACATGGATTGGTTTAAGTAGAAGGGTCTAGGGTGAAGGGGGTAGACATTATTGTATCACTTTGGTCTCATAGGCCCGTTGGGTCTTTAGTAGACACACAGTAGTCCAAATCATATCATTCTTGTTAGCAGTTTTAAAAAAATCACTAATGAAATCCATATTTATTTGTTCCCATGGATCTGACCATCTCTCTCTCTCTCTCTCGATCGGCGACAACACTCACTTTCTGTCTACGGAGTAGCACGCGCGCTCTCTCGCTTTGGATCTGCAGTAGGTGGTGCTTGTTGTGCGCGGCAACTTGCGCTCTCTCGCTTTGGATCGGCCAACCAGTAGGCAGCGTTTGGTGTGGCGGCAGCACGCAAGCGGAGGTGCACGATGGGTCGTTGACGAGGGCCGAGAAGGGTGCGGCTGGGGTAGTAGAGTGAGGACAAGACTATATAACAATCAACTCCATTATGCATAGTATGGACTAGGTACTACGACATCCCCACTAATGTCATCAGTGTCCAATAGTGGGTGTAGAACTCTGTATCAAGATATGCTCTCACACACGCACTCCACACACACACACACACACACACACACACGAGCATATATTCACACAGCCCTTCGTACTGAGTTTCTGAAATTATTGATTTTTCGAAACCTCACGGTTTCTTAGCCGAGGGACGAAACCTTTTGAAACAAAACCTGAAAAACCTCGAAACGAAAAAAACCTCGAAATGTTTCTTGTGATTATGGTTCTTATATAGGTTTTCAAGAAAGGTACGGTCGTGGATTCACGAGTGTTCCTTTGTGGAGGAACGATCGTGGCTTCAGCAAGGGACGACCGTGGCTTTGTTGAGGAACGGCCATGGCTTTAGGAATAAACAATTGTGGATGGATAACTGAACGGCCGTGGCTTTAGGAATAAACAATTGTGGATGGATAAGTGAACGGCCGTAGCTTTTATGAGGAAACGGTCGTGGCTTTCTGAATGAATGGCTGTGGATTCGTGAGGAAACGGTCGTGACTTTGTGAGTGAACGACCGTGGATTCATGAGGAAATGATTGTGGCTTTTTGAATGAGTGGCCGTGGATTGGTGAGGAAATAGCCGTGACTTTGTGAGTGAACAACGTTGGATTCGTGAGAAAACCACTGTGAACGGCCATGGCTTTATCAATGAACGGCTGTTCCCTTTGACTTGGAGAGTTTTTTTTAAAAATAAATTTCATAGGGCATCTTGTGAACATGTTTTGTACCCTAAGACTACATGGTTAGCACCCCGGGGCCCGTTACGAGTTTTGTATTGACTCCTTGCCCAATTGGCAATAGCGAGTAGGCGGGTCCAATTAGGTTTGGGCAAGGTTGGCAGCTCGTTGTAAAGCCTTGATGAAACCGATCCCGTCAAGTGAGAAAGACTCCGTTGGACACCCACACACTTAATAGCACAACTTTAAAACCACAAATTTGAAATGGACAACTTAAAACAACTTGAAATTTAAAGGAAATGAAATGAAATGGAAAGATGGACACCAGCACTGGGGCCGGAACGGGCCGACCCCCCCCCCTCAATATATGATATATTTATTGGGAGTATTTAATAAATACAATGCTCCATGGGTTCCAAGAACTAGATAATGTCCATGTACATATGAAAACAGTACCAAACAAATAGGCTCGAATTTCGATGTAGAAGCGCGAAGCAGAATGACCACTAGTGTGGTCCAATCTCTACGGTCCTGTGCTTTCACTGGACTCCGCGGAGAGCGCCTCACTGGTGTTCCGAGACCACGCACAAACAGGCGCTCTCGTACTAACGCCTGGCTCTCCCGATCTCAGCACCTTTGGACCGAGGTTCGCCAATATAGCTTGGACAACCCGGCACCGAACGGGTGTTGGCCGAGCGGAATGAAGCCTTTATCAGATTTAAACATAAAATACTTTATTCAAATCTGAAAGTCACTTACTTGTAGATGGTTGATAGGAAACCAATACTCGTGGTGTTTGCAGAAGATGAAACCACCCAAGAGATGTGAAGTCTTCTTGTAGCCGCCAAAGGAAAAGAAGTACAACCTTGTGCAAATAGGCGATAGAAAAATTGCCTTGGGAGAAGTAAAGTCTCACTGCAGGAACACAGCCACCCGTTGTATAGGAGAAGGTGGCTTAGCCTCAAGAAGCATGGAAAAACAACCAGTATAGAGTGGCCTGGTTGCAGATGAACGCTCTGACTGCAAAGGGGTAGTGTAGGTGCCTGTAGTGGAGAGAGGTAACCTGCTGGAAGAGATGCGCAGGAGAGCTCACAGGCGTCTACAGAGGCAGCTCCGTCTGTTGGTGGCAGTCTACTGGGGGTACCACGCTGCCTGCTGGTCCAGGAGGAGTCGCCGGTTGCAGTACAACCTGTAATAAGAGGAGGTAGCGCAGCAATCTGGAGGTGACAGCCGCCTGCAGAAGGTGCAGTCACCTATATAGGAGATGAAGCAGCCGCCTGTGGAGAGTAGAGGCAGTCGCTTGTATGGGTGGTGGAGCAGCCGATAGGACAGCCAGCGAAGGTGATCGCCGGGTGATGAACCAACGCCAGATAGAAGCGATGGGTGCCCACGCTTGAAGGAGAGAGTCCCTTGTTATAAAAATTAAGGTGAAGTTAACTTTGGTGATACCCACGTTTGCATGTGGGTGGGGAGTTTGGGTAGGTAACCATGCCCACCCCCACACTCACTTAAGTGGGGCTCCCCACCTTGGCCCCTAAGTGGGTGCCCACATTTAAGTGAATGTGAACACCTAACCTTATAAAATGAAAGGTCAGAATTTGAAACATTAAAACAATATGTGCGACATACTTACCACCTGTTCACATGCACCAAAACTTGTCAGAATACAGGGCAGACTTCACGACTCACTGGCAGGCGTCCTCGCTCAGTAAGTAACACGTCAAGCAGGCAAACACACAAATACATGTCATGCGAAAACAGTTTCAAACATGCAAAATATGTGTGCATGTGCAAATAGTAACATGGACATATCTCCCGTTCATGGAACAAGTACAAAATATCTGTCGGCACAAAACTGGCACGACATAAAAACATAAAAACCTGGTCTTCCTATGGAGTGACAGTTCCATAGGTAAGACACAGTTCCAGGCACGAGTCTTTCACAAGGTATCTCCTGGAAAGCTTTCCTTTCTCTCCTTGTGAAAAACAATCTGTTCTGGCTGGAGGATCTCCTCAAGCTCTTCAATTTCTGGCGGATCTTATGTGACAGGCTCATCAGGATCTGGCCCCACATATTTTCGAAATAGACTCACGTGAAAAGCATTGTGAATCTTCCAATGACTAGGTAAAGCAAGCCTGTAGGACACTTCATTGATCTTCTGAATCACCTTGAAGGGTCCATAATAGCGAGGGGAAAGCTTAGGATATGATCCTTCTTGTCCTGGCCTCTTCCGAAGCCTAGCCTTCTCAAATTTCAGCAATACCCAATCACCTTCTTTGACTTCCATGTCCCTTCTATGCTTGTCAGCAGCCATTTTATGCTTATCTTGAGATCTTGCAATGGTTGTCCGCACCTGACCAAAGGCAACATCCAAGTCACGAACATATTCATCAGCTGCAAAAATCTCATCCTTGGTACGAAGGATGGGTGGCAAGACCACTCTGCCATAAATAATCTCAAACGGAGCCTTTCCTGTGGAAGCATGGATTGTATTGTTGTAGGCAAACTCAACAAGTGGAAGATACTTCTCCCATGCACTCTTTTGATCTGCCACATAACACTTCAACAAATCAAATACGGCCGAATTTGCAGCTTCACTTTGGCCATCCGTTTGGGGATGATAAGCTGATGAAAACTCAAGTTTAGTACCCATATTATCAAACAAAGCCCTCCAAAATAGGCTTGTAGTCCTGGGATCTCTATCCCCAACAATGGATTTAGGCATACCATGATGCTTGAAAATATTAGCAAGAAAAAGCTTTACCATATGATCAGCTTTAATGGTTTTCTTGACGGGCAAGAAATGAGCTTGCTTGCTAAACCTGTCCACAATAGTCCAAATAGCATCATTCCCATGCTGGGATCTAGGCAAATCCATAATAAAATCCATCGTGATACTTTCCCAAGGTTGCGAGGGAATAGGCAATGGCTGAAGCAAACCTGGAGGCTTTTGCCTGTCAAATTTCACCTTTTGGCAAGTAATACATGCACGCACATAAGCCTCAATGTCTTTACGCATGCTTGGCCAAAAGAAGTACCTTTGAATCATGTGAATAGTAGGCATAATACCTCTATGACCAGCATAAGGTGGAGCGTGACATTCGTCCATAACCTTTGGACGCAAATCCTTCACCACACATAGGCAATTATCCTTCATGAGATAACCCTCGTTGATAACATAAGAGGCATGTGAATGACCAGCCATCAAATCAGTCCATATATGGCAAAAATCAGCATCCAAATGATACAAATCTCTCACAGCAAATAGATCTCCATGAGAGGCCACTGAGACTGCAGCAACATAAGGCCTCCTAGATAGTGCATCGGCCACCACATTTTTCTTTCCTGGGGTATGCACAATCTGAAAATGAAACATGGAAAGAAAATTTGCCATTCTCATCTGCTTCTCTGAAAGCTTGGTTTGAGATAGAAAGTATCTCAAGCTTTGATGATCTGTCTTGACTACAAATTCAGCCCCAAGAAGGTAGTGTTTCCAAATCTTTAAGGCGTGAATTACAGCCAAGAGCTCTTTCTCATAGATATCCATATGAAGCTCAGCATCATGCAAACGACGGCTCTCGTATGCAATTGCATGCCCTTCTTGATTTAGGACAGCTCCTATGTAATCACCACAAGCATCACATTCAACCACGAATGACTTGTGCAAGTCAGGAACAATCAATACTGGACCACATATGATCGCATGCTTGAGTTGCAAGAAAGCATCCTGTTCCTTTGAAGTCCATTTAAAAGCAGTTTTCTTCTTCGTGAGATCATGTAGAGGAGTGGCAATCATGGCGAAATGCCTTATGAAACGCCTGTAATACGAACATAATCCCAGAAAACTACGTACTTAATGTACGTTTTGCAATTCGGGCCAATTCCGAATAGTCTCTATCTTTGTAGGATCCATTGTAACTCCGTCCTTGGATACAATATGTCCCAGATAATGAATCTCTGAAAGGAAAAACTCACTTTTCTTGACATTGACGAAAAGTTTATGCTTCCGCAACTCTTCGAACACTGTGACCAAATGAGTTCTGTGTTCCTGCTCATTCTTGGAGAAAACCAAGATATCATCAAAGAAGACTCCTGTAAACTTGCGATGGGTCGGAATATCCTATCCATCATACGATTAAAAGTAGCAGGAGCATTGGTGAGACCAAAAGGCATTACCAAGAATTCATATAATCCGAAGGCTGTCCTGAATGCAGTCTTATGGACATCTTGTGGCACCACGCGTATCTGGTGATAACCACTCTTCAAATCAAGTCTGCTAAAGCAAGCTGAGCCATCAAGCTTATCCAAGATATCATCAATACGTGGAATTGGAAATCTGTTCTTGATGGTAAGCTTGTTCAAAGCTCTATAGTCTACACACATACGGAATGATCCGTCCTTCTTTTGAACAAGAAGCACAGGAGAGCAGTAAGGTGAGGAACTGGACTGAACCAAACCTTTCTCTAAAAGCTCGTTTACCTGCTTCATGATTTCTTCTTGTTGTGCGGCACTCACTCGGTATGCGGGTTTGTTAGGTGAAGAACTACCTGGCACAAGATCTATGCGGTGATCTTCGGGCCTTTGGGGAGGTAATTCACCTGGCAACGAGTCAGCAAAACAGTCGTTGAATGCATTAAGAAAATTCAGCCTATCATTAGACATAGCATCCACATTTTGATGATTTGGCACAAGACTATCACGCACAAAAACCAAGTACGCTGAAAGACTCTTTTTCATTGCTTTATTAATTTGGATGTGTGATACAACTGGGATGAAATCCCCTTCTTTGCCAGCATCAATAAAGTGCATGCGGCCTTTATGCATAAAAGAAATCATATTAGACTTGTAGTCTTTGCGGGGCTCAAGCCTATGGTGCCACGGCTTGCCCAACAATACATCACATCCGTTCAGTGGAGCAACTAAGAAATGCTCATTATCAAGGTAGCCCTGTATATGGATGCACAACTTCCCTATCAAAGGGGTAACCTGCACCTCTTTACCAATAAATGCAGCTTCGGCTTCAATCTGAGGTCCCATGTTTTCAACCTCAATACCGAATGCAGCTGCCATTTGCATAGAGATGAAATTGTCAGTTGCACAGTCATCAAACATGAAGAGTGCGGGCTGATCCTTGATTTGCCCCCAAGCCTTGCAAACCATTCGCTCTTTTGCATCATGACCTGTATTACCTTGCACATCAGGAACTGCATGTACATTAGCTTTGGTGTGCTTGTCCTCGTGCTTTGATTTGCGATCTGGGCATTGCCGAAACATGTGGTCTTTGCTACCACAAGAAAAGCATTTTCCATCCTTGGCATATTGCTCTCTTTGCTCCGGGGTTAAGCCGAATTTGTTCTTCCTTGGACCCTGTTCTTTAGATGTGTTATTTTCAGCTTTACCACCCTTGTAAGGCTCCCGGAAGTTCTTTTTAGGTGGCTGTCCACCCTTTTGCTGATTTGGGACAGCCTTGTCTTTTCCCTTGGAACCTCCTTGATCCTGCTTAATCTTGAGCACCAATTGCTCCGTAGCAAGGGCAGAAGCTGTAAGTTGTTGCAATGTATGTTTCGGGTGCAATTCAATACCCGATCTATATGCTGGTTGCAGTCTAGAACGAAACTTCCTCTTTTTTTCATCCTCTGTGATTTGCATGAAGGGAGTCACTTCCAGCAACACTTTCCAGAATTTGTTAACATACTGTTGCACACTCTCATTATCTTTTTGTTCCAGCTTGTCCCACTTTTGAGTGAGAGTTTGCTCTGCATTGGGTGGCAAGAACTGAGCATAAAATCTATCCTTGAATTCCTTCCAAGTAGAAATGGGATCCTTGGTGATCTTTTCAGTGATCCACCAATGAGCAGCAGTCCCTTTCAAAAACATGCTAGCATGGCGCACCTTTGACTTTTCTGTGAAATACTCATCGCTAAAAGCAATGTCGAACTGTGCCACAAATGCTAACACCTTAGAAGCGTCATGTTCACCATGAAAAACATCAAATTTGACAGATTTATCACCTGCTTTGAATTCCTTCAGCTTCCTGGCATGAGGCTCATGGTCTTCTCTTTTTCTTTTCCCCTTATCCAACGGGGTAGCCCTATCTGCATGGGCTCCATGGGCCGTCATAGAAGCTTCATGGGGCACGGTGGCATGTGCTCCACGAACTCGAAACTCAGATGCATGTGACTTACCTGCATATGGCATGGTCTCTCCATGAGACAACTCAGAAGGCAAAATTTTTCTGGAAGGAGACCTGTCACCATGAGATACATGTCTTGCATGCATGTGACTTTCATGCTCTCCATGAGCACTGGCATACATATATCTATCAGGCTTTGTGCCTTGTGGAGAGGATGCATGTCGAGAGGTGACAGTCACCTCTTCCTTTTGCATAAAAGATTTCAACCTTTGGGATGCGGGATCTCCATGCTTCAAACGAGGTGGATTTCTGAATTTCAGCTCTCCATCATCCCCCTCTTTGATATCACCTTTGCGAAGGAGATAGGCAAGTGCCAACTCCCTTGGGTTCTTGCCCACTTCACGAGCCATTGATTCAAAGGTTACATCTACCATAGCATCAGCCTTCCTGGCTTCAATAGCACTTTGCAGATGGGGATCTTCATGTAAAAACTTTAACTCTTGCTCTTGAGCCTGCAAAAGTTTTCTCATATGTTCCATTTCAGCCCTCATAGCATCAGGCTCTTGTTCAAGCATAACTGTCTTTCCTGGAGACAGTTGACCCTTTGATTCACTATCAAGAACCCTTTCAAGGGGCTTGTGCCTACCACGCAGGGCATCAGACCCACGAGAGGCACTAGATGGACCCCTCGAATTTGGCACTTCCAAAGGGTTGCCTTGGCTGTCCATTGTGTTTTAAGTTTGCTAAAAGCGGGATGTCCAGTACACAGGTTCGTTTCCCCACTAGGAAGAGGGAAACAACCGTGCTCTGATACCAATGAAACCGATCCCGTCAAGTGGGAAAGACTCCGTTGGACACCCACACGCTTAATAGCACAACTTTAAAACCACAAATTTGAAATGGACAACTTAAAACAACTTGAAATTTAAAGGAAACGAAATGAAATGGAAAGATGGACACCAGCACTGGGGCCGGAATGGGCCGACCCCCCCCCCCCTCAATATATGATATATTTATTGGGAGTATTTAATAAATACAATGCTCCATGGGTTCCAAGAACCAGATAATGTCCATGTACATATGAAAACAGTACCAAACAAATAGGCTCGAATTTCGATGTAGAAGCTCGAGGGAGAATGACCACTAGTGTGGTCCAATCTCTACGGTCCTGTGCTTTCACTGGACTCCGCGGAGAGCGCCTCACTGGTGTTCCGAGACCACGCACAAACAGGCGCTCTCGTACTAACGCCTGGCTCTCCCGATCTCAGCACCTTTGGACCGAGGTTCGCCAATATAGCTTGGACAACCCGGCACCGAACGGGTGTTGGCTGAGCGGAATGAAGCCTTTATCAGATTTAAACATAAAATACTTTATTCAAATCTGAAAGTCACTTACTTGTAGATGGTTGATAGGAAACCAATACTCGTGGTGTTTGTGCAGAAGATGAAACCACCCAAGAGATGTGAAGTCTTCTTGTAGCCGCCAAAGGAAAAGAAGTACAACCTTGTGCAAATAGGCGATAGAAAAACTGCCTTGGAAGAAGTAAAGTCTCGCTGCAGGAACACAGCCACCCGTTGTATAGGAGAAGGTGGCTCAGCCTCAAGAAGCGTGGAAAAACAACCAGTATAGAGTGGCCTGGCTGCAGATGAACGCTCTGACTGCAAAGGGGTAGTGTAGGTGCCTGTAGTGGAGAGAGGTAACCTGCTGGAAGAGATGCGCAGGAGAGCTCACAGGCGTCTACAGAGGCAGCTCCGTCTGCTGGTGGCAGTGTACCACGCTGCCTGCTGGTCCAGGAGGAGTCGCCGGCTGCAGTACAACCTGTAATAAGAGGAGGTAGCGCAGCAATCTGGAGGTGACAGCCGCCTGCAGAAGGTGCAGTCACCTATATAGGAGATGAAGCAGCTGCCTGTGGAGAGTAGAGGCAGTCGCTTGTATGGGTGGTGGAGCAGCCGATAGGACAGCCAGCGAAGGTGATCGCCGGGTGATGAACCAACGCTAGATAGAAGCGATGGGTGCCCACGCTTGAAGGAGAGAGTCCCTTGTTATAAAAATTAAGGTGAAGTTAACTTTGGTGATACCCACGTTTGCATGTGGGTGGGGAGTTTGGGTAGGTAACCATGCCCACCCCCACACTCACTTAAGTGGGGCTCTCCACCTTGGCCCCTAAGTGGGTGCCCAAAGGGGGTGCCCAGATTTAAGTGAATGTGAACACCTAACCTTATAAAATGAAAGGTTAGAATTTGAAACATTAAAACAATATGTGCGACATACTTACCACCTGTTCACATGCACCAAAACTTGTCAGAATACAGGGCAGACTTCACGACTCACTGGCAGGCGTCCCCGCTCAGTAAGTAACACGTCAAGCAGGCAAACACACAAATACATGTCATGCGAAAACAGTTTCAAACATGCAAAATATGTGTGCATGTGCAAATAGTAACATGGACATATCTCCCGTTCATGGAACAAGTACAAAATATCTGTCGGCACAAAACTGGCACGACATAAAAACATAAAAACCTGGTCTTCCTATGGAGTGACAGTCCCATAGGTAAGACACAGTTCTAGGCACGAGTCTCCCTATGGGGTGACAGTCCCATAGGCAAAACACGGCACGAATACTGGCTCTTCCATGGCGTGACAATCCCATGGGTCGAACACAGTCCAGGTCATACACGGGTGGCTCTGGTCTGGCTCCCGTCCATACGACACCATCCTGCTAACACACGGGTGGCACTAGTCTGGCTCCCGTCCATGTCAGCAAAATACTGGCCTCTTCACACGAGACACCGGCCTGGCCTCAAGTGAACAAGACGCAAAAACTGGAGATGGACCAAATGGTCGGCCAATTGGTGACACTTGATGCTTCATAGGAGGGAGCTGTTGTATGATGGTGGGTTGGAGAGGGAGTAGGGGTGTAGCGAGGGAGTCGGATGATAAGGGCAGGTGGGGAAGCCGAGAATATCGTTGGTGGAGATAGTGGGTGGGGGTTGCATGGCCTTGGCTTCCTCTTGGATCTTTGCTTTCTCCTTATCTTGCACTGTGCTAGTAGTGGCAAGAGTTAGGGCTCCCATTGGAATTGTTGCGGTGCTGGGAGCACGAAGGTGCACGTTGGCAGTTGCGGTAACCAGATGAGCTGATTGCCTTAGTAGAAGTTTTGGGCGGTGAGAAGAGGTTTAGGTACCCACATGTAAGTAGTTGTGGTGTGAGGACGAGGTGGGTTGTGACGACTGTTGTGCGGCGGAGAGGGTTTTTGCATGATGTTCTCTCCGATTTTGTGGGCTTGTGGTTGCCTTACTGGAGGTTGCCGTGAGGTTCGTTCGGCCAATATGACGAGGAATAGGAGATTTTGGGCTTGCCGAAGCTTTGGGTTTTGCCACAGTTTGAGGGGAGAGGTTGGATCTTTGGTGAATCCATAGGGTATGAACACTCTCATAATAACCTTGGGCACTGAGGATCTTCTTGGATACCCAACAGTGAGAACGGGTGGGTTGGGTGGAATGGGTGCCAGTTGGTATTTAGTGGGCTTGGTTGGCGAGGTTTGAGTTGCTGTGGAGCTTGGTGCAGATGAGACTCGTTGAGTGGATGGGGTATCTTGGTGAAGGAGAGGTCTCTTCTTGAGTGGCATAGTTCTATGTTGGTTGGTAAGCAGGGTGATTGTGGTTGGTGAAGGGGAGGGGTCACTTGGTGGAGGTGAGTTGGGTGGTTCCGGCTCTTCGTCTGTCACATAAGGACGGTAATTGATCTTGAGGCTAGTTGTAGTGTTGTCATCCTTGCATCCCATTCAATTTGACACCGGTTGTGTCCCATCCATCCACGTCCCAGAAGGATCTCTTCTTGCATTGTTCCTGTAGGCATGACATAGAACTTGCCTTCCAAGGGGTTATTTCGAATGTGAAATAGAATTGTAACACCACCTAAACATTTGATAGAATTTGAAGCAACAATAGTGACAGTGGTTGGTGAGTAATAAGGTTGGCCTCCCAACAGAGTGCCATGTGTCATAGGACATTAAGACTTTAAGTTGTGGTTAGCACCGATATCAACAAGTGCTTATTTTTGTCTGAAACTTATCGGAGTGGTCATTCCTAACCACAAGTGCATAGGTTTCACTTCCTAGTCCTTTTCCTCAAGGTCAACTACTTGGGCCATGTTTACAAAGATTTGTGGGTCTCTAAGTTTTTCTTGCTGTTCCTTGGCTTCGTGTTGAGACCGTCCTCTCCAGGGCATTTGCCCCGAGGAAGTGCGTGAAGAGCCTCCTCCAGTTCCGTATCCGAGAAGGGAGTGCTGCAAATGGGCCGGCACAACCGGTCTCGTGAAGCTCTAGACTGCCTCCCGAGCCTCTCTCACCCTGTCATCTGCTGGCTCAGCAAAGAGCAGATCCCTGTAAAAATCTGTGGCGATCGCCCGAACCCTGGGGGGATCCACCACCACCTGGCCATTAGCCTGCCGAAGACGCCTGAGACCCTCTCGTCTGAAGCGAGGCCCTGTCGCCTCAAAGACATCTCGAGTCACTCTGTCTCCAGCCTGCGTGCAAAAAGAAGCCCGAGCATGGAATCGGAACTCCACCCTCCTCTCCTCGATGGATCGGATCTCTGTGCGAGCTGACTCCATCTGCTCTGAAATCCAAGGGCTCGTAGGCTCCCTCTCCTGAAGTCTCTGAAGGGAAGCTAGACTCCTCCGCAGGCTCCTCTCCTGCTCTCTGAAAGCCTCCAGACGGTCCAGGGCAGCCTGTTTGAGCATCCTACTGATATCCTGCAAACCCTTGTCAAGATCGCTCCTGGATGAAAAGGATATCTATGGGTCCTCCAACGAGAGCCCTCTGGATCTCCTGGCGAAGTCTGCCCCGACCAATGTAGCAGCGAGGTCCACCAAGACCCTGGATGTTCCACGAGAGGATCCTCATGGATGAGCTATGGCAAGTGAAGCAGCCGCCACTGGCTCACCCCTCTCAGCCGGCCTGGATGAGCTGCCCTCCACTCTGTGAGTCTTGGGCGCCGGCTTGGAGGGAGAATAGTCACTGTCTGTCCGGGTGCGGAGTCTCTCCAAAAAGAGGGTGACCTGTCTCTGTGTCCAGCCCCACTCCACCTTCGCCCTGTCCAGGGCATAGGCGTGAGACCAATCCTCTGCATATATGTATCTAAAGGTAGGCTGCACCCTCGGGGCGGCGTGGAGGAGAATCATTAGCACCGCCTCAACTGAGGTGTGGACCGGATCCGCCCGCCAATCTCCTATACCAAACAAGCTCATGCGGGCTGAGTGTAATCGGGTTTGCAATAGGTCCGTGAGCCCCAAGTCACTGAAGTGGTGAGAAAACTCCAGTATCTGATCACGCAAAACTTCCTCTACAGAGTTGCAATCCCATGCTGTGTCTCGGGCAACACTGAGAGGAAAGGAGAAGGCCACCATGTTGCTCACCACTGAAGGAGAACGAGAGGGATGGCACACCACGCAAACTCGCAAGGGCGTGACCAGTGTCTCGAACGGGCCAGCATCCAGCTGGAGACACTTGAAAAAACCGTAATCCACTGGGAGCCCCATCACTCGCGGGCCCCCCCAGGGGAGGCTGGAGAGAACTCTGTGGCGGGCGAAGCTAGGATCGCCATCTCCACCGACCCGGAGTGGCGGTGGAACAGCCGCTGAACTGAACTCTGGCCTACCCAGCTGCGTTGCCCCGGGGCAGTGGGTGGTCTGGAGGAGTATCCTGGAGAGGCCGAGGGAGGGATGGTGGCTCGCGGAGAGGAGGGGGGAGAGCGAGGAGAGGATGGAGAGGCATCTGCCAGAGGAGAGGTGTTAGGGGGGGCCGCCGGGGGAGGCGGGAGGGGGGGGAGGGGGGCGAGAGGGGGGGGAGGAAGGAGTGCTCTCCGAGTGAGGGGAAGAGGGGCCGGGGGTCGCAGAGTGCGGCCCGGGATCCTCAGGAATCTGCTCCATGGAGGGGGCGGGGCCCCCCGCGGGGGGAGGCGGGAGCGGGGTCTCCACTGGCGGGCTCCACGGGCGCTGAGACTGAATCCTCGTCCATCGGGGTGGGACCTGCTGGCCGCCTATCCCTGACTGGAGCATAAGTGCGGGTAGGTGCCTGGACGCCAGCTGGGGTTGCCTGTCCGCCAGCATGTCCGCCAGCCTGTGCTGCCTGCTGGCATCTGCGACGGTCCCTGCGGGCCGGGCGTTGCCGCCGGCGAACCTCTTGCCATCCGCTAGCCTCCTGGGACTGCGCAGGGGCCTGCTCGTCAGATGATGGCGCCTGCTGAGACGAGCCGGGGATGTCCGGTCTCTGAGGTGGATGGCCACCCCTCGGGCCTCTTGAAGGGGGTCCAGAGGCGGCTGAGCGTGAAGGATGAACCCCCTTGCTGGGACAGGCGCGTGCGAGGTGGCCCATCTCCCGACAGATGTAGCACTAGCCGGGGAGGCCCGAATACTCCACGCGCTGTATCAGATGTCCTCCAGAAAGACAAGGGAGGAGGATCGTCTTCGGGAGGGACTTCGGTGACGGAACCACAACACGAATGGCCGGGAGTCCTGCTGCCCAAGCTATCACTGAGGCCGCTGTCTGAGGCGTCTCCACCACCTGCCCGAACGCCTTGCCAATGGATGACAAGAGGGGCAGGTACTCCCTGCGGAGTCCAGGAAAGCAGATAGTGATGGGGAAACCTGTCGCGCCTGCTAGCGGGTCAGAATCGGGGTCGAAACCGTGAGTCCATCGCGCCAAGAACGCCCGGGATGAGCAGAGGGCAATGGGGCTCCGAGCTAGCACCGTCTGAGCTGCCTGGGGGGACTCGAAATCCACCTGGTAGTAGCCACATCCCAAAAAATCGACGCTGACGATCTTGGCAGGCACGCCAACGAGGCTGCCTTGCAGAAGGTCGCGAAGCTCTCTCCGCATCGGACGGCTACCCACTATCTTGCAGACCAAGGAGGAGGCCTCAAGAGCGGATACTGTGGAAACAAACAACTGCTGATCTGCAGCTGTGAACTCCAGACGGAGACCGGAATCGGCAGGGGTAGTCGGAGCGGCTTCCATGGAGTCCTCCAGAGGGAAAAGGCCAGAGACCGGGGTCACCAACGGGAGGGACACAGCCCTACGAGGAAACGGAGAGGCGGAAGGTGAGAGGATAGCGGGGGCGGAGCGGGGGGAGCTGAGGCGGGGGAGCTAGCAGTGGGAGGAGGGGCGAGACGGAGGGGGAGGTGAGGGAGAAGGCGGGGGGAAGAGCCGCGAGGCGGAGGAGAAGGCGGGGGGGGAGAAATGGCGGGGGAGGAAGCAAGGAAGGAGGCCTCGGGGGGGGGGGGGAGATGGCGGGGGAGGAAGCGAGAAAGGAGGGGGAGGGGGGGGGAGAGATGACGGGGGAGGAAGCGAGGAAAGAGGCGGGGGAGGAGAAGGCGGGGGGGAGATGGCGGGGGAGGAAGCGAGGAAGGAGGCGGGGGAGAGAGGCGGAGGAGAGGCGGGGGAGAGGGGGGGGGGAGGGGGGCGCGCGACGGCGAGGAGCAGCAGGAGACGGGAGGGGGATGGGGCGAAGCTCGCAGGAGCAGATCGACGCAGATAGTTTTTTCTCTCTCTCTCTCTCTTAACTCTGCTACATTGTAATTGGCACAGATATTCAAACACCATGGCATGCCTAAATCTATTGTGGGGGATAGAGATCCTAGAACCACAAGCTTATTTTGGCGCGCATTGTTTGACAATATGGATACAAAGCTAAACTTCTCATCAGCTTACCACCCACAGACAGATGGGCAAAGTGAAATAGCAAATTCAGCCGTCCTCGACTTGCTGAAATCTTATGTGTCCGACCGCAAATCGGATTGGGAGAAGTGTTTACCACTTGTGGAGTTTGCCTACAATAATACGGTACATACTTCTACGGGCAAGGCGTCCTTTGAGATTATCTATGGCAAGGTGGTACTACCACCCATCCTTCGTACAAAGGATGAGATTTTTGCAGCAGATGAGTATGTCAGAGACTTGGATATTGCATTTGCACAGGTACGGACAGCCATAGAGAGGTCTCAAACCAAGATTAAAAAGGCAGCTGATAAGCATAGAAGGGATGTACAATTCAAACAAGGTGATTGGGTCTTGCTGAAATTTGAAAAGGCACGCCTTCGGAAGAGGCCAGGGAAAGTACCCTAAACTTTCCAACAGGTACTATGGACCTTTTCAGATCTTGGAGAAGATCAATGATGTTGCATTTCGGCTTGTACTCCCAGATCATTGGAACATGCATAATGCTTTTCATGTGAGCCTATTGAGGCCTTATGTGGGACCGACACCGTTTGAGCCGGTTTTGGAAGACCCACCCGAGGTGGATGAGCTGGAAGAGATTCTTCAACCTGAACAGATTGTTTTTCACAAGGAACGAAAGCTTGCAGGAGGCAAACTTGTTCGTAGGTAGCTTGTGAAGTTCAAGAATTATTCAGCTTTGGATGCGAAATGGATGGATGAGGCCTCCTTCGAGGATTACCTAGATCTTTCGAAGGCCTATCTGGAGGCTTTTCAGTTGCGGTCAACTGATTAGAAGCCGGGGGGATGTCACAAATCCCTATATTCTAGGGACATGCGGATACGTGTCAGGCCTAGAAACATGCGGATGCATGTATGTATTATACCTGGGCATGTGTATGGATCATATGAGTGGATGCATATGAGTCCAAGGACATGGCAAGACATTTGTGGACTTACGGGCGGTGCCCGTGTGGATTCCGGCCATGCACACATGGTGTGTGATGATGGCAGGCGGAATATTTTCAAGTACAAGAATGATGATAGGTGGTTCTCCAAGTTTACATGTGCACAATGCATAAATGATGCATGCCATAACTTTATTTTACTTTGTGTGACATTGTCTTGCTGCCTGGACAATGCTTGTTATTTTGGCTTGTGAAGTCCGAGGGACCGGGACGCCCGGGCACCTTGTGGACACGTGTGTGCACTCGTGTTTGGGCCTAAAACTGTGGGCTTATGGGTTTTGCAGGTGGTAAGTGCGTCCACACTCAATTTACAGCTTATTTCATTTACTACTAAAGTTTATTGGTTTGCAGGTCCACACTCATGAATAAGTGGCCGGACAACTTATAATGCGTTCGCATTTGGTTGGACCAAAATTAATGAAGTCCGGACAGCTTATGGCCATTTCCCATTTGGTTGGACCTAAACTTATACAAACAGGACAAATGGAGCACTATGGGCTGGACACCTACCTGGACACCTTATGGGTACACATGTCAGCCAGTATGTGTACCCACCAAGCCCCTTAGGTGGCACTAGAAAAAGGCGCCTCCCTCAAGAGGCCTTTTGGGCTGTTTTATTCATTATTCAACACATTGGAGAGCTGGTTGGAGCTTTGGGAGTTGCTACAGGGCTGGTTGCTTGCTTCTCGGACTCACACAAGCTTGGATATCGATCCCCACACTCTTCTAAAGGGCTGGTTGGTAAATTTCAGACCTGCAATTTCTGGTTATTGCGAGTTTTGGGCTGGTTACAGGTGTCCAAAGTCAACTTGGACAGTACAGGACAGCTCTAGGGACCTCCACAGGGCTGTAGGACCCCTTACAGGTGGATTTCTCGCGATAGAAAGTTGCTGTTTTGGACTGGTTATTGCATAAAACAGGCCGGACAGCAATGGAATATGTGAGCATGGATGTGTCTCAAGGATTCCTGGTATAAGGGGCAACCTATCATCGGCCCCTTTATGTGGTGTACTGTCAATTTCAGCTTTGTGGTTGTAATGCTCAAGTGTTAAGTGCTCAGAATCTTGTTCACATTTATACGATTCCAATACACGCGTCCGCCTCCCGTTTCAATTTCTTATAGGCTTTGCACAATAGCCGTTGGAAGGTGCCTGGGGCATTGTTCAGTCCAAATGGCATGACTCGATATGCATACGTGTCCCACTCGGTGGCAAAGGGCGTTTTATGTTGGATCTTTTGGGTCGATCACACTAGGTTATAACTGAAAATCAACTACTTATTCGGTGTGAATATATGCTCTTATGTGTGTGTGTGTGTGTGTGTGTGTGGAGTGCGTGTGTGAGAGTATATCTTGATACAGAGTTCTACACCCACTATTGGACACTGATGACGTTAGTGGGGATGTTGTAGTATCTAGTCCATACTATGCATAATGGAGTTGATAGTTATATAGTCTTGTGGGTTAACTACCATGAGTATATAACATGCACATTCCTAAAAGGTGAATTTGGGCATGTTTCTGGATTCATCTAGGTATATATATATAACCGAAAATCCATGAAGGAAGCTGTAGGCTTCTTTTTTTGGGACCCGCTTGAGCACATACTCTGTGAAGGACAATGGATAGTGGTCGCGTATTGTGGCGGCATTGACCTTTTTGAGGTTGACACACACTCACTTTACCATTCTTTTTGGGCACTATCACTATGTGTGAAACACATTCCGTGTGCTCTAACTTGTAGATGAATCCGGCATCTATGAGTCGATCGATTTCTTCTTGCACCATCTTGGAGTATTTGGGATTCATAGGGTATGCTCTCTGCTTTACTGGTCTTACTCCCTTGACCATGGGGATGGTGTGTTGACCACTTTGGGAGGTACATCCTTCATATCTCCATACTTCCAGGCGAAGCAATTCTAGAATTCTGTGAGGAGAGTGATAAGGTGTGTAAACCGGCCTCGGTCTTCAGACAAAACCAAAGGGCGGTGCAAAAACAAACTTGCATACAAAACAATTCAACACCTTTGAGGACCAAGAAAAGGAAAGCAAACAGGGGAGCTAGAGTGCTCCTGCAAACAGTACACGGACATCGATTGGCCCCAAAACGCCGTGGCGTCCCTTGCGTATTTCTTTAATTGATTATAAGAGAGCTTTGATTACAATAAGGCTGGAAACTCAGTCGTCACAGTAGAACTCCTGAAGCCTCCAAAGACCCTGCATCATGGCGTCATATCTACTCGGCATCCACAAACAAGTCTAGCCATTGTTCACATCAAAAGACTCCCACACATTGAGTCTGCATACAGAAGCTTCTTTGAAGTTTTGTGGAAAACGTGAATCCTTCGTGAGTTCCATTAATCCCTCCATCAAACTTTGCATCTTTGCTTCATAGGTGGCATCATCATCTTCAAATTCTGGCATATCGGAAGGTATTTCTTGCTCGCTTTCCTCATCTTCATAGAAGTAGTCATCCTCTTCCGAAGATGAATCCTTCATCTCTGCAGTAGTTCCAGCCATAGAATTAAATGTGTCGACCACCACAGGCTCGCCCCTTGAAAAAGTTTACGATGAATCTCGGCAATGGAACCTTGAAACCGGCCTTCAGAAACTTGACAGGCGGTGAGCACACTTAATCACACTTAAAACTCTTTATGAACTAGAATAATAAACTTAGAGGAAGAAGAAAAAGAAAAAGTGGAGCTAGAGTGCTCCTCCACAAAAGACCAATTGACCCCAAAGTGTGGTGTCCCCGCAGGTATTTATTTATTACTCGAGGTTGGTGTAGCCCTTATACAATTCTCGAGAAGATGCCTCCTTGCTTCACGTGGAGGAGATCTTCTCAAACTTTCACCCAGTTTGTGTTGTGGGATACAAGAGCCTTGGCCCCCTATTTATACAAGTTTTGGGGTGAAAAGCATAGCCTTCCCCCTTAGAAAAAAAACTACTACAAGAGCTTTTCAAAAAGACTCTTCGAATAGCTTTTTCCTTTCTTTCTTTTATTTTTATTAAAAAAAATACATGGCGAAAGCGTTTTCTTTTCTTTCGAAAATTAATGTTTGTGCGTTTTGGACCTGACGCTTTTCTCCATCGCTTTTCCTTACGCCAGCTCGCCTTCGCTTCTCTCTTGCGTTTGCTGCCCGGCGCCTTTGCTTCGCTTCTCTCTCTTGCTTGTGCGCCTACCTATGTGGCAGTGCCTGTGCTTGTGCAGCCAGCCGCCATGTGCATCTGCAGTCAGCCACGTCAGCCCAGCCATGTGCGCTTCTTGCAACGAGGTGTACCACACACGTGTGCGCTTCTTTTGCAGCCAGGTGTGCCACACGTCAGCTGCCTGCCACCAGTGCCACATCATCTGCAATCCAGCCTGTGCAACCAGCCGTACCACGTGTCAGTTGCCACGTTAGTTGCTGACTGGTACTACTTGCAGAGCTGACCCACAAGATGCCTTAGTTGCTGTTGCTCCTGCAACAAGGTAAGAGAAAGACCAAAAAAACATGCACATGAACAAATATATGATCATGCACACACATGTACACACACACACCCCAAACATGTATCTGTACCCACACACGTGTACAATCTTACATATGCATATACAGAGTAAAACATGATCAGTGAATGCTAAACATGTTTAAACATAATTGCAATGCTTAAGAAAAAAAAAAGTAAAATACTCAATCCTGTAATAGATTGTCCATTGACAATGGGCACAATGGACAAGGGAAATAAAGCTAAACCTAACACCAACATTAACTTGCTAAGTGTACGAGATGACTACATTCACGCAATGCCTCTAAATGCAGTCACTCGAATGCAAAGTAGAAGGAGAGTTGCAGCTCATGCTACCGCCGAAGCACCTACTTCGCAAGACCATGGAACCCCAGGACATGCAAGGACTTTATCCCCTAAAGAGGTTCCTGAACAAGCACGCGCAACTAGGCGCTCTCGAAAGGAAAAGGCCACAAAGATCGACAAAGGGGATTACCATGTGGTTATAAAAAGTGGGTCTAACAAGGGGACAACCACCAATGTGTCATCTTCCTCATTTGATGAGGAGAAGATGCTACCATCCGGCCCTCAAGAAAGAGGGCAAGTAGATCCCAATCGGCTACCCTGAAAGTTGGCCGAATATCCAAACCCAATCGAGGAGAAGGGGAAGCTAAAGGCCGCTCAAGAGTTTCTCATGGAGTGTCAGCTCGATTGGAGAAGAAATCTCAAGCAGTACATGCTGCAAGAAGTTTCCCTATGCCGAACTTACAACCAACTGAGGAAACCCAAGAACTTGACAGAGGTCCTGATAACCAAGCACTCCTCGAGAATCTCCCTCAAAAGATGGAACCACAGGACGTGGCAATCCCACACCAGGTAGATCCTGTTACTACGTATCTCAAAAATCGAGACGATCACCCAAGAAGAACTGACACGGAAGTTTATATCCCGATACCCTACACCCGAAAAAGCCTAAGCACGAACAGGGATAATCCGATGCATGAACCCACACCCATTCCAAGAGACATTGTAGGTCTTTCCTCCTTCCTCTCTTCACAAGTTTATATTCCCATCGGCACCTTACTTCAAGCTAGCCCGAGTCTATGGAAAGATTTGAAAGATTGGATGAAAGGACAACTTGGAGCAGGAATGGAAGAACAAGCAGAACTAGGGAGCTCCGACAAGAGTGATGAGGACGGATTTATAGAACCAGATAGAATCATCGACGTTCTCACAGTCTGAGTAAACAAGTTAGGACAGTATTTCAAAAGAGACTAACTTAATGCAGCATTGCCCTTAACTTTCGATGACCTTCAAGTCATTGCTATCCTAGATGATGGGATCGGAGTAAAAATGGGAAAAACCTCCCATGGATGACATCACGTTAATTGTGACACTTGCTGACGGAGCCACCGCAAAGCCTATAGGTCTCTTGTAGGATTTGAGGATTAAGATTCTCGGAACCAACTTCCGATACGCCTTCGTGGTGATGAGCTTTGGCCAGCTACCAATTTCTTACGATTGCATCTTAGGACGTCCCTTCATGAGAGAAACCAAAATAATCCATGACTAGGACACCGATCATATTTACATTTGAAAGAAAGATCGGATGCTAAAGGTCATCCTACGCACTTGAAGATCCATCCTATGAGTGAGGGACCCTTAGCAGAGGATTTAGTGACAACAACTAGGTCCACGGTAGTCCACATGTGCCAAACATGCCATAAAATGTTGGATGATGAACGAGATAGTATGGAATTTGCACCTCCCAGAGCCGGAAAAGATTCTGAGAACTAGATGCACATCCTTGCTACCATGGACATACTTCCAAAAACGGGCGGGTACCAGATTTGCCATGGTTGACGGGTAGGAGATCACATCCCTCTACATGCTTAGCGCTGTGTATGCCTAATACTGTAATCCATGAACTTTTTGAAAGGAGGCATACATCTTCCCAATAGAATCAAAAGAACATTGGTTGAGTTATGTGAAAGTCGTTCACACACATTCTTACTTCCGCCAAGTCTAGCAAAAGAAGCTCGACAAGTTCCCCATTCCGGTTAACACTATGACAACAAAAGAGAGAGAATCAGCCAATTCCCAGCCCAAACCCCAAAAGCTTTGCCACTCTGCAAGGAAAGCACGAAACAAAAAATTGGCAATAGCTAAGAAAGAAGCCAAAAAGCTAATGGAGGAAGAAAACACTAAAGCTGAGGAGACCAAACAAGTCCCCAACCACTTCAGGGCCTACAAGATAGGAGACCGTTTTGTACTATACGAGAATTCCCAAAGAACCCATAATGGGGAGCCATGAACATCTTATGATGGTCTGGCCAAGGTCAAGAGAATTAACCTTGGAGGCCCAGTGGAAGATCCCAAACCCATCTATATAGGGGAAGACCTCTCTACAGAAGAAAAGAAAGACCTTGTCACGACCTTGTGTTTTTCTTTGGATAGTATGCAGGTGTGCACGGGGACATGGTGGACAGTGTGAATGGCATCGGTTTGGGAGTTAAAAAGGACTCAAGGTTTTAACAAGGTTATTTTTATTTAACACATGTGAAAAAGGGGTTTAAAACCTTTAAAAACAAAACAATACCCTTTATGGAGGGATCGGGGCCCATATGCTATTATGGGAGGGCCCATGCTCTTTTTGGAGGTGCCGGCTGCACCTGCACGTGAGTGTGCCTTTTCTTGGGAAGGCTGGCACGCTGCAGCTACACGCTTCTCTCTTGGTGAAAAGCAAGGCGGGCAGGGCTGGAGTTTCAAGTGTGCTTTTTCGCTTTCTCTAAGGGCAATTGTGGGTTGGACTGCACGTGGGCTGAACTGAGAAGCACGACTGTGCAGCACTCTCTCCCTCTTTGCAACAGGCTGGCGACTGGTGTGGGCTGCAGAAAAACGCAGGATTGCAGGGGCAAGAAGCGCAAGGCTGGATGGTGCTCTCCCTCTCTCTCGTGGTCGGCGGCTGCAGGAGGTGTAGTACGACAGGAGGTGGGACTGAACAGGGCACACGCGCTTTCTCCCTCTTTGCAACAGGCCGGTGGGCTGGTCAGCAGGGAGGCAGGGCTGAACTGCGTTTTCTCTCTCCTTTGGAAGGGGGGACGGGAAGACTGCAGGCCAGCGCGCAGAGTTGAACATGCTCTTCTCTCTTTCGCTCTTGTTTGGAAGGGGGGGGGGGCGGGGGGAACTGTAGGAGGACCACAGGACTGTTTTTGAGACTGTTTATGGGCTGTTTTGCTTGGCTGCAAGTACACTGTGTACATGGGTTATTGGCTGCAAGTACAAGGTCACCTCGTTATGTTTCTTGGCATGGGAGCGACGCAAGCTCTCATGGGTGCATACCCATGGAGCAGATTGCTTTCTTCTTGCTTGGAAGGAAGAGCGGGACCTGCAGTTTTGGACATATCTATGTCACATAGTTGTGGCGCAGAAATACAGCCAGACATATTCAGTAAGACTCTCTCTTTTGTTTGTGTGATGTGTTGGCACTACATTTGAGTATGTGCCGAGAATGTTTTCACGTGGAAACAAGACATGGGTTTCATGGATTTGACGGAATCCTGCTCGCTGAAGCTGTCGCCCCCACCCCTGCTCGAGCTGTCGCCTGCTTGCACCCCCCCTCCCCGCCCTCGTGACTACCTTCCCCGCCTGCTCACTCCCCCCCCCTCTGGCCGCGCCCCTGTGCTTCTCGCGTCCCCCGCCCTTCCCTTTCGCGCCAGTTGCTCCCTGCCCGCCTGCCCCGTCACCTTCGTGCCCCCTGCTCCCGCCCCTTCCTCCGCGTCCCGGTGCCCCTTGTTGCCCCCGCCCCCCCCCCCTTCCGCGCTTGCCCCCCCCCCCCCCCCCCCCCCCCCCCCCCTTGCGTTCTCCGTTGCCCCCGCTCTCTTCTCCGCCTTTGCCTTCCGCCCCTCCTCCTCCTCCTCTTCTTCTTCTCTTTTTTTTTTTTCCGCCCCCCTCTGTCTTCCGCCCCTTCCCCTTTGTCTTCCTCCCATCCCCCTCTGTCTTCCGCCGTTTCCCCCCTTTTTCCTCCCCGCTCCGCCTTTTTGTGCAGCTCGGTTCTTGTAGGACCCTCCGTTTTTTTTCGCTTCGTCCTTGACTCAGCTTCAGACTCTGATGGAGGCTCCTCCCGCCCCACCTCAGAGGGACTGTTCCGCATCCCCCTCACCTGCCCCTGAGGATACCCCCATCAGGCTTTCTCTTTTGCTAGAAGAGGAAGCGAGCCTCGCCGCAAAGGTGGAACGCCTCCAGGCACACTCCACCATTTGTCGTATAGTTGGCACTCGCCCCAACAGAGGGGAGATCCGGGACCTTCTCCAGGCCCGCCTTCTTGCAAATGTGGGCAAGATTCTGGACGTTCAGTTACTGGGCCGCGGACACTACCAGATCGAGTTCGAGACAGCCCAGAGCGTGGCCCAGGTCCTAGCCATGAGTCCCCTTGACATCAGGGGCGCTCGGGCCTTCTTCAGACCTTGGCAGCATGGTTTCGACCCAGCGGCCGAGCAGGGAGAGCGCCTATTCCATGTCACAGTTTGCTTTCCTGGACTCCGCTGCGAGTACCTTCCGCTCCTTTCTAGGATAGGATCATTGGTGGGCTCGGTGCTTGAGACTGGCCCCACAGTAGCTTCAGTGGTGGCTAGAGCAGCTGGCCTGCCTTCGGTCAGAGTTTTGCTTCCTGACATCTCCTCCCTTCTGAAGGTCATTCAGTTACCTAGGATAGGGGGGGATGGATCAATCAAAGAGTGGAGTTTTTGGGGCTCCCGAACTAGTGTTTCATATGCAGGCAAGTCGGCCACCTGGCCAAGGCCTGCCCTCGTAGGAGACCCCGATCCTCACCGCCGCAGTAGCATACCACCGATGGCCCGTCCACAGATGCGGCTCGGCAGGCAGCCTCTGGGACACCTGCTCAGCCCACAGAGACCTCGGATTGGCAGCCTGGAAGGGGTGCCGTAGAGGGAGACAGCCACAGCAGCATGCCCAGAGACCGACGCAGCAGCAGTCACATCCTCAGCATCACTGGGTTCTCGTGAGGAACAACTTTGCTCCCCTCTAGGAGGAGACCCCAGCGTAGGCTGAGGATCAGGAGATGCCAGCACCCCCCCGCCCCGCCCCCCCCGCGCGGTCCCCCCCTCCCGCCTCGCTTCCACCTTCGCCTCCTCCCGTTCCCGCTCCCGCTTTTTCAGTGGCTCCTTCCCCACCCCCTTCTCCCTCCCCTCCTCCTCCTCCGCTCGCTTCAGCTCCCCGGGAGGCACCATCAGTACCCTGGTGCTCGCTTGCAGTCCGGCGGACACTGAGCACCGACCTTGCTTGAGCACCGCAGAGGAGACCTACCATGCCGATTCGTGCTTCACGGATATCCTCTATCCGCAGTTGGCTGAGTAGTCTCGACACTAGACAGCGCTCGGAGGCTTTCGACTACTCCTTCACACGCCTCTTTGGAGCGGAGGGCCCCCATGAGCCAGCATCCATCAGAGTTCATGTGGTGATACCTCCGGCCCGAGGAGAGGAGGCACTTGATTCAGCGGTGGCCTTCTCCTTCCCTCTCTGCGGCACTAGCGATCGGGAGTGGACTTTGGATCTCGCTCTTAGTATTTTGAAGACTCAGGCAGTTGAGTTTTCTCACCACGTGAGCGATCTGGAGATGACAGACGTGATAGGCCGACTCTGGAGTTTGGCACATTTCTTTGATACCGGGAGTGCGGATGCCTCCGGGATTCGACATTTGGTGGTTCGCATAGTGGCAGACCTAGCACGCGACCCTGGCTATGTATGCATACATGAGGTTGCTCTCTCTGAGCGGGAGGCAGTCGCCATGGGACACAGCCACTGGCGTCTGGTTCGAGACTCTTGCACCACACCGAGTGGGCAGATTCGTAGCCGCTCAGATGGGGACTACTCTCCATCCAAGCCGCTTGCGAAGGCCCGCCGTATGGCTGAGACAGCCTCCACCTCAGAAGCAGGTCATCCATGAGGATCATCTCATGGAATGTACAGGGCCTTGGCGGCGCACACTATGTACGTTATCGTGGTTGCTTGAGGTAGGCGCTTCAGAGATGCCTGGTTGGGAGCAGTATTGATATTCTGATGATGCAGGAGCACCATTTGAGTGAGAGCAGGATTCGGAGGTATGGTTCGGTGATGCCTGGTAGATGGGACACATTTTGGTATGCAGGTTTTGGCCCTTTGGGTGGGCAGGGAGGAGTATGTATGGTCATTGCAGATGTATGGCGGCAGGCCATTGTGGATCGCGGGGTCATTGTGCTCTAGTAGAGCACAATATGTTATTCTGAGGATGCACGATGAGCACTTTGGTGTGCTCAATGTCTATGCACCCAACCATGTTTGTGCTAGAGCAAATTTCTGGACCCCTGTTACAGATGCATTGCCCGAGGCTGCACATTGGTGTGTCGGGGGAGACTTCAACATGCTTGAGGACCCGGTTGATAGGGTGGGAGGCAGTCATGTTACAGTGCACGGCACGGAGCTTGCAGCTTGGGAGCGATTTTGTATGACACTGCGGATCACTGATGCATGGCAGCATGAGGCTTTCTTCCGCTCTCGGGACAGTCTTAGTTTTTCTCGGTCGGATCGTCGGCAAGGAGGGACTAATCTATCACGAATTGATCGTTTCTATGTGGGCGACAGGTTCGGGGAGCGTGGTGGCTCCGTTGGCATTCTCGTTGGCACCTCTTTTTTAGACCATGCACCAGTTATTTTGACACTTGAGGAGAGGACACGGGAGACCAGCTTGCAGTTGAGGATCCCAGAGAGGATACTTACAGATCCTAGTCTTTCTGAGGACATTGAGAGGATATGGAATGATAGCCAGAGCTCTGACCTGGATGCAACAGGCCAGTGCGCCCAGGGACTCATTGAGCTCAGCTCTTTTTTGCACGCTACAGCCTTGACACGGCTGGGACAGACACGAGAGTGGGAGCGTCGCTTGAGACATAGCCTTGCTTCGCTCCAACGTCTTCAGGAGCAGCTGCCTACATGCGAGTGGGTGGCGTCCCAGCTGAGCCAGGCACGCTAGGAGGTTAGAGAGACAAGAGGAGCAGAGACATGAGTTCTATCATCGCTAGGCATCTCAGTGGACGCAGCTTGGTGGTAGTGACTGGAGAGTTTTTTGAGATTACCGGACGCCATGCTCGAGCAGGAGTACGCCAGCTTAGGAGGCAGGACGGATCTTTAGCCACTGAGCCCGGGGAGCTTAGAGCCATTGCCACTGAGTTCTATAGAGACCTGCTTTTAGCGGAGCCAGCCACGGAGGCACGTGATGCTTGCAGACAGACTGTGTGGGCCCATGTGCAGAGGAGGGTCACAGATCGTATGCGCACAATTTTGGGTGAGCCCCTTTCAGAGGATGAGCTTGTTGAGGCTTTGAGGGTCCTTCCGCGTCATAGTTGCCCTGGGGAGGACGGATTGATGCCTGCCTTTTTTATGCGCTATTGGGACCTTTTGGGGCCAGGCCTCCGTAGGGGCTTTCAGTATGTTTTGGACACTGGGGTGATGCGGCAGAGCTTTTCAGACGGCTTGATCTTTCTTATCCCCAAGGGGGAGGGAGTGTCAGATGATATTCGACACTGGAGGCCTATTATGATCCTCAATACTGTCTACAAGGTCTTAGCAAAGGCCTTGAGTTTGAGGATCCAGCCCTTGCTTGGGGAGTTGATTCATGCTACCCAGACAGGTTTCGTCAAGGAGTGCAGTATCCTTGACAACATTTTCACCGAGGCGACGGACCGAGCTAGATTTCTCGGTGAGGACTTGGTCGTGATGCTTCTCGATTTTGAGAAGGCATATGATAGAGTCGATTGGGGTTTCCTAGAGGGTACTATCGATTGGGGTTTCCTAGAGGGCACTATGCTTCGCCTGGGTTTTAAGCCAGACTGGATTCGAGGAGTGGGGGCTCTATATTCCACAGCTTGTAGCCAGGTGTTGATGGCAGGAGGGCGGGGGCCGAGTTTTGAGCTGACCAGATCAGTCCGCCAGGGATGCCCGCTCGCCCCGTTCCTTTTTCTCTTCTTTGCAGAGGCTATGAGCATGTATCTGACAGCAGAGGAGGTTGGTTTGAGAGGACTTCAGCTCCCGGTCCGAGGTGAGGACCTGCTCGATTCTGAGTTTGCTGATGACACGGGATTGTTTTTGCATGGCCAGGAGGCCAACCTACAGAGGGCAGAGCAGTCGCTACTACAGGTTTTTGGTGTGGCTTCGGGAGCATTGATCAATTGGCGCAAGACAGTGGCCTTTTGGATTAGTAGCGCTCCCACTCCGGCATGGAGCCGACCCGGGTTTTAGATGGTTTCCTCCTAGTACAGCAGTGCGGTATCTGGGTTGCCAGATTGGACTTGATTTGTCACTTGAGAAGCATATCGCCCCGCTTCTTCTGAGCATTCGGAAGAAGCTTTTATATTGGAGTACAGCTTGGCTATCCTTGGTTGGGAGGGTGGTGGTGACAAATCAGGTGCTTTTAGCGACTGTGTGGTACATCACGTCTTGCTGGATCTTCTCGAGCTCTTGCATCAGCCAGGTACAGAGACTGATCAAGAACTTTCTTTGGTTTGGGCGGGATGGTCAGCCGGCCTGGGCTAAGGTTGCTTGGGTAGTTATTACTCTTCCGCGGGCCCAGGGGGGCTTGGGCATTATAGATCCAGCTGATCAGAGTAGAGCCTTGCTGGGGAAGCTTATTGTTCGGGGGTTGCTTCCAGGCGCTGAGCCTTGGAAGGAGCTTCTTTTTCAGCGGCTGCAGGCTAGAGCTCCCCCAGCAGGGGGCACTTGGGCACCAGAGATACGGTGGATCTTCATAGAGATGAGGAGGACAGGCCTCAGTAGAGGATGGGAGGACAGATTTGCCTTGAGCATCCTGGGAGCTTTTGAGACCGGGGCTTTCTCAGAGACCTCCTACTTGTGATGAGGAGCGGGCCAGACAGCCACTCATCTGGAGTCCCGCGGTACGCACAGAGCAGAGTCATATGCTGGGCTCTTGGCCTCGTCTAGCCTGGGGACCATTGGCGGCAGGTCCAGCACGCAGTTTTGGAGATTGGCAGGCCTTTTGCAGTCTCCGGGAGGAGATCCAAGCGGAGAGGCTGAGTCACTTCAGAGGGGGGTTGATTATGAGGGATGACATTCAGGAGGCACTCACTGAGGAGTGGTTCACGCCTTTCGAGCCAGCAGCCCCATGGTGGATGGGAGCCTTGACACAGTTGGAGATCCTGATTGCTGTCAGAGCTTGCACTGAGGATGGCAGATGCCTCTACTATGAGATACAGGAGGAGGGCAGACTTCAGAGAGTGGAGGCGGAGTCGCCTTTGGTTGCAGAGTGCATCTTTCAGAGGATTCGGGTAGTGGCCGCCGCTGCTCGAAAGTGGCATATTGATCCAGACCCTGCTGCAGATGTGGACTCTGACTGGAACATATGGGCATATACTGCGCGCCCCTTGGCCCGGCTCTAGTGGGACCCTGGCGAGTACGAGTGGCATGATCCTTATGCGTCCCCTGAGGCCACAGAGATCACCTTCTTCCAGTACATTGTTCGGTTGGGGAGGCATATTTTGACTGCGAGGAGGATGGTCTCACCAGCTGCATCAGAGCATTGGCGGCTATAGGGACTCTCACAGGAGTTCGTGGAGGATTTTTGGACTAGGCTCTGGGCTAGTCGACAGGCACGCAGGATCTCGACTTTCCAGTGGCTGGTTGCCCACAGGGGCTCTGCAGTTGGCACCTGGCTTGTCTACAGTGGCCTTCGCCTTTGGGACTGTCCACAGGCGCAACAGATTTGGCTGAGGATGCTGCGCATTTTGGCCCCCCTCTCTCCAGAGGGCATGTATACGTGGGGAGCCGCTGCATGGTCGACTTCGTCAGGGCTTGCTCTGGGATACGAGACGGAGCAGGACAACCAGGCCATCAGATTCATTAGGGGCCAGCCTCGCCTTGTTCCCTCACCGGATTTCTCGTCCGCCGGCTGGACACAGGAGAGGGATTCATGAGGGAGGGAGTGCTTGTGTGGGTGTGGCTTGAAGCTTGAGCAATGAGCAATGAGACTTGAACTTACTTGACTCTAGTTGAAGGTGTGTGTCAGGAAGTGTGCGTGTGTGCTTGTTCTTATATAGATAGGCAAGAGGGAGAGGCAAGAGTCTTGAAGACTTGAAGAGGCAAGGCAAGAGGGCCACTATGGCCCTTGTAACTATGGGCAAACTGGCCCAAAGGGCCCCCAAGACGGCGTCCCTCAACGGTCATAAAAGTGACCGTTAATGGACAGTTGTCGTCCCCCGCAGCATGCATCCCCCACTCCGTCCCTGCCGAGATCCGTCCCTGCCCCCCCGTCCCTTGTGAGGGACGCCTCCAGGGGGGGACGTCCGACCGTCCCCGCTGTCCCAGTTCCTACTACGTCCCGACACGGCGCCCCCACGTCCCATCCTCCCGTCCCCTGTGACTATGGGGTCACCATGTTGATTTATGGAAAAGTTTTTGTTGAGTAGCAAGCAATAAACTCAGCTAAGTTTTTGTTGAGTAGCAAGCAATAAACTCAGCTAAGTTTGCAAACTTATCAAATCAATCTATGAATGATTTTACTTCCGAAGTTCTGACAAGTTTAATCATGAATGAATAGGTACCTTCGTGCGTGATGCTAGGTGTACGGAGAGAACCACCTTCTGAACCTTTGCTGATTGTTGCTCGTTCTTCTGCGCTGAAAGATGCATGCTCAAGAATGGATCTTACAGCGATACATGAAAATTTAGTGAAACTACACTACAAAGATGACGTTGGTGACAATGAGGTAATGCCCATGACATCATAGTTAACCTTTTCATTCTTCTGCTGCTGTCGCATGCATCACTCCTTTTTTTCTGTTTACCATCTCAAGTGCTGCCTGATTTTTTAGAACATCTGTACTTTCATGCTCAATGCATGCTACAGTCAAACAAACCAAGCAGATAACCTCAGGAACAAAGATAGGGTTGGAATTAATGTAAAGTCATGGTATGTTTACCATCTCAAGTGCTGCCCCATTTTTTAGAGCATCTGGACTTTCATGCTTAATGCATGCTACAGTCAAACAAACCAAGCAGATAACCTCAGGAACAAAGATAGAGTTGGCACCAATGGATTTGGTTTCTTGATTAACTAGTTAACTAGGTATCTGATAAGCTGGAGGACAATCCTGGAAAAGCATATCCTGATTGCCATGAGCGAGAACAGCCGGTTTGTTCTGGAGATATAGCTAGGACGAAGCAAAAGTTTAAAATGATTTGCCTGCAGATTGTGCTGTTCTAGAGGTTGGTGCTGTAGGAACAAGCTATTCTACAGATGCATGGCATCAGGGGATAGACAAATTTCCAGTCCATAGCACAAGTGGTTGCTTTTTTAACCCTTCTCTGCTACCCCCAGGTAGCCTGATCCAATGGTTGAGACAAGGAGTTGATAGTGATGAGTCCATGAAATCCCTTTCTGATCTCTGCACATTTATGTTTCAGCTTTCGTTTCAAATGTGGACAAAAGAAATGCAAGACATGCTGAATTCCAGGAAGAAGGGTGATCTAGCTTTTCGTGAGAAAGACTTCACAACAGCTATCGAGTGGTATTCTGAAGTAAGCTCGCTTTACATCTCCGACCACGCCACTCTTCTGCTCGCAGCTGTGTGTGTTTTTAATTATCATTTGTAACCTCTAGTTAACATGAAGAGCTACAGGCCATACCAACAAGGGCTTCCTTGATTGCAGAATATACTAAAAGTATTCTACTAATGATGATGTTGTAATGCAGTTTGTAAACGGAGGTGCCATGGTCTCTCCAACAGTATTTGCAAGGCGTAGCTTGGCTTATCTTCTGACAGATCAGCCTAATCCAGCTCTTCGGGATGCAATGCAAGCCCAATGTGTTAATCCTGAATGGCCCATAGCTTTTTATCTGCAGTCAGTTTCCCTAGCAAAGCTCAACATGGAAAAAGAAGCAGCGGACATGCTTGATGAAGGAGCCAATCTGGAGGCCAGAAGGCAGAGCAGGAGTTAGTATAAGATTGTGTACAATATGATAGAGTGGGAAATGCTGCTGAGTGGCTCTAGCTCTGCGTGTATGCGTGTGAAACATGAAATGCGCGTTGCTTAGCTTGGCCACCTGAGTCCTGCATTTTGGGGTCGCATACTGATCCAAGCTATTTGTTTATTTAGGGTACGTTCATATTCTTTTCGAATGCTTAGATTAGCTGCAACTTCTTAAGAGTCCAGTACGAGAGTACTTTACAGAATCTTCTACCATGTCTTTGGTTTCAAGAGAGAATACATGAAATTGACTCTCATATGGAATTGTTATGAAGTAACATGGTTTTAGAAGGCCTAGCATACCAATGCCAGCAGTTGTGCTGCCATGCCAACTTTTTGAGGCGTGAATTTGGTATGATGTGACGACAAAACTTTCAACGGTTCGTACTAAGTGAAGTTCACTGTCATCAAAAGCATTAAACAGCAAATTTACGAACCCTAAATCCCCTTTTCAAAAAGGAAAAAAAACCCACATCCCAATGGGAGGGGGTGGGTGATGTTGAAACTCGTTTCTGCCACGTATTACTAAATGAGAGAATTTTTGCTTTCAATAGAGTAATCATTGTTTTGTTGTCTCTTATCTGCTCTGTTGTTTTCTCTAAACTCCAGCACAAATGAAAATTTGCAGTTGGTGTTCCTTGCTTTTCTCTACCAGTCCCAATGCCGATATTCACATGCATGGCGATAATGCACAGGTATGAACTCTCTTGCAGCATGCACACGAAGCTTTATCACACATAGTTCTGGTCAGCGATGATCCTAATTCCCTAGCAATGGAATCCCCCTCCCTTCTCTCTACCGAGGAGCATACCCAAAGACTCTGCCTACGCAGTTCAAAGGGTGGATGGTTAAATTGTGGAAAACCTCTCTCTCTCTCTCTCCCCCCAAGGAACCTGCTACGCATGAAGTTCCATGGAGTTCAAAGGCTGGATGAATACATTGTCAAAAACTGGATGTGCACCTCCAACAAAGATTGCACAGGAAGAAAGTTGCAAGTGTAGAAGACGCACAAAAAGCAAGCTCTAAAAGTTGTGGTAGTTGACGGATAACAGGAGGGTGGTAGCATCACATCTTATCATTAGAAGCCCCGCACAGAAACTCTCCCTTGTTGAAAGGAGGTCCAAAGCTTCCCACTATTTGACAGGGCTTGTGTCACAATAGCAGTTTGCTTGCTATTCGGCAAGTGTTACACAGGTTCATTGTTTTGAAATCACATGCATCACGCAGACGATGAAAGGTGCTTACAGAAGAAAAGATTTCTTTGTTATAAGAAAGAATCTACTCCTTAAAGTGCAAGTGCTTACAGAATAAAAGATTTCTTTGTTATAAGAAAGAATCCACTAGTGCAAATCATGGTCAAAGTTGACCATGATGATGATGAGATGCTACCAAATAAGT
The DNA here is from genome assembly GCF_041138505.1 of Cibotium barometz. Lineage (NCBI taxonomy): Eukaryota > Viridiplantae > Streptophyta > Polypodiopsida > Cyatheales > Cibotiaceae > Cibotium > Cibotium barometz. The sequence goes on from NC_141070.1 coordinate 11,221,193, forward strand.
CACAAAGGTGTGTTATAAATATTGTAAAATAAAATGAGAGTGCACAAATTGAAGAGCATGCTAAAATGGTTTGATTTACATGAGTGGTAAAAGCATATTCTACAACAGAATAAGGTCACACCATGGGTGAGGAGAGAGAGCAATGCATATGATGATTTTTTTGTGAAGTAGCATAAAGTCACTAAGAAGGTACACTTAAAGAAAAGCGAAGTCAACGGTGATGGTTTGGTTGTAGTGGGGGTGGTCAAAAAGCGAGCCAAGAGCAGCGAGCACAAAGCAATGAGTACAGCTCATGTTCTTGTGAAAGTGAGCAGGTAGGGGCATGGTATGATGTTAAGCGAGCATGAAATGTTAAAGAGAAGAGTGGAACCACAATGCAATTCTGTAGCAATCAAACAAAGAAGACATGAAATGTTCTAAAATGACCATTGTAATAAATTTTTTTTCGAACCGATGGTGCAGATACAAAAAATCACTATTAAACCTATATTGCTTGGCTCGCTAAAAAGATGTTGAATCTATAGTATTCACAATGTTGGAGAGCCATTAGCAAACAAAAGACAATAGACAGGAAAATTTATAAAATAACCAAAACATTTCCAAAACAATAACTAATAAACTCGTACTACGGTTCAGCTGGTATGACATGACCCCCACACATATTTCAACTAAAGTGGGTTGCAGGTTCCTAAAGCTGTTGAGGATGACTTCTAATACACTTAGTTAGCATGTCTTTTACAATTCTCTCAGAAATACAAACTTGATGAATATGCATATTGTTGTTCACATCCTGTCCAAGAATCATTAAGAACACAAAGTATATGTGCTTGCATGCAAGATATGGTCTTTTCTTGGCCACTCTATCTCTGAACTCCACACATGAACACATTGGATTCTTCTGAATAGTGACCTCTATCAGAGGTGTGTCTTGGCTCCCATTTGTCAATGGATTAATACTAAATGTTTCCTTTACCCTTCTATATGTATATGGCTGCCTACAACTTCTGCATGCATATCTAAGGCCGCAGTGATTTGACCAAATGCAGCCTTTTTCTTGTCGATATGGAAATTGTTTCACCTCCTTGTTTGTCTCGCTAGTGCCTTTTGCAAGCTCTTTTTCTAGAAAAAACTCAAGAGGAATACCAATGTCATATCTTGCTCTAATAAGCTTGCAGGCTTCTTTCACTTGTAACTTGGTACCTTTAGCAATGGGCCAAACATAAGGGACATCCTCTGGTGGATGTAATATTGTCTTTGTAATTTTCCAAGTGTGCCTAACATCTGTATTACAAAAATAGCAATACTTCTTCTTTTTCCAGGAGGATAGTTGACAATCACTCCAAAAACAAGGACTGACATCACCCCCTCGCAACCTTGAGCTACACTTTTTCCCCGATGCCCAGTGGTTGCACTCAACTCGATTCACAAACATTACCTTTAAAATACAATGAATAATCTCTTACAAACATTACCTTTAAAATGAAATGACCCCATCGACTAACCCTATAGTGCCACCAACTCAACCAGCTAAGAAGCTTAGGGATGTTTCTATCAGCTGCCTTGCCAGTTGCCCACCATGCTCGTATCCTGCGAAATTGCTGAAGGGCACTTTCTTTGTTTGGGGCAGTCCTCCACTTCTCACACATCTCCCTGTGCTTTTCTTGATGTGGGCTATAGATGTACCTCTGCGTGTGGATACGAAGGTTGTCTTCCCAATGCCATAAACATGACCTTTCCCTTTCAATCATCTCCTTTCCGTCGTTGAAGACACGTCTCACTGCATTCCAGTTAGCGCCAGCCTCATCCGCCATAAACCCAAAAAAATTTGCTACCTTCCCTGTGTGCTCCACCATTACCAAATTCATGTTTTCCCAAAACATGACTTGAGTATCCTCATCCTCTTCTCTAAATTCACAAGTTGCTATTGTGAATAGCTCACCAATCCTGCATGCCACAAATGGAAACAAAGTTATATTAAAGACACAAATTAAGCAATGCTCTCTACCGCTTGTAACTTACATGTGGTCATAAACATGTGCTCCCATTGTATGCCATCTAGTATCCACTCGATGCACATGATCAAAGCAGACCCATGCTTGATGAAGATCCCCATTACCATCCTTGTTCATTCGCCGAACAATGTCAATCCCAGAACCAGGTCCAGTAGTAGACATCTTAAAGATAAAGCAACGCTCAGTAGTAGTGCTGACTTGCAATGGAAATCGAGAACCATGGAAGAACTCAAAATGGCATGTTCTTTTTAGATTAAGAATGGCTTCATATCCTTCATCCAGAGGCCGTGTTGTTTTTTGTGTTTGCATTACCATCCGCTTCACCCTGCATTCATAAAGCATACTTAGTGTATTAAAGATGATAATTGCATACTATTCTTTACTAAATTGCACTTCCTACGTACTTTTTGACATTTATCAAACTTTGCAACTCTTGCGACATCTCAGGCATGTAAAGAAGCCTCGATCCGAGAGACAAGAATCAACAACTTTAAAAGTAGAGTCATACATGCCATCCCCAATCTTATTCCAATATGGAACCTTGTTTGCAACACAACCTCCAATGATGATATTTGAGGAGAAGTCTGCAAATATCAACTCCACACAGTAATCGGACCCTCTACTCTTTGACATTCCCTACTGTGCAAATAACATTCATGGCATCAAGCACTTGCTTTCCCAATGAGGATGCATCCTCCATGTTCACAAAAGTAGCTGTAAGGTCCTCAATACTGACATTGAAGGCATAAATGGTTCCTATAGACAGGTTTTTGACATTTAACACACATAGTCTTAAGTCAAAACAATCGGATCACGATAGAGATGAGGTAGGAAGCTCACATACATGGAGCTTGCAATGTCTTGGTTATGATGTCAGTTGGTTGTATCCCGCCTGCACTACTATTGGATGTCTGTTGTTGACTCTGCTCCCTATTTGCTTCCATTGCTCGATTCACCTCCAATGCACGATTCACTATTTCCCTCCCTAAATTCACTGGCAATGACTTACGAAAAGAAGCTGATGCAATCGATGTTGCATGTGATGTGGATGTGGACTCATTATGATCAATTTGCTGGCTACGAAGCTCCAATATAGACTTATGTTGGCGATACAGATGAAGCTCCTCCTCAGGCACATGGTTTCTTTCAAGGTCCAACCACCACGGGCAGAAACGAGACTCTATGCTTGACATGGCCTGTTCAATGACAAACATGGGTAAACACAACTCACCCTCAATATGAACATGTTTCTCAATCATGGATTCAAAATGACAAATTCAATCACTTACTCTTCCAAGCTTCAAATCGGCATACATATAAGATTGATTGTCAACACAAAGCCACACACTAGTGAGAGGGGGTAAAATATCCAATTGGTACTCCTCAATTTCAGAAAGCAACCATCTGCAAGCCAAAGCCCAAATGATAAAACAACACACAGAAAGAAGCATGCATGTTTTTTAACAAGGAATATCTGGGTTATGTTGTAGGAAAACCTATAAACGACTCGTCGTGCAGCACTTTGTAGGCCTGGTTGATGGTCAATATCATGGCTAAATTTTATGCCTCCTTCATGCACTTTGAAAGCCCTTTTAAAGTACTTTCTTCTGCATAGAACAACAAAAGAGGTGAATCGGCTCTCACCTGGCAACCTGACTCGATCGGCATTTTTAATATCATTTTGGATTCTCAAACCAAGCTCCGTGATCTGAAGCCAGTAGGAGTACATGTGCAGCCATTCCCTAACCTTTGTCTTATCATTTGGCATACCCTCGCACTGCAGCCTGAGAGTTGTCCAATAGCTTGACAATGTGAGCCTTATATGTGTCTCTGATGCATGCAGAACCTATCATATTGAGCTTTTCCTCTATGACCACATGATTGGTTGACGTGTGCCATGGGAGGGAGAGCACCGCACACCAAAAGGCCTCACCGTTGGAGGGATCAGCAATCCTTGCATATTTTGATGTTTTTCCTCTGTAGAGAACTTCTACCTTTCGAGTCACATTCTCCCTAGCAGACTCGGCAAGTGGTCCATTTGATGCCTCATCAATTTTTTTCTCCATCTCGTCCTTGAACAAGAGCCAAGTCATAATCTGGATTGGCAAATGAAGCCAACTGGGTCTTCCTCTGGCAGATGCACTCTGCATCTCTCTCTCAACCCACAGCTTGTCCTCATTGTCCAAATGTGCCATGAGAGTTGTTAGGTCGGACTCTCCCAATCTTCTTAGTTGAAATAGACGATCACCAAATGTGGTTGGCACAAATGCATAATCATGCGTCCTACAAAACAAAGAAAAAATATGTTAATATTCTTGAGTACAAACAACTTACTTGACATAGAAGGAGACTTTGATAACAAATTAACTTACTTGTTCAACCTGGACAATGAAAACAAAAGCTCACCCACATCCCTCCGCTCGAACACAAAATTTACAGAGAACACAACAATGCATGGACAAATCCCCTTGAAACCCTGTAATAAAACACAAAATTAGGAAGGACAAAGAAGAATAAGAAACTATAACATCCCAATGAGAACTCACCTGTAGAAATGCAGTCCTTCCAAGCATTGTGTCGATTATTACCATCAAGAATATGCACCATTTTTCGGCTCAAGTACAGACCCCAATCGGGGTCAAGTGCAAGAGTTTCCTCAAATTGTTGATTCACAGTCCTCCAATGCTCATCCCAAGATTCCTCCCTCTCTTGTGTCAATGGTGTCTCCTCCCCTTCCAAGTCCATAATTGATACTGTGAAAGCTCCCATGCTCTCAATGTACCCACCTAGTTTTTTGAAGCTTCAAGTAAGAGACTTATCTGTTGAGGGAGAAACCTTTCGGATTGCCTCCGTCTGGATTATCCTACAGAGAGGAACACGTGGAGGTGGAGACCTAAATTTGACTCCTATCCTATCTAAAAAGGCTTGTGGAGTAGATGTCTCAAGAATCTTCCAAAAAATATCAACCTTATTTTTTTTCTGCTTGCTTCCTTCAGTTTGGTTTGTGACAACTGTTTCTTCTTGATCCTCTAGTGGATGTGTGTTCTCTTCCCCCTCTATCTCTCTCCCAGTATCCTCAGTATTCTCACCTTCATCCTCATTATCACCACCTTGAGTATTCTCACCCTCATTTTGATCACCTTTATTTTCCTCAATTGCCCCCACTACATTTTGTCCATCCTCCTCATTTCTTTCATCACTATGCAGATGCTGCCTATCCATATCCACCTCCAGGTTAGTGTCATCTATGATATGTACCGCATGCTCCGTAGTAGGGTTTGAGGAGGTGGCTTGCTCCAAAGTGCTGGAAAAATCAGCTTGCCTCCTTGTGTGTCTCGATGAGCTCTCACCTGGGCCAACCTGCACACTCTTTTTCCGCTTAGCAAGAGGTACCTCATCCATTTTTGCACAACAAGAACCTTTCAAGCAAGATGCTCTAGTGAAATGACTCGAACTCATTTGAAAACCAGATAGCCATGCAAAAATACAAGAACAAATCTTCAAATAGTATTCTACTCGTATTGTATAATTAATTGATTATTTTAACATCAAATTCAACACTACGACACAAACTTAAAAAAAAAGGTGGCACATTCACTAAAGAGATTAAATTCAGTACTGCAACACAATCATCAAACAAAGGTGGCACATTCACTATCCAACAAAACGGCCAACTCATTAACGAGAACAGAATATCTTTGAGATTATCATATGGAGTGCTTTGGCCCAAATTCCAAAGCATTCAATGCCGTATTGAATATTTTAAAAAAATCTTCATTGGAAAATATTTACGGAGCCCTTTTCAGGTGTTCAATTCAAGGCATTCAAATTTATTGGAAAATATATAAAGATTCGGTAGCCCAAATCTGAAGGCATTCAATATTGAGTACTAATAAACTTTAGAAGTGATATTTCGCAATCCAGCACTTTTTTAAGGACAAACTTTTTTCTTTTTGTGCTATTGTTCTGTAGATGCACATGTTTGCTGGTCTCCTCTCTCGACTGTGTGAGCCGTTTCTCAACCAAGAAGACATCAAATGTGAGTTTTTTGAGCTTCTTGTATACACAAAGTCTATGCATAATATAGACAGTAGTAAGAGAGACAGTCTATGCAATGTGTTTGAGACAGCACCATATAGATAGCATGTTCTTACACTACTCTCTAAATTTCTGCCGCCGGGGGGATCCAAGGGGAGCCGGCGGCGGCAGCCATTTAGGCTCCCCTTGGTGGGGGAGTTCGGGGGCAGCGCCCCCGAAGCTTGAAACGAACTCAAAATCGTGATGATTTTTTCAATGCTCGGCAGCAAAACATCCTATTATTTTGGGTGCTAAGCGCACAAATTAATTCAAGAAAAATAGCAAGAAGTAACGCTGCACATCTCATACTGTGTCTGGAGTGTTGCGGCAGCAAAACATCCTATTATTTTGTGCGCTGAGCGCACAAATTCATTCAAGAAAAATAGCAAGAAGTAACGCCGCACATCTCATACTGTGTCTGGAGTGTTGTGGCAGCAAAACATTCTATTATTTTGTGCGCTGAGTGCACAAATTCATTCAAGAAAAATAGCAAGAAGTAACGCCGCCCATCTCATACTACTGTGTGTGGAGTGTGGCGGCAGCAAAACATCCTATTATTTTGTGCACTGAGCGCACAAATTCATTCAGGCAAAATAGCACAAATTCATGGATGATGATACTTTTCTGTGTCTCTTTGTTGGGGAGAAAGATTGGAGTGGGGAGAGGGCCCTGCGCATGAGATCGGCGTTTCTTTGCTGGGGAGACGTATGATGCTTCATGATCGCTTCTCTGCGTGTGTGTTCGAGGGAAGATGCTTCTGTGCGGAGGACGACTAAAAGCCTTAAGTAATAGCTTCATAAGAAGTAGCCGACTACTAAAAACCCTAAGTTAGGCACTGGACAAATTTTTTTATCCTAACACTAATGAATTTCAACACTAAAATTTAAGGATTTGGTCAATATTTTTTTGATTTTTTTAAATCTAGCTAGCACAGTTATGCTATGGCATCCAACTGGTAGAGTTTTTGAAATCTAACAGGAGATTATAAAAAAGTGCAAGAACTAACACAAAGCATATATGTGTGTGTGTGTGTGTGTGTGTATACATACACACACACACACAAACATATATACATATATACATGTACTCTTTTTGATACCCTTCATTATGACTGTTTTTGCAATAAATATTTTTATTTGCTTCTACCCATAGTCTTAAAATGAGCCTAGTAAAATTGTATTATGGCTAGTATATGCTATTGATTAGACCAAGAACATCTAGTATTAAAATGTTTTTGGCTAATATTCAATGTAAATTCCTTAATTGTTGTTGTGATTGCATTATGCAGGGAGGCTCGTGTTTTCCTCCATTCTATAATGGGTGCATGCATCCGAGTCCCCTTCTCAAATGGAAAATGTCTTGTGTCAATCAACATGATCCGGGGGAAGCTTGGAACTATTGGTGGGATAAATGTGGAGGCCTTACTTGAAATTGGACGAGAGTATGAGCCCATTTGTCCTTTACACTTGTATGCAGGGATTGGAGACGAGGCATATTTTATCTTGGAGCATTCATTGTCCTCTGTATATATTGCCAAATCAGAGAATTATTTTGAGACCCCAGAACAAGGCCCGTCAACTATATTTCCTCCCGGTTAAGCTCAGGAACGGTGCCATCAACAAAAGTATTATAGCACTGTAAAAGTGCACAATAGTCGCCCGCACACAGTCGGCCAAGCCACACACAACACCAACAACAATGGGAGCATCTATGACCACCCACACAGGCCGACATGTGGAAAGAAAGAGAGACGCAACAGCAGCAATCGAAGGAGGCTTTTTCTCGAAGAGGTTCTCTCTCTCTCTCTCGCTTTCGAGGAGGCTTTTTCTTGATATTTCTCTACAGTCCACACACAGCAAGGGGACGAGAGCAGTGTCAACAACAAGGCCGCCAAACAACATACTCCGACGAGAGCAAGATAAGCCGGTTTTGGTCACGTACTAATCTTCGTCTTGCATATAAATTTGATTTTTTACCATGACCTCAAAAGATTTCAAGCACCCCAAGGGTCAGCAGCATCGCGGTCTTCCATCTTTGGATACTAATATGCCTGATTTAGATGTGGGTAATCATGGATTTGTGGATTTACATGCACATACTTTATTAGAAACACGCACACAATGTATTGAACAAAATCTGCTTGTTCTTTCTCAAAGATTAGAGACCATGCAAGAGACTCTTAAGCAGTTGGTCGCCAGTTCAAGGTTTCGAAATGTCTCGATTGATACTCTAGGGACATCTACTCCTAGGGGGTCAGGTCAACTCAAGACACCAAAGCGCCTGGGAATTAGGAAGTGGCAGCTATGCTTAAGAGCATAAAGCCTCCTATGTTCCGCAGGGGAGAGAAGGAGCGTAATAAAGATACAATGAAGACTTTTTTAAAAAAGTGGATGGACTTGCATCTTTTGAAGCATTCTCTTGATGTTGTTCGTATGCTCGAGGCAAGTATTACGCTTGTGGGCAAGGCCTACAAGTGGTGGATGAGCCTCAGCAAGAGCGATCGACCTATGACATGGGCTGCTTTTGAGACACTTTTTTCGGAAAGAATTCTTACGTGAGAATGAGAAAGATCGCAACTAGGATGCTTGGGACAATTGTAAGATGGAAAGTCTTATGTTGACTCAATATATTTTCAAGTATCGTGGGATAATTCTCAAGCTCGAAGGTTTGGATGATTTTAAGAAAGTACGAGGTTTTCTACGTGGTCTAGATAATAAATATAAGACTAAGGTTAAAACTCAGTATCCTAAAACTTTAGAAAAGGCCATAAAAAATGCACAGATCTTCGATGATAATATTGAGAGGAAACGCACGACCAAGATACCTTGGGTTGGAGATCTGGCTTCCATAGTTCTAAGGGGAACAAACGGAAGGGAGCAAACAAGGTAGTGATGTGGCTAAGAAGGCCAAGGGGCCAAGGGTTCCCTTATCTCCGCAAGATTATGAGCGATCTAAAAAGGAAAATTTATATTTTATTTGCATGGCTACTAATCACGATAAATAGAATTGTCCAAAGACCGTGGCAAAGATGTCGATAAAGGCAGTAGTAAGGCAGTGCACGCGGCGCAAGTCTTGCCACTTGAGGCTTCTCACAAAAGTTTTCTGAAGTTCAAGTATGCCATACCAATGCCACGCATGAGTGTTGTGTAATCTCTACGATATGTGGGCACCCTCTTTTGGGCCTTATGATTTGGTTCGGATGCATGGACACATCAAGGACGAAGAGTTCGTGTCATGATTGATGATGGGGCGCCCACACATAATTTTCTAAATTATCACTTGGTTAAAAATTAAAATTTCCACAAAGCCCTAGTGATTATAAATACATGGTATCTCTTGTAGTAATGGGCATGATAAGCATGTATGGGACACAGTGGTTAAGCATCTACCACTCACTATTTAGGGACATGAAATGCACTTATATTTTCAAGTTATGCATATTACTAGAGCTGATGTTATTTTGGGTCATGAATGGTTGTTTCATTTAGGACCATCTCTTTTTTGTAGTTATCTAGATAATACTTTTGATTTCCAGGTCAATGGTAAACAAGTTCATTTGCAAGGTGAACATGATGTGTCCCCATCTCCAATCATTTGTTCTGCTGAAGTGAACCGCCTTGTACACGCTCTTGAAATAGAAAATCTCTTTTGTGTTACATGTCTCCTTCAATTTTGTCTCATGATGATGCTAGTGGTGATGATTTTAATTTTAGTTTGAGTATTAAATCTCTCAATTCTGTCATATGTGAACCTGTTAGTGCTATGCATAATAATGAACAAACGTACATTTTTCCTAAGCTCACTCAACAAGTTTCTAATTCTTTGCAAAGCCTTTTGCATAAATTTCATGATGTGTTTCCAAGCAACTTCCGTCTGGTTTTCCTCCTGACCAAAATATCCAGCATGCCGTTGAAGTGCTAAAGGATGTTATACCAATCTACAAGCCTCCGTATAGGCTTAGCACTAGTGAAGCCAGTGAGGTAGAGCATGAGCTTGCTAACTACCTCATCGGGGCTTCATTAGGCCTAGCAATTCACGATGGGTATCACCAATTTTATTGGTGAAAAAAAAAGATGGGTCTATGTGTTTATGTGTGGACTATCATGGTTTGAACGCAATCATAAAGAATAAGTATCCATTACCGCGAGTTGATGAGCTTTTTGATCAATTGCAAGGTGCGCGATACTTTAGCAAGATTGACTTTAAGATCGGGGTATCATCAAGTTCGCATCCGCATGGAGGATGTGCTTGATACAGCTTTTCGCACCAAATTTATGCATTATGAGTTTTTAGTTATGTCGTTTGGTCTAACTAATGCTCTTGCTATGTTTATGATGCTTATGGATCACGTCTTACCCCCGTATCTTGGTCAATTCGATGTAGTATTTCTTGATGATATTTTGATCTTTAGTCGCAAACGAGGAAGAGCATTTGCAACACTTATGATTAGTGTTTGCTTGTTAAGGCAAAACACACTTTACGCTAAAGAGAGCAAGTGTGAGTTCTTTGCCTCCAGAGATCCATTATTTGGGTCACATGATCTCAGCAGAGGAAATTTAGATGGATCCTACGAAAGTAGAGGCAATCCTTAAGTGGCCTCATCTAACCACTTTGGAGGAATTATAAATATCCCTTGGATTGGCAGGGTTCTATCGTAAAATCATCCCGGGATTATGCTAAGTTAGTGGTTCCCATGACGGGCCAATTAAAATATAAGGGTCACAACTTTGTTTGGGGTGTTGAGTAACAATAAAGTTTCGATCGTCTTAAGGTTGCCATAGCTATCGCACCTGTGTTAGCAATAGTAGATCCTAATCAACTGTTTGTGGTTGAAACGGATGCTAGTGACCATGCAATTGGTGCCGTGCTTCTTCAAAGAGGAAGACCATTAGCTTTTGAGAGTAAGAAGTTGGATAGAGCTTAGCGGAATTATTCTACGTATGAACGTGAGATTTATGCCATCATTTATGCTCTAGGGAAGTGGAGACATTATCTCTACATGCTAAGTTTGAGATTGTCTTTGATCATGAGAGCATTAAGTGGTTGACAACTTAAACTGATTTGAAAGGTCGTAAAGTTCGGTGGGCAAAAATCCTCCAAGAATTCGACTTTCAACTAAGGTACCGCAAGGATCGATACAATGTTGTGACTCATGCATGCCTCAAGTCAACTCGTTGAGTTTCATGGAGTTGAAAAGTGAATTTTTAGATTCACTCCAACGTAAGTGCAAACATAATTGGTCATATGTAAAGGTGTGGAAATTTGTTGTACGCAGGGATTCCTACCACTCCGCACAGTAGAGCGAGTGTAGATCATAGTTCCACACCCAGATCTTCTCTTTATAGGGACAAGCTTAATTGTTGGAAGCATTTTTCGATAATGGGTACTTGTTGCACAAAGGAAGAGTGTATGTACCCTCGGACTCCAACACTAGGCACCAAGTATTTTATGAGTGTCATGATAGTCCAAGTGTAGGTTATCTTGGAATTAAGAAGACCTATGCCTTAGTTAGAAGGCAATTCTATTGGCGTGGACTTCACAGGGACATCCAAGAATATGTTTTGCATTGTCAAAAATTCCAGGTCAATAAGGCTAAGCGTCTTAAGATAGGCAGGCTATTATTACAGCAACCCTTAGAGATCCCTGATGGTAAGTGGGAAAGTATCTATATGGATTTTATTGTAGGTCTACCTACAACTAGTAGAGGCCATGATGCCATTTGGGTTATAGTAGACAGGTTGACCAAGATGTCTTGATTTATTCCACCTAAAACCACGGTGAAAATGTCAGAGTTAGCTTGGCTTTTCATTGAGAATATCTATCAACTCTATGGGCTGCCACAACCAATATTGTCAGTGATATAGATCAGAAGTTTAATAGTCACTTCAGGGGAGCAGTGTTCAAAAGGTTAGACACAATGCTCAGTATGAGCACGGTTGACCACCCCCATAGTGATGGTCAAACAGAAAGGGTCAACCAAGTACTCAAGGATATGATAAGGGCATTGTGAGTAAACGGCAAACGAATTGGGAAGATTACTTACCAATTTTAGAATTTGTTTATAATAGTGCGAAGCATGTCACTACAAGCTTTAGTTCTTTCATGTTTATGTATGGCTTTCAACCCTGATCTCTAGTAGCTATGGGGTTAGCTACTAAAAGAATTCAAAAGGTTAAAGATTTTATGCAAGATCATCACGATATGCTAAAGATCGCTAGGAAAATGTTGAACGGGCCCAAGATCATTACAAGCATTATGCGGACAAAGACTGCAGAGTGGTCACATTTGAAAAAGGTGACCAAGTTTTTCTCAAAGTTCCTCTGAGTTCGGAAACTTTGAAGACGGGCAAAGTGCCAAAGCTTTCACCTAGGTATTGTGGACTTTTCACAATACTTAAGCGTGTAGGTGAAGTTGCCTACAAGTTAGCTTTGCCAAAACATTCCAAGGTTCACCCAATTTTTTATGTTAGTCATATGTGGAAATAGCTAGGTGAAGATGCCAATGTGGTGGATACATGTGTTCTTGTAGATTTAATTGAGCCCCCAGTTTTACCATACAAGCTAGAGCTCATCTTCGATTTTCAAGAGAAGCGAACTCGTCACTCACAAAATTAGACAACAATATCTAGTTGAGTGGAAAGATAGACCGGAAGAAGATTCAAGTTGGGACGACGTTAGTACTCTCAAGACCCGATATCCTACCTTTGTTTTTGAGGACAAAAACTCTTCCAAAAGAGAGGGAGTAATGTCAGGACAAGGGTAGGACTAGGGGGAGTCGGGCGGTTCAGGGGAGTCCGGACATGTGTGGACGGCCAGGGCTATTTTATCCGGCTAGGGTTCCTATATCTGACGGCGGTTGGGTGGAGAGTTGCCCTATTCTCTTCTAGCAAGTTTCATGGAGGTCTCATGGTGGCCTCTCATGTCTCCATGGAGATATATTTGCCATATTGAGCAAATTAGCCATGGTTGAGTTGACCTAGCACACATATCGTTCTTTTGTCCCCATGGAAATGTGAACATAGAGGAGACATTTGAAACACTACCAAATAGGCATTGTGTAGATAGTTATCCCCATAATAGTCCATATATTGGGTTAGTGGAATTTACTTTATGACACCCTATTGTTGTTAGTGGAATTTACTTTAGGACACCCTATTTTTAAGTTGTTGGGATTGAATGTGCACCCACATGTTTATGGATTGGTTAGTGGTATTAAGCCAACTAGCACCTACTACCACATTTAATGACTATGGAGAGTCAATGAAATTGAAGGTTTGTAGAAGCTATTTAGAGAGTTACACCCTAAACCTTCCACACACTAGTTATTTAAAATAATATCAATTGCACCTTGGCCTTTGTTAGTATATAATCTCTTGTCTAGATTAGTAATTGAAAATCTTTTGATGGAGCATGGGTGTGAGTTGATAACCATTTGTCGTATCACATTAGGAGTATAATATCTTACAACATACTAACAAATTTACCTACAAATATTACTTTTGCAAAATGAAAACTTTGCAACATGCTAAGTTTGATTCGCCTTCAAAAGTCACTACTTTGTGTTAATCAATTTGTTTGTTTTTGCTTACTACTTTGAAGTTGTTTGTGAATAGTGAACTCCTTGAAGTACACATTTCCTGTACCCATAGCCTGCTCTAGAAATGCGTTTGCATGTAGGTCGATCAATGATCTATATTGCTTCTCAAGCAACCCACACTCCCAACCTTGTGCTGTATCGAACACACTGGTTTTTACACTAGTAGACTAGGTTCGATTCCTAGCAGTCAAGTCAAGATGCAACTAAGGGTAAGAAACTTGCACTGTATGTCTCACTTAATATTTGCAGTCTTAATCAAATTGTTATTAGTTCTTGTTAACCACATTGGGTAACATTACTCCACACGTGACAACTTCTTTAAGCCATATTTTTGTACCACGTAATACGCCTCATGTAAAAATGATTATAGGGAATCTTTGAGCTTACGATTCGTGTAATGCCAGAAGATAGTCAAACATCAAGCTCACGACTTGTGTAATGCCGATGATGTACATTTAGGCTAGGAAATTATCCTAGACTAGCTTATTAGACCCCCGAACATTAGTTGGGTAGCGAGATCAGGCATCATACAAATGAGTACTGTATATAAGATATTTTGACTAATGAGAAAAAACATAATCCCATTCTCACAAATGAGTTTGAGTCTTCTTGCTTTTGTGATTAAGTTGCTTGTATGCTTTTCTCTTCTTCCTTATTATTGTATGCTTGCTTAGGGATTATGTGGGTGAGTGATGGTGTTGATGTATGCTCTCTTCTCCCTCTCTCCTTCTCTTGTCTACTCTGTCATACTTTTATACTCACCATGGCACAGAAGTAGAGGTTGAGCTTTCTATATCTCTCTCTCTCTCTTTGCTCCCCATCCATTTGCAAAGCTCCTTTGTGGTGGTAGCAAAGGAGGCAAGGTTGAGGACCCTAGCTCTCCACAAGAGAGAGTTACTCTTCCTAGAGTGGGTTGAGGTGCAAACTGGTATGACCGTTGCATTCTCCTCTCCATCTCTCTATCTTGCAAGGCTTATGTGTTCTCTCCCATGAACATCTTTGGCACGACTGCGGAAGTGCCTTTGCTTAGGACTCCCTTTCGTTACTTTGCATTTAAAGTATTGCCATAGTCTAGTTGGAGTGCAACTCTACCATTTTTAATCTTTGTTTGTTGATTACGGTTTATTTTGTTTATCTTGATGCAATGGAGTATGAATAAATCCTTCAGGCTCAAGTTGTATGGCTACAAGTAAGTTTCTAATTCCATTTCCTTTGATTTTGGTTGATTCATTCTTGCATTTATAATTTTTTAAGTTTTTGGATGCTAACCAATCTAGCTCGGGAACAAGAAGTATAAACCTATAGAGGAAGGAGTAATCTAGCCTAGAACCATGACGGGAATGGTTGCTAAGATAGCAACTACTTCAGTAGCTTTTGGCTCCGCCAGCTCACAGAACACGAAACTTGGTGTGTTCGGAATAGCTTTGAGACGCACTTTCCCCTCCGGCTTCATTGCATCTGACCTCGGTACAAGCACTGCAAGGGGATTTAGGTTCAACATAGCTACAAAGGCCATAACAACCACTCAAGCCACTAGAGCAGAGGAGCCCATCCAAGCTAACGAATACACAACCATGGGAGCCATGCGGATCGGAGGAGGGAGCTCTAGGTTAGATCCAACTCTAGGAGAAGCATACATACCACAATACAAAGTAGCCATGACTATCCTCCATAGTACCCAAACTTACCTCGAGAGAATAAGAGCAATGCCCAGCATATACCATGCCTCCACCTACCTACCCATATACTATCATACTCACAGCCAGTGCCTCAAACCATCACCTTCATCGCTACCCTCCATAGAAGATATCTTAAGGAATGTATCCCAAATAGGGAGGGAGGTAGTAACAAGGCTAGCAACAACACCTCCACTAGTAGTTACAGTAGCATGACCGAACCCTAGGCATGAACCCTAGGCATCAAACTACTATCAAACCCATGTAAAACTTGGAATCGATGTCCAAGTTTAATGGAAATAGAGACCCCATTTCACATGTTTGACCAGATGTGTGCCACATGCAGATGGCCTGATGACCTTATACGGGATAGTGCCTTTGGCCTTACCATGGAAGGGAAGGCAAGATAGTGGTTTCAATTACTAAAACCAGAAGAAAAGGCCAACTTTGACTCCTTGAAGACAGCTTTCACAATTGGGTACTTCCGCAAGGGAACGCAGTCGATCGGCTATACCATGTCAAACAATAAGAGAAAGAATCCATCAAATACTCTATCAATAGAGTGAGATACCTTCACTCATGATGCTTAGACAGTGACAAGTTCTTAGACAAAAAGTTTACTGGAAGATTCATGGAAGGAATCCTTGATTTAACCTTGTATAACACCTTGTACTCAGAAAAGCATAAGAACTTTGAGCCATGGTGTAGAAGTGCCATAGAATTTGACAAACTTCATGGGAACTTCTTCAAGGCATCTCCCTAAAGGAACCCATTTTGAAGCATCCTATGGCACAATACCTTCTAAAGTAGGTGTTAAAGGGAAAGAGCGATAGGCCATACCAGCCCATAGAAGACTTAGCGGCTGCTCATGCAGCAAATGACAGAGCAATGGAAGGTGAGGGTAAGGAAAGATAACATAGGCCAACCACATCTGTACCCTAGATGTGAGTTGGTTTGGTGTTTAATGTGTTGTGGCAACTACACAAGCATGGAATGCCCCCACTTAAGACCGAGGTAAGGAGATATGTGGTGTGCATATTGCATGAGGATGGGAAACCATGACACTATTCATTGTTAATGGACAAACACCTAGAGACATAGTTGCACTCTCCACCTTCCTTTCCTCCTAATAAGTGAAAATTTCTATTGGCTCCTTACTCTAAGGAAGTCTAAGCCTATGGAAGGACTTAAAAGGATTGGATGGATGGAAAGTTAAAATTAAGAATGGAAGAATAAAAAGACTCCTTAGATAAGTCGAAAACTGATAAACCCGCTAAGCTACAAGCTA
The DNA here is from genome assembly GCF_041138505.1 of Cibotium barometz. Classification (NCBI taxonomy): domain Eukaryota; kingdom Viridiplantae; phylum Streptophyta; class Polypodiopsida; order Cyatheales; family Cibotiaceae; genus Cibotium; species Cibotium barometz. The sequence goes on from NC_141070.1 coordinate 11,237,842, forward strand.
TTCTCATCAAGCCTTTCCAAAGATATCGGTGAATAATCTAGGCCACTAATTTGAAACTGATGACATGAATGCCATCCTTCACGTGAAATACAAGGCCTGGGGCTATTATTATTACAAAACAATGTTGGGAGAAGTGGGGGAAAACCATCACTACACACTACCTAGCTTGATAGTCAAGCTCATTGATGGAGCCACAACAAAACCCATGGGGTTATTGAAAAACTCGAGAATAAAAACTTTGGCTTAAGTTTCTGCCATTCTTTTGTGGTGATGGAATTTTCTCAGCAACCTAATTCCCATGACTTTTCTCAGCAACCTAATTCCCATGACTTTTCTCAGCAACCTAATTCCCATGACTGCATCCTAGCCTACCATGATTGGGACACAAACCACATCTATATTCAGAAGAGAAATGAAACCCTCAAACTGAACCTTTGAACATGGAAAACTCATCCAATGAGTGGTGGATCTTTTCTGAAGAGTCCATAACCACCAACACCACCATTGAGCTAAACATGTGCCCAACTGTCACACAAAACATTGGATGCGAAATGTGAAAGTTCGGATTTTGCCTCACTTCTAGAGCCAAAAGACTCCATAACCACCAATAACACTAGCTAATCATGTGACAAACAGTCTTACCATCAACCAGTGGGAACAAAAGTGATGAAATCGCACGGATGAATGTAGTCACAAGAGCTCAGGCTCAAAGAAATACTCAAATGCAGACCTTGTCACAAAATGTTGGATGTGGAATGTTAAAGTTTAGAGTTTGCCTCACTTCTAGAGAGCCAGAAGACTCAAACAATTAGATACACATTCTTATAGCTATGGACATCCTCCCAACGAGAATAGGCACAAGATATGCTAAAGAAGATTGTAAGGAAATTGCTTCCACATATATGTTAATGCAACATGCACCAAAATTTGAAGGCAATAATCTGTGACCATAGCTTGTGGCCCAAACAGATCAAAAAGAGGTGATGCATATCTTTCCAAGGAGGAAAATAAGACCATTGGCTTCATCGGTACATCGAAGCCAAAGAATCCCATGTAGAATTCTACCATCAGGGTAGAAAGAGCTTAATCTCTCTGAAATTGTGGTCAGGTTATTGGCCACAGAGAGATGATCCCACAAAGTCAAGTGAGTCCATAAAACTATCTTGCTCTGCAAGAAGGACAAAGAAAAAAGCCTAAGTAGAAGCTAAAGAAAGAAGCCAAGCACACCCTACAAGACAGCACCTGTGTGGAAGACCTTAAACATTTGCCTGAGCATTTCAAGACATACAATGTGGGTGAGATCGCTTTGTACACTTTGAGAAGGTGAAGCAAATCCCTGACGGGAAGCTTGGGACATCTTATAATGGATTGGCTGAGAGCTCAACCTAACAAGACCCGACAAGGATCCCAATCCTATATACATTGGGAAAGGACCTATCTCATGAAGAAGCAAAAGACCTTATTGATCTACTCATAGAATTCCAAGACTACTTTACTTAAAATATATGGACATGAAGGGCATACTCCCAGAGGTGGTCAAGCACACCATTCCATTTTGGAAGGGGCATGGCCAACAAGTCATAGAGCCTACCAAATGAATCCAAAGTATTCTAAAATGGTCGAGGACAAAATTGACAATTTAAGATAGAGCTCATAGAATGGCTATCCCCAATAATCATAGTACCTAAGAAAAATGGAAAGATTTGGGTTTGCATTAACCTTTAAAAGGTTTATGTAGCCATGGTGAAGGACCATTACCCATTACCACATTCATCGAGCATGTGCTAGAATGAGTAGTAGGCAAGGAGGCCTACAACTTCCTTGATGGGTTCTCTGGCTATAACCAAGTGGAAATAGACTCGAATTATCAACATAAGATTGCATTTGCCCCTTAGTGGGGCACTTATGTGTACAAGGTTATGCCATTAGGCCTATCCAACACCCCAGACACTTTCCAAAGGCTTATGTGTATAGCACATTCCTTGAAGTTTTCGTGGATGATATTTGTGTCAATTCCAAATGGAAAGCACATCTCTGGTGCCTTAAGAAGGTACTAGGAAAATGCAAATTATATCGGATATCCCTCAACCCACTCAAATACCAATTTTGGGAAAGGCACGGAATAATACGAGGCCACATTATATATGAATATGGCATCTCCATTGATGATATGTAGGTGAATCTAATTCCTAAGGTTCCACCACCCACTAACTTCAAGGGTGTCCAGTGTTTTCATGGGACATGTTAAATACTATAGAAGATTTATAATCCTATATTATTGACATAGTGAGACTCTTATACAGACTACTTGTCACCTTTGAGTGGACAAATGAGTGTCAAAAGGCCTATGCCACTCTCAAGAAATCCCAAGCAAGCGCACCAATTCTACGATCTCCCAACTAGGATATCATTTTCCATGTGCACATAGATGGCTCGACTTTTAGAAAATTGGCTATGTTTTGGCACAACCAAGAGCATATGACATGGATTTCCTTGTTAGTTTTGCCATCCCACCAGCTAAATGATGCTTAACAAAACTACACTGCCATGGAATGAGAAGGACTTTTGATAATGCCAAAAAATTTGTATTCTTCATAGACCATTAGGCACTTCTCTACCTAGTCAATAAGCCTTGCACCATGGAAAGGATAACCCGATGGCTCTTAATCCATCTAGAGTTTGATTTCACGGGGTGATGAGTGTGCAAAAATCTCATGGCATGTGCATGCGATCACTTGTCATGTATCCCTAATATGGAGAACCATCGGTTGGAGTAGAGGACAAAATCCCTGATGCTTAGACTCTACATTGTTCTAGAATGGGCCGAAGAGATTGCCCATTATTTGGCTAATGGCTGATGGTCTTCCCCAGGAGATACCCATCATTATTTGGCTAATGGCTAATGGTCTTCCCCAAGAGATACCCATCATTATTTGGCTAATGGCTAATGGGCTTCCCCTCCAAGAGAGACCCATCAATCATGATAGAGCATGATGGCTTATAAAAACGATAGCCCCTTACCAACTTATTTGCAGGACAACTTTACAAGTTGGGCTAAGACGGGATCATGAGGGAGGCACTATCCTCAGAATTAAATATGTTAACATTCTTGAAAGCCCAGTTGGAGGACATTTCTCTGCGAGATAACCATTACCAAAAAAATTTGTTTATGGTGGCCCACTTTGTTTACAGTTGGGACCGAATTTCTAAAAAGCTACGATGAATGCGAGTGATTCGCTGTGGTGTTCACAACCATGACAAAATGCCTATGTACTCTGTAGTGTCTCTCCAACCATTTGAAAAGTGAGTCATTGACTTTGTTGGACAACCAATTAGTCTAGCAACTCGAGGCACTCAATTTGTGATTCATCACATCACTACCATAAACTATTATACCAACTGGGTAAAGGCCTATGTGACAAACGGATGATGATGCAAGAGTAACAACCAAATTTCTTTACAAGAACATAATTACTAGATTCGAGTTTCCGTTCGAGCTAGCAAGCGAGAGGGGCATCCACTATTTATGGTTGTACAATCATTGCCCTACTATCCCCATGCCAATGGTCAGGCAAAAAGCACCAATAAGGTTATGTGTGCTATCTTGACCAAGATAGTAGAAGCCTTATGCAATGACTGGGGACATATGTTACTTGCTACTCCTTAGGCTTATAGGATGGCTTTCCATCCACATGATGCCTTTTCACTTAACATATGGAACACACCCTATCATGCCCATGGAATTCTTGGTACCAAGCTTAAGAATTGCTGTTAAGGAGATATTCACAGGGTATTAACTAACCGATTATTTAAACTTGAACACTTGGATGAAGCCCGCATGATAATCAAAAAATTGAGGCACCAAGAATGGTTTAATGAAAATATCAAGGACAAAGATATCAAAGTCGAGGACATGGTTCTCTTGTATAAGGGGTTGGGACCATTCCTTATCTGCAAACTCACCCCACAAGGATCAATGTGCATTACACCACTTAGCGGTGTCTAAATATAATGCTTCTTCAATAATGCTTCTTCAATTGTAGCAAACTTAGATGCTACTATGGCCCCTTGAGTGAGAATTCCTTGAAGGCCATTTATCAGGAAAAAGAAGAAAAAATAAAAGAAGTTGGACCAAAGCAAGAGGCCCAATGAGAAGCTAAGGCTTGCTAAGAAAAGTTGCACAACTGCCAGATATCAATAAACAAGGCCCAGGTTGTTAACCTAAAGAGGAGGAGTGGGAAGTGAAGCTCACTAGACTTTGGCTGGGTGTAACCATAGAGATTGGCCTAAAAACAACCTTTCCCCCATCGACATGGGTGCGAGCCATAACCTAATGTCCCACACAACTTGGTGTGCACTACACAACCATTTTTGGCACCCACAAATGTGTGAGTTGAAGAAGAAAACACCGTCACAATACCCCATGCATAGGATCATTCAATGCTATGTTTTACATTGGGGATAACCCCTTGGAAGGAAAGTTATGTGGCGTGTGTTATATTAAATACACCAAAATATCTTGTATGACATTAGGGGACAAGGGGCTAAGGTTCAAAGTAGTTTTATCCATGTAAAAGCACCAATAGATGAGTAAAATGTTAAAGCCCATGAGTTATGGAGAGGTGGAGGTATTCTAGGCTTTATGCAGGAGGTTTAGGAGAAGAAGTAGGAATCATGCCCATGAGTTTCTATGATGAAACAATGTATACATGAAACCTATTTAAGAGGCAAGCTGCTTAATACAATGTGTGCATGATTATGCTAATCATACTTGTGATTAAGTTTCTTTAGCTTAATCTATGCATAGTCATGATGCTCCTTGATTACTACGAGCCTCTATGATGCTATTAGCCTACAGGTACCATGCACGAACAAGTGCTTCTTGGACATGGACGGATGGGAAACAATCGATGCCAAATAGATTGGGACTCTTGAACTGCTACCTTACAACTATCTGGTGGACAGGGAACTGTCCTTATGATGGATAAGGAGCCCAGATCTTGTCAAACTTCAACACCAAAGAACCAAAGAGGTGTTCATACCCATAAAACATCCAAGGGTATCCCACACCCCAGTCAAGCCACTTAAAAAGAGGCATCTCCTATCCTTGACTCTATAGGGCTGAGTAACTAAGCTCCCATAAATGCCTCGCCTTTGTAAGATCAACTTTCACCATCCGAGTACCCCCCGCCGATGATGTAAGTGGTCTCTCAAAAAACTAACCCAACTAACATCACTACCACTAACACATCTAAGCCTGCACAATCCGGACCACCCATCCATCCCCACCACCAACACCAATGTTTCTATGAGAAGGGCGACAAGTGGTGAGTACCAAAAGTATTGCTCCAAGAACATGGTTACTATACGAAGGGAAATTGAAAATCTGGGTGTACCCAAACGGAAGGTCCAGCATCCACCAACCAATGCCATGCCACCCACTAAACTACGTACCTAAACACCAAACCTCAACCCCAAACCAAAAGCATGGTTCATCTTGAAAGGTAGTTGTTGGAGGCCCAGGGCTACCATGCCGGGCAGAGATAACTCTGGCTACCGAAAGTACCACAGTTCATGATGCCCCATCACACAAGTCAACCTCTACAAAAATGCACTCCATAAAGATGGTGGGTGCCTGACATGTTTCTAGTGGCCCAAGGGTATTACAAGGTCACAAAAGCATTTGGGTCCCTAAGGTCACACCATCGACTAACCTCTTCAATCACAACAAAAAGCACCAAGGAGTGATGTCAATGGCAACCTAAGGCTCCCAACAATATAGAAACCCGGGTGGATGCAAACCTCACATTCACACCTCGGCATGCACGTTTGGAGCTCTCAACACGTGTGTCGTTCTATGTACACATGTTCCTAAGAATGACTTGCAAACATACGTACCCACTGCATACGTATGCTCCCAAGTAAAATACTATTAAAAAAAGGGGTTTTCCTCTCATTTCCCACTATTTTTTATGCACCTAACCAAGCTCTTGCCAAATTTTTCCTGCCTTATCCCTACCTTCTAGCTCTCAAACATCCTCTGCTCTCATCATCTCGCGACCTACCTTTGGGGCATCCAAGACCTCCTCTGACATAGTACTCCTCACTCCTCCCAAGAAGAGAAAGGCCACCAAAGTTGCCAAGCTCCTAGAGTATTAGGTTGCTACCATCAACTTCTCCTCCACTGGCGTGAAGCTATTTCAAGAAGTTAGCTGGTCCGTTAGGTGAATGCAGTCGGACATGAAGGTCGAGCAAAAGCTCATGTACCATGTCAGGAGTGCTACTAGGTTACAAGGACCCCAAAGGTCATGGAGCAGCTTACCAGGTCAAACTTAGAGGCTTAGTTGCTATTCCCCCTTGGGGCCCTGGCCTCACCAGTGTACTACTATTGCTCCATGGTATCTCAAGATCAGCCCACTTTACTTTCCAATCAAACGTAGATGGGCATGGGACCTCTTTGAGTAGGAGATGGAGAAGAACCCAAAGATGCAATTTAATTTCCCATGGATCCCTTCGCCCCCACCCTTCAGGATTATGATGATGTACCGAACCCAGATATGGCGGCCAACACCATCCGCTTTTTCAAGCTCATCATTATACTTTTGGTGGAATTCCTAGAATGGCACGCATTCATGAAGGTCAATAGGACATGGCCTTTTACATCAATAAGGGTCCCACACTTTACCAAATACTTGGCTACTACAAGGGAGTATAATAGTGTATGCTCACTTTCGAAGAAATGTTTGAAACTGTCTTCTAGGCATCCTACAAAGCCTTCCATCGAACCACCCAGTACATGAAGTCTTGCTGTGACTTCTATTAGAACTTCAATGGCTTTTACCACTCGCCTCCTATGAAGCTTCACTACTAATTCCGAGGATAGAACTGTGATTTAGGAAGGGGGATACGTTAACCACATTGGCTAACATTACTCCATACGTGGTAACTTCTTCAAGCCATATTTTTGTACCGTGCAATGCGCTTCATATAAAATGATTATGGGAAATATCTGAGCTTACGACTTGTATAATGCCAATGATGCATATTTAGGCTAGGAAATTAGCCTAGACTAGCTTATTGGACCCTCAGACATTAATTGGGTAGTCACGCATTATACAAATGAGTGTTATATATAAGACATTTTAACCAATGATAAGAAAACGCAAAATCCCATTTTCACTATTGAGGTTGAGTCAACTTTTCATATTGTTTCCACAATAGACCACATAAAAGTATTTATACTCAAAATTTTTGACTCCATGTTATAACCCAAGAAGGTATTTTTGTGGTCTATTTAAGTCTAATTTGGTTCTTGCATCTAGACCATGCATACTCAAAGACTTTGACTCCATGTTGTAACCCAAGAAGGTATTTGTGTGGTCTATTTAAGTCTAATTTGGTTCTTGCACCTAGGCCACATAAAAGTATTCATACTCAAAAACTTATAACCCACGTATCTATGTGGTCTATTTAAGTCTAATTGGGTTCTTGCACCTAGACCACGTAAAGGTATTCGTACTACTCAAAGGTATTTGTGTGGTCTATTTAAGTCTAATTTGGTTCTTGCACCTAGGCCACATAAAAGTATTCATACTCAAAAACTTATAACCCACGTATCTATGTGGTCTATTTAAGTCTAATTTGGTTCTTGCACCTAGACCACGTAAAGGTATTCATACTACTCAAAGGCTTTTTAAGTGTGAAACTAAAGGTTTCTTACCCAACTAGGCTTCTTACGAGCCATTTTTTTGTCTATAAAGAATGTAACACTATCTTTGCTAAAAAGAAGTCAAGACAAACTATGCCATTATGCAAACTCAGGGCAAAACTCCTTGTTTTTTTAACAATTTGTACAATTCTTGAGCTCTCCAACCACATTTTGTTGTACAAATATCAGCCATGGTACCTCTTTGCAAGCACCACGCATGCATGGATTCTTTTCCTTGGTATACTTTGATATATTCTTCAGCTTGGTACCTATCTTTGTTTTACCAAAGCCAATAGTTATCTAATAGTTCAATAAGCTTGAGAGTTTTCCTTTTTAAAAATGCACTCAAATATTTCCACTTTATTCATCAATTGAAGAGAAAATAAGAAGAACCTCACAAAGCAATAGTACTTATCTTCTTGCAAAGACTAGCATTAAAGAGAAATCTTAACACTAAATCTAGCCTTGGCACTAAAACTAGCATCTTGTGGAAAGGAATTAAGGTGTTGCTTACCTACCATAAAAGTTTCATATTTATATGGCATTTATAAAATTGGTGACAGGTGTGTAACTAGCTTACCTATTTGCATTTTTTGCGAAACTCTCAAATTTCAAGTTCCCAAATTGCTCATGCCATCATTTTCTCTTCCCCAGGTTGGCTTGTGTAGCAAAAGCAAAGAGCTTATAAGACCATATTAAGAAGTTTGGGAAATTCCCATCTTACAAATAATTAGATTACCTATGTTTAATACAATGTTCTCACCATAAAATGGTTAAATATTTGAATTGATTTTAAATTCAATTTAATAAAAAGGTGAGTTCTCAAAACATAATTAGAAAATTATATTTTAAATTTAATACAATAGAGGTAATGTTCCCACCATAAAATTGATCTAACTACCTATGAAATATGAATTTGAGATGGTAACATACAATAACTTAGAATAATATATCCCTCTAAATGCTACATATCTTGTATTTGCCTAATCCTACGACACTCAAAAAGCTAGGCAACATGGATGGCTCACCAATGTGAGTGCAAGTGGCTAGGGTATGAGTGTTAGACCCGAGTAATCATGAACATCACAAGGACTAAGCCCCAAAAGCTATTATTTAAGAATTAAAAGGGTGTGAATGCAATTAGATAAGGTATGAATCCCATGGACTATATAGAAGGATTAATAGGGTATTGCATCTAAGGTTGTGAGGACTAAGGTCTAACTGCAAGTGGATAGGATATGAGCGCTAGATCCATCCCATGGACTATACTGAAGGATTAAAAGGGAACTACATCTAAGGTTATGAGGACTAAGGTCTTGCATTATCACTTATCACTCCCATTAGGCTAGGGGGAGAATGGATATTGTCACTTTTCTTTGGGGGGGTTCACCTAAAAATATGTAGGTATACCTTGTGAGTTCAAATGAAGGGCTTTTTCAATTCAAAATTTTAAAATTTACAGAAATATAGAAGGGGTTTTTAAAATCGATTTTGAAAAAAAAAACCCATAAGCCTATAAAGAAAAAGGGGTCATTTATTCATGAAAAATTCACAGGTAAGGGGTTTTTAAAATACCCCTTGAGAACGCACATTATACATAGGGCTTCTTAGTAGTCTACCCCCCAATCACTTACCACTCAAGAACCTTACCCATGTAGAGTCAAGGGAAATGCATGTGAGTGATAACCATTCATGTATGGGAGGGGATATATGAAGATAGAGAGCCCTATTTGATGTTTCTTTCTATGATAAGATAGGCTGTTAACATGTCATGATATTCTTTTTGCTTTATGACTTTATTTCTCATACCTTCATAACCAAATGTTACCCTTCATCCCTTGCCACACCTTCTCATTCAACAAGTAAAGAAGTTGTTCATAGCTCTTCTTCTAGACTCTACTCATAAGAAGGAACCTAACAACTTCTCTTTTCTTGGGTGCTCAATAGCAAATGGGTGTGGGAGAAATCCGTTCGTACATAACGCTTGCCTAATCACCCCCCACGAGTCAAAATCTCCCTCTCTCTCTCTCTCTCTCTCTCTCTCTCTCTCTCTCTCTCTCTCTCTCTCTTCTTACAATGCTAGTAAAAACTTCTTTTCCTCCCATTTAAGCTAGGTGAACTTTTTCAAAGTCATTTTAAACCTTTTAACTATTAGTACCAATAAGAAGGTAGTTTTGAACCAATTTTCTCTCAGGAGGGGAGCAAATGAGAGTAGTTTTGAACTAATTTTCTCTTGGGAGAGGAGAAAATGTAAGAAGAAAAGCTTAGAGCAATAAAATAAAAAAAGCATTAGGAGGGGAAGAGCTTTACCCCAAAGTCATCCAAAACGTAAAATTTTAGAAGCTAGTCCATCACTAGATAGTCATGCCTATACGTTGATGAGTTTAAGATAGGCTAACAAAGTTGCCTGAAACTTAGGGTGAAACTTTTTTGGTGAGAATTTGAAGGCAGGATTATTTTTTAGAGCAAGATTAAAACACAAACAGGGGAAATGAATAGGCAAAAATCCACCTACCTATGTGTCTGCCCAAGACCAACAATTCACATTTGATAGCTCCTCGAAAAAGCACATCAATAGCACTACAACACCATACACCCACCAATGTAACCAAGAACAAACAAGGGAAGCAAATAGGGGTTCAGTTTGCACTTGCCACCCAACCATAGGCTCCAAACCATGCGAAATGGTAAACCACCCACCAAGATAGACACTCGCATAACCCAAGCATCCACAAGGCATATGTGCATCCCATACCATGCATCCCAAACCCTCATGGTTATCTCTGACATGGCCAACCACAAGGCTAATCAACTACTTGGGACCCTTGCAATGCCCCAATCCAAAGTAGAGCTCCCACATTGGAACTCACTACAAAAGAGCCACAATCCCAATTTTATAGCCTCAATGACCAATTCACACTACTACAAGAATGTCCTCTAACACTAGCCTTGTTATGTCCACACAACACGTGACATAAAATTCTCTCTCTTCTATCGAGAGGAAGATTAGGACACAAATTCTAGGTAATGGTGTTAAAGTGAAGAAATGTTCTCCCAAGAATTGTCTTCACTAACATGATCATTCCATTTAATCAGACACTTAAAACTGTCAAGTTTCTAAGGGTCTGTTCCCTATCTACGATCAAAATCTGCATCCGACTCATGGAGGGGAACATAAATGGATAGATCTTCAAGTCTCACAAGCTCTTGGTGAGATACCAAGTTATCTCCTACACCCAACACCTCTTTGGTCTACTAGCATGAAAGACAAGATGCATGTACACTGTCTAGAAGACGTAACATAAGGTCCTAAATATCTCAAAGACAACTTATAGACTTTTCCAGTCCTCATTACCTAATAATATTTTGGAATTCTCAAGTAAACCCAATGGCTTTCTTCTAAGACTCTAGGTGTACCAGTTCTTATTAGCACAAAATTGCATTGTATCATCTTGCACACACTTTATGCTTTTGCTTGTAAATGGCAGCATCTCTATTGATGTTTCAAGAAATCAACACATGCATGGATGTGCAGCCATTTATATGGTAGTAATGTGTGAACGTAGGCTCATAATGAGCCGGGGCACTTTTTCCCTCTTTAGAAGGCTTTTCCCTCCGAACGTATGTATGCACTCTTATGAGTGTGTAAGTGGCCTTATCATGTTACTTCACTTGTACTTCTCTTCTTCTCATCAATTTACCTTAAGTGTGTGCTTCCATCTATCTCTCCTTGCTTGTTGCATCTATGTGTGTGTTGCAACATTGGTCTCCACTAAAATAATTGGTATCAAGAGCAGGTTATATTGGCTCTCACTCCCTAGAGTTTCTCTTTTGATTATTTCAAATTGAGCCATCATCTTAGTTGGAGAAGGTAGTAGAGTGTTTCGATTGCATTTTGAGGCTCGTTCGCATGCTTTAAAGTTTTAGGCATGTGTCAATTTAAACTATTTTTATTCAATTTTGGTTATTCTTCACAGCCAAAATAGCATTTGGTGTGCAAACAGGATTGTCGTCATCTTCAACATTGTATCATCAATCTTATCTTCAATATAGCTTTAACAACATCTTCAACATTATCATTGATTTTTGCATTCTTGCTAAGTATCATTTCTACACTCTACACTTTGTAATTTTTCATACACTTTTGCAAATTTTCTTTGTCATATCAGTTACATTTAGTGGACATTGGTAGTACTTGCAAGTAGTTGAGATATTTGCATTGTGTGTTAGAGATTAGTTATTTGTAGATTTGAATGGCAAGGCAGCGATGTATTTGGGATGCTTTTTGTCAAGGATAAGCTTGATGGGACTAACTACCCGTTGTGGTCCTATATAATGTGCCATGTATTGGTCGCCTAAAGGGCTTTGGAATGTTATTATTGGCATTGTGACACACCATGTCTTACCTGCAAGATAGTATAAGTACTTTGGATGGTGATATGAGTTCTAATGTCACTGTGGCATCCCCCTCCACACCTCCCCAAGTAGAACAAACCAGGTGAGATGGCAGGGATGCACATGCACATACATTGGTGGCACTTTTAGTGAAAAGGAGCATTATTCCTCATATTCGCTCATGTAAAACTGCAAAGCATGCTTGGTTTGTGCCTTACCATGTGCGTAATGAGGCACAAGTGGCTTGCTTATGCAAGCAGTTTGAGTTCAAGCATATGAATGAGAGAGATTTAATGGATGAGTTTCTCACAAAGATTAAAGATCTTAGGGAGAGCAACTAGCATGTGTTGATGAGGCCTATTTGGATAGATCTTTGGTGTCTACTATTCTCATAGTTCTACTCGACTCATACCAAGGTTTTACATCTATACTTATGAAGGGTAACCCTAATGCCCTTAATTTTAATGAGTTGGCTACAGTGTTCTTGCATAAGAAGAGAAATCTTAACAAAATAGAACTAGTATGTGTGCAGGAGATCAAGAAGACCAATCTCGACAAAATCAAACTAATATCATAGTTACAAGAAAACACCTTTCATGATAAAACATTTGGAGACAAGACGTTTCTACGAAACCTAGAAACTTCTCAATCAAGCACGTTCTTCCCAAATATTAGTCCTGTTTTTTTCGATTTGATTCCAAAGCTGCTCGTGTTTTCAGTCCACCTCATTTTCCATCAGCTTGACATCTGTTCAGTAGCCCACAATCTTCCCCCCACAGCTGATCGTCACCTGCTTGCTTGCTTGCCATCTAGCCGCCCATTGGCCCTGCTCGTTAGTGCGTATGCAACTTGCAAGGTCGCCTTCTCCTTCCATTTTTGACTACCCTTGCAGGTCTCCTTCTCCTTCCTCTTTCTTCTCCTCTTCTTCTCCTTCCTTGCCCTCTTCTTCTCCTTCTTCATCCACTTTCTCCCACTTTCCTCCCTTCTTCCCTTGTTCCACTTCCCCCCCTTTTCTTCTTCTTCCTCTTTTCTTCCACTTCCTCTCCTTTTCCCCTTTAATCCCATAAATCTATGATTCTAACCTCAAATTCCACAATGCCTCATGTAACAGAAATGATCATACCCAGAATGTGTGGGATGACACTATATTCATCCAAACAAGTATGAGACCTCTGTCACCAAATGTGTAGTGTGCAAGTATTGTGGAGATGTCTTATGTGCAAGAGCTCAATTCATTTTGGGAGGGAAAGAAAGGGTGACATGGATGTTATCGTGTGAGTGAGGCCATTTTTCTTTCTCATGGTGATTTGGCGGGAAAAAATTCAAGAAGTGTGCTCGCTCATGCACCCCTCCACTACCTCAAGAGCGGATTGAGGAGTGTGTAGAAGCTACAAAGCAAAGTCAAAGAGGTGGGAAACCATCGACCCCGAGCTCACAACCACCAAGCTCATCAAATGTTGGTGGTGTGAGCTCACAACCACAAAGTGCATCAAGATGCACTGGTGCACCACACTCTACCATTATGGATGGAGCACCCTCATGTGTGGCTAACAGCATATTCTCCTCATATGGGTGCATCTTATCAAATATTCACAGACGAGACTCATGACACACTCCTTCGTATGCCTTCCAAGAACAAGTCTTCACAAGAAAGAGGGGTAGACAATACTCGCATGGTAATCAAAGCACACTTGCATCACGGTATGCCCCAAAGCTAAAGCAAGCGGCACAAATCATCAAAAGCATCAATTCTTCTATCAATGTAATCTTCCCTTCAACATTGCTCGTGTTCCCGTATACCATAAGTTTTATAATGTATTAATTGTTGAAATATACAAGTGAATAGGGTATGTGTGGGAACAAGCTCTTGGATAGAGGCTGTAAAAGAGGAGATGTAATTGTGAAAGAACCTGTGAAAAGGTTAGGAGAATCTACTGGGAGAGAATAAATGGGTAGCATGAGGGAATTTAGGAGTGTGGAGTTATTCTGGGAGATAATCAGGGAAAAGAGAAGAGGTGGAGAGAATCAGGCAAAAGGTGGAGATATTCTCGGAGTGAATCATGGAGAAATCAATGGGATTTGATGCTTGATGTAAACTCTATAAATTGAGGCATAGCCCTAATGAGAATTTGCTAGTTTTTGAGTATCCATGCCTACATTAATCTATGTGCTAATTATTCACTAATTACGTCTTAATAATCACTTTGTTAATTATGTTGATTCTAGTGTTTGATCCACCATAGCTCATCATTTTGCTCAAATTTCAACATGGTATCAGAGCCATGCCTAGAATCAATCAGATTTATGAGCCCATTAGTGAATGAATTAGGATTAGTAGGTAATTAGCAAAAAAATCAATTTTTAGTGAGTTTTTTCATCTTCCCCTTCACCCCCAGCCAGTGGAGGATCTCTAGCACCTTGCACACATAAAATTAGGGCACAAGCTTTATACACAAGCTAGCTAACATCCCTAGCTTCAAGCTCAGCAAGACGGCGTAGCAAACCGCGCACAAACGAAGCAGAAATCAGCGATTTAGCCGGCACGTTTTTTCTGGAGGAGAATTGAGATTTCTTCAAGCTCAGTTCAAATTGCTTCAATTCCTCTTAGCCCAAGGGGTAATCAAGCATGCTCTACAAGCTGGTGAAGACAGAAATCAATTTCATCAAGTCTACAAAGAGATCCAAGCTCTTCATCAAATCTGCAGGTGACTTTGGTAAAACAGAGATTAAGCTTTCATTATTTGGTCAAATCTTGTGTTTCTTGGCTTAATCCTCTACTAGACTCATTGCTATTGATGCCTTTCAAAGCATTTGAGCTCATTTGAAGTGGAAGGCACCAGATTTGGGCTCCCCGCATACTCTGTTTTTTGCACACAAACCAGAGCATTAATTTGCTAATCAGTGATTAATCAATGCTAATCACTGTATTTTGGTGCAATTGAGGGTTCAAATTAACCATTAGGTATCTGATACAGATCCCTAAAGCTTCAGATTGCAAATCGGAGTTGGTTTGATACTCCAACCATCCCGTACAAATTGGTTACCCTTAATTTAATGTAATTTCTGGTGATTTTATGCTGATAAAATTATTGTAATCATCTATTAAACACCAGATTGAGTTGTAAAAGGGTAGACACTGCCCTTGAATCTTGAATTTGGATCAAGAGGTAAGACCCCCTTCACATCACCATGAATTCAGCACAGGAAATAGCCAAATTTAATGGGGAACAGTTTTATACATGGCAAACAAAAACCATGTATTTGCTGATGAGGAAAAATCTGTGGGGATTAGTTGAAGGGAGAGATGAATACCCAGAGAGAGGATAAAATGAGTGGAAGAGTAGGAATGAAAAAGCATTGGGACTTATTGCACTCAGTTTAAATGATGAGATCATTCATCATATCACAGGGATACAGTGGGCAAAAGATGCATCGGATGAACTCAATAAATTATTTGGTACACAAGCAAAAAATTCCAAGATAAATCTATTAATGCAATTCTACAAACTAGACATGAAGGAAAGTGAACCTTTAATCACACACTTGAACAAATATAAAAGCATTAAGCAACAGCTGGCAGCTATTGGCAAAAAGGTAGAAGATGATGAAGCATTAGCTGTACTTTTGAAGAGTGTGGACAAAGGAGATTATGAAAACATTGTAGCAACACTAAAGAATGTACCTGAACTGAAGATACACGAGATAGAAGCAGCTCTACTAGAGCAAGAGAGCAGAAGCAAAGAGAAGAAAGGGCTCGACTCCACAGCAGCAGGAGAGGAAAAAGCATTCTTCACCCGAGGAGGATTCTCTCGAGGACGAGGACGAGGAAGAGGCAGAGTAGGAGGGAGGACCTTCACTTGCCACAAATGTGGAAAGCCAGGACACATGGCGAGAGACTGCTACAGCAAACCCAGTGAAGAAGGAACGACATCGGCAAACTTCATGGAGGCTCCAAGGGAAGTGGAGTCGGATTATCTTTTCTGAGAGAGAGAGAGAGATACCCCACAACCCAATATAACCTGCCCCAACAAAGTAAAACCACCTCTGAGCCACCGCCGATGATGTAGGCCAAGTGGTAGATGTATGTGTGAGCACTTTAGTCAAGGTCGCGGGCACTTATAGTAGCCTTGGACACATAGAGAGAGAGAGAGTGTCAAGGACTATGGAGTTTAGGGACTTGAGGCACTGGTCGCGGGCTATCAAGTAAGAGGGAAACTTGATACAGGGTCCAGGTGTGCTAGGATTATTCACTTGAGGGGAGGTGTTGAAATATACAAGTGAATAGGGTATGTGTGGAAACAAGCTCTTGGATAGAGGCTGTAAAAGAGGAGATGTAATTGTGAAAGAACCTGTGAAAAGGTTAGGAGAATCTACTGGGAGAGAATAATGGGTAGCATGAGGGAATTTAGGAGTGTGGAGTTATTCTGGGAGATAATCAGGGAAAAGAGAAGAGGTGGAGAGAATCAGGCAAAAGGTGGAGATATTCTGGGAGTGAATCATGGAGAAATCAATGGGATTTGATGCTTGATGTAAACTCTATAAATTGAGGCATAGCCCTAATGAGAATTTACTGGTTTTTGAGTATCCATGCCTACATTAATCTATGTGCTAATTATTCACTAATTACGTCTTAATCACTTGCTAATCACTTTGTTAATTATGTTGATTCTAGTGTTTGATCCACCATAGCTCATCATTTTGCTCAAATTTCAACATTAATTGCAATGGCCCCAGTAGCGGGAGCTTCCAGCCTAAAGCCCGTCAACTTTGAGTCTTTAAGGACTACACACTTGATAAATCAAGTCAACCAAATAAAAAATGAGTTGCTAGGATTGAGGGCGTATTGGTAGCAGTATGGATGCTCTATCGTAATATATATCTCATCCACACTAGCGTGATGCTCCTTAAAATCTTTGATCTTGGTCAAGAAGCTGTGAGTCTCCCTCATTCATGTGCTCAAACTCTAGCTGTTTGCGTAGATATGCAACATGTGCTTCATTGCGCACTTGGTATAATGTAGCAAGTGCATCCCATGCCTATTTGAAGTCTTACACGACCGAATATGAGGAATACTGCTTTGCTTCACAGACAGTGCAAGCAATGCATGTGCCTGTGCATCTCTTCCATCCCATCTCGTTTGAGTAATAGTGGGAGGTACTGGTGGTGCATGTGGAGGAGCCACATCTGTATTAGATTCTACTTCATATGTACGTGCAGCACCTGGTTGCACTAGTAGTTATGAAATAGGACAAGTTTCACTACCACTAGCCACATTCCAAAGAACTTTAGCAACTAATACCACATGCCTCATCATATAGGACCGTAATGGGTTGTTAGTCCCATCAAGTTTGTCATCGGTAGACAACATGTTGAATACATCACTACTGCCAACCATGACTGTCTACCAAATGCAAAATCTTTCAACACACTGCAAGTACTTAGTATTCACTGAAAGTACTCAGTATTCACTGAATGCAACCCTGGGTGGCTGCCAACTGACTAAATCACTTGCAAAGTGTATGAAAAATAACACAGAGTAGAGAATAGAGTGTTACTGGCGAAAGTATGATGGTCGATGTTGAAGACACTATAGATGCTGCTACACACCAAATCTTTACTGCCGCTGCACAGCCCAGACACCCAAAATTGAGCAGAACCAATCCAAAACGATGTCTCTCCAAAACGTCTGAGCCTTGCGGTGCCCAAAATACGCTCGAATCACACCGCAGACCCCGAAAAATAAGACACACTACAGTATATACCTTCTTCTTCTAAGAGGGTATCTCAATTGGAGACAAAAAAAACAGGGTCATGTGAGGAGGGAGACAGACTACTAGATCAAGTGTTAAGGAAGCTAGCTCTGATACCAATTGTTGAAATTAGGGTTAGGGTTACAACAATGCACACACACAAGATAAAGAAGCTTGAGAGTACACAAACTCACTAGATTAGAATAAAAAAATGTGTGCTAGATACAAAAGATAAGTATACACCCCAAAATGAGTCGATAAGAGGGTGTACATACGCACAGGGGAAAAAACCACTTAGTGAGGGAAGTGCCTCAACGGTCCTAAGTGTGTTCACACACATCACTACCATGTAATGCTACAGGGATATCCTTGTACATTCATTCATATTCACTCATATCAAGGAGATAACTTTCGAGCTTCTCAGTGTTTCTTCTTTGCTTCTACACTATGTGTGTGTGTGTGTGTGTGTGAGCTGAGAGATTCCCAACCTAACAATTGTATCAGAGTGGGCAGTTTACTATTTTTCTCTTTAGCTTTGCTTTTTCGCACGCGCGTAGTTTTCATGTTACAAATTTTTCTATAAAGACCACGACACGACAATCTGCAAGCCGAATGCATTTTGACCAGTACACTTACATTTACACCCCCTTTTTTAACCAACCATGCAATCAGATTCTCCATCAAAACAGCAGTTCAAAAGTTGTAGAGCAGCCCGTGACTTGGTTTGGTATCTTCTTCCTATATTTTAGTCTCCTCACATTGCTATATTTGTATCTTCTTCATCAAACCATATCTACATCGACTTATTTGAGCTTCTTGAATTGGCTTTCTTTAGTCGCTTGTGGTACATATCTCTATCTCTACCTCTAATCTTATTTACAGGTCCTCTCAACTGTTACATTTAGCCCATTTGGTTTTGATTTGCAGTCAAACTTGCATAGTATGGAAACATGTGCATTGTTAGTGAATTCGCCATTTGTGTGCGTTATGGCTGGTGGAAGCAAAGATTTGTTTGGGATGTTATGCGGTGGACAAGCTCAATGGGACTAAGTATCCCATGTGGTCTTATATGATGGGTTATGTATTGGTTACAAAGAGCTTATGGAACTATGTATCAGGCAGTGAAGTAAGACATGTAACAACATCTACATCTAGTGCTTCAAGCAGTACAATTGTTGATGTATCCAGCCAGACAGGCACTCAGTCTCCTATACCTATTTCTCCCACTCAAGAATAGCTTCAGTGGGATAGCAGAGATGCTCAAGCACATGCATTGATTATTCTTTTGTGCAAGAGGCATATCATTCCACACATTCGATTGTGTACTTTGGCCAAATACACATGGGATGTATTGGCTTCTTTGTATTAGATACACAATGAGGCACACGTTACCTCTCTGCGAAAGCAGTTAGTGCGAGAGCATATGGCCAAATACACATGGGATGTATTGGCTTCTTTGTATTAGATACACAATGAGGCACACGTTACCTCTCTGCGAAAGCAGTTAGTGCGAGAGCATATGGAGGAAGGTGATTCTCTCGATGCATACTTGACACTTCGTCACTCACGGACTTATGAGAGCAGCTATGTGACATTGATGAGTTTATTACGAATAATTCTCTTATTACTTCTGTGCTCGATGGATTTCTAGAATCTTATCAGGGTTTAGCTACTACTCTTCGTTTGATATCGAAGAAAGATGATAGCTTGTACACATTTGATGAGTTGGTGGGTATTCTTCTTCAAGAAGAGCAATCTTGTGCTTATAAGTCTAGCATGATTTCTGGTGATGAACATGCATTTTTTACGTCTCATCATGGGAAAGGGAAGTTTGGGAAATCACCTAAGGGCAAATCACCTACTTCATCGAACTCTACTTCTTTCAAAGATGAGGATAAGGAAAAGAATAAGAGATGCAATTACTATCAGAAACCTGGTCATGTTATAAAAAGCGTATGGAAAGTGAGAAGAAAAAGAACTAGTAGGGTCAGTTTGTCACTATATAGATTCATCTAATGATGCGAAGGATGAAGCTAACATGGTGCATGATGACTATGCACTTGTTATCACATGTTAGTATGATCGTTCATTACATGATGCTTGCATGACAATGGTGGCACATCCCATTGTTGATGCTTGGTTCTTTGATAGTGCTGCTACAAAGCAACCCAAGTCGATGAGGGAAAGCTTATGTTCTAGGCTAGTCTATGTGGTCATGCCAAGCCGAGATGTGGTACAATGTATTATAGGAGCAAATGTGCTCAAACCGTGCCATGATGAGGAACTGCTTTAGAGATGAGCGAGGTGGGCCATTGAAATTACCTTAAAAGGATCCTTTCATTGTTTAATCCTTGATCCTAAAAGAGATCCAACATCTCAACTAGCCAATTTCTTACTCTTTTTAAAGTTCCTTGATTAGATTCCCCCAAAATGGGATAAGTTACTCTAGGTCATCCTCATGAGATTTTGCAAATTGATACCAAAGTGCACTTTTGATCATAATAGCAAGTATCTTCATGTGGTTTCTTAGCTCTAGTTATTCTATACAAGCCTTGCTTTGATATAGTAGATCAAACTTGCATCAAGGTCTTCAATACAAATGCACACACATACACATGAGAATACAAAAGGCAAGTGGAAAAGTCATCAACTCAAGTCATTGTTTTCATTTCGGCACCATTGTCGCGTAGCTGCTCGTCGTGCTTCACCGCCACCATCACAGTCGTCTCGTTGCCCTGCCATGCTATGTCATGCAATGCATTCCATTGTCGACCATGTGCACCTGTTGTACGCCGCTAGAGAAATCAAATGCATCTTTTTGGGCTATAGTAATGAGAAAGAGATAAAGTCTCTCTATGATCTAGTGACATGCCAGATTTTTGTCAATACAGATGTATTATTTGCTGAAAATTCAATTTACCCTATGCTCAGCTTATATAAAAGTCATGATATAAGCACACAGCTTTGAATCGAGATGTGGTATTTGCTGAAAATTCAGTTTAATCCCTATGCTCAACTCGTATAGAAGTTATGATACAAGCACACAAGACATGTTTGATGGGCTTCTACCCATAGCCACTAGTGGGGATTTAGTTCAGCTTTGTCACATGCAGTAGACTAAGTGTTGAAATATACAAGTGAAAAGGGTGTGTGTGGGAACAAGCTCTTGGATAGAGGCTGTAAAAGAGGAGATGTAATTGTGAAAGAACCTGTGAAAAGGTTAGAAGAATCTACTGGGAGAGAATAATGGGTAGCATGAGGGAATTTAGGAGTGTGGAGATATTCTGGGAGATATTCAGGGAAAAGAGAAGAGGTGGAGAGAATCAGGCAAAAGGTGGAGATATTCAGGGAGTAAATCATGGAGAAATCAATGGGATTTGATGCTTGATGTAAACTCTATAAATTGAGGCATAGCCCTAATGAGAATTTGCTGGTTTTTGAGTATCCATGCCTACATTAATCTATGTGCTAATTATTCACTAATTACGTCTTAATCACTTGCTAATCACTTTGTTAATTATGTTGATTCTAGTGTTTGATCCACCATAGCTCATCATTTAGCTCAAATTTCAACATGGTATCAGAGCCATGCCTAGAATCAACCAGATTTATGAGCCCATTAGTGAATTAATTAGGATTAGTAAAATAATTAGCAAAAAATCAAATTTTTAGTAAGCTTTCACTCTTCCCCTTCACCCCCAGCCAGTGGAGGGTCTCTAGCACTTAGCACACTTCAAATTAGGTCACAAGCTTCTAGCTTAAGCTAGCCAACACCCTTGGCTACCAGCCCATCTACTCCACGCAGCAAACCGCTGGCGGCGGCGGAAGCAGCGAATTTTCGCTAATTAGCAGGCGCCGTTTTTTTGAAGCAGTTTGAAGATTTCTCTTTGCTCAGTTCAAATGTCTTCAATTCCTCTTAGCACAAAGGGTAATCAAGCATGCTCTACAAGCTGGTGAAGACGGAAATCAATTTCATCAAGTCTACAGTGAGATCCAAGCTCTTCATCAAATCTGCAGGTGACTTTGGTAAAACAGAGATTAAGCTTTCATTATTTGGTCAAATCTTGTGTTTCTTGGCTTAATCCTCTACTAGACTCATTGCTATTGATGCCTTTCAAAGCATTTGAGCTCATTTGAAGTGGAAGGCACCAGATCTGGACTCCCCGCATACTCTGTTTTTTGCACACAAACCAGAGCATTAATTTGCTAATCAGTGATTAATCAGTGCTAATCACTGTACTTTGGTGCAATTGAGGGTTTAAATTAACCATTAGGTATCTGATACAGATCCCTAAAGCTTCAGATTGCAAATCGGAGTTGGTTTGATACTCCAACCATCCCGTACAAATTGGTTACTCTCAATTTAATGTAATTTCTGGTGATTTTATGCTGATAAAATTGTTGTAATCATCTATTAAACACCAGATTGAGTTGTAAAAGGGTAGACACTGCCCTTGAATCTTGAATTTGGATCAAGAGGTAAGACCCCCTTCACATCACCATGAATTCAGCACAGGAAATAGCCAAATTTAATGGAGAACAGTTTTATACATGGCAAACAAAAACCATGTATTTGCTGATGAGGAAAAATCTGTGGGGATTAGTTGAAGGGAGAGATGAATGCCCAGAGAGAGGGGAAAATGAGTGGAAGAGTAGGAATGAAAAAGCATTGGGGCTTATTGCACTCAGTTTAAATGATGAGATCATTCATCATATCACAGGGATACAGTGGGCAAAAGATGCATGGGATGAACTCAATAAATTATTTGGTACACAAGCAAAAAATTCCAAGATAAATCTATTAATGCAATTTTACAAATTGGACATGAAGGAAAGTGAACCTTTAATCACACACTTGAATAAATATAAAAGCATTAAGCAACAGCTGGCAGCTATTGGCAAAAAGGTGGAAGATGATGAAGCATTAGCTGTACTTTTGAAAAGTGTGGACAAAGGAGATTATGAAAACATTGTAGCAACACTAAAGAATGTACCTGAACTGAAGATACACAAGATAGAAGCAGCTCTACTGGAGCAAGAGAGCAGAGGCAAAGAGAAGAAAGAGCTCGACTCAACAGCAGGAGAGGAAAAAGCATTCTTCACCCGAGGAGGATTCTCTCGAGGACGAGGACGAGGAAGAGGCAGAGTAGGAGGGAGGACCTTCACTTGCCACAAATGTGGAAAGCCAGGACACATGGCGAGAGACTGCTACAGCAAACCCAGTGAAGAAGGAACGACATCGGCAAACTTCATGGAGGCTCCAAGAGAAGTGGAGTCAGATCATCTTTTCTGAGAGAGAGAGAGAGAGAGAGCCCACAACCCAATGTAACCTGCCCCAATAAAGTAAAACCACCTCTGAGCCACCGATGATGTAGGCCAAGTGGTAGATGTATGTGTGAGCACTTTAGTCAAGGTCGCGGGCACTTATAGTAGCCTTGGACACATAGAGAGAGAGAGAGTGTCAAGGACTATGGAGTTTAGGGACTTGAGGCACTGGTCGCGGGCTATCAAGTAAGAGGGAAACTTGATACAGGGTCCAGGTGTGTTAGGGTTATTCACTTGAGAGGGGAGGTGTCACGTAGGCTGTAATGCCTCTGACCGACGGCAGACCGGATGGCCATATCCGGGGTTCAGTGGGAGAGGATGCCCATGCGGAGTCATGGGCGGCCAGGCTAGTGTGGACGGTAGGCCACACACTATATAGCCTGGGGGATGAGGGGCAATCCTCATTCTTCCTCTATGGCTGGGTGGTGAGCCAGAGGCCGTCCCCTCTCGTGGTAACGCCCGTAGCGGCGTTACGGATATCTAACACTGGTATCAGAGCATGGTTCGAAGGGATCGTGAGAGTCCGCGCGCGCGAACGGGGGGACCGGAGCCCACTCGGTGGTTTTCATCCACAATCTCCTCACCCTTATCTCCACAAGGGAATGTGTGGAGGAAGGAGGGCCAAGACTTTTGAAGGGAAGAACTCTTTCTCTCTCTCTCTCTCATTCTCTCTCCCCGTCACGCACAGCATCGAGGTAAGCAAAATGTGTTTGTTTTATTTTTTTTCTGCGTTGATCGCTTTGAAAGCTCTGCGTTGAAGGTTTTCAAAAAAAAATTGTCTGTGTAAAAGGGGGGGGGGGCGCAGACCACGCCCACGACAGCCCTGTGTGTGGGGGTTGGGCGGCGAAACCCATGCCCTGCTGAAATGCGTGGGGTGGGGGGGCGAAGAGCAGCCAGCCCCAGCAAGCCTTGGGGCGCAGACCAACCCCACAAAACAGTGTGTGGGGGGTGGGGCGGCGAAACACAGCCAGCCCCAGAAAACCCACGGCGAAACACATATCTAGTCGTGTAGAGGGGGGGGAGGCGCAGGCTTGCGTGAGCGAAGAGGCGACCCGTTGAAGTGGGTGGTTGCAGCTGTTTTGACATTACCTCCTCCACGTAGTGGCTTAGGCGGCCAACCCAAACACCCAGGCCAGCCAGGCCCAGGCGGCCAGCCAGCGGCGGCCAGCCATGGGCGGCGGCGGCGGCGGCCAGCCACCATGGGCGGCGGCCAGCCAGGGGTGGCGGCCACCATTCACAGCAGCCGGCGAGCGACAGACGCCCACCAGCGGCCAGACAACCAAAAAAAAAAAGAAAAAAAAAGAAAAAAAAAAGAAAAAAAAACCATTGGTTTATATATATATATATATATATATATATATATTTTCATTATCCAATTTGAAAAAAAAATTAAAAATGAAAAATTCAACGCTCTCTCTCGACTGGGGAAGAGAATCATTCCCGCAAGAAATAATCCCGGCAAGGGATAAGTGTTTCCGGAGTTAATTTTTGTTATGAGTTGCAGATATTTTCTCGTGGATCGGAGCATCCCGGAAGCGTCCTTGTAGAGGCTCGCAACGCAACAAACCGACAGGCGACCGTAAAGGGGGGTGACTATTATTCTCTCTCCACCATTGCTCATTTTTATTAGCGTTTTTTTTAGTAATTTCCGAGTTCTCGCATTATTTTTTGCAAGAATTAAAAATGTCTGCTAGGCGTAGTGTGTCCCCACCGCCTTCTACTTCTCTAGGTTTTTCCAGTCTCTTGTCCTCGGTCGCGGGTTTGACCCCGACCGAATTGTCAGGCCGTACACGCCCGACCGTTGTTCGGTCCGGAGCGCGCTTATCGATCACTCGTGATCCGCCAGCGCCCTCCTCGTCTATTGACCACGCCTTAGGACCCAGCGAGCCCGCAGCGGCCGCATTGGCTGATGACCCCTTTCTGGCCGATGAGCCAGAGGACATGAACACTGACGTCGCCGAGGGGACCGAGGAGGACCTCTTGGATTATGACGACGATGACTATGACCTACTAGACCCTGCTGATGTCCTGACAGAGACGGAGCTCTCTAGTGGACTGTTTAAATATCTTTAATGCCAAATTGAACACTATGGGTAAAGTCCAAGCTGATTTAGTCACGATGCTACAGAGCATCTCCACACGGTTAGATGCACTGACAGCCGCCTCGGCTAGTACTCCGACTCCTCGTGGTAGCCGAGCTCCTACAGCACGGGTGAGCGTAGCCTCGCCAGTGGTTGTAGGAGTACAGGCCGATGCGCCTGCGGGGCCGTCCGTAGCGACAGCTTCGTCGTTGTTAAAAGACTTAAAGCCGCCTAGTTTTGGTGGCGAGGAAAAGGAGAGAAACAAGGACTCAGTCAATATGTTTCTAGCGAAGTGGTCAGATTTGCACGCGCTACGACAGCAGCCTAGCGTATACAGCCCGTAGAGGCTAGCCTCTCTTTAACCGGCAAAGCGTACAAGTGGTGGATGAGTCTGACAACTCGCCCTGCCACTTGGACGGAATTTGAAACAATGTTTCGAAAAGAATTTTTGCCTGTTAATGAGGCGGAGAGAAGCTGGGAGTTATGGGACAAGTGCTCGATGGAGAACAAATCCCTAACTCAGTACATCTCAAACTACAGGGAGATAGTACTCAAGTTAAAAGGAATCGATGCATTCCAAACATTGCGGGGCTTTAAGAGAGGCCTCAAAGATGATTACCTTGAGTATGTAGAACCCCTACAGCCTAAAGACTTAGCAGAGGCAATTCAATATGCACAGATATTCGATGACATCAAGCGCCGTAGTGCGCGGGGTGGTTCTAGCAGGGCCGAGGGTAGTGAAAAGAGGAGGTCAAGCCTCAAAAGAAAAGGGTTCCGCAGTGAGAAACAAGGGGATAGGACGGACCAGGAAGGACAGGGTGGTCATTGGTCTAAAAAACCGCGACCATCCAGAAAAAAAAGAGACACCGAAAACCAAAAGAAAGAGCAATATATTAAAGCGCGAAAGGAAAATCGCTGCTTTAATTGCAATGAAGTAGGACACACGAAGGCTGAGTGTCCAAAGCCTAAAGCCAGCACGAGTGGCAACGAGCCCAAAAAAGATGGTAAATCTTCTAGGCAGTTGCATACAGTGCAGAGACTCCCTCTCAGTTCCGCAGAGTTCAGAGAGGTGACAGTGTGTCATTGTGATGAGCATCACGCTTGTTCAGTGACACCAGCGATGTGGCAGCCTACTGTAGGTCCGCATGACATGGTGCGCATGTATGGCACCCTAGGTGGCCGTAGAGTCACAGTTTTTATTGATGATGGAGCTAGTCACAACTTCTTGAACTACTCGTTAGTCAAGAAATTGGGATTGACTGAGACCCGGAGTGATCATGAGTATACTGTTGGCCTAGCCAACGGATATGACAAAACGGTATGGAATACCGTAGTATTGGGGGTCCCATTATCTATGCAGGACTACAAGGCTCCGCTTGACTTTCAAGTCATGCACTTAGCCAGAGCAGACGTATATCTAGGCAGGGAGTGGCTGTATGGCTTGGGCCCTAGTCTAGCTCGGAATTACTTACATAACACGCTATGTTTTGAGCATGGAGGTAGAGTCATCACCCTGCAGGGCGACCGTACTGTCCCTGCCACACCACTTATTTCCTCCATGGAGTTGTGTACAGCGGTCCGCAGAGACCAGATAGCAGAGGTATATGCTTGTTACCCTCTTTTGAATTCTGTTTCCGTAGATGAAACGATAAATGGTGTTTGCGTAGACAAACAAGAAAAACAAAATAACCTTGGACGAGACACACTGTTTGAAAACCCTGTTTGGCATGCATGTGATTCAAACAAGAAAAAATCCAAGGTGAATGAGACATTAAAGAAAAAGTACGTAGATACTTTAACGAATTTATTAGAGGAATTTCAGGATGTTTTTCCTGATGATTTACCAGATGGTTTACCACCATCTAGGGAAGTAGACCATGGCATCGAAGTTATGCCAGGATCAAAACCTATAAGCAAACCTGCTTATAGATTAAGCCACTCCGAGGCACAGGAGGTGGAAAAACAATTAACGGAATATTTGAACAAAGGCTTTATTCGGCCTAGTTCAAGTCCGTGGGCATCGCCTATTCTTCTGGTAAAGAAGAAAGACGGATCTATGCGGATGTGCATAGACTATAGGGCTCTTAATCAGATAACGATTAAGAACAAGTATCCGATGCCACGCATGGATGAGTTGTTTGATCAACTCTATGGATCGAGATACTTCACAAAAATAGACCTGAGATCTGGGTATCATCAAGTTAGAATTAAACAAGAAGATGTTGCGAAGACAGCATTTAGAACCCGTTTCGGGCATTTTGAGTTTTTGGTTATGCCATTTGGGCTAACCAATGCTCCAGCGACGTTTATGACGCTGATGGACAGTATTTTACGTCCATATCTGGGAAAATTCGTAGTAGTTTTCCTAGATGATATTCTTGTGTACAGTAAGACACAGAAAGAACACATAGAGCATTTGCGTCTAGTGTTCAAGTTGTTACGAGAGCACAAATTATTTGCAAAGAAAAGCAAATGTGAATTTTTTGAAACAAAAATTCACTACCTTGGCCATATTATATCCGCCGATGGTACGCGGATGGAGCCAGAAAAAGTAGAGGCTATTCTTAAATGGCCAGCGCCGAAGAATCTCGAGGAACTGCAGATTTTTCTTGGCATGTCGGGGTTCTACCGACAGTATGTGAAGGACTACGCGAAGATCGCAGTCCCGTTGACTGACCAGTTACGGTCAAAAACAAAGAACATTAGTTGGGGGGACGCCCAACAGAAAAGCTTTGATAAGCTCAAGGTGACCGTAGCAGCTGCACCTGTTTTGACAATTGTCGATCCAAATGAGCCGTTTGTTTTGGAAACAGACGCTAGTAATGAGGCCATTGGGGCCGTACTTATGCAAAGGGGACGCCCAATTGCATTTGAAAGTAAAAAGTTAGATCGTGCGCAGCGTAACTACTCGGCTTACGAGCGAGAGTTACTAGCGATAGTTCATGCACTGAAAAAGTGGAGACACTATTTATATGGTGCCACTTTTGAGGTCCGGACGGACCATGAAAGTCTGAAATGGCTTTCAAGTCAAAATGAACTGAAGGGTAGAAAAGCTCGGTGGGCGGAGATTCTACAAGAGTTTGACCTTCAGATACGTTACCAGAAAGGTAAGTATAACGTGGTGGCAGATGCACTTAGTCGCATGCCACAGATTAATGAACTTAGTTTCACAGTCTTCAAGAATGATTTCTTGGAGTCCCTACGTGGTTTATGTGAGCACGATCCATCTTTTACAGAGGTCTGGCGCGCTGTACGCGTACGCACTTCTTCGCAGACGCGACCACCTCCCTCGTTGGCACGTATTGCTAGTTCGGAGAGACTGGCCGAAGGTGCAACGGGAAGGGAAGCGAGAGTTAGTCCGGAGAGACTAGCCGTGTCTTCTGGGTATAGTTTGGAACCGGAGAGTTCTGACGTAGGCCCTTCATCACCTTTGACTGCCACGGCTTCAAAGGGGAGTGATAAACTTCGTCGGGGGGAGAAATATGCTAATTACTCCATTGACGACGGGTACTTACTCTACAAGGGTAGAATATGTGTACCAACTATTGGTGACTTTCGGGCCCAAATTCTTAAAGAAAGTCATGATAGTCCAAGTGCGGGTCATCCCGGGATTCAAAAGACCTATGCACTAGTAAAAAGACAGTTTTATTGGCCTAGTTTGTTTAAGGACGTCCAGACTTATGTGCTGAAATGCAATAAGTGCCAGGTCAATAAACATGAACGTCTTAAGGTTGGAGGACTACTCCATCCGCTGGAGATTCCTCAAGGGAAATGGGAAAGCATTTCCATGGATTTCATTACCGGTTTACCCAAGACGAGTCGAGGGAATGACTCGGTGTGGGTGGTAGTGGACAGGTTAACTAAAATGGCAAAGTTTATTGCCACGAAGAAAACTGTTAAAACGCCAGAGTTGGCAAAACTCTTTATTGAACATCTCTACAAGCTATATGGCCTGCCCGCAGATATAGTGTCGGATAGAGATAGAAAGTTCAACAGTCATTTTTGGAGGGAAGTCTTCAAAAAGCTGGATACTACTCTGAGTATGAGTACGGCAGATCATCCGGAGTCTGATGGTCAAACTGAAAGAGTTAACCAAATTCTAGAGGATATGTTGCGTTCTTATGTTAGTAAGAAGC
Source organism: Cibotium barometz (assembly GCF_041138505.1). Lineage (NCBI taxonomy): Eukaryota > Viridiplantae > Streptophyta > Polypodiopsida > Cyatheales > Cibotiaceae > Cibotium > Cibotium barometz. Next base: position 11,267,237 of record NC_141070.1, read on the forward strand.
AATCTAATTGGGAAGAGTACTTACCCTTACTGGAGTTTGCCTATAACAGCTCCAAACACTCAGTGAGACTGGATTTACACCATTCATGTTAATGTATGGATTCCAGCCGAGATCTCCAATGGCTGTAGGCCTAGAAAAGGAGAAGATTCAATCTGTCAAGGATTTCCTTGAAGATATGAATGATATGCTCAGAGCCGCACGTGAGAGCATTCGTAGCGCTCAGGATCGCGCTAAAACTTATGCGGATAAAGGACGAAGAAAGGTGACCTTTGCAGAAGGTGACTTTGTATTCCTCAAGGTTCCTGCGCAGTCAAAAACCATGAAAACGGGAAAGTGTGATAAACTTTCTCCGAGATATTGTGGTCCTTTTAAAATCCTTAAGAAGATTGGGGACGTAGCATATAAACTTGAGTTACCGGAGAGTTCTCAAGTCCATCCTGTCTTCCATGTCAGTAAACTGAAGAAATCAGTTCACGGGTTAGAGAACGCAGTTTCTCGAGAGATTTTGGTGGACTTGATAGAGCCACCAAAAATACCACATGAACCTGAAAAGATTCTACAGTATCGTGATAGACTGACCCGACATAAAGTGTACCAGGAGGTACTTGTTAAATGGACAGATAGGGATGAGGAGGTAGCTACCTGGGAACGCCGTAGTGCAATTTTCAAAAGGTTTCCCCAGTTTGTTTTCGAGGACGAAAACTCTTCTTAAGGGGGGGTAATGTCACGTAGGCTGTAATGCCTCTGACCGACGGCAGACCGGATGGCCATATCCGGGGTTCAGTGGGAGAGGACGCCTATGCGGAGTCATGGGCGGCCAGGCTAGTGTGGACGGCAGGCCACACACTATATAGCCTGGGGGATGAGGGGCAATCCTCATTCTTCCTCTATGGCTGGGTGGTGAGCCAGAGGCCGTCCCCTCTCGTGGTAACGCCCGTAGTGGCGTTACGGATATCTAACAGGAGGTGTTGAAATATACAAGTGAAAAGGGTGTGTGTGGGAACAAGCTCTTGGATAGAGGCTGTAAAAGAGGAGATGTAATTGTGAAAGAACCTGTGAAAAGGTTAGAAGAATCTACTGGGAGAGAATAATGGGTAGCATGAGGGAATTTAGGAGTGTGGAGATATTCTGGGAGATATTCAGGGAAAAGAGAAGAGGTGGAGAGAATCAGGCAAAAGGTGGAGATATTCTGGGAGTAAATCATGGAGAAATCAATGGGATTTGATGCTTGATGTAAACTCTATAAATTGAGGCATAGCCCTAATGAGAATTTGCTGGTTTTTGAGTATCCATGCCTACATTAATCTATGTGCTAATTATTCACTAATTACATCTTAATCACTTGCTAATCACTTTGTTAATTATGTTGATTCTAATGTTTGATCCACCATAGCTCATCATTTAGCTCAAATTTCAACACTAAGTACATAAGGAGTTTCTTGAAAAGGTTTCACATGGAAGAGTGCAAGCCGCTTTCTACCAGGTTTATAACTTAGCATGCATAACATTGGTGAACCTTTTAAAGTCAGCATTTGCAGCCAGGTAGTGGGATGCCTCATTTTTACTTGTGTAACATGAGACCTGACATAGCTTTTGAGGTGTCTCTATTGCACCAATTCATGCACAACCTAGGTACAAAGTGCTGGCAAAAACTTAAACACATTTTTCGTTATCTATAGGGTTCCCTAGATCTTAATTTGTTCTATCCCAAGGGGACATCTTGTAGCTTTATGCATACAGTGATTTAGACTAGGGCAGTGATTTAGATACCAGGCAACCCACCAATGGGAATTTTTTTTTTCTTGGTAGTTCTACATATCTTAGTTGAGTAAAAAGCAACCCATTGTTACCCCACAAAAGTAGGCATTTCCTAAACTCTAGACTTTGAAAAAGCAAAGATAGAGGAGAGGAGCAATGAGAAAATGAGCGAACTTGCTAAAGTTTTGAGAGGAGAGCTATCTGCAAACAGACAAAGAATTAAGCCACTTGCCTTAAAGGGGAGGTGAATATGTGCCAAATCAAGCTTTAGGCGATCATTACACAAAAACAACATTGTTACTCTGCTAGGCTATGATCCCAATCCATTGGAGGGACACAAAGATGGAGAAAGTTATGTTGCTAGTTTTCATGTGTGTGGTTTCTTGACTCCTAGTGTGTTGTTGGTATCTATTGTTCTCTCACAACTCTACTAGACGCATACCATGGATTTGCATCTACACTTTGGCTCATGATGAAGGGTAATCCCAATGGATGAGTTGGTTGTAGTGCTCTTACAAGAAGAGAAATTTTGACAAACTCGAACTTGTATGTGTGGTGTAGGAGATCAAGTAGCTATTACCAATCAAAAAAGTAAAGGTAAAGCCTTTTGTCAGGGCGGCTATAAGCTAAAGGCAAAATCAGCTCAGTCTTTTGGAAATGATGGGAGTGATAATTTGTCCTTGAGCTAGCCATTAAACCACTGCTTGCACCTTAGTTTTTCTACAATCATTCCATACACAGCCTTTAGACACGTTTCCTCGAGTTTCTCAAGCTCAAAGAGCCGATCACTCAGAACATTGTCAGTGAGTCTTTCTTCAACAGCTACCCTTGTGCTTGGCACCAAAAATTCCATAGGCATAACTGCTTCATTTCCATATGTTCGGCTTAACGGTGTTGTATTAATGACCACCTTATATGCTTTCGATAAGCTCAGAGTGCAGTAGAAACTTATGGTCCTAGTCATTGCATGACTTGCCTCTATAGTCTTGGTCAAGATGGAGGTCTTGTTCGTACTTTTTACTTGGCCATTGGCTTGAGGGCAATAGGGTGAAGATTTACGGTGCGTGACAAGGAATTCTTGTAGCAAGAATTGTATTACCTTATTGATGAAGTGGGTGCCATTATCACTAACTAGCTCAAGCGGACACCCAAAGTGAGCGATCACACACTCGTAAAGGAATTTAGCCATGGACCTTGCATCGGATTTTCATGTGGTGCAAGCTTTAACCCATTTTGTGCAATAGTTTGTGGGTTGCTATGATGTATCGGGCTTGGGGTGTGTGGGCAGCCAGAATAATGGGTCCCACAAAATCAATTCCCCGTTTCTCAAATGGTTGTAAGAACATGATGGGATAAAGGGACATCATGTCCTTATTGTGTGGAATCACCGTTCGTTCATTGCATCGTTTGACATATTTGGCGGCATATCCAAATAAAGTTTGACATATTCGGCGGTATACCTACAAAATCAATTCCCCATTTCTCAAATGGTTGTAAGAACATGATGGGATAAAGGGACATCATGTCCTTATTGTGTGGAATCGCCGTCCGTTGGCATTCATTACATTGTTTGACATATTCGACGGCATACCCAAATAAAGTTGGCCACCATAAGCTTGCTAGAAGGCTCTTTCAAAGGAGTGGTATCTGCTCTGCAAAGTATCTACCTACGAGTCCAAGGTGGGCTTGTTCCAAAATAGAGACGTATTCATCCTCATCACAGACACCACGTCTCATCATTCTATTCTTCCCTTGTTTGTAAAGTTGCCCTACAACAATCATTTGATAGGGGGCGGCTTTCTTGATGAGATGTCTTACCCGATCCTTATTGATCGGTGCTTTGGTGGGTAGGCCAGAAGTATGCAACTTCCTCTTCCCATTTAGGAATCATGCATAGTTAGAATAGGGGGGCATCTAGCAAGTCATCATCAACACCCACCGGTGGTACTTTGTAAGGAATGTGTGACATATGGTCGACCAATACGTGTTAGGAGCCTTTACATATTGTGACCATAAAATCAAACTCTAGTAGAATTAGGAGCCATTTGGTGATCCTACTCGTGGTGCAAGATTTATTTACCAGATAAAGAAGAGCTTGATGGTTTACGAAGAAAACAAATTTGGTCACCAAAAGGTAATGATAGAACATTTTAACTGTATAGACCATGGCCAATCCTTCTCTTTCTGTGGTGGTATAATTTCATTTTGCTTTGTTTAATTGGTGACTGGAAAAGCTTATACGAAAATCCTTGTTGTGTTCTCTAGGTTGAGTCAACACACGACTAAAGGCATCTGTGTGAACATGGAATCAGACACCACAAATGTGCTTTCCATGTAGAATTGATGTAGAGGTCATCCATAAAGACTTCAATGAATTTCCATAGATACTCCTCGTAGGCTGTGCACATTAGGTGTTGGAAGGTGCCTCGGGCATAGGTCAAACCAAATGGCATGACTCGATATGCTCCATTCGATGGCAAAATCCATTTTATGTTGATCTTTTGGGTTGATTAGCACTTGGTTGTAGCCGAAAAAACCATCAAGGAAGCTGTAGGCTTCCTTTTGCGACCCTCTCAAGCACATGTTTTGTGAAGGGCAGTGGATAGTGGTCTCGTATCGTGGGCGGCATTGAACTTTTTCAGGTCTGCACACTCTCACTTTTCTGTTCTTTTTGGGTACTATCACGATGGGTGAGACCCATTTGGTATGCTCTATCTCGTAGATGAATTTGGCATCTATGAGCCGATCAATTTCTTCTCGAACCATCTTGGAGTACTTGGGGTTCATAGGGTATGCTCTTTGCTGCACCGGCCTTGCTTCCTCTACCATGGGGATGGTGTGTTTAACTACTTTAGGAGGTACACCCTTCATATCCGTATATTTCCAAGCGAAGCAATCCTAAAATTCTATAAGGAGATCATGACATAAGGTCTTTCTCTTCTTCCAGAGATCTTCCCCAATGTAAATGGTCCAAGGATCTTCCCCTAGACTTGCTAGGTTGATCTCTTTGACCTTTTGGCCAGACCATCATAAGACGTTCTTGGCTTCCCATCATGGGTTCTTTGAGCCTTTTTGTACTGTACAAAACGGTCTTCTACCTTGTAGGCTTTAAAGCTTTTGGGGACTTGTTTGGTCTCCTCAGCTTTTGTGCTTTCCTCATCCATTCTTTTTTTGGCCTCTTGCTTGGCTAGTGCCAATTTTTTGTTTCATGCTTTACGAGCAAAGCGGTAAAGCTTTTGGGGTTTGGTTTAGGAATAGACTGACTCTTTTTTTGTGTGTGTGGTTTTGGTGTTAACTGAATGGGAAATTTGTTGAGCTCCTTTTTTCAGACTTGGTAGAAGTCATAATGTACGTCAATAGCTTCCACATATATCAGCCAATGCTCTTCTGATTCTATTGGGAAGATGTAAGCCTCCTTTCGTGTGAAGCCGTTTTGTTTTATGGGTCTTGCCGGTGGGTTTTTCTCGTAACGATCTTTCCTCTTTAATGCTCAGGTTGTTGGCTTGTAGCATCGGGCATACACGTGGCATTGAGCATATAGAGGGATGTAATCTCTTACAAATCTTTCGTGGTAAATCTTGTACCCGTGCATTTTGGAAGTATGTCCAATGTAGTAAGGAGGTGCATCTAGTTTCTCAGAGCCTTCCGGCTCCAGTAGAGATGCGAATTCCATGCTATCCCATTCATCATCACGTTTTATGGCACGTTTGGCATAAGTGTACTGTCGTGGATCTTAGGGTAGTAACTAAATCCTATGCTAAGAGTCCCCCACTCATTGGATGGATTTTCCAAGTGCGTAGGCTGAACTTTAGCATTCGGTCTTTTTTTTCGAATGTAAATGTTATTCGTGTCTCCTAGTCCTGGATCATCTTGGTTTATCTTATAAAGGGTCATCCTAAGATGTAATCATAGGAAACGAGGTTCTGAGAATCTTAATCTTCAAATCTTGCAGTAGGCCTATGGGCTTCGCGGGGTGGTGGCTTCATCAACTAGTTTCATGATTATGGCAGTGTTGTCATCCATAGAAGGTTCCCCCATTTTTCCCATCATTGTTTGGTAACAATGATCACTCCTACCTTGCCATCTAGGATGGCGATGACTTGAAGCTCATAAAAAGTTAGGAGCAGTGCTACGTTGGTACATCTCCTTCAAAGTACTACCCTAACTTGTTTGCCCGGACCATAGGAACGCCAGTAATCCTGTCTAGTTCTATGGATCCTTCGTCATTGGTCTCATTGTTGGAACTTCCTAGTTCCACTTGCTCTTCTATTCCTGCTCCAAGCCTTCCTTCCATACAATCCTTCAAATTCTTCCATAGACTCGGGCTACCTTGAAGTAAGGTGCCCATGGGAATCTAGACTTGTGAAGACAAAAAGGAAGAGAGACCTACAATATCTCTTGGAATGGGTGTGGGTTCCTGAGTTTGGTTATCCCTATTCATGCTTAGGCTTTTCAAGGTGTAGGGTATAGGGATATGAACTTTAGTGTCTGTTCTTCTTGGGTGGCCATCCCTCAGGTTCTTAAGATACGCAACAAAACAGGGTTCACCTATTGAGGAAATGTTGTGGCATTTAGGTCTACCTCTCAAGGGAGGTTCTCAGGATGTGCTTGGTGGTTGGAACTTCTGTCAAGCTCTTGGGTTTCCTCAATTGGTTTTAAGTTGGGCATAGAGGAACTTCCCACAGTTTGAACTGCTTGACGTTTCTCCTCCAATCGAGCTTGACAATCCTTGACTAGTTCTTGAGCGGCCTTTAGCCTTCCCTTCTCCTTGATTGGAATAAGATATTTGGCTAACTTCCTGGGCACCCGATTGGGAGCCTATTTTCTCTCTTGCTTGAGGGGCGGATGGTAGTATCTTTTCCTCATCAGATGAGGAAGATAGCACATTGGTAGTTATCTCCTCATCGGACCCACTTTTTATGATGACACAGCTATCTCCCTTGCCGATCTTTGTGGCCTTTTTCTTTCAAGAGTGCTCGTGCTTATTCAAGAATCTCCTTAGAAGATAAGATCCTTGCATGTCCTGAGGCTTCCTGCTTCTGCTGAGTAGACACGGCTACCCTTGGTCGAGTTTGCCTATGATACTACTGAGCATATAGTTCTAGCAATAGCTAGATTATGTTTAGTAGGAGTAAGGTTAAAATCCAGATTCCCTGAGACTTTGTGTAGCATGCACCGAGCTAGGACCATGTGAAACAACGAAGCCTTTCTTTAAACCTGAGTTTAGTGAGTCTTTAGCAATCTCTTCTTCTACTTTGCATTCGAGTGATTGCATTCAAAGGCACTGTGTGGATGGAACCATCTCGTATACTCAGCAAATTACTGTTGGTACTAGGTTTAGTGTCGTTTTCCTTCTCCATTATACCCATTCTTAATGTGAAATCCTTGTAATATGGCCTATCCCACAACCTGTGCATAAGAGAATTAAGGTGGGAGTACTCACAAGAGTATTAGCCATCCCCTTCTTGACTGGACATTCAACTATTTGATGAGGTCAACAAAGTGATAGCATTACATAGGCGGTCGTTTAGGCATACTATTCAAGTCTCCTCCACTTGTTGTCTTAAAGAGGAATTTCATTCCGATTTCGTACTTGTGGTTTTGAAGGAAGCTTCATAAGTTCCCTCATGTAATGCTCGAGAACAAGTTCCCTTGAAATTGTCCTCGAAATCCATGGCACTTCTACAGCATTTCTCAAAGGAGGTATGCTCCACAGCATAGAGAGAGTCATGTAGGGCTACATGTTTAAGTCCCTCTAGGAATCGACTGATCAGTCTTTCGTTAGAGAACTTGTCCCTATCGTTTATAGTGAGAGTGAAGATATCTCACCCGGTTGTTGTAGTCCTGGATGGATTATCCCTCTTTCAGTCTTACATTGTGCAACTGTTCGATTGAACTCCATTGAGTTCCTTGTCTTGAATATCCTACTTTGAAAAGCTCTTTCAAGGCATCAAAGGTAGCCTTGTCTTCTACTTTTAGTGATCGAAACCATTGTTCTACTTTTCCATCAAGGGTGAGACCGAAGGCACTCACCTTAACCTGGTCTTCCATGTGGCCAAATGCCTCAAAAATTTGGTTAAACATCTCTAGATGAGGTATGGGGTCTTTGAACCCGTCAAACTTAGTGATAAGTTTAGAGATAAGGGTCGATTTATTCCTTTCCAGTCTTGGCCCTTGTATCGGTTGTGCACAGGTGCTAGCAATACAAACCATGAAGCTACCC